>NC_083456.1:1475909-2213864 GCF_023558535.2 Drosophila nasuta | reverse complement strand
ATGACGGATTATTGGACAAATGCCAGCTTGAGGTCCCTCTGCACCTCAACAAAAAAATCTTTTAACTTTCAATTCATTGCGCCATCAGCGCCGCCAAAATTCATTGGTTCCGCAACGACTGAAACTCTTCTGGGTCCCAATATTGTTGTGGATGTTGCTCTAGAAATGCCCGCTGCTTGTTTCCAAAAAGATGATTATCTTAACTTGGTGTACGATCAAAAGCGCGCTCTTTATCTGGCATACGTGGCGAGCAAATTAAAGCAAAACACTGCATTTTCAGCGGATAAGTTTGCCTACAATTACCATGCGAATAATCCTCTAAAACCCGTGCTAGAGATGACGCCGGGCTCGAAGGTGGGCAGCCACGTGATGTTCCGTCTGTATATAACGGCGCCCGCAACTGTCTTTCAACTGAGTCGCTTTGTGCCCTGGAATAACAACGTTCGGCCTTCAGTCTTTGGTGATAAAAGCCTGAAGAACTCGAATGAAGCATTGCCAGCCACCCAGCATTACAACGCCAATGTTTTATTCGATCTTACACTGGCACAGAATCAAACTCTGCTCCTCAACGCATTCACGGGAAGACGTAACTTCCAAGAAGGCTTGTTGTTGCTTAAGGTTTGGTTGCGACAACGCCAGCTGGATGTAGGCTACAGTGGTTTTAGTGCTCACATCTTGGCTGCGTACATTGTGTATTTGTCGCAAAACCGTTTATTGCATCAATCGAGCAGCAGCTACCAGGTGGCCCGCACAGTTTGGAATCAGTTGGCCAACAGCAATTGGACTCAAGGCATAACGTTGGCGCCGCAACAGCCGCAGCAATTGCAGTTAAGCACTGTAGCCAAATACTTTGATGTGTGCTTCATGGATGTGACGGGGTACTTCAATCTATGCGCTAACTTGCCACTTGCTGTGTATAAGGCGGTTTGTATGGAGGCCAAACTGGCAGTGGAATTGCTGAATGACATCAAAGTTAATAGTTTCTCGCACATATTCATGCAAAAGTCGCCGCTTTATTCGCGCATGGACAACTTTCTGAAGTGAGTAGAAGTATATCTTTTAAATATAAAATTCGTTGTCCTAAATGACTGACTTCTTCATTAATTTAAGACTTAAAAACCTATTGGCATTCATATTTTCTATATTTCCTTTTAGAATAACGAATGAAGCAAGTGTGGATCAGCTGCTCCAGCTACACGTGCCACCTCACGTTAAGTATGATTATGCAAACTGCGCTTATCCACAGCTGCTCAAGCTACTCACAGAGTAAGTCAACTTAATTCTTATCCTTATTCTATTAGACATTGAATTACTCTTTGTTTGGTTTAGCTTACTGCAAAAGGGATTGGGTCAACGGGTTCACGCCATTTTGCCATTTGAAGTGTCATCTAGCCCATGGCCAGTAGACTCTAAAGCGCCAGTGATTGGTCGCAGCCTGCTCTTGGGTCTCATATTGGATCCGGAACATGCATACGAAGTGCTTGATAAGGGACCTTCGACCAACCAGGACCCCGATGGTGCTGCCGAATTTCGCAAATTTTGGGGCGATAAATCGAATCTACGCCGCTTTCAAGATGGTAGCATAACGGAGGCCGTTGTGTGGGCAGCTGCGACAGATGCTCCAAGTCAAAAACGTTTGATTGTCAAGCAAATAGTTTTACATCTGCTGGAGCATCAACTGCAACTAGAGTCCAACGATGTGCAATACGTGGCCGGTGAACTGGATGTCGTATATTCGTTGACACCTTCCTTCAAGGTGGCGAAATTGCAAACAAAACTGAAGATTCAGCAAGAAACGGATGCCGAGACTCTAACATCCCCTGTCATTCACTGTTATGATGCTTTAGCACGACAGCTACACAATCTAGGCGATTTGCCCCTAGAAATTGTATCGATTTCTGGTATTTCACCCGTCTTCCGTTACTGCGAGCCAGAACCCACGTTGCCACAATCTCGTTTAATAGCGGAACGGATACATGCTTCGCAGGTGCTGGACGTCATTATCCAATTAGGTCCGAGTGGAAAGTGGCCCAATGAGTTGGCGGCATTACGCAACCTGAAGACTGCCTTTCTCATACAGATCGGGCAGCAGCTTGAGACACAGTATAAACTACACTGGCTGCTCTGTGAAAAGGGTTTGATGGTGTTGAAGCAAGGTTATTGTTTCCTCTTGCAGTTGGCTCATAGCAAGGAACTGGCGTTGCTCAAACAACAGCAAACAGAGCGTGGCGTCATCACCTATGTGGACAATCCAGCGAGTCGTGCGCTAGAACGTCAGCATTACATACTGCCTAAAGTAAACGGTGCTCTGCATGCTCTGCATCAATCCCATCGTGCATTTGGACCCACAGTGCTTATTGCAAAGCGATGGATAGCGGCCCAACTGCTGGACGAGGGTTTGTGGCCAAGTATGGCAACGGAGTTGCTAGTCGCACATCTTTTCCAGCAACGGCAGTCGCCGCACTCAACTGTATCGCCCCAGACGGGATTTATTCGCTTCCTGCAGTTGATTGCCCACACCGACTGGAATGGCGAACTGTTTTTTGCTTAATTTCAACAATAGCTGGGCAGGTAAGATCTTCAAAAGATGCGAATACATTTCAAATGCAACGGTTTACATAATTAACAGATCGCTAAAGCACGTAAAATAATTTCTTAAGTGAGTCAGGGTCCAAAAAAGTGTTACTATTTTATTGCACTTAGTTTTTAAATGTTGCATATAACGAATATAAAACGTATTTTATTACTTTTATTATCGCCACTTACATTTTTAATTGTATTGCAGAGCAACAAGTAACCGATCTAGAGCACAGCTATCGCAGTGAAAGACAGAGCTATCCTCCACTATGCTTAGCCACCGCGTACGATCAGAAGCATGCGGGTCGACTGTGGACTAGTGATGAGTTGCCCAACAAGCCAGTTCTGGCTCGAGTAACGCTGCTAGCTCGACATGCCCTGCAACTCATCGAGTCGAGCCTCTTGTCTGAGAGACTGGCATTTGTGCGGCCTGCACAGCTATTTGTACCGTCCAGCGAGGGATACGATCTAGTTATACAGCTTAAACCCGATCTGGTTGCCAATACTTTGTGCTTTGACTTTGGCTCACCATTTGAACCTTTAAGTCAGCGCAATTTCCGTTTGCCACTAGCGGGCAGTCAACAGTTAGCGCAGATAGTACAACAATTGAGGGTAAGCGAAATGCAAAATAATGCTCTAATTGTTATTGGTACTCACGCTTCCCATTTCTATAGGCGGCCTACTCGGAGCATGCGGCATTCTTTTTCAATCCGCACGGCGGTAAGGAGTTAGCTATTATATGGCGACCCGCCAATGAATTCGCACCAAAGCCCTTCAAAGTCAACGAGTTGCAAGCATGCACGCCCTGCTTTGGTGGAAAAGTTCAGGTCGACAGAGATACGCTGATTGAAGATTTTAAACTACTGCTGAAGGACTTTTATTTGCGAGTAACCACTCCAGAACAATTGAAGCGTGGACAACGAGAGCACAGCAAACCCAAACGTTACTTCAACGAGGTCAACGGGAAACCATCAAAAAAGAAGAAAAAGGTTCAAATACAACCTAAAAGTTCAAGGAAACGCTTGTTAAAAAGTAAATTGCTTAGTGCTTTATGTTAAGATATATTGCAATTAGGACATACGACTAAATACTTAACAAAACACATTGAACTGTAAATACAATTATAGAATTTGTATTTTTATTTTATCGCTGATTCTCGTGTTCTTCATTTACCGCAAAATAGGGCGGTACCATGGACTTTTTTCGTTCATGATGTGGTTGACCCGACATTGAAAAAAGCGATTCGCTTGGCGTTCTCATTAATGTGTCCTGTATAGTTTGGCAACTTGTCTCTGAGAAGCTTTCATTCCCGTGATTCTTTTTACACGTTTTATTATGACTCTTAACTGGTTCCGTATTGCAAGCCTTGGAACAAGTTTGCGGATTTGTCTGGCAACTGCAATGTTGCTTTGCTATAGGATCAGTTCCTTTGTCATCGTATGCATTGGTTGATGTTGCAACGCTGTAGGTAAGGGGAAGCGTTGCAGAGGTGCCATTTGTTTTTGACCATCTCAGTTGGTTCGATACGTTGGCAATGAAATCCATAGGAACAGTGTTTTGCCTCTCAGTAGTCATGGTAGTGCTATTGTAGGCATTAGGCGGCTGCAGAGTCGGAATGCAGTTGAGCTGCTCGTTAGGAGTCCAACGTTTCCAGCACATGTATCGAGTATCCTCTACTCGTCGAACGTCCTGTTGTGTCAGCATAAACATTTCGTTGCCTACGATTATAGGAACTAAAAACGGTATTGGTCATTAGTATGAGCAGAAGTATAACTAATATAACTCACTGTTCACAGCAGGGGCAGCCTCCTCAAAGACTTGTATTACTCTGGTGTTATTTGCCATATTTAAACTAAAAAATTTTGCATTAAAAATAGAGACTGACTTCAGAATCCCAACATAATAAAATCGTACAAATGGAGATGTTTGTTTCAACTGTGAAAAAAGACAAAATAGCAGAGCCTTCTGAGTGATTGCAAAATAATAAAATCTCTGATAACTAATCATTTATTATATGTATACTTTAATAAATATTTTGAATCGTGTCAACTGGACATCTGAGAGACTTTTTAAATTTAGCTGCGAATCGATTCGTCTTTTAAGTTTGTCGATAGTAAGCCAGGCGTTAACACATCTTTCTCCTTGTTTCCAAAATCAGGGTAAAGCTTAGCTGTCTGACCCAATGGTGTACAAAGACGCCCCGAAAAATCCAATCGCTTGCTAGATTGATTTCGTTCCGCATTGCTTATCATGTCCAGAAGTGAACTACAAATAAATTTAAAAAAATCATATTATACATAAATATGGTATGGCAATGGTAATTTAACTCTCGCACCGTTGTCCCGAGCTGGACATGCGTCGTTTGCTGGCCTTAAGAAGACTACTGGACGCGTTGCTGCTGCTTATGCTATTGGGCTCCAAGCGTTCGGGTGAAAGTGGTGACTCAGTGTACGAACGCAAGTGGGCGACGCCCGCTTCAGATTTATTAGTCACATCGCCATAAGATGCACGCAGACTTTGCAGACTCTCCAGCAAGTTCTTGTGGTGAGTCGTCTGAGCATTGAGCTGAATTAATTGTTCCAGTTCTCTGTAGAAAAGTCGATACTGATCCTTGCTTTTGCTTGCCTTCGGCCTGCGACAAGAAAAGCTTGAGTTAATAAAGATTGACGCTGAAGATTTAAATACAGCACGTACCGTATGTTGTTTGTGTTACCAAAGGGCAGCATTTCACCACGTGATGCACTTTTGTACAACTCATGGATGTGCTGCTGGCAGCGCACCTCCTCCTGCTTGTCCATGTCCTCCTTGACCAGCAGATGTAGGAAGTGCGGCAGCCACGCCAATTGCCGCTGCAAGTTGAAAAGAATCGTAACGTTGGTAGTTCTCGGAAAGTATCGAGGCATGCGTCGCCATAAATGCTCGCCAGGGGAGATTCTGCTTTTGGGCTTGGCCTTCAGCGGCACCATACGTGACATCTTGAGTAACTGGCCCATTTCAGCAATGCGATAATCTGCAACACGTCCACCAGGTCCATCGCTAATTGAAGGTGCTTCATCCATCGTTGAACGTGCTATTGAAAGCGAGTGCACAAATATTTCACCCCCACGAGCGGACAACATATGGCTGGTGGTCTTTGTGCCCGTTTTTCGTGGCACCTCCAACAACACCGAGCGACCGTTTAGCAGAAAGTTAATTAGGCATGAGCTTGGACGCGAAGTAACATCCACGGGGGTCACATTGAATTGACCGACGCAGGGCTGCAGATCTGCAGAGCCACATCCACGAGGTGTGCACCATTTTAGCGTGACCGTTTCGTAGGATGTGCCCACCTTTATGCTTGTTGGAAGAGTGAAATCCGGTCCACACACTTTAGTGTGCGCGGCACGCTCATGCAATATTTCCACGTCGTAATTGGCGCTCGAATTGGCGTTCTGTTCCTCCTTCATTGGTATATTGGTCACTGTGGTGCTGGCCAGATCATAATGTCCCATTATCAGGTGTAACAGCTTATCGGATATATCGGGGGCGTTAACCGTGTGTATCTCCACATCCAATAGTGGAGAAATTTCCAACAACTGACGATTAGTGACTAATGATTCGATGCCCAATGGTACAATATTGAGTATCACCAAGTGGCAATGATCTATTAGCAGACCTTTCTTTCCGGGAGGTGAGGCCAACGCATTTTGCTGCAGCAGCACTGTATTGAAAATGTCTTCCAAACCTAGCAATAACCAAGAAAATCATAAATACCATATTCCCAAATCAAGACATCACTTACTCTTCATACTGGTATTATCCCTAGCCGAGGTAATACAGATGACGCGTCCTTTATTTGATATCTTAGTGCAACCAGATTGAGCAGCTTGGACTTGATCGTCTGTGGGCTCTGCCAAGGCCTCGATTGCAGCCCGTAGTCCATGTATGACAGAATAGTCGGAGGATTGTGGTATGCTTCGAGATGGCACACTGACCATCATCATGGCATTCGACACATGCGACATATTCTGGGTGCTTGGACTCCAGGTGTTCACAATGTGCGCCGCTGTGTCAGAAACAATGAAACGCACGTGCTTTCTGCCCGGAAAAAGATCCCAAACAATGCGGCAATACTCAATGGACGATTCCACAGCACATGTCCACAAGCTCTTACTCAACTGCGTCTGGGCAACTGGTGTTGTGGCACTTGCAGCCGAAGTCTCGGGCAATGGTTTGCCCTTTAAGTAATCCATCGATATGTACTGCTCACTAGATATACTGAAATATCGCGTATGATCTAACACGAATATAGTTTTTTGATTGCGCTCAAACATTTTTTAGAGTAAATTTAAAAAAGCGGCAACAGTTGAAAAAATACCACACAGAAATTGGTTTGTTTACATCAGCTGGTAGCAGCTTGCACTAGTGATGGGCGATACCTATGTAATACCCTGTGATCACAGTGATTCAAGGTAGGAATAGTTTCTTTCTATAAGGCATTTAAGTGTCAAAATATCATGGGAGAAATCAGTCATAAAAATTGTTTTACAATCTCTTTAATATAATATATAATATAATTTATTATAAAAAAAACACTATTTAATTGAATGCGCATGAAATTAAACTTTTTGTAACAATCGATTATATTTCATCGACATATCGATATAAATATCATCGCAAAGACAGAAATATTTATCGATGGATATCTTACATCACTACTAGAATCACGTTGTCGCGAGTGGGTTTGAAAAAGCTCATTTAATAAATTGTTTTCTTTCCGATATTTCGTGAGTTAATTGTGACAAAATTACGTTTTGAGTGTCTGTCAGCAGTATCAGTGCGTATAACAGATCGAAATGTCGTGGTTATTGGGTAGAAATCGTCAGCAGCCAACAGAGTTCAGTGGGGCAGATGGAGCCGATCCAGAGGGCAAAACTGCCGGTGAGCGTGGAGGCGACACACAGCTGACCAAGGCCGAGCGTAAGGCTATGGAAGCGTACAGGTTTGATTCCTCAGCGTTGGAGCGTGCCGCAGACGCAGCGAAGACCCTAGAGCGTTCAAGTTAGTACCCCTAAAAGTCCAAGTACTTTAATATTTCATCATTCGTTGTGCGCATTGCATAACATGAAATTGCCGTATACATGCATGTGTTTTGTGCTTTTGTGTGTGTAACTAACCGACTGATTTCAGAACATGCGCGGGAGGCACTGGAATTGTCGAAAATGCAGGAGAGCACGAGACAACAGGAGTACAACACTAAGGTCAAGGAGTACGAGGCGCATATTGAACAAGCGAAGGTGGAGCAGAAGCGCATCGATCACGAAGAGCGGCGCAAGACTCTTATCGAAGAGACGAAACAGCAGCAACAACGCGCCCAATACCAAGATCAACTGTCGCGTAAACGCTACGAAGATCAACTGGTGCAACAACAGCGTGTCCAAGAGGATAATTTGCGTAAACAGGAGGAAAGCGTACAGCGTCAGGAGGCGATGCGTCGCCAGACCATTGAGCATGAAATCGAAATGAAGGAGAAGAACCGTCTAAAACTCTTAGAACATGAGCTGCGAGCTAAAGCTCGTGTGGATCGCGAAAATCGGGATATTAATCTGGAAAAAATTCGCCTCAAGGCGGAGGAGCATCGTACCACTGTCCTGGAGGGCATACGGTAAGTAATTGTGGCCGCTAACCAAACATATTTGAGAGATTGACACTTATAATTGTAGAACTGCTGGTTCAGTGATTGGTGCTGGTGCCGAAGCCATGTTAACTGACTGGGATAAGGTTTTGACTGCTGCTGGGGGCTTGTCTTTGCTGGCATTGGGCGTGTACAGTGCCAAGGGCGCAACAGGCGTTGTTTCGCGTTACATCGAGGCAAGGATTGGAAAACCAACGCTGGTGGGCGAAACGTCACGATTTGCGTTCTTGGATGCACTTAAGCATCCATTAAACTATATAAAACGATTGCGCGCCAAGCCCGCAGATGCACTTCAAGGCGTTGTCCTGAATCCAAAACTTGAGGAAAGATTGCGTGACATTGCGATTGCAACCAAAAATACGCGTATCAATCGGGGACTTTATCGCAATGTGTTAATGCATGGACCACCCGGCACGGGTAAAACGATGTTTGCGAAAAAGCTGGCCGAGCATTCGGGTATGGACTTTGCCATTATGACTGGCGGTGATGTGGCGCCCATGGGGAAGGAAGGTGTTACGGCCATTCACAAAGTGTTTGACTGGTCGCACACCTCGCGGCGTGGTTTGTTACTGTTTGTGGACGAGGCAGACGCATTTCTGCGAAAGCGGTCATCGGAAAAGATTTCAGAAGATTTGCGAGCTGCACTGAATGCTTTCCTATACCGGACATCCGAACAGAATCCCAAGTTTATGCTTGTTTTAGCCTCAAATACACCCGAACAATTTGATTATGCTATCAATGATCGTTTGGATGAGATGGTTGAGTTCACTTTACCCGGCATTGAGGAACGTGAGCGCCTATTACGTCTGTACTTTGATAAATATGTGCTGCAGCCAGCAGCATCTGGCGCAAAGTAAGTTGTGTTTTTCATAACGTTTACAAATAAGGGCAACCTGTAAACATGATAAAATTTCAGGCGTTTTAAACTGGACACCTTCGACTATGGCAATACGTGCACTAAAATGGCAGCTCTATGCGAAGGCATGTCTGGACGCGAAATATCCAAATTGGGTGTCTCATGGCAGGCAGCTGTTTATGCTTCCGAAGATGGCTTGCTTACTGAAAAAATGGTGCTGGCCAGATGTTATGATGCTGCCCAGCAGCATAAACAGAAGGTAAGTGATTGTAAACGGTACCATTCACATTCCTCTCAAAAACTAATTTCTTTTCCTGCAGATGGCGTGGTTGTCAGACCAGGAGCGTGCCGATCACAAATCAATCACGGGCGCAGAAGGCCTAAAACCACCACTAACGCTCAGTTCCCATAACTTGTGAGTTGGACCTACGGAATCTATCTGTTGATAAGCATTCAAAATTTGTTTAGATTTAATCGAACTAATGTTAAGTAAAACGCGCAAAACCTTTTCTGATCAATCGATCTTTCAGTGTGTATATACAATATGTGTGTAGACATGCATTTACTATTGTACAAAACTATTGCAAGACTGCTAGGGATTATAGATACAATTAAGTTTTTCTTGCTGGTAATTGTATTGTAATATAGCGTTGCATCATGTACATCTTGTTTATCGTACTAAGGCGGCGCTCAAAGGCTGTTAATTTTGCAATTAAAGCTTTGGAAATAGTTTTTAAATGGAACGTCAATTGCGCCGAGCAATGTTCAATTGGTAATGCAGGCACTGTGAGAGATTTATATTAAACTTCTCGCTAGCATTATCATAAGTTCCAAAAATTTGGCCTCTTCCATACAAGATACAGAATATTCATTATAACAAACTGTTTTTGAATTGATTTAAATAAATAGTTTAAAATATATTAAAGAAATATTTTTATATTAAAGGGGGTGTTCCCAAATGCGAGAAATAGTGTTTTTTTCGCGCACATCTATATATCATAAAAAAACAAGTAAGAAAGTTACAGTCGAGTGTGCTCGACTGTGAGATACCCGCTACCCACTTTTAATAAAGGCAAAATATTGCGGTATCATTTTCAAAATATACCAAAAATACTTAAAAAAATACTAAAATATACCAAATGGTATGTTTGGTATATCGATATAGTACACCATTCAAAATATACCATAGACGGGCACAATGTGCCAGATTGTCGGCCAAAGCAACTAAGTAAGTAGGCGTTTTTGCCCATACAAAAGTATTTCTTTAATAACTTCCACAATTTTTATCTGATCCAACCAAATTTTCAGGAATCATAACTACTACAGTAATTATTGTATATACCAAAATTCGTAACTCTAGCTTTAAAATTACGCTTGTTATTCGATTTTTTCGATTTGCGGGGGGCGGAAGTGGGCGTGGCAAAAATTTGAAACAAACTTGATCTGCGTGCAAACATAGCAAATGCTGTCGAAAAAAAATTATAGCTCTATCTCTTATAGTCTCTAAGATCCAGTGTTTCATACGGACGGACGGACATGGCTAGATCGTCTTGGCTGTTGACGCTGATCAAGAATATATATACTTTATAGGGTCGGAGATGCCTCCTTCTACCTGTTACAAACATTTCCTGCCGGCACAAAGTTATAATACCCTTCTACCCTATGGGTAGCGGGTATAAAAACGGATTTCCAACATTTTTGCGGCATATCGTTCCGCAGTTCCCAGCATAAAAAAAAATTTAAGCGTATCGATACTTTGATACTGTATGTGGATGTTGAATCAGCAGTTCCACATGCAACAATCAGTGCTGCCAACTTTTGACCAGCAAAAAAAGCTGTTTTTGACGGAATGAATGGAGAAAAAAGCTCAAAAAATTATTAAAAAATCCCAAAAAAAAAGCTAAAAACAAATGTATAAAAAAAAGAAAAAAAATGTCTTCAAAATTAACAATTTATTAAGTTCATTTCTATTTAAAAGATAAAGATTTGCATTATTTTATCGTTATCTCCTTAGTGTGTCTTTTTTGCGTATGACATATTAGTGCCTATCATCTGCAGATATTTTATGGGCACTTCATAGTCGACGCAGCATTTTCCCATCCGTCACAATCCGATTCTATATATTACAAAAAATGAATAGAGTATATCTTTTGCTTGAAATTAATACTTTACCTTATGCTTAGAATGCTTCCCTAATTTGGGATTTAATTAGGTTAACCTGGCAAATAGCCAGAAATCGCGTATGACCAGGGCAAACACAATATTTGGATGGCCACAGTTGCCAACTCAAAAAATCTCCGGTTTTCACCAGAATCTTTAAAGACCAAAATTTGTTTGTGTTGCTGATGTTGGCCCACTTGATCAAATTGCAATGGAAACACTAAGCGAGTGATGAAATTAGCGTATTTCGAGAAAACAATCGATACGCCAACACATTTTCTGGATTGTTTATAAGTGACTATCGTAAAGCTGCCACTTTTCCATATTTTGTACTTTTGTGTTAACAACACAAAAAATAAAACAAAAAAACAAACAAAATTTCTAAAAAAGCTAGAGTTCCCGCTTTTCACAATTACCGCAATTCACAAATTTTTCCCGCATTTAGCCTTCAAAAAAAGCCATTTTTGACGGGAAAAAATCCAAATTGGCAGCACTGGCAACAATAGACAACCTATTATTTCACACTCATATCGACAAAGTAAAGACGGATAATTAAAAAATAAAAAAAATGAAAAAGAAAGAGTATTTTCTCGTGAAGAGAAATAAAATTATTTAATATTGTGGAGTCGCAAGATTATACATACATATGTATATAAAATTCAAAATCAAAAAATTTGGGAACCAAGTTGCAATAATATGTATGTTAGTTGTAATAATATTATTACCATATAAATAGCCAATGAATGCGATTTTTTTAATAATTTAATTTATTTAATTGGCAGTTAAGTTGGTGTGAGCATAAATTGTTGTTTTTACCATTTCCTTGCCAAATTTAGGGTTATAAAGGTGGACACTCGGACACTCTAAAAATTGTGGAAGTTTCGAAATTTTCCGCACGTTCAAAATTTTGCTCATCTTAATAAATTAAAAAAAAATAAATTTGTAAATCGAAGTCATAATACTCTATTTAGAGCAAGTGAATCTGCTTCAATGATGCAGTTCACAAGCCATAGAAACAAATCAACCCAAAATTAGCAGTTTTTCTAAATTTGGCGACACGGAAGACATTCAAAAAGTATAAGTTTATAGAAATTTTATTTATTATTCAACGATTATATTCCTCTACAAAATGATCAAATTGATCGCCTTGACGATTTTCTTTATGCCTCTGTCCATTTACTTTAATTTTTTTGGCATATTTAATTTATTTTTAAGAATTGATAAAAAATTTTAAATAATTTCAAGGCGCCAAAATGTTGTATGTGGAATAATCAGCTGATATCCAGCGATATCGCACTTTTTTCAATAAGTATACAAAAATATTAATCAAAATAGGGCCACATTTTCAGAATCATTGCCTTAATTTCAATGATGCGGCTCCATTAGCCGTCCCTCTCATGCACACTGCCGCTTAAAGAATAATGCTGCGGAAGGTTCTACTTAACGGAAATTTTAATGCTGTAGTTCAGTCTAAACAGCGAATAAAATGAACAATACATTAAATATATCCCATTGAACCGAAATGGTATTTATTGGCACGCTAGATGGTATTTTATAGCGTTCGTGATACGGTCACACTACTTCCTAAGATTGGACAAAAATGAACATAGTGGAAGCTGAGATTCCATCATCCTTCAATATCAACATTAGTTTAAACGCTCAGACATGCCGTGTTTGTCTGCAATCTCACGAGACCACTTTGTGCCTTCGCGATGAAATCGAGTACAATGATTTGAATGTGGAATTGTGGCAATTGCTAGAAAACGTTTCTAATGTGAAGGTAAGCAACTGACGTGAATTCTAAGCTGCGAATAATTAACAGTGTTTTACTTGTAGTGCATATGGAATGAACCAAATCTGCCCACTCAACTGTGTCAAAGTTGCACACGTCGTCTGATAAGCGCCTATGAATTTATTCGCGAAGTGGAAAGATCACAGCAAACCTTACAGGAAATATGCAACAGCTTGGAACAAGATCAGTCCACTATGGCTGTTATCTCCGACGTGAACGTGGATGGAGTAGACGTGCCTGAACACGCAAGTGATGAAGAGCTGCTGCATTTGGATGAATGTGAATCGATTATTGAATTGCATGAAGTGGAATTGGAACAATCCGAGGAGGTTTCAAATAATGCTACAGAGGAGACTGAGCCCGATGATCTCGTCCAGCATATTATACAAAATGATTCGAGCGCAGAAATCAATTGTAATGCTGACCCAGAGGAAGAGCGTCCGTCACAACTTGGCATGCGTTTGACGCATTCACAAAGCTACACCTATAAATGTGCGAGTTGTCCGCGAATTTTTGCCAAGAACAAGTCGCTAGTTAGGCATTTTGCTGTGGCACACAGCCAGTCGGCAGATATGGCCGCCCAGGAGCTGGCAAAAGAGCACAGCAGCAGCGGAGCACTGATATGTGAACACTGTCCCCGAATCTTTAAACGTCAAGATACGCTGCGCCGACACATGACAGCATTTCATCCCGACGCCGTAGCCACCAGTCAAATCTCCGAAGATGAGTCAAACTCAATGGCCCCAAAACGCGCAGTAAAGCGACGAGAATGTCCCCATTGTGGCATTAGTTTTCCCGTGTCCAGTTTGACGATACACATACGACGGCACACCGGCGAAAATCCCTACAAATGTGATCAGTGTGAGAAGGCATTTCCCCGCAGTCAGGATCTAAGTTTGCACAAACGCCAGCACACGGGTGAACGACCAAGTGAATGCAAGATATGCGCCAAGAAGTTCATTTCGCAGAACAAACTGGCTCGACACATGCGACTTCATACTGGGCAGCGTCCTTATGCCTGCGACAGATGTGAGAAAAGCTTTGTGCAGTCCAATGATCTTAAGATTCATATGCGCCGGCACACGGGAGAGCGGCCATACATCTGTGGCGTTTGTGACAAAAGCTTTGTTTGCGGCTCACTTTTGAACATCCATCGCAATCAGAAACACCACTTTGAGGGCGATGAAATTGCTAATACCAATGCCAAGCCCAATCCTGATCCTTACGAGAATAGTCGCGTGAGCAAGCGACGTGCGGAGGATATTGAACGCATACGATTGCAGCGAGAGCAGAAAACGACATTGCCAATAATGCTGCGGCCTTACACATGTGGTGTCTGTGGCGATAACTTTAAGAGCGGCGCCCTGCTCACAATTCATCGCAATAAAATGGCTCACTACGAGCGAGCTAAGGTCAACTATGGGGATCCATATGAGCAAAAATACAAGCAACAGCAGCACTCAAAATCAGATAATAATAATGAAGTCTAAGTTGCAATTTGAATTGTTTGAAAACATAAATATTATATACATATGTACATATGTATATTTTTAATGTTTTAATTATAAATTCACTGTCTAATTCATGTACATATACATATGAGTATGCATATATTTTATTTTTATTCGCCTATGCATAATTTCGGTTTATTTACATATAATTTATTTATAAAACTAAAATATAATTAAAATTTTTTAAAATCATAGAGATAATACATGTTATATCAAACATATGTTTGAGGGCTCAAAGAGCGAGTTACATACATAGTTCTGCAATCGGGGTTGAGATTGTGTAATGTAATATTTTTCATTTAAACATACATAGATGATTACAAATAAAATAATTATACACAAATACAATTAATGCAATGTGCTTAAATGAACAGTAAACAAATATTAATATATATGCATGTACATACATAATTACCTAAACCAACGATACACGATAATAGTTTAGCTTTTCAGTTTTTTTCGAAGAAATTCTAAAATACTTATTCATTACATGCTTTTTTATTTCTTTGTTTTTTATATATATATATATATATATATTCCAGTTTTTCGACAGAACTGTTTGATTTGGATCTTTATAAGGCTAAATATTTTCAATAAAAGTATTTTTGTTAAAAATACTAAAGTAATAAATATATACATATATAGATAAACTTTTGTAAGAAAAATAAAGATTAGTTATTATTTTGTTTTTTTGTGAAAAAAGCATAAAATCGTATTTATAATTTTAGCTATATATCTAATTCCACCATATTTTATTAAATTGTATGAGGATTATTTTTTTAAGTTTTCTCATGTTAAGCAGTTTCAACTTAATTAGTATTTATTGTGTTTTGTGTTTCCATCTAATTAATATATAAACATATTTTCTCATTAACTGAGAAATTAGTGGTGAATAAAATTGTTTATTTGGATAAAAGTAAAAAAATAAACCGCAATTTTTAAATATTGATTTGCATTAAACTTGACTCAAATATAGAATGATAAAGGCAAGACACAAACAAAAGCACAAACGACCCTGTCTATGTGAATGATGATTACAGCTACATAACATATCATATGTACATACATATGTATGTACATACAAAGGGTAGGTTTTCTGCCTTAACTTTAGGGTTGCACTGCACATGCACTTGCGTTTCGATTCGTTTTGCGTTGAAAGCATAGGAGATCATAACGCGAAACTTTCGGCGTAGTTAGCTTATGCAATTAATTTGGGCAAACTAAAATTGGAGTGACATAATACATAAGATATAAATTTATAACGAAAAGAAACCAGCAAAATATATGTATGTGTGTGCGTAAGTGTGTATGTAAACTTGAAAAGTAAGCGCTCGCTCAAGCAGCAAAAAAAAAATTGTAAGGCAAAAATCAATAAGCATGTGTTAAGAGTTAATCAATTGTCAATCAGACTTTTCACTATTAACAGAAGCTCAAGGTGAAGAGCCGACACCAAAATGGACGGCAGTAAGCTCGATGATGGGAGGCAAACCTGCGAACCGGAGCCAGATGTGGACAAACAATTCATGCGTAATGACTTGCAATTGGCCGCCGAGCTGGGCAAAACGCTGCTCGAAGTGAACAAAGAACTGGAGATCTCGCTCAAGGAGTACAAGCACAAGAACGAAGAGCAGCAGCGCGAGATCGTGCATCTGCGGAAACAAATCAATGCCATGACTGAGGTAAATGACACACGTCTAAAGGTCTACGAGCAGCTGGAGGTGGGCATACAGGACTTGGAGCGTAGCAACCATCGATTGACATTGGAGAAGTCACGAGACAAGAAGCAAATCAAGTCTCTCGGCGCCAACATTGAGTCCCTGGAGGCGCGTTGCGAGGAAATCACCCAGCAGCTGGAGGAGGCGCGTCAAATGCTTAACGCGGAACGACGTAAGAATGAAAAGCCATTGCAGCAGCAACGTATAGTCGCTATGACAGAGCAGATCTTCTTACCAAAGCAATGGTCTGGCATTGAGCGTGAGGGCCCTGACTTGAATGCCACTCCCATAGACAATTGCGCCTTCGTAGGCGCTGCCAACGCGAATTCAACGGGCCTCACTGAGATCCACGATGGCTCAATGTCACTTAGCGAAGTAGTCTCATCACATTCAAAGGAGATCGATGAAGTTGCCTCCGCTGCCGCTGCTGCTGCCATCAAAGGTGAAGACAATGAAGAACTCTTCACGTTGATAACAGATCTGGAGTCCACACGACGTGACTTCTTGGCGGAGAAGCAGCGTTGCTGTGAACTCGAGGAGCAGTTGGTGTCTATCATACAAGAGAACCAAACGCTACAAAGCCGTATTGCCATCACAAGCACAAATGAGGAAATGATGTCCATGCACGATGAGTTTTCACTCTTGGATGACGTGCGACAAGGTCAGATGTGCAGTCGTTGCTTGCGAGCAATGGATGAGCAGGAACAGGCTTCGAATCTGGATGGACAATCCTCGGTGGCACCGACAGAAGGCGGCGTCGCCGAAGATGACGAACAGAGTCTGCTTGGCAGCGAGTATAGTGCGCAGTTGGCCAATAACATAAGCGTTGAATCCGCAACCAAGCATGACGCCAACAAATTGCTAAATCTCAACAATGAAGGCAGTCCTAATCCATACCGTGACTTGGTCGAAAAGTATGAGGCTCTTTTGGAAGTGCAGCGTACATCGAATGTGCGCCAGAATGGAGAGCAACTCTCCAAGGAACATCAGTCGATGGCGACGGTGACAGCAACACCAGGAAACCAAGAAACATGCATTCAGAGTGTCAAGGAATCAAATACTGCTCGTGGTCGTACGTCCACCGAGTTCTCGGAGGCGGAAACCTCCTCCTCAGGCTTTTCGGAAGAGACATGCAATAAGCACACACAGACGGATGAGCGCCCTGGCTACTTTTTGTGCTCCATCAGCAATGGCGAAGAATGCAAACTAAGTATTTATGATGACGTCAGTCCAGTTGATGCACATTTCCAGAGTCGTCCCGAGTACCGAGAACTATTCAAAGAGATCTTTGGTGTATTGAAAAAAGCCGCCGATAACAAAGAGGACGCTGACAAATCCAAGTTAATGGATACTGCGGAAGGCACACAAACAAATGGTTTGGAAACTGTAACAACGATAAGGCCGGCTGGCGATGAGTTCTCTGTGGATTTCGGCGACGATACACGCAGTATTATATCATCTGTAGTTTCTGATCAGTCATTTGCAATGTCCGAGTGTGTGACCAAATTGGAGCGTAGAACGGCCAAAAAGCATATCAACGAATGCAAGACTCAAGAGAATAGGTTGCCTCAGATCAACTCTGCATCTGTTGCCCAGCTGGGTGACCTTAAGCAAATCGAAGAGAATGGTCGTGTCCTTACGCCAGTCAAACGCGAACCTCTCGAATTCTTGACTGTTGCCGTGGGCATAAAGAAGAAGAATCGACGCAAAAATCGTGGCCTAACCGGCCAAGCTGTTCGCGTCGAGTCGCCACTTGCACAACCATCCCCATTGGCACATCCATCCCCACACCATAATGCTCGACGTACACGTAAAGATTTTGTGCCAATCCCCCCAGAAATGTTGTCAACCGAGCTCGTCAATGGCCGCCGACGACCATCGGATCGATCCGGCAACGGTACCGGCACCGAATGGAACGGCTCGCCGATGATCATCTATAACCGCAATATGAACGCATCGCGTACAAGGCGCACAGGACGCGTTATTGAGCTCAATGGTGTTGAATTCCATCCAAACACTGTATCGCAGGAGTTCCACAAACTGAAGAGGCTCGATCTGTCTTACGCCGAGGTATTGCGTCGTGCTGATGCCTGTGAACATCAAAGTCAACCCATGCGTGTGCAGCGTATGCAACAGTCGCGTTGGAATCAGAACAAAACTCAAAGTAACCGACGATAAAAATGGATTTTAACACTTCTTTAATCTTTAACCAAAATCTCTAATCAAGATCTGTCAAATCTAATTGCTAGAGTTAATGGAATGCTTTCTCAGTTCTTCGAATACGTTACAAATTTAAATGTTAATATTGTTGGCTTCGTCTGGAATTAACATTAGATTTTTTATATTTTTAGTATGTCGTTTTCGTACTTGACCGTTTTTGTACAATTGTATTTTGGTTTCCTTTAAGTTAGATATACGCAAGACTTGCATTCCTTTGCTTACTGTAGCAACACCTTAAAAGGATATTTTTTTATATTGGACATTTCTCCAGCATCTACCTAATAACCGAAAGTTTTACTTGTAATTTAATATGCTCGCTACTAACTAAATAAATATTAATATATGTATGTTCTTCAAAATATTTAATAAATAAGCATGTGTGCCAAGTCTAATATAACTGAATCAACACGCATCGCCCAAATCTTTTGTATAATTCACGATTTCTCTATTGTCGCAGACCTTGCTTAGGGGAAAGTAATAGAATCCGCCATTCATTGAATACATTATTACATAGACTATTTGTTGTAAATTTATATATTTTCGAGTCAGTACTAAAACTGATTAATCGTAAATAGAAGACTACATAAATGTAATAATTTTAATGGCGTTTACGCTGTTGGTGTGAATTTAATGAGGAGGCGGACGAGTGGGAAATGTGCGTGCTGCGTGATTTGGAGCGCGATCGGGTTCTCTCCCGATGCTTGCCATAGCTGCTGCTGTGGTGGCTACGACTACTACTGTGTCGAGAACTGCGTCGATAGTCATTGCCATCCTCTTCCCCAGAATTGCTCGAATTCCGTTGTCGACGATGACGTCGTTGATTATAATGTCGATCGCGGTCTCTTTCGCGATCGCGATCTCGCTCGCGATTACGTTCGGTTTCACGACTGTTATGATGTCGACTATAAGAGTATCGAATACTGCTGCTGCGAGTTTTGTGATCAAGACTCGCATCGCTTCGTTGTTTGCGTTTGCTGTTATCTCTGCTTCGTCGCCGATTGCTGCAGCCGTGCTTTTTAGCAGAAGCACTGACATCTGTATTACTGGACGATTTGGTACTATTGCTACTACTCGTGCTACTGTCACCGCTTGAACTATTACTGGTACTGTCACCGCTGCTGCTGGAGGAAGATGATGATGATGACGACTGACGTCTGGCCTTCGACTTCTTTGTGGTTTTGTGTGCTTTATCGAGTGCCTTGTCTGCAGCACTAAGCATGCTGGCCATTGATTCGGGAATCTGCAACAAATTGGTAGCCGGATTGGGTACAGGACGCAGCTTATGGGCTGCTATAGTGCTCTGCGCTGAGGCAATAACTGTTGCCACTTGGCTAGCATAGCTTGGAGCCTGTTTGCCGTCCTTATTGTCGCTGAAACGCGTCGTTCTTTCCTTGCGACTGAGTCGCTTACCTTTAATTGTGGAATTTGCGTTTAGAATTTTGTTTTTTTAAATTCAATAATATCAAACATACTATTTAAGTGATGCGACTTTTCATGTGAAACCGTCGTCGATTTTGTTGATGTTGTTTTGAATTCGCCTTTTGGCGACTCTGCCCTACTGATTGAAGGTCGCTGCTCACTGTCAGCCTCAGCGCGCTCCAATTCTAACTTGCGATGATATTGTAACTTTTGTTCATCCATTTGTTCCTGCAGCGACACACGCTCCTCGATGTCATCAATGACCTTTTCAAATGCACGCTTACTTTTGCGTATTCTTGCCTAGCGAATGCGTTAACAAAATAATTAATATTTGGCATTAACACGTATATTGTTATGGGCTTACCTTTAGCTCGTCCGCGGTTAGCTCGGTGCTTTTGCTAACTTCTTTGGTGGCTGAGTCAAACCCGTGTTCGACTTGACCACCATCATAGTCGGAATTATCGTCCTCATCACTGTCGCTTGAAGAATCTCCGTAAGCAGCTAAACCTATAATTCAAATCAATCAAGTGCTAATTGTTGCTGCCAGTCGAATATTGAAATAGGCGCATGTTTTCTTATTTAGGGGGGAATATATATTTATCCATATATTTATATATCAAAATATTTTCGTTTTTAGGGTTGAATTTTTAAAAGAAAAAGAGATAGAGTAGCAAAAGATGGGTTCCATAAGGTTAAACCACCATTAGCTGGGCCAAGAAGCGATTTAACTTCTTGACTTATATTATTATTTTAAACTTTTTTGATTAAGGTTCAAGCAAAATTTGCACAAGTTAACCAATCCCGTTCATGGTGTACGAAATATCAATAAAATACTTAATAGCAGGGGTATATAGGTAATAGAGAGTGTTTGTATAGGGCAAGCAAAACTCAGACTACCTATTAAACAAATGTGTTCAAGAGAACTTAAAAAATAATTTGGAATTTGTTACTTACCCAAGTTGCCGGTAATTGAGGACAAGGCGCTTTTGCGAATCACTTGGGCTGATGACGCTTTTAATTTACATACACATATATATTATGATTATATAAAGAATATTCAGCAAGTGATTTCATTGTTTGTTTTTTGTTTCAAGTATAAGGAATGACTTAAAATTAAGAAAAAAAAATAAAACAAACACACTATATATATGTATGTATGTGTATAACTTTCGTAACTAAACGCAAAAAACGCAGCCAAACGTAAGACTTCCTTCGGGAAACAATTCCAAAAACGTATGTTATTCCGATGCCGAGGATTAAATTTAACTTAATTTACTTGATCGTTTTATCACAATGGCTTTTGAGGCACACGCATACTGGTCTAGTACTTACACACATGAAAATGCACTAACTCTATTTTTGTTTGCTGTAAAAAATCTTTGGCAACAAGCTTAATGTTCTACAAGTATCAAAATGTACCTTTCGCGCGATGCGCTTTGATTGTTTCAGATGCAATAGCCGCAATCTCTTCATTGGTTGTTTCCAGCAGTATTTCGGTAAGTGTGCGACGCACAACAAGCATCTATAGATTGGTTTTTGATAGATTGGTTTGGGCTATTTTAAATGCCTGTCAATAACAAAGAGGCGCCAGACAATGAAACCAACCATTAACAGTTCACTTTCGTTGAAAAAGTACATCTCATATAAGATTTACATGGCAAGATAATTTGAATTATTTTTTTCTTAATTCAATTCAGATTTTCAATATAATTTACTTGAAAAGTAACAAGGTATATTTTCCACTGATCATGGAAACAGTTTCGGTAAGTAATATTGCTGGTTAAATAGGTTTCATTGCCTGGGTTAGCACATCTTGTATAACAACTGTGATGCCTACCAAATCTGCAAGTCTTTCTTCGTAGTTTTTACCACTTAATGCAGCTTCAGCATTGGCTGCCCTTGTTACTGTCGTTGCATTATGTTGATGGCCGCCTGCATCTTGCTGTATTGACTGTGGCAGCTTCTCATCCTTTTCCTCATTGTCTTTCTCTTCATCACTTCTGTTATTGGTCTTACATAATACATCATTACCTATTAGTTGAGCCATTGCCTCCTCAGGAGCAGCAATTGAATCTTCACTGTCGCTGGCCTGAATTTCAAGTTCTCATGTTAATTAATAGGCGTTCGAATCATTACAATGTACACTCGTGTGCTTTTGAGCAACCAATTTAACAATTTGTTGCACTTGGCAATTGCACAAGTCGAATAATTTTGTTCTACTTTATGCAACCAATATCGCACTAATCTACTTACCACGTTTAATAGATTAACAGGTGTTGTTAGTGTTTTGCTTGATACTTGCTTAACATTGATAACCGACGACTCATTTTCCGGAGTTGCGGGCAGCTGCCGCTCCTGATGACGTTGCTTTTCGCGCTCCATTTTCTCGAGGCCCTCACTGCAATAAAATCATGTTTGGGTATTACATTACATTACATTTGCCGATTACAATTTTAATAAATTTATAAGCGAAGATTTGTTAATGGCAATCTAAAGTAATAACCATAATTTATAAATAAATGTATTGAGAACTAGACATTCGTACGTCCTTAAATGGATCTATGGAACTATGTACAACTAAAATTAGAAGCATATTTATGATTTTAATGCATTTTATCACCATTTCAATTATTAATAGAAAACAACATTTTGAAAACGTGACCAAAAATATAAAATTTTTTAGGTCATCATGAATGTTGCAAATACTGCTATAATTTAATTCTCCGTTTAATTTGTATACCCGCTACACACAGGGTAAGTTTGTGCTGGCAGGAAATGTATGTAACAGGCAGAAGAAGATATTTTCGACCCCATAAAGCATATATATTCTTGAACAGATATAATTTTTTTTCGACAACACTTGCAAGTTTCAAGTTTGTTTCAAATTTTTACCACTTTCGCTCCATCAAATCGATTTTTAAGCTAGAGTCTTGCATTTTGTTATATACAATAATAACTTTTGTCATAATGACTCCTGAAAATTTTATCAGATACAAATTGTCGAAGCTATTAAAGAAATAATTTTATATAGGCAAAAACGCCTGCGGTACATTAAATTGGTATATTTTAAACTTAATACCGCAGTTTTGATTTTCTTCAAAACGGGAAGCGGGTATCTCATCACAGTGTAGCTTTTTTCCTTGTTATTTTTAGATTTAGTGGAAATGTTCTTTCAGAAAGAATACTACAAAAATTTCAATGCAATTTATGCATATAATTGTTATATGAAAATTCTTGGATATATTAATTTAAATTCTCTATTTTCTATTCATATGTAAAAATTGTATGAAAAGCTTAATTACTTGTTAAAAAGGTTATATGTCAGTTAACAGATTTAGTATAGGTAAAACTTTTACAAATTGCTGTTACCTACATACTTTCTGTATTATGGTTATCGAGAGATACTCTAACTTTTATAGATTATAGTTTAAATCTTACCGAATCCATGCAGGCAACATTTTACGCTTATTTGCGTCGATATCGCTGCCACTATTATCACTACTCTGCTGTGTTTGTTGTGTTTGCATAAAATGGTGCGACTCATTTGGATTGCAGACGTTAAGCTTCAAAAGCGATGGAATATGAGATGTGGAATTGCCTCGAGACGATTGCCATGTAGTCCATTGTTGAGTGCCAGCTCCGCCTTCAAATGGTAATTGACTTCACTCGTCAATTTAAATTTGAGGTCTTAGACGATCTCACCTGTATCACTTGGTGCAACTGTTATAGGCACATTAGCCGAGTTTCCATCAATCCACTGAGATGGTGTGGCCAGGGAAGGAGGCGGAGGTGGGGGCAGAGTTCCTACACCATTAACTGCCCGTCCACTACTTACATTTTCTTCTTCATCCATATCCATATCCATTTCCGCTTCGCCATGCTCCACATAGCGTGCTTGCGCTTTAGGCTGTTGCTGCTGATGTTGGTGATGAGGCTGTCGTAGTTCTAAGTGGTTGTGGTGGTGGTATTCAGGGGCATTGCTTATGATCGGTGGAGGAGGTGCAATCGCCATGTTAATGCTAAAATTAGCTAGAGGAGGCGGTGCAGGAGTCGAGTCCCGCATATGTATCCATTGCTGGGCCAATTGGGCCCAGTCAATGCAGCCCTGCATGTTCAGTGGCATAACAGGAGCAGCTGATCTAACTCCAACTCCAACTGCAACCCCAGTACCAGGGCCGGAACCCGGGCCAGGCATTGTAATTGGTGTTCCAAGTGCAGGCAGAAAATGCGGTGGTTGCGCTATATATTGATTGTGCTTGTTGAAGTCCAGGTCTGCATTAGTGTTGCCATTTGGAAACATGTTTCCTTGTTATTATTATGATTTTCACTACACTGCTGGTTGTTTAAGTAATCTACACAATAATCTCTAAAAACGATTTTCCGTCATCTACGCCATTTTCTTGCTCTACACAGACTGACAGTCGCATTGCAGCAATAACACATAACAATGTGTCGATAACAGATTATCAAATAGGCATTATCGGAAATTCGTTAATACCCGTTACCTTAAGTAATGTATTATTAAAATTACCACATAGTAAGCAAGTTGTGCTTATATATAATTTGTATTCAGTATCAGTAAGTACATCAAATAAATTATGTAATATTTAATTTATTTTCTTAGCAACTTTTTCTAAGATTTTACCGACTTAAATTTCACATTGCTATTCACCATATAACGTTATCGTAAATTGTTATCGGCATTCACTGGGTGACTAATACACGCGCTTCTTCCAGTTCCCAATTCAAACGAACGGCATTTTATTTTCATACAGAACGCAGAAGGAATCTAGGACTTTCAGTCTATAAAATCATTGCTTGTTTGATACGTTTTTAAATCGATAGAAACTAAAATGTCACACAATGTGTTACGTTCCAAAGAAAATGCTATGGCTAAGCCAGCGTTGGGCGCTTCATCTGCGGTCGCTGCAATTGCAATGCAAAGGAAGCAATTGTTGGCAAAGAAGGTTTGTACTAAATGGTTAATTACATTTTTGATATTCTTTTAATGTGGTTTTGTAAAAATGCTTAGTTGGCACTTGAAAATGTGACCCCTGTGAATCGAACCACAAGCAGCAGCAGTAAAAGTACCGTAGGCGCAGCCGCAACAGGACAACAAAAGCCACCACAGACACTGGCAGCGTCGTCATCTGCAGCGACAACTTCAACAAAAGCTGACAGTGGCTTGGTCAAATCTGAAAACCCCGGTCAGCCCCAAACCAATAGTACTAATAATGAAAAGACTGGTAAGTTCCTGAATTTTCGATTTTATTAGAAATATTTGAAGTTGAAGAATCGTATCAACAGAACCAGCAAATACCAAGCCAAAAAAAATATGGGCATTGAGCAATTTTGACATTGGGCGGCAGCTGGGTCGTGGTAAATTTGGCAACGTTTATTTGGCACGCGAAAAAGAATCACAATTTGTGGTTGCCCTCAAAGTACTGTTCAAGCGTCAAATTGGCGAAACAAATGTGGAGCATCAGGTGCGCCGCGAGATTGAAATTCAATCGCATCTCCGTCATCCACATATTTTACGTTTATATGCATACTTCCATGACGATGCCCGAATTTATTTGATTCTGGAGTATGCCCCGCAAGGAACACTCTTCAGTGCACTGCAAGCACAGCCATTGAAACGTTTCGATGATCGCCAGTCGGCCACTTATATCAAGGCTCTTTGCTCGGCTCTTTTGTATTTACACGAACGCGATATTATACATCGAGATATTAAACCGGAGAATCTGCTCTTAGGACATAAAGGTGTGCTCAAAATTGCAGATTTTGGCTGGTCAGTTCACGAGCCGAACTCAATGCGCATGACACTTTGTGGTACTGTTGATTATTTGCCTCCAGAAATGGTTCTTAACAAGCCACATACTAAAAAGGTTGATCTATGGAGCTTGGGAGTACTATGCTTCGAGTTGCTCGTTGGTCAAGCGCCGTTCTTTTCGAAAAACTATGAGGAGACATACAAGAAGATACTCAAGGTGGATTACAAATTGCCGGAACATGTTTCGAAAGCAGCGACTCATTTGATATCAAAGCTGTTGGTTTTAAATCCCCAACATCGTCTGCCTCTGGATCAGGTTATTTTACACCCATGGATCGCGACACACGCACAATAATTTATAGCTATTAGTGAATTAATTAATCTGTTCGACTTTCATTATCAGTTTGTGTGAATTATTTTGTTTAATTTTCTTATAATATAACTATGCATTTAAATATCCATTACGTTAAATAACACAAAAATTTTTGTAATAAACATTCATGCAATTTCGTTTTATTATGTTTCAAATAAAATTTCGGTGTTCTAGACACAATTTTTGTTCGATCGAATATTTTATCTTACGTACTAACTCTAATACTAGCGCAGAGCATGGACTTATTATATGCTACATATAAATGAGTATAAACACTATTGTTTAAAGCAACGAAAAAAATGCAGCTTAGCATGTTTCTTATCACAGAAAACAAAGTATATACTTACAAACTTTAGTAAAAAATGAATTTAGTGAGAGGTGAGCCTCTATTTTCAATTGCAATTTGTAAATAGTCAAAAGTCTCAATGTATGTCGATAATTACTAGCATTATTGAATGAAATAAATATTTATTTGACAAGTGTATGAATAACTAAGTGAATAATTATAGTATGTTATTAAAGAAGAGAAAGATCTAAGATTTTGTAAATTAATGAAAGTTAAATTATTATTATTGCAGTTGGCGTTCACACAAAGTTTTCTCGATTCCATTGGATGAAATAAATCTTACCTAAATTGTTGAAATTGATCAAATTGGATGCATAAATCTTATAAACTAAAGGTTCTGGGTTTTTTTGTAAACCAATTCTGTTAACCAGGATAGATGAAATGATAAAATACTAAGGTGAAAAATAGCTTATTGCAGTGCCGCCAAAATAATCTTTAATTTCTGACAGCTGCATCTGCGCCCAGTTTTCTTGCGGGCACGTTATAGTCATCCTCTGCAAGAAGAAATTAGCTCGAAAAAAAGATAACGTAAAGAAAAGCATATTATTTACCGTCTTGGTCCTCATCCATGTTATCTTCTAGATGCACAGCATCGGCAAATTCTTTACCCTGATCGGCGGCAATTTCGTTATTCAAATTATCTCCATCGAGAATATGCTGTTTTCCAGCAACATCTCCCAGCATTACGTCATCGTCGTCGCCCCCAACTGCCGCCGCATCGGCAGCCAACATCTTGTTGTCCACTTGCTGAGCATGAGCCGGAGCTAGGTCCCCATCAGCAAAAATGTTAGGATTGGCGCCGGGAAAATTGAAATTCTGTTCGTTTAAGGCATCCTTGACTTCATGGCCACCAGAATCCCCTAAATTCTTATTCGACTCCAAGTCATTCACCACATTCGCATACCGATTATTATTCTCATTTTTGGGCAACTCTTCGGCTGCTGTGTCTGCATCAGCAGCTGCCACTTCGACTTTACCATCAAAGTTTTCGGGAATGGGCGCCACATTCTCGGGTAACTTGCGCTCAATCTTCACTTCGGATGATGGCTTTGCTGGAGGCATGACCAAAGGCGGTTGACCAGTGCTACTGCTGCTGCTGATAATGCTTGGCTGCTTGGGAGCCACTGATGCATTTGAATCAGCCTCAACATTGGGAGTACTTGAGCTGGGTTTGCGCTGAGGAGCGCTCAATGGGGAAACAGATTTAACTGACTGCTCTTGTTTTTCAGGCGTATCATCGCCTAACGTTTGAAGCGACTTGGGCGCAATCTGAAAATTTTCAACAGAATTTATTATGAGGCTATGATTGTTGCGCACGTCAAAGGATTGCAAAGGCTGCGTATCCTTTCGATGCTCCACACCTCCACCTTGCGGATTAGTTGTTGCGTTAGTTGAATGCTGGTTTGGCTTGGCAATGCCAACACCAATTTTGTACAGCCCTTGACTCACTTGCACTTGCTCGTTGAAGGACTTCTCGTTATGCGGCTTCTCGATGCTATGCGCCAGTTGAGCGGGGCTCGATCGACGCGCTGGCGTTGTGTCAGACACTTGTAAATCGGATGGCTTATTGAGTTGTTGAGCTGGAGGCGCATAGGTGCAATGCATCTTGCATTCACTTAGAGCAGATTCTAAATCGTGAATCTTATGTTGCGTGTCCCGCTGCAGTGCTTCATATTTGTTCTAAGAGACGCAGCAAACAAAAATGTAATACAGCAATCAGCCAAGAAATTAAAGTGTTTTCCCCACCTTCCAGTTACTTGTGTCCTGTAGTTTCCTGTCCTGCTGCAATTGTTGCACTTGCAATAATAGCGAGTGCTTGTCCTCCATTTGTTGTTTCTTACTCTTGGCATACTCATCCTGTAAATCATTGTGCTTACCATCGAGCACCTTATATTTTCCAAGTTGTTCATCGTATTTATTTTTCAATGAACGCTCCGATTCCTGTTGCTTATCGAGTTCCGCTTGCATGTGTTGTTTCTCGTTGTGCATCTCTTCCAATTTTTTCTCCGCTGACAATTTGTCGTCAGTGAGCGCTAAACGGGCAAGGAGGAGCATAAGTATGGGCAGTAAGCAGTGAAAGAGAGACTTACATTGCAATTGTAAATTTAATCCTTCCTGGTTTTGTTCACAGCGTAATCGAAAGGCCCGAGTTTCGTCCAGTTGCTGTTGTGACATGTGGTAAATAACAATCATCATAATGAGCACAAGAAACATGCTCATCAGAATACATATTCGAGCTCGCCCTGAGCGTGCAAAGCGTGCCGTACTCATTGTGAAAGAGTTGAGACTTTGTTGAATTGATCAATAATATTGTTTTGGTCCGTGCCTATGGAATGAAAAACTAGTTAAAAGAATTCCCAGTGCTGGAAAATGTTCTTGTTTTATTCTCCAGTGTTAAAAAACAGTTATCGATGTATCGGTTTCTTTGAGCTTCCACTTGTTCATTGTGACTTTTTTGTGCTTTGTTTACTTTTTTGTAAATCGGTATTCGGTGGGTTTTTTGAAAATAAAATAATTTAACAAGTCACAATGTCGCTTAATTTTATTAAGTTATATTTTCCCATTTGAAAATGGGCTTCTTATGAAAAAAAAAACCAGAATATTACAAAAATAATACTTTATTGAACATCTTAAGAAATATATGTAATAAATAATTTAAAAACAATCAATCTATCGATAGTGGCATCGATGTTTCTTCATCTCTTGCGAGGGCCTACGCAGCTTTTTCACACTTTTCGCTTTATGCTGATTGGAATAAAAACTTGATTATACAGTACCCGCCGGCTGCTTGCAGGGAAAGAATATTCAGAGCGGAGATACTTCACGAATTTAAAGCTTTCGTGGACATCAGCCCGCACGGTGACGACGACGCGCGTAAAATTGGTCGTAAACAAATAAATATTTTAAAGCGGTTGTATATTAAAACACAATTGTTCGAACTAAAGTCAATTCACTGTACTGAAAATATATAAATGTAAGTTTCGCTGTTATTGTAATCAAATTTAACAATGTCCGGGGCACATGTCACAATTTATTTAAACATATTAATATCTACACACAGAAGCTCATATGCATATGGATGGGAATGTGTGTGTGTATATAAATGAATATATGTACATAACTCTCGCACACAAGTGTGTAGCCAATGTTTGCGTCAATCAATTTAATGTATAATAGGTATCTGGCCTTTGATAAATAAAGTACATATTAGAAACTATACAAAATCCTGATAGTCACTCTATTACCAAGTGCTGACTTAAAACGTGTACATAAAAGCACATCGTAAGGAAAACAACAATACCTTTCATACTTGTTACACATGCACATAAATACATACATAAGTTGGGTAGCTCGAACTTTTTAGCCAGATAAAGTAATCGATAATGTGATACGACGACGATTTTAACAATTTAAAACCTTATATACGTAGTACATGGGCAAGTGCATATTCGACTGTATTGATATACTTAGATATAAAGATAATCTATATGATTTAATTGTGCTATAAATGAAATTCTTGCTCACATTGAAAAACTAACTTTTCGGCCTCACATGCTCCATATCTTTATGACACCTTTGTGTTTAGCAGTGAAGAGATAATAAAACCAAGAAAGAACTCTCCAAAGTTAGAATATTTTCGGGTTAGCATCACAATAAACATAATACTTTGTGCATGCACATCCGACAATGATTATAACAGTTAAATAAAAAATAATCTAAAAGCAGTTGCATGTGTTGGATGAAACCAGATGCCGTACTTTATTAATTCACACTTATGTGCCATGTAGAAATGTGGATGTTATTGCGATTGATTGAAATAAAGAATATACAATACAAATTAACTTTTGCCTCGCATCTTATGTCGTTCTTATCAATTTTTTGATTAAAGAAAGAAGCTGAAGACTGCAGATTAATTTACATACATATCTAAAAATATGCACTTATCACTAATAAGTTCTTTCCATATTGGTACCCTCTTAAACCTACATTTATATTCCTGATTATAAATTAAGCGTTGAATTGCATTTTTCTTTTACAGTGAACACCAGAAATACATTGAAAGCTAATAATGTAAACACTAGATTAATTAATTGTATCAAAGATTCATATTGCATCTGCTACCAATACACATTTTTTCGGACTGCCTGTGAGAAATCAATATAATTTAATTCCAATTCTCTTTAATTCAAGAAACATGGCTGCAATAACAGATAGTAAACAACAGATAGCGGCGAACAATCCACTTAAGCAGCCGCAACAACAAAAGTTCGCGTAAGTTATCAATAAATAACAAACAATTAGAGCACATGAAATAATTTGTAATGTAAATAATTATATACATATGTAAGATATGTATACACGTATATATGAGAAATATATAAATATGTATAAGTATATGTATATATATGACATATATTTATGTGTTTGTGTTTAAATCTAAATGTATCTGTTGATATGTACGTACATATATGTATGCATATTCAACTTATTTAATTTTTTTTGTCTTTTTTTTTAGTGTTTGAGAAATGTATGTCCTTACATAATGTATAGCTTTCGCTGATATTTTTGATATTGGAAATAGTGTAAAGTTTAAAGAAGCTTACAAGTTTTCACCTTAATGACGACGTTTTGTTCTCTTGAAATGCCAAACCAAAATAGCTCTTAATCCATATACACACATAGTTGAAAGATTGCATATTTATGTATTTATTCATTTAATGCTGTGGCTGGCAGCTCACCAATTATTTGTCATATTCTTCTAGAGCTACCCCACAAACATCTTTTGTTTGATGCTTTTTGAAATGTAGGTGCAACCCAGGCGATAACCGATTTTTCGATTAATAGGGCGTTAAGCGCATCATCAACAATGATGATCTTATCAATGTCAAGGTCGATTGTTGGGAACCTGTTTTTTTTTATGCAAGTACATTTACAATAACATGTAAGGGTTAAATGCTAAGTGTTAAAAGTGAATATATCTGGCAATTGGCCAAACAAACGTAACAGAATAGACGCCATTAAACAATACAAATTTTTGCAGATTGTTGCCCAAAATCATTAACGGCGGCATTGCTGGTATTATAGGAGTAACATGCGTATTTCCATTGGATTTGGTGAAGACCCGTCTTCAGAATCAGCAAATCGGTCCAAATGGCGAGCGTATGTACAACAGCATGTAAGCATTACAAATCTAGTTGCGATCCTCAATAATACATAATACATTTATTTATTAATGCTCATCTTTGTTCATAGGTTCGATTGCTTCCGTAAAACGTATAAGGCGGAGGGATATTTTGGCATGTACCGCGGTTCGGGCGTCAACATCTTGCTGATTACGCCAGAGAAGGCAATTAAGCTGACTGCGAACGATTACTTCAGGCACAAGCTAACCACAAAAGACGGAAAACTGCCCATGACTAGTCAAATGTTAGCTGGAGGTTTGGCTGGCGCTTTTCAAATTGTTGTCACCACTCCTATGGAGTTGTTAAAAATCCAGATGCAAGATGCTGGACGCGTAGCCGCTGCGGCTAAATTGGCTGGTAAAACCATAGAAAAGGTGTCGGCCACACAATTGGCCACACAGCTTGTTAAGGACAAGGGCATCTTTGGCTTATACAAGGGTATTGGTGCTACGGGATTGCGGGACGTAACGTTCTCGGTCATTTATTTCCCATTGTTTGCCACCCTCAACGAATTGGGTCCACGGCGAAGCGATGGCTCTGGGGAGGCGGTATTCTGGTAATACAAACCTAAAGTGTTCCAGTTCTCTAATAGCTAACTTTTTCGCTCTCTCTAGGTGCTCTTTCCTGGCTGGTTTGGCTGCAGGCTCGACGGCTGCTCTCGCGGTTAATCCATTTGATGTCATTAAAACACGATTACAGGCCATCAAGAAGGCTGATGGGGAGAAGGAGTTTAAGGGCATAGTCGATTGTATCACGTAAGTTGATAATATAATTGCGAATATTAATAGTTTTGCATTCATTTTTGTCTCGCTCTTGCAGTAAAACTATGAAACACGAAGGACCCACAGCATTCTTCAAGGGCGGCCTTTGCCGTATGATTGTGATCGCGCCACTGTTTGGTATCGCCCAAACCGTATACTATTTGGGCGTAGCTGAAGGATTGTTGGGAACGCAGAAAAAGTAAAGGATCTTCCAGATCGAATCCAAGAGCTTCTTTACTGTTTATCTGAATGTTAAAATGTATTTGTATGCGTTACTGCTATTGTTATTGTTAAAGCTGTCTTATTTCAATGTATTAAGTTAAAGTCGCGCCCTAGATAATTAATGAAGCTAATATACATAGTATTATCCTTTTCTCAAAGTATGTACAAAGTCATATCAATGTAGGCGATAATACAAATTATTACAGGCAATTTATAAAAAAAAAACATTTTTCCAATGACAATAAGATTATGAACATCATGTTTAGAACGTTTTTTCTCTATAGACAAATTTCATATTCAGTTGCATGCAAAGCTTGCATTTTTATTATTATTTTAGGCAGCAGCTCTACTATTATGTATATAGGAAACAAACGATTTGAAAGTCATAGTCACGGTTAAAGCAAATACGTATATTAACAGTTAAAATATGTAAATTTAAATATAAACATTGAAATCAATTAAATGACAATAGCTTAATTACGCATATATCGCTTTTATATTAGTTCTTGTATACATATTTTTGACATGACAAGCTATTATGCAGTAAATTAAATACACTTAAAAAAAATATTTTCAACTTTACTTCATCATTTGTTTATTAATTTATTAATATTACAATTATTATTCTTAATTAATTGATATCATCATCGTCATCCACATAGGCAAGTTTTTTAGACTTTGTGAATAAAATAGGTTCATTTTCATAGTCTCTACGTCTTTTGGTAGGACACAATTTGATTTCAACGGATTCTTGTATAACCTGCGTTTTTGAAACAATCGCATTCGAACACTTGAAATTTTTGAGAAACTCAGGTACTGGGGTTACGTTGCCTTTTTCGTGATAACCAACTATTCCACTTATATGAAGTGGGCGCAATAGGCTACAAATCTGTATAAGATTTATGCGATTTGGAACTGGAGACCATTTAAGTTTGGAAAGAGGATAAGATATTTCAGAATTGTGAATGTTAATGCTGCTCTTATGGTTAACTGCCAAGGATATCGTGTATCCACTTCTGTGGAAATATCTCAGATCAGAAGTTAGACAGCGATAACTTTTTACAAAACTGTCTAGCAATTTGATATGACCAAATAAGGCAGACGTTTCAGCTAACTTTCGAATGAGCAGTTCGTAACCAAACTGAGGCACTTCAATCACTGGCACCTTGTCATTATCTTTAAAAAATTTTGAAATTTGCTCGGCAATCTGTTCAAAGTCTATATGATCAAAGGGCTGATGAGCAGCTTGAAGATTTAGCAAGAGCTCTTCGGTACCAAGTGCAATCCATTCCTGAAAAGTCGTATTACCCATCAAGTAATTGAGGTCATCCTGCTGCACGGCAGAATAGTAGTAAAGTAATCTTCCGCCACGCAATCTCCGAATTAAAAGCATAAGACTGTTGGCAAGCACATTGCCGGCACATAACATAATCTCCAAACGCTTTCCATCGCTAAGACGAATCGAGAACGGTTTGCCCTCCGGAACTATATGAAAATCTTCTGAAGAAATATTGGCGCCACGAGATCCAAGATATTCCAGAAGTTGATTAGCCAGCGGTTGGGTCGTGTACATCTTGCAAAACTTTTTTGGCAAACGCTCTACTTGCGCCTCTATGCCATAGAGGTGCGTAATAAAGACATTGATTTGTCTTTCATACAACTTTGGTATTGTATCCAATATTATTGTAGGATATTCTTTTAAGCGCATGTTTACGCTTGCGGTTTTAACTGGTTTGCTGCACGATTGACACTCGTACCAAACCAAATGAGTGCTGAATTTTGTGATGATTGTCTTAAATTCCACGGTAATATTTTAAATTAAATAAGGATGATTTATTGCTATTGATATCTGAACCGGGTCTTAATTTTGTTGGAACGCCAGCATCAGTGAGGAAATCGATTTGTATCGATACATACGATTAATCGGAATGTACGTTACCCTTCAATGATCGGTAACGCAGTGTTGCCAGACTTTTGGGAAGAAGGTTAGGTGACAAACTTCTACAAAATTTCCTCTAAATGCAAGTTTATAAAGCGTTTTTAAAGAACATTTTGAAACTATCAATTAAGATCGAAGACAATTTACAAAATAACTAAAAGATGTTAAGCCAAAAGTTATAAGCCACTTATCGGAAATTGCGTATGCACCAAAATCCGATTTATTATTTCGTTCTAATTAACTTTTATAAGTATTTATTACCATGCCTATTATAATTGATAAGTAAATTTTTCAAGATTCATCCCATGAACGCGTAGTTTTCCTTTAAAAAGCGCCGTCTTTTCCTCTCATATCACAATCACTATAAACTCACTCACATCAGATAACACATTTAGATAACATCTGCCGGCTGACTGCTGGGCGTGGGGACCGCATCGGCATTCATGTCCATGTATCGAATACGTTGCCAACGAGCTAATGTCGATCGATACCATTCCAGGAATATGGCCTGTCTGTACATGAAAATGCCGGTTTGAAGTATAAGAAGACCCAAAATTGTGATCAAATTTAAAATCTCCCATTCGGCAAATATAACAAATGCCCAAATGAAATAAACACGTATTCCATCAGCAAGTAAACGATTGCCGCTCGACGAGAACTTCGCAATGGACATTCCCACACAGTTGTAAATGGCGCAGGAGCAGGCAAAACCAATAAGGGCAAGGATTAGCATTGTGTTAGAACGCAACTGTGGGATAATATCAGTTAGGTCATCGAAGACTCCACGGGAACCCTCGTTAAAAGGCACGGCGCTTGGCACAAAGTTTAGACAAACTGCTGCCAGGGCTGTGATGATAATCCCAAAAAATCCTTGCCAACCAGATGCCTGAATGGGCTTCAAATCTGCGGCCTTTAGATGCTTTTCTTCGTACACATAGAGAAAGGCGTGCAGGATTTCTGCTATTATGACCAATAGATCGCCAGTAAGGATGGTGTTATGATCTTTATGATGTAAAGTTGTATAGTCGTAGTCCACACGTTGCACATCTAAAGCCAATATGTCAATGATGCCACATGTCATGGTGAAAATTGCCAGCCAATGTCGGGAGCTCAAGGTCTGGTTCAAGTACATTGTGCTAAATAGCCCCACAAAGATTAGTGAAACTCCTGAAACGATTAAGCTTTGCTTTAGTCTCAAGAAAGCAAATCAGTGACTGCAGATGTTGAAAGACGCACCTCTAATCATTTGGAAGCTGGTGGCATATGTCAAGTATAAACCGGTGAAAAGTAATATTGATGTTATTGTTCGGAGGAAAGCGGGTAGTAACATGACGAGTGGATGAAACTCATTGCTGCCACGCGTCAAAATATGATCCTGCTCTGCGTTTAACTAGAGATACGCAATTATTAGTTTTTGTTTTATATTCAATTGATGTAATCTTACGCCTCGTCGACTGATTGCAGCGCTAATCAATTTGTAAACACCAAAGCACAAGAATTCAGCCAGGAACATAAGCAAGGTCATAGCGACTGGATGTTGAAAACTATGCTTTTTTCTATCACTGCCCTCCACCATTTGAATGCTCATCCATCTGCAATATACATACATATAAAGATGATTTTTAACTATTCCGTAAGTTGTTAAATCATTACATACTTGATTAATATCACATTTGCGGTACCACTCAATACGAACAGGAGTGTAATAAATACTCGATGATCCATGGCTAGCGCATTAAAAAACACCAAATCAACTGTAAAGCATATGTAGATATAATTGAATTTACAAAATTATTGAATTTCTTTGTCTGATGCGCATTTCATGAGCAATCGCAAAAAACACAATGAACTGATAAGAAAACGCTCTGACGTAGTGATATTATTACTTTAATTTCAAGACTGCAAGTTTATTTTTTTTTATTATACTTTACTTGTTAAATATATAGTTGGCTGATATATTAATATTGTGTTAAAACTATTAATTTAATAGTAAACTTTTGCTTGCCAGTGGCTGCCAGACCAACAAAAATCTGGAGTTGCCAAATGTTATGAATATTAAGAGATTGATTAGCTGTTTTTTGCTTTCGTAATCAAACAACTCTGTAATGGGCGCGCAATTTAAAAAAGTATGAAGGGTTGTCCATCATTTTCGTTTTTATTAAAATCAAACTTAAAAAATATCACAGGATATAGAAAAAAAGATTAAATTGAAATCGTATCTGTTAGTGTCGTTTGCAATTAATCCGCCTTTGCTGAATTCCATACGTTTCTCCTAAGAAGGTAGAATAATAGAAACTTAATAAATTTAAATAGCAGCAGTTCAGAAATTCATAGCAACTAAACAATAATTTGACAAGCAGTGTTTGTGTTTGTGTCTCACCTGTAATATTGTTTACGTGTGATGTAAGAGTAATTTTGTATTTTTAAATATTTTCTTATAGATGTGTTTAAAATTAAAGTTCGTCTCTTTCATGAAGCAACGGAAGGGTCACCTCCTCAACTGTTCCCAGTCTTATAGTTTCATTTGGTTTGATTAGCTTTGGTATGTACTCTACTGTATCACTGTTGCTAAATACCGAGTTGTGTAGATTGTCCATTGGTGCAGCAGGATCGGGGCTTGTGAGTGTTATTTTGGATTTTGTCGCCACTCTGTGGAATGTAGGGCATGCATGTCATGTGATTATGAGAAGTGTTCTGTTTGTTAGTAAGGCAATACGAGCTACTAGGGATTAATTATGTTTAAATCAGTGTACAACCAAATAATTGCAGTTTAAAATTTGTACCTTAAGTACAGCTATTGGAAATGAGCTTAGTTGAAAAACTCAATAGGTAGTCGTAGAGTAAAGTTCTATTGATGCTGGCGGGTTCCACCACGAGCTCCGCGCAATTTTTGTGGATTTCTAAGTTTTAATCGTACACGTCCAAATATATATAAATACACATGTATGAAAAAAGTTATATATCGGTTACCTGTCTCTAGCCAACATACTGGCTTCCACATCCAGACTGCGTGGCTGACGGAAATCACATTCCAGAGAGAAAGCCGAGTCTCCTGGCGTAATAAGTTCTGGATCGTTCTGAATGACAACGATGTTTGTATAGAGTTCACCATCCTTCAAGGTCTGACATTGATCCAATTGAAAATTCATCTCCAGTGTGCGCGTTCCTTGATTTGCTGTAGGTTTCATGAAACACGGCGCCGTTTGCTTATAGAAGCTACCTCGAGTGTACATGACACCAGTAAATGGTTTTTCAGTTTCCAGCATCACATTCATCGAATTGGCGCCGCATTTCAAATTAACCTTTTGAATGCCTTGATCGCTGCCTTCAATCTTAAAGGTGTCTGATAAATCTTGCTCCCAAATTTCTGCAACGATAAATATTTAAATAATTTAATAATGTTTTGTCACTTTCAAAGCAATTTCTAACAGATTATGAAATCTTTCATTTGAAATGCTATCTATAGGCAAAAGTAAATTTAAACAACTTTACACACAACTCTTGTTCACTTTTTCCACTAGATTGCGCCGGTAAACCGGTTCTTTTTGTTTTGGTCTGGCTAGAACCATTAGCCGTTATTCTTAGCCATTGAAAATTTCTCTTCACTTGGATGAATCGGCGTTGACAGCGCCTTCTTAGCAGCAAGTCAGCATACCTTGATTTTGTTGCTGCTGTTTTTTATTCCCAGAAGCGTGAACTGCGAGCAACATGTTTGAAGCCAACAGTAGCATAAACATATTTTGCATTCTCAACATATTGTTTATGATTTGAAACGAAATAAACAGTAATTTAACAATTGTTATGCAGCCCGATACACGTCCCAATGACTCAAAGCTGAAAGCAAAACTGACGTCTTGACTACGTCGACGCAGCGAATATAAACAATGCCGCCTCAGAGCTCAAGCCCGACTTAACCCGTTATACCGGTAAGACCGAAGAGAGAGAAAATTTGAGAGAAAGAGGTTGAACTTGCTCTGCGCGTGCGCAACTGAGAATCTGGTCAGCTGTAGTGCAGAAGTCTCCTTGTTGCATATGTATGTATGTATGTAAGTACATAAGTGCTTATGTAATTGCGAATGTATATGTGTTACATACTTACAAGTATGTGTTCATCGGGAGTTCAACGTAAAACGTAGTATATTTATAGCTTCGCCACACAAATTATTGCATGGCGAAAACAGCAGAGTTTAAGGAAAACAAAACACAACTTCATCGACGGCATTTCCGCTTTTCATGCGGATTTTTTTTGTGCATTCAATTCGCATTTCTGCTGCAATAGTTGTTGTGCTGCAGTTGCTGGTGTTTGTGCAACAGTTGCATTGCGGTTGTTTCTTTGATTATTCATTATTCAAAATGTTATTAAACTTCCCCGCTTTGTACACCGCAGCGCGTTTTGACGCTTCAGTTCTCTTTACAACGATAACAACAACTAATCCCGGCTCTTGTTTTTCGTTTTACTTGTACATATTTCCAATTAACAATTGCGTTAATTAAAACTTAATTAGTGTATTAATCGACTGGTAGGCAGGTTGGCATCCTGACCATGGCAGCGAAAGGTGGAAGTCGCAGTATATCTTTTGCTATTTACTTTTTTTTGACAACCATATACATATATAAAACTGCATTTCGCAAGCTCAGTCAATTAGTGAGATAGCCAATTGGATTTGTATAAAGTTAATCTCAGCTGGTTAGGCCATAAAATTGTAGCCTCAACTGGTTAATTGATGAGTTTGTTTCGAGGTTTCTTTCTGGCTAATTGATAACTTTGATTCCATAATGTCATATTTTCATATTAATCAGTCTTTCCTAAAATGAATTTAGTTCCAAAATTTCTTGTGATTTCTCTATAATATTATTATTATTGCCTGTGCCTTATAACAAAATTATCAATTACTGATTAGTATTATGAATTCATAGATTATTTGCAATTTAAAATTTATTTTATTAATAGTTATAGGTCAGTTGAAAGTCAATAACCCCATATTTATATGCTATATTTGTGTTGCTCTTATCTATATCAAAACCTCATGCGTTTTTCAAGTGACAGATACTACACAATAATACACTTGATTATATTGAATGAAATGAATGTCATGATCCAACATTATTTAAGCCCTTTTGCTTTTAAGTGCTTTCCAGTATATTTCCAGTTCATTACCCTCCCAGTGAAAAGGCTTCGTCAAGATGCTGGAAAATTGAAAGGCAGAATTAGTTTAAGGAGATTATTTAAAATTAAACAAAAAAAAAAATCATGAAAGCTGCATTAATAATATACCTGAAATCGAAATTTAGCAAAGTATGAATATGAATAATATGAACATGAACATCAGAATACTTGACGAGTGCAATGATATTACGTTTCCACTTTTTTCTCCATTCTTTTAACTAGCTTGACATAATGGCATAATGGCCAAATAACTGTCGAGTATTATAAAATAAATAAAAAAAGTCATAAAACCATCGTGTCTAATAACTGTCGAGTATTATAAAATAAATAAATAAAATTCAAAGTGCATAACCATGATTCATATGGATGCGAATCTAAAAACAAGTTCAACATTGCTATGCTATGTAGTCGATTGCAGACAATCAGGTGATGGTAACATAGCTAAAGGAAAAGAGAAAGGGGAAGCAATGTCTGCCTACTGCACCGATGGCCAAGATTGACTTTGAATGTGCACATGAATGAACTGACAGGTGAAGCGCACTCGGACTTGAAGTCAAACTCGTACTGGGCAGGGGACTACGAGTTGGCTAATTCGACACTGACACTGGTTGTTGTTGCGAGTTGCGACTCGGAATCAGAGTCGGATATGACGCAATAGTAACATTGTATTCGAGTTGCACAATTTCGGTGCACTTCCGAGCGCCACTCACTTTTCTCTGAGATGCTGCAACACTTCCTGCTCCTGAGCATTGAGGCCGTCGTAAAAGGCAGACAAGTTCGTTTTGAGCAGCTGGCGGGTCTGCATGCCGGTAAGAAAGGTGCTCACATCGCTTAGTTGGATGGTGTAATACATGGCCAGCTTGCCCAGCTCAACGCCACGATCCTTGCACACCTTAGACGCTCGCTGTGCCACTTGCTTTTGATCATCGCTGGCCGGATGCCACGGCTGTGGCCCGGCGTTTGTAAGCAAACCTAGGGCATGGGCTGCGGCACAAACAATGCCCAAGTTCTGAGACTTGAAGAAGTCCAAGTAGTCGAGCAAAGAGTGATCAGTGAGAGTGTAACGCGCATATACGAGCACCGTCTGGAATAAAAATTGACATTAACGACCATTAAAAGATGTACAAGTATATGCAATTTACATCGAATCTGCCCTTGGCAAGTGAAATGCATTCCTTCAGCACAGATAATGGATAGGCGGATACGCCAATGTATTTGGCCTTGCCCTCCTTGACCAACTGCTCTAGCGTGGGCAACGTTTCGTTGAGCACGATATCCAAGTCAGGGGCGAATTCAATGTCATGTATTTGGATGACATCCACATAATCCAATCCAAGCAGCTGCAGACTCTTTTCCACGCTCTCACGAGTCTTCTTTGCACTGAAGTCAAACATATGATCGTAGTCGAGCTCATAGCGGGCCACCTTGGTGGCAATGTAGTAGGCTTCCCTGGGCACATCCTTCAGTGCCTGACCCAGAACTTCCTCCGAACGCCCTTGACCATACCAAGGTGCAGTGTCAATGTAATTGACGCCAGCTTTCAAAGCTTCATGCACAGTTCGAATGCCCTCATCTAATTCGAAGCTGTAAGTTAATATTTCTCTTATTTAAAGAGCGCTCGTTCTGCATCTTACGTTCTCTTCAAAGCATACCCATAGTTCGCACAGAGCGCACCGCCGCCAAATGAAATTTTGGAGACTTGTAGATTTGTGTTTCCAAACTTGCGGTATTCCATACGCTTCACTTGCTCCTCATCGTGAAAACCCTTCACATAAGTGGCTGGTAATGTTCCAGACATTCTCCAATCGTATTTATTTATTTTTAGCTTTGTTTAATTTGTTTCGCACTCTGGCGAAATTCGTTCAACCGACCAGGAGGCCACAAGCAGTACTGATAGTCAATTCAACAATTTATTGTATGATTCTCCGACTTTTCGCTTTCATTATCAAGGAACAGAATTGTCTACGTCGTTCAATGATTGTATGTGTATGTTTACTAGTGTGTGAAGTGTTTGTTAACTTAAAGAGCACACAAGCAAAGTTGCAAACAAAATTCATCAAAACTCTCCGATCTTTTGTGTGTAAAGAGATTAAAAAAGGCGTGTTTGGAGAGCATGAGCACAGGGGTGGTTCACAGAAAATGGAGTTAATCCACAATTCAGATGAATATGCCAAATATATTTGTGTTTTGAATAGCAATGCTATTTCAAAGATATGCATATGTTGGATTTCATTTAGATAGTGTTTAAAAATCGCAAAATATAAATGAATTTGATTATCTCATTGATATTACATATATACACTACCTACATACGTACTCGAAGTGCTTATCTTTTTATTTGAATAAGTAAATCGATGCTTGCATATACAGTGGGGAGCAAAAGTGAGTGCATGTAAGCAAACACAACAATTTTTTTCACCTTTTACTACAAAATAACATAAGACAATTAATAGTTAGAATAGCAGAAAAAAAGGAAAAGCAATATTGCTTAAAAGTCCGAGTTAAAAAAAATAAGGACTTGTGGACTACATATTAATGTTATTGTAAATTTGAAATAATACAATTTTTTTGGTTGATAACAAAATTGAAGTGGCAAAGGATGATAAGTGAGTACATGGGTTTTTTTTTGTTTTTCACATTATTTTTTCTGCAATTCTAACTGTTAATTGTTTCATGTTATTTGTAGAAGTATATTATGTGTAGAATAAGTAAAAAAAAAGTATTGTGTTTGTTTTACTACTTTCTGTTTTATTCGCATCCAAATGGACTGTGTTACATATGCAAACACGTAAACATGCAAACTCACCTTTGCACCCCACTGTATGTAGTACATACGTATGTATGTACAAGAAATTGTACAGAAAGCTTCACGATTGAAGGGATCTAACTAATTGGGCTTAATTGGTAAATACTCGAACAAAATATAGTCCACAGTGACAAATTTCTGCTTGATTCCGTTCCAGTAAATGTAAATAAATATTTAAGTTAAAAGTGATACGAAACATAGTCAGCAAAAAATGAAAGTACAATTATAAAATTTGATTTTATTATATCTATTGTTATATTGTTCATTATACAGATAATATACAAGTAATTAAATGCTTTAAATGCTGCCATTTCATGATAGGCGTCTATCATTTGGTTTGGGTCTATTTAAAGTCTCCAACAGTTGATAGTGTGGATCCCCAGCTATAGGACTGCTTGAATACACTGCAAAAAACATATGATACAAAATAGTTTTAGTTGCGGAGTATATTTAAACCGGTTGTTGGCATAGGCCAAGTTCGAGTGCTCCTGACGCAATGCTAACACCAAATCCGAATTGCACAATTTCGCAAAACTGGTTAATGAGTACTCACTTTTCGCGCAGATACTGCAACACTTCCTGTTCCGTGGCTGTCAAGCCGTTGAAGACCACATCCAGGTTGAGCTGCAGCAGATGACGATTGGGTATGCCGATCAAGAAGGTTGAAGCATCCTCTAGCTGCATGGTGTAATACATGGCCAATTTACCCAGCTCCACGCCACGTTGTTTGCATACTTCGGCTGCTTGTTTGCCTACAGATTGCAACTCTTGGCTGCCGGGGTGCCAAGCTTGTGGACCAGCATTAGAGAGCAGACCCAATGCATGGGCTGCTGCACATATAACTCCAACATGCAGCTCCTTGAAGGCCTTCATATTTCTCAGAAGAGTGTTATCCAGAAGAGTGTAGCGGGCATAGGAGAGCACCACTTGGACACGACCCTTAGCACGCTCAGCGCATTCCTTAAGAGCATCCACATCATATGCTGTGATACCAATGAATCGTGCCTTGCCGGCCTTTACATACTCCTCTAGCACGGGAATAGTCTCGTTGAGCACCATATCTAGACTTGGTGCAGCGTCCACATCATGTACTTGTAGCACATCTACATAATCCAATCCAAGCAGATCCAAGCTCTTCTTTACACTTTCACGGGTTTTTTCGGCCGTGAAATTAAACATGCGATCGGGATCAAGTTCATAGCGTGCCACCTTTGTAGCAATGTAGTAAGCCTCCCGAGGTACATCCTTGAGAGCTAAACCGAGCAACCTCTCCGAGTCGCCCTGGCCATAGAAGGGTGCAGTATCAATGTAGTTGATGCCAGACTTGATTGCCTCGTGCACTGTTTTGATGCCCTCCTCCTGATCGAATTTTTTGTCAAAAAGAACGCTCAGAGTAGCACCTCCAAGTGCCAGAGTGGAGACTTTTAGACCTGTGCTGCCTAAAGTGCGGTATTCCATTCGTCGGACGAGCTCCTCGTTATGAAAACCTTTTACGAAGGTGGCTGGAAGTGTTCCTGTCATCGCTGTAGTTACAATTAAACTGCACATTTGCCTCTAGCTTGACAGATGTTTATATTCGTTTTCGAAGCACACAAATACACACTCAAAAGAAAGACTACAGAATGCGCTTATCTCATTCAATCTAGCTTACAGTGTGTATAACAAAGGCGCGACAAAGCGCTCTTCAGTAAATATAATTCTCTTCAGATACAATATTCTATTCTCTTTCATGTAGACTCAGTAGGAAAAAGTAAAACCAAGTAAAATGTAGAATTGTGACTCTTACTCTTACATGTGCTGTTTTTATACCCGCTACCCATAGGGTAGAAGGGTATTATAACTTTGTGCCGGCAGGAAATGTATGTAACAGGTAGAAGGAGGCATCTCCGACCCTATAAAGTATATATATTCTTGATCAACGTCAACAGCCGAGACGATATAGCCATGTCCGTCTGTCCGTCTGTTCGTCCGTCCGTCTGTCCGTCTGTCCGTATGAACACCTAGATCTCAGAGACTATAAAAGATAGAGCTATAATTTTTTTACGACAGCATTTGTTATGTTTGCACGCAGATCAAGTTTGTTTCAAATTTTTGCCACGCCTACTTCCGCCCCCGCAAATCAAAAAAGATCGAATAACAAGCGTAAGTTAAAGCTAGAGTAACGAATTTTGGTATATACAGTAATAACAATAGTAGTTATATTCCCTGAAAATTTGGTTGCGATCAGATAAAAATTGTCGAAGTTATTAAAGAAATACTTTTGTATGGGCAAAAACGCTACTTACTAGGGGTCTTAGTTGCTTTGGCTGACAATCTGGTATATTGTGCCATCTATGGTATATTTTGATTGGTATCGGGTATCTCATAGTCGAGTACACTCGACTGTAGCTTTCTTACTTGTTGTTGTTGAACGCAAGCAGATCTAGCTACGAATATTAAAGCTAAAAAAGCCAACTTAGCTTGGCATAAGTAAAGTTAATTCTAGAAAATTAATTTCATAAATGCTGGTCGCAGATTATCTGCGAGGCGATCAGTGTTAGATGCAGTTAATTCTTCTGTGTGCCTCTCTTATCTGTGGTCTCTTATTATAGTATGTCATACTACTTGTTATCAAGAGGTTCGGTAATGATTGTTTATCAAGTATAGATTTTTTTATAATTCTATTTATTTTATTATCAGAGATATTTGTAACTATAGCTGTATTTTGCTTATGTGAGTTTCCAATCGATCCAATTGATACTCGTAAATCATTTTTAAATATATAAATATTTTCGCATATTATATAATATAGACAAAGAATGAGATATTTCTCTATATATATTTTATTGCCTCAGAAGCAATCGCAGTACTTAGAAGAAAACGTCAAAATCACCTTGGGACTGATAATTGGGAGGAAGATGTGGTCGACGATGCTGTTGAGATGGCCGAGGAACAATCACATCGTTTATCTCATGTAGAATGCCATTTGTGGCAATCACATCGCATTTGGTGACACCAGCGTTTTCGATTTTGGGACGACGATCACGGGTGATGCGAAGGTGTTGACCCGAAATGGATTCAATGGAGCGCACAAATGGCCAGTTGGTAGGTATGATACCAGCACAGCAGACTACATCGTTCACAATATGGGTCTTCACCTGTGCCTCTAATTCGGCCTGACTCTGTGTAGAAGCCTTTGACTCGCTGGATTCGCTGAGCTCGTCGAACACATCGTTCTTGGGTACCAGCAACGTGAAGCTGTCTGATTCATTGGCCAGCAAATGTGTCAAGTTTGCCTTACGAACCAATTCCAGGAACTTACTGTAGTTTGGATTAGCCTCCAGTGACTTCAGAAGATTCTTTAGAGAAAAAGAAGAGAAATATTAAAATAATATCGCATAGATAATATATTAATCTTACGTTCTGAGGTGGTGTTAATGCACGATCCACTTGATGCAACACCGATCCACAGCTCTCGTCATCAAAGTGTACAAGACGAGCACAGTTTACAGTGGCCCTGTTCATTACGTCCGAGAAGAGTGCATGTGTGGAGTATAAGTTGAGGCGGACACTCGAGCCCTCTACTGTTGGCAGCGAACTCTCTGAGAGATCGCATGTCTTAATCATGGGTTTGACCACATGGTAGTTGAGGAACTTTAACAAATCTTGATTGCCTTTCAAAGTTTCGGGTTTCTCTGCAACCAAACGTGCCCATTGCGAGTGTTGTAATGCCTTATCCGTGGGAGCGAATATTGTGACGTTGTCCAAATCATCGAATTGATCATCGAAGCCAGAGGCCTCAAGCAGCTGCTTGAAGATGGTCAAATTTTTCTGCGAAATCAACGAAGTCATTGGAAGAGCAGATTCCGTTGGCATAATTGTGTCAATGACGTGAAGCACTCCGTTTGTGCCCATAATATCAGCATTCAGAATCTTAGCCACATTATTGATATAGACTGCACTCTCCACTGTTGAATTCTGGTTATGCTGGGTGCGATTAAATAGAAGTGGCTCGCCAAGAAGGTTATAAGCTGTCGTCTTGGCACCAGGCAAAGTTGCCAACGAACAGAAAGTCAGATCTAGCATGTGGTTCTTCAGAATGTCTAAAAAAGAGATTCAATTACTATTAATCAAATAATATAAAATTGGCCCTTTGAGTTAAAATAAGCAGTGAACTGCTTACAGAGCCACATACTCCCAATGCAAGCAGTGCACATAAGCAGTTTACCGTGGTTGTAATTGAAATATGTATTTTCAATTCCCTGTTTGACAATCATAGAAAGGAATTATACGCACTACTCGTAGAGCAGAAGGGTCTTCTTACTATGTATGTATGTATGTGCCGGTAGGAAATCCCTCTAACAGACAGAAGGAGGGATTTCCGACCCCATGAACTGTCTTGCTGTATGAACGTCTAGATCTCAGAGCAGCCGCCTTCGCAAAGCGAAAAAAATCCAATAGCAGACGTAGTTTTAAAACTAGAGTTGATTTTTGGTGCATATAATAATAACAGTATTTAGAATTCATGGAAATTTGATTGTGATCACATGGATCATATGGCAAAAAACGTCTGCTGCTATCGGGGCTTATTTACTTTGTTATATTTTCAGAATACTACCCCAATGTTTGTTTTTATTCAAAATAGATAGCGGATATTTCAAAGTCGACCACACATGAGGTGTTGGGGGCTATTATACTCACTAGAAGCGCAGCTACGTCCCTCTTTAAGAGTTCGTCTAAAATGTGGGTCCAGTTTATCAAAAGCCGCATCTGTAGGCACAAATATGGTGACGGGCTTATCGGCCTCTAGCATGGCACTGATGTTTGTCTTCTCGAGCACGGCACGCATTATGGACAAATCGGTACGATCACGTATGATGTCCATTACTGTTTTACTTATAGGCTTGAGGACGCCATTCAGTGTGTGCACTAGAGCCTGTTCCGACAGCTTATCGTGCTTCTCAATGGGTACACAATTCGCTGCGTAACGATAAGGTTCTAGACCTAAAGCGGGCGGCAGCTGATAACTGTTAATGCGAATCTTCTGGCCGGGAAGTTCGGTTTGCAGCAGTTGCTCGTTGGGCACATCTTCCAGCTGGACATCGCCTATAACAGAGTGCAGTTTGTAGATTGACGATGTTTTTGACGTATCGGTTTTCGAGTCCTCGACGTTCTGCGTTTGTATTTAAAAAAATAACTTTAGAACAATTTCAGAAATTGCATTGATTCTCTTACGTTCTCCTGCTGATGTTCTCCACGATATTCCTGGAAAGCGGTATCGAGAGGCACAAACACAGTAACTTTCTTGCCACTATTGCTGGCCAGCATATCGCCAAGTTCTCCTGCACTCTTGGCAGACGCAATGAACTGTTTGGCTCCCATATCAGCTGCAGTGGCTTCGATATCTTTGATCTCAATCTTTTCACAAGGTGTATTGAAGTCGGAGTTGCGTGGTCGTCCATAGCCGTGACAGCATTGGCGTGTCAGAGTCAGCGTCTTCTTTTTGCCATTTTGATTTACGCTGTTCGCAAGAAATGAAAAATGAATTACACATCGTGAATACGCAACTTTGGCATTAAGCTTATGCAGATTGCTGACTTTGCTGCAATTTCTACATTCAACGTTCGCAGAGTTGTTGCCCCACTTACATTTTAGTGCAGACGTGCTTGTTGGGCTTTTCGGCGCAGGAGTTCACGCTGAAGTGGAACTGGCCAAAAAGTGGTGATCGGACAACGCTGCCAGCGCCATCACGTTCCTGACCAAAGGTGTCTACGCTTTCATCACCATCGGTTTCCGTGATTGCGCCTTCGCTTTCCTCTTTTTCAGTACACACGTTTGGTCTGCAATTTGAAGAAAAACATATTGATTATTTACGGATTTACGTTTTAATTGAGCTCAAGTATTCATGGCTGAGTTCGATTTAAAAATAAAACAGTGAAATAACGTATTTAAACTGTTTTATACTTCTACTCCTTAAATTGAATTCGTCAATTTATGTCTTCAATCTATACAGTTTTACTTAACTTTCGATGATCTAAGATTATAACTTTACTGCTTACATGTTGCATTTTATCGTGTTTCGTTGACCCGATAATTCAGGTGCCCACTATCCCTCAAAATGATTAGAACTATGCGAAAATTCGTGTTATTATTGACTATTATTACCTTCTAATTCACAGACTTGCAAATTAAAAGTCAATGTACTCATAATTTCCATAGATACAACTTTAGATTTCAGATCCTATGGTACCACAATCCATTTATTTACTACTGTTAGTCAGCATTCAATAAACGCACCCCATGAATAGCATATCTGTCCATCAATCTGAGCGTTGATTAATGTTTACGTTACGAATTCATACATGGAAGATATGTATAGTAAATATACTCGTATATGATGATAAGGTAAAAGCTCTGTGGAATTAACAGCTCAACAGCTTTGCCTGCCTTCAATTCAATTACTTGTGACTTGTGTGTGTGTACACTACAAAGGGGCACATTGTGTGGCCATAGTTTTTGAAATCTCTCGTTATAAGCATGGAAACGTACAGATGTGGAGATGTACCGATGTACAGATGTGTATGTATTCATGTACTCATTTTGTAGTTAGCGCTAATTTTTCAATTGCTGTGTCTCTCATTTCATTTTCGCTATAGGTTCAACACAAGCAAATGCAACGAGCAACCGACTGAATAGATATCTCAATTTTGCTTTAATAAGATTTTAAGAAACTGCACACGAGTCAATATCTATACCATTTATGTACTATATATAAAAAGCCAGTTTGTATTCAGCAGTCAGAGCAATTAATTGAGAAACCATTACCATGCGAAAAAAGCTAGTAAGAAAGCATTAGTAGAGCGTGCTCAACTGTGAGATACCCTACTTATATTCAACAAAAGCAAATTAGTGTGACAGAGGTATTATAGTTAAAATATAAAAAAAAATTAATATGTCAAAAAAAATATATCGAGAACTATTTTTTGTGTACCGATTTACTAGTACATTCAAGTATACCATAGAGTACAATATATACCAAATTGTCAAACAATGAAATGAAGACGCTGCTGTAGCCTTTGTAGTGTCAACAAAAAATAATTACAGTCTATGATGTCGAAGATGTTTTTTTTTTTTTTTGCATGTTATGTATATTTCCTATAGGCGTAAAGTGATAATACCCTCCTACCCTATGGGTAGCAGGTATATAAACACTTGTAAAGCAACTCACCATCTGAATTTCTCATATAATGAATAAACTATTGTTATTGTGAATGAATATCATTTAAAATCATTATTTTTGTATTTATTATAAGCACAACTATTTAAGTATAATTATATAAGTATTTCGAATACACAGAAGTTCCAGCGGATGAAGATAAGTCGGGAGATGCTACGAATCAAAATAATATTTAATAACTCAAATGAACTTGACATTGTGATGTGTTAATTACCAAAATGCCAAGAACATCATAAGCACTTAAGTGTTGAGATTAGAAAAAAGAACTAAATAATATGCTAGTACTCCAATAGATTTTAATAAAAAATAAAATCTTTTAAGCCTTTAATATTTGACAACAGCCAATCATTCAAATGTATTTCTATTGTACTTAACAAATTGTCGTTATACCCTCTATAGAAGGTGGAAAGGGATGGTATTAAAACTTTGTGTCGGCTGGAAATGTATATAACAGGCAGAAAGAGGCATATCCGATACTACATATAAAGTATATATACTCTCGATCAGGGTCGACGGACGAGACGACATAGCCACTTCCGTCTCAGATCTGAGAGAAATAAAAATTTTTTTTTCGACAGCACTTGTTCTGTTTGCAGGCTGGTCAAATTTTTGCCAAAAAAAACGAATACTGCACTATTGGATGTTATTCAAAGTGGGGTAGCTGGTATCTTCCAGTCGAGCGCACTCGACTGGGGCTTTCTGACTTGTTATATAAGTTTACAAATAATATTCCTAGCATAATCAAATTATTGTCAAGTGATCTTCTCCTTGTTTAAATTACTACAATTATAATATTATTTATGTGAATTAGCATTTTTAAATCAAATCCACAAATTACGGAAGAATAATTATATTTAAATAACATAGGACGATATATTTCCTAATTATGAAATAATCTAAATAAAATATTTCTTAAATCCAATTAATTCAAATTGATATAACCTGACCAAATTCGCAGAAATGCAATATGCTTAATTGTATTTATATAATTTGTATTTGAAAATGATTTCTATATACAAACTAGAATATATAAGCTATTATCATTTGATACTCACCCTTTCCACCAAGGCTCCTGAGCATTGCCGAACCCGAAGCCACCGAACGAGTTAAAGAATTCATTGCCGAAGAAGGGAAACGATTGCTGGAAGAACACAGCTGGATTGGGAGAGTTTATATCCGTAGTGATGGTGTCGACATCTGTGCAAGAAGACATATCATTACTAAAACATTTAATGGCTTGAAGAATCTGAGACCTACTGAAAGGTTTCTGAGCCGAAGTGTGCTGCTGCGATGTGACGGCTGTGGCAACTGCATCCTGACGTCCTTGTGGTTGTTGCTGTTGTTGCTCCAGAGGAATGAACTCGGTGTCGGTGATCCCGTCGCTGCCATAGCTGCTACTGTAGGGTGGTAACAGTGGGGCATTAAGTTGCGCTTGCGGGCGTTGCTGCTGGACCATCAGCGAGGCTGGTGGTGGTGCAGTCCAAACGCTTGCAACACGCTGAGATGGCTGAGCACGTAGTGGTTCTAGCGGTGCAAATGGAATGGGCCCAAAGAGCGTGCGATGGAGTGGCAATGGTCGTGTTAAATGTTGCATAAAGCTGTCGAGGAGGAGAATGAAGTGGGAGTCGGGTGTTTGTTTAGTGTGTGTTGCGTGTGGTGTTTCCTTTGTGGTTAGATTGTGTTTAGTTTTTAATATGTGTGTGTGTGTGGTAAGTTGTGAGCTGTTTCATATAAATTCAAACCCACGGAACTTAACCCTAAAACGGATTCCGCTCATAATTCATATGCCTTCCATTGTTTCTCTCATAAAAGTAGAAGCTCCGGTCTGACTTAACATTCTATCTACATATATATGTATATACATATACAATATATAGCAGTAGTATACAGTATATGCTCTGATCGTGCCCATTGTTTAGCAATTGTTTCGCGCAGCATTTCCATGTGCTGCATACCAATTATTTGACTCCATTAACTGTGAAGCTAACATAATAAAAATCAAATGAAAACTATTTTTTTTTCAAATTCCCGAAACAAAGTTGCAAAATTGGCAAACAAAATGCGTTGCATCCCCGTGTCATTTAACAAATGGGATTTATGTCTCTTGTTTTTAGGAGTATAAATATAACTGCTTCACCAAAAACTCCCATTTATGTACATATGTACATAATAATACATATTATTTTGTTGTAGTATGTGTTTCCAACTTTATCGCAGGTGATTCATTTGAACGCTTTAGGCAAACTAATTTTTTTACCGCTTTCTATTGACTTTGCCACTTAACTTTTCTTATATCTCAATGTACGCACCCACATACAAGTATACACATATTCTTGAATATATAAACAATACACACATCGCTAATATATAATATAAATAACTTTTGTTTCTTTGTAACATATTCGGGACCTTCTTTGTTGATCACCCTCATTATAAATGCGCGCCACGGAAGTTAATTAAAACAAAAAGACGTTAAAAAACAACTGAGTAAAAAAAAGTAAATACGCTTTAAATAATATGCTGGAAATGGCAAACATAACAAATTTTTATAGTATCCACGGTCGGTTTGCTGCGATCTTACTTCTGCCTTCTTGAAATGTTTTCGTTATTTTATGACACCTTCATCTTGTACTCAAATGAGTCATGTTTTGCGTCGCGACTCGCGAACAAGGGCTTAGGCTTGAGTTCGCTTGATTCCAGTGTTTTTTACTGTTTTTCATGAGCTTGGACACGTCACGACCAAGATTTGAGATGAGGGAAATAATTGGTTTGAACTTGCCTTGGACTTGCTTGCTAATCAAGAGTTGAATCTACTAAATTTCATCAGGATGTTGAAAATGAAAACCTTATTCACATAGCTGAGACATTTAATAAATTTTGAAAATTTTCCATTTACTGAGAATTTTTTTTTTATATAATATATTTCTTTCTATTGAAACCAAACCATTCGCAGAAACTTTTAGAACTTTCCGTTGGCCATTAAAAAATGCATATTATACCAAAGCGAAAGCTATTGACCACAACAGACCGTCAATGAGCGATCGACCCGAATCTGGTTAGGTCTAATTGGCCATAGCTGGGTGATTTAATTAAAAATGGACCATAGAGCGCAACGTGTAGAACAAATCAGTGTTGAATGATTATTAATGCATTAAATTGGGGCGAAACCTAGTCTGGAATTGTACCTATGAAGGTGTTAAAAGATAATTGGATTTGTGCTTAGCAATTTGCGTGGGCAAAGTTATTATTGTCACCCAAAAATGTGTCAAAACGAAAGTTAACTATCATTAAGTTAAGTTACACACTGTACTCTTAGGGTCTACAGCTCGTGTTGCCACGTTTGCGACGTGGTTAGCCATGTGGAATAGACTTACGTATGCAACCGACGATCTGAAAGATATACTCATCATCTATCAGACTCCATCTGCATCGCTAACTCCATCGCAGTGCCTTGTGGATGCCCTTAAGTCGATGACCTACTTTTAGTGGGCATTGTTCTCATCGAAGTTGTTTTTACTGTTGTAATTTGCCTTTCGCAAAAACTTGAACTATGGGGTTAAATGATCTTTGCGGCGTTTTAGTGTGCCACATTTCGATCGAAATTCTCTGTGTTTATAGTTACAAGTATGTGCAATTTATTTCAATTTGCTTTAACTATCTCTTTTTGGGCCCTAACAAAGAACTGGCTTTTTGATTTTGACGTTGAGATTTGTAAAAGTCAGTCTAAATAAAAAAGTTGTAGTTTACGGTGTGCAGGGTATGCTTAAAGTCCAACACCCTTATGTCAATTCTTTTTTTGGATTTAGTCTTTAAATTGAGGTCAACAAAATTCGACTTTCTTTCCGCGATTTCGGGGGTTTCATTTCTGTTTGTTTTGTTCTCTGTTGCTGAAGACTCATTTTTTTTGCTACACTATATTTGCCTTATCATTTAGCGCTTGTTTTTTGCAAAGTCAATATTGTTGTAAATGAGAAAATTTCTCTGAGCAAGCACTTAAAGTGCTTGTACAAATATCATAAACAACTGAACTCGCATTTACCTCAGTTTTATGTTGTGTCAATGGGCACAGAACTATAAAAATGTTAAAGTTACCATTTTCTTATTTGAATAAAATGTTAATAAATATAGTCAGTTGATATGGTTTGTTTCTAGATGGTTAAAAATGCCGCATTTGGACTGCACCAAACTTATGATAATAACCAAATAAATGTTAAAAATATTATTGCTTATATTTTTAATTAGATCATTAGTGTGATATCCAAAAGAAAATGTATTTCTAATTTAGTGATTTGTAAATCTCTGAGCAGCTTTATAATTCTGAAGTTAAACTACTGAAAGACAAATACCAAGCTATGTTAAATTGAATGTACATGAGCTATTATAGGGTGCAAACGGTATGGTATGGTACTAGATACTAAAGGTCGGACACAAAAACCACACAAAGATTTCAAATTGTGAACCCATTTAAGTTACTTACTCGCTATAAAAAGGCCCAGCTTGCACGAAGCTGACCAACAGCAGACATGCCCACAGCTTTGGCATCCTTCTCTTTGTGAAATATAAATAAATTACCTTCTTTGAAGCTAAAATTAAATAAATATAATAACAGAAAGTGACATCAATGCATCTAGCAATCTCTGGATCGAATGGTAAACTCGAGATATGAGACTAGACTCAAACGGAAAATACTGGTTTTCCACGGTAATGTGCACTCTGTCTTAGAGTTGGGTGAATACTCGTATACAACATTTATGTAGGTGAATGTGGACAGTTGGTTGGAAATTATAAAAGAAAAATTTCTACAGTCTTCATACATTAATTATACGTTTATCACTATGCGCATCTACAATGCTACATTAATTGTCTTGCAAAGTTGCCACACATAACATTTTCATCGAAGCAAGTCGTATTATCCAGTGGCATTTGTATTTATGTATTTACTACAAAATATAAAATACTGCCTTTGAGTCCTCTTCACTAAAACGCAAAAACGCTCACTCACGATTACTAACAATTTGCCGTGTTTCCCGACGATGTTCACGTTTTGAGCGACAGTTGAAGACTAACTGACATAGAATGCGCACTTCTCTTATTTATAAGCTGCGATCGGATGTGTTTTAAAACTCAAGAGTATTGCCGGCTTGAGCTTTGGCTCTCAGTCTCTCTCAATAGAACTTTCAGTGTAAGCTTAAGAGAAAAAATCGTGTTTGAATTGTGAAAGTGCGCTACGGTGATAAGTACTTACACTGTCGAGCACAATATGAGACGAGTAAATAAATATTTACTTGTGTGATATTTGATAAATAATTCCACACTATAAAATTGGCATTCTTTAATAAATGGCATAGAAAATACACTAATCACTTATTTTGAATACCCTATGTATAGTATATGGATATATCCATATCTTTTATAAAACTTACCATTTTCGGAAATATATAGTTGAATAGTTGTTATTTAATTGAAAAAAGTTTTCGATTAATGTCTACTTAACAACTTTCTACAAAGAAACAAGTAAGAAAGCTACAGTCGAGTGTACTCGACTGTGAGATACCCGCTACCCATTTTAAATAAAAGCAATATATTTTGCGGTATTATTCTCAAAATATACCAAATATATTGCAAAAATACTAAAAATATACTAACTGGTATATGTGGTATATCGGAGTAGTACCGCATTTAAAATATACCATAGACGGCGCAATATACCAGATTGCCAGCCAAAGCAACTCATACCCATAGTAAGTAGGCGTTTTTGCCCATACAAAAGTATTTCTTTAAAACCTTCCACAATTTTTATCTGATCGCAACCAAATTTTCAGGAATCATAACTACTACAGTAATTATTGCATATACCAAAATTCGAAACTCTAGTTTAAAAATTACGCTTGTTATTCGATTTTTTGATTTGCGGGGGCGGAAGTGGGCGTGGCAAAAATTTGAAGCAAACTTGATCTGCGTGCAAACATAACAAATGCTTTCGAAAAAAAATTATAGCTCTATCTCTTATAGTCTCTGAGATCTAAGTGTTCATACGGACGGACGGACAGACACACAGACACACAGACACACAGACGGACAGACGGACATGGCTATATCGTCTCGGCTGTTGACGCTGATCAAGAATATATATACTTTATAGGGTCGGAGATGCCTCCTTCTACCTGTTACATACATTTCCTGTCGGCAGAAAGTTATAATACCCTTCTACCCTATGGGTAGCGGGTATAAAAACAAGTATGAAAGGTACAGTTGTTTGTGCTCGACGGTGAAATACCCGCCACGCATTATAACTTCATGCCTCTAGGAAATTTTTGTATATACATATCTCACTTTCGAGCTCACTCCTTGCTTGCTTCCTTGTTATTAATTGTTTGGGTTGCCTACCTGATTTATCTGTTTTCAAGCAGAGATCGACTTTCTTTGAATTTCATTGTTTATTCTCTATTCTTATGGTTCGACCTTAGTTAGCTGAGGTTTTTATACCCTCTATCTAAGGTACATAGTAAATATAACTTTGTTGTGTGCTGGTTGAAGGAATCGTCGACTCCATCATGTACATATGTATATGTATGTATATATTTATGATGATCATCAACGGCTGAGATGGTATGACCTGTATCTACTTTATGATACCTAAAAATTTAATTTAGCGATGAGAAGTTATTTAAGCAAGTAAGAAAGCTGCAGTCGAGTGTGCTCGACTGTGAGATAGCCGCTACCTCTTTCGTATAAAGGCAAAACTGTGCGATATTATTCTGAAAATACACCAAATTAATATGCCGCAAAAATACTGCAAATATACCACTGGCTATATTTATATAATACTACATTAAAATATACCATAGAGTACAAAATATACCTGATTGTCAGCCAAAACTACTGCTGCTGTGGGTCTTAGTTTCTTTCGTTGATAATATGCTTTATATTGTACTCCATGATAATATTATGAATATAATAGTATATCTATATACCAAATATAGATCTTAGTATTTTTCCAATAAATTAAATTGGTATATTTTCAGATATTTAATTTTTGTCTTTTATTGAAAATGGGGTCTAGTTTGTTCTTTATGTAATATGTAATATTCATGGAAGCTTATACGATTCTGCTTTAAAGTTATTTTTTTAAATTATTTATTTCTTGCTGGTTATTTTAGCATATTTTTTTTAAATATCTCTTATGTTTTTTCATAAAATACAAAAATAGTTTAAATTGAGTTTTAAACTGTTTGTTTATTATAATATTTTTGTTTTTTTTATTACCATTCAATATTTACAATAATAAATTAGTTGTGCTGTAAATATAATAGGTCTTTTATATTCAGTATATACCATTTATATATTTTTTCCAAAAATTAATTGAAAACAAATGAAACTTACATACGTTTTCGGGAAATATATTTAAGGTACATATTAAGATTTAATTTTGATTAATTTCATTTAAATAGATTTGTAAATAATTTAATTTTGTTTTACATGAAGCTAAGCCCCACAAAATGTGATGTCAATTTGATTTACATTACTCTCGTTAACATTACATCAAACTATAGAGCTTATGTTAGATAACAGAGAATACAGAGTCTAAAGATGAATGTACGTAGTTTGTGTGTTGTGCTGTGTATATTAAGTTTCAAATAATCCCCAGCCCAGTGATTATTTAAACATTTATACAAATTTTGCCTAGTTTAAAAGGAACTTCCGACTATCAAATGTAAATGAGGAAAGCGCTCGCCTATCTTTGCCACCAGTTGTGTTTACTCCTCAATGACTGCATTTGTGAAAGAAAGAAAGAAGAAATATTACGTGGTTTATTTCAAAATGATACTAATACTAAATACAGAGGAAAAAGTTTGATAAGTTGATAACAAACCTGGACGTTTGCCCCTCATGCCAAGAAAGCCGTTGGGCGCGCGCTTCTCTCCGATCAGATAGACCCAAGGGTGCACCACATTTTGCTCCAAGTCGTCGTCAATCATCAGATCACTCTTCTTTCCGCGCACAGCCACAAATTTGTTGTTAAGATCCGCGTACCGTTGTTTTTTTCCTCGGACATCGTAAGCCTTTTTAAAGAGTTTGCGCCACAACTGGCCACAGTTAGTTCCATAAATGTTTCAAATTATAGTAAGTGAGGTGTTTGTGATGAACAAATGACAAATACACGTATTTTTTATAATTGTGAATTTGGAATTTCCCATAGAATTTAAAATCGGTCCAGGGCTACATTAGATTTGCTTACCTCTGATAGTGCAGCTCGCTTGTAATGTTGATGCGAGACATCCTTTTTTTCCGCGTACACCAACAAATGAGTTGACTGGAGCGCGTTTTTCAAGCAACTCTAATGCGTCGACCTCATCATCAGAAACTTCACCATTAGCCATTGTAGGTCGTTTGCCTCTCATGCCGGTAAAGCCCGTCGGTGCTCGTTTCCCCACATCCCCGCCATCGATCGCCAAACGTTCAAGAAAGTCTTGCAGGAATGATTCGCGAATGCGTTCCTCCTCCATGTTTTGAATTAAGTCTCGCAGATGACTGTTGCCAGTCGAGAACTTCTTCCCGCGGACCCCAACGAATGCCATTGGTGCTTTTTTCAATCTCTGCCCATTCTCATTGTAAAAGTTGCTTTCACCGTCCTCACCATAGTCTATCGGATCCGGGCCCAACCAATTCACATCAGCTGCCGCCTCTTGTTCTTTTTTACCTCTCATACCAATAAAGCTGGAGGTCGGTGCACGTTTAACCAAATTTCTTGGCAACTGATGTATGCCAGGCGTCGATGTGCTGATTGTGTTACCATCTGAATCTGCTGCTTCCACATCAACATCACTACTAACAGCGGCTGCCGCTGTTAACAACAAGAATAACACAAACAGTTTTTGATTATGCATGGCCGAGTTTTTCGAGAGTAACGATAGATGGCGTTTAAATCTGTAAAAGTGGATAAGGCAATATGAGAGTTTTATTAAAAAGGAATTAAAACATGTTAATTACTGGGTATCATTTAATCTTTATTATTAAAATATGTATATATATTAAGTAAATAAGTTGACGGTATATTAAGTGAAGAATCAGAGCAGATATAACAGTTCCTAATCTGAATACTAATGTGACGAATTAATCGACCTCGAATCGTTTTGGCAAATCCATACCGATGTAAAGATCTTACAGGTAGAAGTTCTCTTACTGCTGGAGTGAATCCCGAATTTATCATATTGAGGAAGTATGTGGAGTGAGGAGCCACACACATACCATGAACAGCTTGTGATTTCAAATTTTCGTATTTCGCTCGCCCCTGACTGCCAGACAGTCCAGTAGTCCACTGGATGACTTGATATGCCTGACGGTATACGCTAGAGTGACTACTGTACGCCCCTTTTAACTCAACGCTTAATTTCCCAAACGCCTATTTTTTGTCGCTTGGACAACTCAGTGGTTGTTTATCAGTCATTTCAAGTGTATACACAGGATGCCATTGCGCATTGTCCCTTCTTTTTGCCTAATATGCGGAACTGAGATTTTACCAGACTCGTCATGCACGATGTCTGTCAGAGAGAAATTCGAATTTCCCTCGGCAGCACAGGGGAATTGCCGATTATGCTTGGAGAATAAATGTAGCCTACTCTTAGGGCGGGACTTTCCCGGATAACAGATAGTTGAAGCACCATGGTTAGTGGTCAAACCGTTTCTGAATTAGTAGTTTTCATCGATATGAAGTAGACTTCGGTTATAGCGACTTTCAAGGGACCGACGATTTTAACCGAAAGACGCACTAACCAAAAGGAGTAAAAAAATTAATTTTTTTTTATTTTATGGTTGCTAAGTTCGTGATAGGATTTTAAAATAAAACAAGTTAATTTTTTAATCAAAACAAAAAATGTAATAAATTTAATTCAATAACATGATTTTTTTATAATAAGTCGTAATATGTATATTAGTAAGCATAAGTTAAGGCGACACCTAAAATTAACAGAGAGTAGTGAGAATGTAAGAACCTTCGTGCCGTTATCACTGATAAATACTAACAGTGTCGTTTGATGCTTAAATATGTTGGCATTATTTCGCTGTATTTGTTTTTCGTCGCAATATCCGGTTGAATTTTGAAAAATTTCGATAATATTTTTTAGCGTTGAACAACAAGTGTGAAAAGAACACAGATAAAACGACATCTTAAGATATAACACCTTAGAGAAATGTTATTCCACTTATTTTCCTGAGCTGCTTAGTCAATAATTAAATTGCATGTATGAATTGAAAATAACATGTGAATAAGAAACTTTTCTTTTAAGAGGCATATTGAAGTACAAATTACCGGAGTCCAACATAAATGTTGTGTAGAACTTCTCAACAAATTGAATTGTGCTCTACAGAAGAGTAGCATAACATGCCTTAGATGTTTTGTATATTTTAAAGTTGCTTAACTTACGGATAACCGATAAATTGCGCGAAGGCAGCACCGATTATAAACGTGTAAGGGCGTTGTCAAAAAAACAACAAAATGCAGTCCACCTTATGGGTTGAACTTCTAATGGATAATCGATAAATGGCGCTGAATGCTGTGTTGGTTAATATACGGATAAGACTATTCTCAGATAATACTTGAACATCTACAAAACTGTTAGATTAGAAAAATTTTATATATCCATCGAATATAATTGGTAATTGGTAGTAATATAGTAGTAGTAGTAAAAAATTTAACAGTTCCTGACAAAGATTTGTATAGTCGTAGGCATTGTATTTCTCCAACAGGACGCATTAGAATGGTAATGACAACTATAGTATTAAATAATACTCACAATATTGTTGATTTAATTTTTTTTCTAAAATCATGCCGCTGTTAACGATAACAGTATAACAAATAGCTGCTCATTATGCTGGGGAGAGAAAAAGTTTAGCATATTTTAAGGGTTGCGGTTATAACCGATCGATGGAGAGAAATAGTGAAGTATATCTTAAGGGTTGCGATTTTAATAGTTAACTGGCAGATGGCGCTGAATTTTGCGATAGTTTATAAACAGATGAGAATATTTCAAGATTAAACAAATTATAAATCTCCGCTGCTTACCAGAATTACATAAATTTGATTAGCAAAATAGTATGTATTAGTCAAATAATATGGTATGAAAGATTTTTTATAGTAACACGTTTAAGTTTTAATAGTCACAATGTTTATAAAATTTCTAAAAATTTCAAGGTGTTGTGAATGCGTCTCTTGTCAAACGAGGTCTAGCATCTACAGAACGGTAAACAAATTGTAAATCTGGGCTGCTTAGAATTATGTTGGACAGATAAGTGCGCGGTTCTTACAGGCAGTCAATAGATGGCGTTGAATGCTGCGATCGATCAGATAATGCAAGCGCATCTATATAACTGTTAATCAAATTAAATAACTGCGCTGCTTACGCGAGTTACAATAATTTGGTGGCTATCAACCGCCCCATTATCAACCGCCCCAAGATGAATAACATTTTCAAATAAGGCTGTTAAAAATGTTGTGCATCTTTCAACAACAGAAAGAACAGAAAAAAAGACTATTTAAATTGTTAGGGTTCTTCTTGTAATAAAAATATCACCAATAGGAGGCATTATTAGTAAAAATAATATACGACCGAATAAACATTCTTTAAAATTAATTTTACATATTCTGATTATCGCTATCAACAAAAAATAGCATTAAATAACATTCAGAATATTGTTGATTTTACTTTTCCACAATCATGCCGTTGTTAACGACAACATCGTCGATTATAGCTGCTGATTATGCTGGGGTGAGAAATAGTGAAGTTTATCTTAAGGGTTGCGGTTATAATGGTTAACCGGCAGATGGCGCTAAATTTTGCGATGGTTTATAGACAGATGAGACTATTCTCATATAATACTTACGGATCTACAAAACTGTTAAACAAATTATATTTTAGGGTGGAATAAATGCTGGATAAGTCTCTCGTCGAGGTCATGTATCCTCAGAACGTGTTTGACAGATGATAAATGCGAGGTTCTTACAGAGAGTCGATAGATGGCGCTGAATGCTGCGATCGTTAATAAACGGTTACAAATTTCTCAGATAATATATGCGCATCTATGGAACTGTTAAACAAATTAAATAACTGCGCTGCTTGCGCGAGTTACAAGAATTTGGTCTCTATTAACAGCCATATTATTAAGATCAATAACATTTTCAGATAAGGCTGTTAAAAATGTTGTGCATCTGTCAACAACAGAACATTTAACACTTTCTGTTTATACAGGACAAAAGACTATTTAAATCTTTAGGGTTCTTCTCTTAATAAAAAAAAATATATCACCAACAGGAGATGAATAAAAATAATATGTGACCAAATAATGACTCTTTATAATTAATTTCACATATTCTGATTGTCGCAATTAACAATAAAAGTAGCATTAATTAATATTCACAATATTGTAGATTTTCTTTTCCGCAATCATGCCGCTGTTAATGGTCAACCGATAGATGGCGCCGAATTTTGCGATGGTTTATAAACAGATGAGATTATTTTAAGATTAAACAAATTATAAATCTGCCCTGCTTACCAGAATTACATGAATTTGATTAGTAAAATCGTATGTATCAATCAAATATTATGGTATGAATAACGCTATATTTTTGATAGTAAACACGATTAAGTTTTAATAGTGACACTGTTTATAAAATTTCCAAAAATTTAAAGGTGTAGTGAATACTGGATAAGTCTCTCGTCAAACGAGGTCAAGCATCTACAGAACGTTAAACAAATTGTATATCTGGGCGGCTTAGAATGTTGGACAGATGATAAATGCGCGGTTCTTACAGACAGTCGATAGATGGCGCTGAATGTTGCGATCGTAAATAAACGGATACAAATTTCTCAGATAATATATGCGCATCTATGGAACTGTTAAACAAATTAAACGCCTGCGCAGTTCGCGCGAGTTACAAGAATTTGGTCTCTATTAACAGCCACATTATTAACAAGATGAATAACATTTTCACATAAGGCTGTTAAAAATGTTGTGCATCTGTCAACAACAGAACATTTAACACTTTTTGATAATGCTGAATGGAAGACTATTGAAATTTTTAGGGATGTTCTTTTAATAAAAATAATTAAAATATCACCAACAGGAGATGAGTAAAAAAAAATTATACTTAATTTCATATATTCTGTTTATCGCAATCAACAACAAAAGTAGCATTAAATAATATTCTCAATATTGTAGATTTGATTTTTCCACAATCATGCCGCTGTTAACGACAACATCGTCGATTATAGCTGCTGATTATGCTGGGGAGAGAAATAGTGAAGTATATCTTAAGGGTTGCACTTATAATGGTTAACCGGCAGATGGCGCTAAATTTTGCGATGGTTTGTAGACAGATGAGACTATTCTCATATAATACTTACGGATCTACAAAACTGTTAAACAAATTATATTTTAGGGTGGAATAAATGCTGGATAAGTCTCTCGTCGAGGTCACGTATCCTCAGAACGTTAAACAAATTGTATATCTGGGCTGCTTAGAACTATGTTTGACAGATGATAAATGCGAGGTTCTTACAGACAGTCGATAGATGGCGCTGAATGCTGCGATCGTTAATAAACGGTTAAAATAACTCAGATAATATATGCGCATATATAGAACTGTTAAACAAATTAAATAACTGCGCAGCTTGCGCGAGTTGCAAGAATTTGGGGTCTATTAACAGCCACATTATTAACAAGATGAATAACATTTTCAGATAAGGCTGTTAAAAATGTTGTGCATCTGTCAACAACAGGACATTTAACACTTTTTGTTTATACAGGACAAAAGACTATTTAAATCTTTTGGAGATGAGTAAAAATAATATGCGACCAAATAAACATTCTTTATAATTAATTTCATATATTCTGTTTATCGCAATCAACAATAAAAGTAGCATTAAATAATATTCTCAATGTTGTAGATATTTCCACAATCATGCCGCTGTTAACGACAACAGCATCGATAATAGCTGCTGATTATGCTGGAGAGAGAAATTATGTAATATATTTTAAGCGTTGCGCTTATAATTTTAAACCGATAGATGGCTCTGAACTTGCGAATGTTAAACGCATAAGACTATTCTTCGATAATACTTGCGTATTAACAGAACTGTTAAACAAATTCTATATCTGAGCTGCTGACAAAAATTACACGAATTTGATTATTAAAATAGTATATATCAATCGATTACATGGTGGGAATAAGTCCCTAGTTTTAATAGTAACAAGGGTCAGCAGTGCTGACTCAGCACCCCCACCATTAAGATGATTAACAACATTTTCAGGTAAGACTAAGAAAAAAATAATGCATCCGTTTAAATTTTTAAAAGTTATGTTAGAAAATTAGTGCTCCTAATAAAAATAATTATAATTTGGTTATCACCAACATTAGAGCATAAGTAAAAACAATATGCGACCAAGGCAACATTCTTAATAATTTCTAAAGTTAATTCTTATTATCGTTATCAACAACAAAAATAATATTAAATAGTATTCACAATTATGTATGTATGTAATAACAGTGGCTGATTATGTTGGAGAGAAAATTAGTGTAGTATTTTTTTTTTAGGGTTGCACTTCCAATGGATAGCCGATAGATGGCGCCGTATACTGCGATGGTTAATTTACGGATAAGGCAAACAAAGTTAAACAAATCGGGGATGCTCACAATTATGTTGGACAGATGATAAGTGTAGACTATTTTAAGGCCTGCGCTTCTTACAAGTATTACACGAATTTTATTAGCAAAATCGATCAATCAATCAAATAATATGATGTGACCAAGTCAAAATTTCTTATAGTATCATATTCAAGTTTTAAGCTTTAAGTTTATTTAAGTTTTAAGTTAACAGCTACACTATTAATAAGATGAACAACACTTTCAGATAGAGTTGTTGAGCAAATTTGACACATGACATTAACAGAATATTGAACAGATTCTGATTCTGAAGTATTTACGGTTTTGCATTTAATGTATAACTAAAACTAGGCATTCGAGGCACTCACAGATATTGATCGGATGAAAGACATCTTGATTCTGTAATGACGACATCTACAAAAACACTCGGATTAAATAACATTAATAGAATTTCTTCATATTTTGTGCTGCTAAAGATCATTAGGCGAAGCATTAGTATAGCCTGTTTTTAGGGATCTCACGAAAATAAACAGACGTGTCATTGGAAATTTGTAGCTGAACAATTTAGAATTTATGAATCAAGTCAATATTATTATAGTTTTAAATATCAAATTCATCAAAAACTCTATAAATAAATAACATAAACAAAGTTGTTGAATAAGATTATTTCGCAAAATGAGCAGCTATTATCGAAAAAAGCATCAATTACAGATGCTAGTTTTGTTAGCCAGAAGAGTCTAGTATATGTAGCCTGCTTTTTGAGTTGAGCTTCGTATGGATAACCAAAAAAAAAATGGAGTTGAATGTTAAGACGGTTATTAAACAGATGTGTCAATTATTTTCATTGATCATAATTCTTTTACAAATTTTACCGCTGGAAGAAATTTCAAAATTAACAGTTGTTTTTTATGCTGGAGAGAAGATTAGCCTGCCTTTTGGGATGTGTTTCTAATTGATGCCTGATAGATGGCGCTGAGTTTAGTGACTCTAAAACTATTGTCAGATAAGTCCCGCACACAAATTTAACAAATTAAACAATTAATTTTATTATAAAAATATCATATCCCACTATATATTAACTGGGACGCCTCTAGTTTGGGTTTCTTGTGGAAGCTTAAGTCGCTTGAATATTTTATATGTAAATATACAATAAAAGTTCAAACAAACATTTACACTTCTTTGTTAAATTACAGTATTGCATTGGATATAGGCATAAACATATTGAGGCCAAATTGAGCACAGCAACAACAAAAGTTGCTGAATATAACAGAAGATTATTATAACTTGACTTATAGTAGTAATTCTCTTGGCCTCAAAAAATCGTTAGATGGCGCTTAATGATGTGATAATTTATAAGAATTACAGTAGTCTGATCAGATTGTCATAAGTTGAACAGAAATGTTATACTAATTTTTATATCACTGATAATATATGATAATATTTATTAAAAATAAGATAAGGTTATTTGTATAGCTCTAGATAAGTACTTTAATTAGAGCTAAGAATGTTTTTCGAATTTTCTTTCTGTTTTGTTTTCTGTTCTGATAATTTCAAAAATTAACAAATTCGTACACAAAACCAAAAAATGATCGAATTTATATATTTTATCGTAAAACAGATCTAAATGTAGTGCTTATCTAAAGCTTTAAGAATAACATTCACTTATTTTTAAAATTTTTTCAGTTTATGTTATTTTTACTGTAAAGAGTCTCACACGGGACAAATTCCGTCCCATATATATCCTTATACTTTGTTAAACTGTTTTATTAATAAACCCAATTAGTTATTAATTGAGATTTAATTATAAGGGTAAATCATACAAGAATGTTTGAATATTTTTAAATATACAATATACAATATACAATCTTACGGAGTCTCCTCTTATGTAAAACGAAAACCCTCAAAGTGAATGCTTTCAGAGCGTATATACGACTGCGATAAAAAACGAAGGGCTGTTACAATAATTTATAGCCACTAAAACAAATATTTACAAGCAACCATACACACGCGAACCCACCTTGGAGTTGAAATGGGTTGTTGCAACGATGCAACTGCTTGTGATTGCCATTGCCATTGATTATGCTTAGAAGTTGTCAACACCCTTCGGCTCGTTAAGTCAAATTGCCAAGCAAATGCTTTGGCAATGCCTCCGAGGCACTCTCGAGAAGACATCTATGCATATCCAAAGATAGCTAGGCAAATGGTGTCAGAGCGCACAAGACTGGCAACAGCAACAAATGAGGATGACGTCGTTCATCACGAATCGACTACAAAATACCCTGAAAACTACACAATGAAACGGAAAAATGATGAATTTGCTACATAAAGAGTGTCATAATAGTAATATAAATTAAAACTTTATCTCATCCTATTGCATACCTTTTCAGTTTATTCTTCTATGAGAATATGTTCCATCTTAGTACCGCAAGAATTGATCTTAGCGTGGAAGACGCTTTCTCAAGTAAGTGCCCTGGTTGATGTTTGAATTTTGAGGGTATATTAGCACTAACGATGCGCGCAGAGAAAACTGGAAACAAGTAATTCAATTGATTGTCGCTGGCGACGGAATGAAGCCGGCAAGAGAGAGAGAGAGAACGAGACCGATAGTGTATAGGAAGTGCAGACGCCAAGTGGCAATTGAATTGAATGCAAAAAAAGCATGCATTTGAATTGAATTGATGTTGAATTTGTGGCAATCAACAGGTTGGCGAGGAAATCGACCACTAACAGTTTGTACACTGTTCGAGCATGTTGTTTTTGGTTCTGGTTTTGCTGGCTCTCAGCTTAAGTGCTTTGTTCTGGCAGTTTTTTAAATAAGCAACCCAACACTAATGCAATGGAAAATGTCAAAGCGTCTTGCTGTGGCAGGCGGACACTCAAACCCCAAGTATTATAGGACCAAAAGTTTCAGGCGCAAAATTAGCAGGCAGCAAAGTGTGAAGCTTGAAGCTTCCTGTTTGCGCGCCGCTGTCGTCTCTTCAGGCGCCTCTCATCATGACATGAAAGTGACAGCAGTCTGTAGACAGCAGAGAGCAGCCGACGGACGGTAGAACAATAGCTTAGAAATAGGACCAGACTTTAACGGTCCTTAAATGTGTATGTGCAATATGTGTGTGGCCTAAAGCTAAGCTGTTAACATGAGCTTGTGGGTGAGTGTGTGTTTGGACTGTCTAATTGTCTATGCGCAGAGTGTGTGTGCGCCTTTCTGTGTGTTTGCTTTGTGCATCCCAGCGGACATTTTAAACTGCCATCGGGCGTGTGAGCATTAAAGTTGTGTGAGAAGCTGCCGAGTGAGATTTACATTTTGGACTAGAACGTGCCTTGTCCATCTCTGTGCAACTGTATGGGTAATAAAAGCCCATTAGCCCAGCTGGTGACCCGCAATACAAGAACGACGACGACATCGGCAGCAATAACAAACATACAAAATTAATAATAAAACAACACAGAATAGAATAGTCACTTTTTTGGCCAATTGGCCCATCTGCTTTTCCGGCTCCGGCTCTGGGTCTATCTCGCCCTGTTTCAGTTTGGCCTGCGGCTGCATTGTCAACTCGTCATCACCCTCAACAACAACAACAGCAACAGCAGCTCGGCGAGGGGAAACCAATACAACATTTATTTGAGCAACAGTTAATGCATAGAATATGAAGCGCGTCCGTTTTGTTTTTTTTCATATCCTTGCCTTTTCATGGCTACCCCTGCAGCTGCAGCCTATTTTAAATTTTGTTAGCATAGCAATCAGACTCATAGGAGTTATTGTATGGATACCCGACCATCTTATCACTGAGAGATTTGAGTCAATCGAAATGTGTTTACATAAACACAGGATGGCATATGTGTCTAATAAAATGTCAAATTACTCTTAATTTCTTTTACAAACGTAACGCATTCAATGCTAGCTTTCAAGAAACTCTGACAACGACTGTTATTATGAATAATGACGGTTATTAGCGTCATTAATGCAAATAAGGAAGTATTTTTAGAAAAATTATGCATTTAATTAGAATTTCTACATTTGTTCTTTTATCTGAGAATCGTCAGTTTTAACAATCTGATTGCTGATTCGGTCACAAAGAGATTGATTATATATTATATATTTTTTTCGTCATATTTCCCATTCGAATACAAATTGAATGCCGAACACGCTTACACACACAAAGGATATTTCTATACACTTTTTCTAAAATCCAGTACAAACCGTAGCATTTCACTCTATGTATGTTCACATTTATGTAGTCCAGAAATATATGTACATACATACACACAAACGTAAGCAAGCGCATTCGGCGAACAAGTAGGTCGAGCCCACAAATACGAGCACTCAAGAATACCGACACATGTTGTCTGTCGAATAATCCATATATAATCATACATACATACATAAATGTTTCTTCTGTTCGACTTCTAGCTGCATTTATCAACAGCTCGTAGCCAACGATCGTTCAGTGAGAGCTTAGCTTCGAGGCAGAACGCACACGCTTAGCTTGCTTCGTGAAATGTGCCCAGCATTTATGCGGAAAAACAACATATGAAGAGCACAATACAATCTGTTACCAATAGAATACAGTATATAAACAAGAGCTATCCTGGTGGACATTCTGTGACGCGATTCAAAGGAAACTAGACCGAGAGGTGAGCAATTGTTATAAGTGTGCCATTAAACTGCAAAGTAGGCTCTGCTATCATTAATGGAATTTTGAAGCGAACCCAGCGTGAACCCTCGGCGTGAAGTACCGACTACTACTTAGCTGATATTCCATAGAAATTTCGCTGATCTTTAGCACCTCGCAACAATACGAAGACGAATAAGAACGAAAACAAAAACAAAAACAGCGACAATGGCAACAAAGGGAATTTCTTAAGCAAAACACAACAAATTACTTTCTTCACTGCCAGTTCAGAGTAGGGGAGAACTCTTCAGGGAACTGGGACTGTGCTGAGGCATGCAAAATAATTAAATTGGATCAAATACTTAAAATGCTTGTCTCATGTTGTGCGATTGCCCGACACTAAATAACATTCGAAATGTTCCTGAGAATTTATTTTGGTTCTTCATACACTTACTGCACGGAAATGACGAGCTTCGTTTCGTTTCATTTCGGCATATTGTACATACTTATATGAATGTTATGTTTGTATGTGATGTAATGGAGTCCGAGTACATAAATGAATATACATATGTATGTACATATAGGGGCAAATCATTTTAGTGATTGCATTAATTTTGGACAGGTCTATGACATTGGCCCAAGTTCACGGACGGAAGTTCACAGATCATTTAATTTAATCTCAATTAGGCACAAACATTGCATTAGTTCTGATACACTTCAGCAGATCCGTCCATAACACCACTCTCAAATGTACATATATGTATAGGAAGTAGAAGGTGGGATTTACAAAATGTAATGTACTTAATAAGTTTATGGTAACAACACAGCAGCTATTTGTAGACGGATCAGATTGAATTCTGATATAAGAGCTGTCGACACAACTACCAGTAGCTAGTCTAATCATTTTCATTCTAATTATGAATTTTAGGTTTTTAAAATCAATTAATGTTTAATAATTCGTAAAAACAAAAAGAGCTCACGTAACGAGAAAGAAATAAAGTTTTCATTCTTTATACCAGCTATCCATAGGGTGGAAGGGTATTATAACTTTGTGCTTCAAGGAAATGTACGTAGCCGGCAGCAAAAGTCACCTCGGACCTCATAAAGTATATATATTCTTGATCAGACGAGACGATATAGCCTGTCTGTCTGTCCTTCTGTATGAATCACTCAGAGAAATAAAGTAAAGCTATAATTGTTTAATTTGCCTGCACTCAGATCAAGTTTGTTTTTTGGAATGTTGAATACAACGCGTAATTTTCATATTTGGTTGCGATTAGTTAGATAAAAATTATAGAAGTTTTTGTATGGCAAAAAACGGAACTTAGTCGTCGGTTTTATTGACACTGGGTATCGGTTTTCTCGAGCACACTTTCGAATATAGCTTTCTTACTTGTTTATAGTTGTGGCGATATAGTGAACGCAATAGCCCAATTTTGTAATCACCAATATTTGCATTCCTAGCTGATTAGCTTATTTACTTGCAATAATGCACGTAATTTTCAGTCGGATTGTCAATAATAAACAAGAACGTATTTGTGAAAGTGAGAACTCGATTCGCTTTATTTTTTTTTTTTTTGGTTTTTTTGGTTAGTGCGCCCATTAAAATTCCGAAAAGATATACACAAATTATGTATATGTTACATATAAATTCTTTGATTTTTATTGTGGTCTTAGTAATTATATGAAAGAAATTAAGTACATTTACGAGATCAATTTAAATGTATAGAATGTCAGTGAACCATGTCCCGAATATGAGCCAAGTGGCAATTACAGTGAGGCATAGCTCACGTACCTAATCGTCTGTCAAATTGGGAATATCAATGTGAGTACTTACTCATGTTGCAATAAAAATTAATCTAAGAATTGCCGCAACTTGATGAAAGTAGACTGGATTGTAAGCTAAAACAACAACAGCTGCCTAGAAATGCTCCGTGCTCAAAAGCAAACAATAAATATTTAACAAATAAATATGAAATATGAGTACGCATAAAATTAGTGCTGGTGAAAATTTCACATTCTTCTTTCTCATTGAAGTTATTAAATAAACAAAAGCCGCATAAATTCATAATCGAGCTTATCAATCGAGACGATGTATTAAATTTTCCGATTTTATAAGCAAGACAAACAGCAATTTTAACAGTTTTCCGACTTTTTGTCAGGCCGTCACTCATTTAGTCAGGAAAGCGACATTGTTGACACATTACTTATGACGACGACGACGACGACGACGACGCTAAATAACTAATTGAACCATGAACTTAAATTGAGGCATCTCTTCTCAACGTAGCTTATTTGGTCTCGTCTCAACCCATCTTATCTTAACTGTGAGATTTACGGAAGTAGCTGAATACATTCATTGCATTCACTCGGACTCAGGAAATAAAGTGACTTTTATTTCCGTGTGTGCACACGGATATTTCTAAGTGTTTACGATTACATTGTAGGCCAAACAATGGTATTATGACATGTAACATATATAAATCACTTACGTGGAGGGGCTGCATTGCAACTTATCGACTTGTTTGTTTTATTTGCTTTTATACTCAAGTAATTGAATTAATAATAAAGGGTTAAATATGACTCCAATTAAACCGTAACTCAGATGGTACATTGTTGAGTATCGGTTTGGGTGTCAACTTGAATTTAACTTCTGTTATTAATATAGATTAGCTTGTAATCATTATTCTCTTTCTAAACAGAGATATATATGAATACTCATATTTTTTGTTTCAGGACATCATGAACTTAAAGCTAAGTTTTACGGCACTCTTTTCGCTGCTTTCGCTTGTAAATATCGTTACGTCTAGTCGGACGTTTGAGGTTGATTATGATAATGATCAGTTCCTAAAGGATGGACTACCTTTTCGCTTTATATCTGGTTCCTTTCACTACTTTCGCGCACATCCAGACACCTGGTCACGACATTTGCGAACAATGCGTGCCGCCGGCTTAAATGCTGTCACCACGTATGTAATGTTACTCAGAGGGACGCCCCCTTCGAACGTTATTTGATTTAATCGTACATAATGCAGATACGTTGAATGGTCGCTGCATAATCCACGAGACGGTGTCTACGTTTGGGATGGCATTGCAGATCTGGAGCGCTTCATCCGTCTGGCGGTGAGCGAGGATCTGCTGGTGATACTACGCCCGGGTCCCTACATATGTGCCGAGCGAGACATGGGCGGTTTTCCCTATTGGCTTCTCACCAAGTTCCCAGGCATTCAACTCCGCACAGCCGATACTAGTAAGTGAGGACTACGTTAATCCAGTGGAACATAAACTAGCTATCTCTTTGCAGACTATCTGAGCGAAGTTCGCATCTGGTACAACCAGCTGATGACCCGAATGGTGCCATATCTATATGGCAATGGCGGACCCATTATCATGGTTCAGGTCGAGAACGAATACGGCTCGTTCTTTGCCTGCGATCTCAACTATCGCAACTGGTTGCGCGACGAGACACAGAGCTATGTGAAGGACAACGCTGTCTTGTTTACCAATGATGGACCAACAGTGCTGCGTTGCGGCAAGATTCAAGGTGTTCTGGCCACAATGGACTTTGGTGCCACACGCGATCTTAAGAGTATTTGGGCCAAGTTGCGTCGCTACGAGCCGAAAGGTCCCCTTGTGAATGCAGAGTACTATCCTGGCTGGTTGACCCACTGGACCGAACCGATGGCCAATGTTAGCACGAATTCAATAACTGGAACATTTATGTAGGTGTTGCAAATGCTAGTGCCAAACTCAGTCATAAGTTTTAAGTTAAACTTATTTCAACCTATTTCAGTGACATGCTGAATAGCGGAGCAAGCGTCAATTTCTACATGTTTTATGGCGGCACCAACTTTGGCTTTACGGCGGGGGCTAATGAGAATGGTCCGGGCAACTACATCGCAGACATAACCAGCTACGACTACGATGCACCCATGACAGAGGCGGGCGATCCCACGCCCAAGTATTGGGCTCTACGCCGCATCATTGGCAGGTATTTGCCTTTGCCAGATGTACCAGTGCCAGATCCGGTGGCAAAGCGCGCTTATGGATCTGTTCGATTGGCTAGCTGCTGTTCTCTGTTCTCCAGCGAGGGGCGACAAAAGCTGGCAACGGGTGTGGTGCGCTCCAACAAACCAATGACCTTTGAGGCATTGGAACAGAACTCCGGACTGGTGTTGTATGAAACCTGGTTACCGGCCCACTTCCAACGGGATCCGAGCGTCTTGTATGTGACCGGACTCGCTGATCGAGCATATGTCTTTGTGGACAATGAAATCGTGGGCATACTCGCCAGAGAGACGCCTATCTATGAAATGCCGCTGAGCGCGAGCTCCGGCAGACTTTTGCAAATACTTGTGGAGAATCAGGGTCGCTTGAACTATGGACGCCAATTGAATGACTTCAAGGGTCTGACAAAGGATGTACGATTGGACAAACAGGTGCTGAGCAACTGGAATATGACCAAGTATCCGTTGGAGTCATACGAAAGTCTGGAGCAGTTAATTCTTGAGTCAACTGAGTCGGCACACTTTGGCTTCCAGGACCTAAAGAAACCACAATTATTGCTCCGATCCGGCCCTGGCGTCTACCATGGTGTACTGAACATCAACAAGAGCGATCAGCTGGCTGACACTTATTTGGACACGACAGGCTGGGGAAAAGGTATCGTGTTCATAAACGGCGAGAATCTGGGCCGATACTGGCCACTTGTGGGACCCCAGGTAACCCTCTACGTGCCTGCTCCAGTGCTTAAGATGGGTGCTAACCAAATCGTTCTGGTGGAGTATCAAATGGCACCCACCTCAATGGAACTGCAGTTTCGCGATACGCCCATCCTGAATGGCAGATCTTAACATTAGCTTAGCTTAGACTAGAATTAGTGAGTGCGTTGTGCATCATGTAAATGTTTACTGGATTAAGTATTTTGTGAGGCATTAAAGTATGGTGACAGCGTCTTCATTTCTTTTGTAAACTTGTCGCCAAAAGACTCATTACAGCGGCAGCAGCAAAAACATGTGTGGCATGGGGCACACATGTGACCTTTGTGCGTGTACCGTGTCATGGCCTGTCACGGAATGCTTTGCCATGCTGTACCGTGCCGTGCCGTGCCGTGACTCCTTTTGCCAAATTAATCCCAAATGATTGAAGTCCACACAACAGCTCAAACGCTGATGAACTGAAATCAGTAAAAGTCCAAAGTCAACGTCTTGGCTCGTTGGTTTTAGGGCCCAACTTTTAATATGTAAGTATGTTCACTCCCGTATGTTTGTATGTCTTGACACCACACACACACACATACTTTTAGGACTTTTAAGTCATGTCAAATGAATATATAATGATGTACTCCTTAAATGCAGCGCAAATAAAACATACATTTTTTTATCAAAGCTATCCCCTTTGGTGAATGTAGGAAACAATATTAATGTAATATGTAGCATAATAAACTAATTAGTCTGTAAGATTTTATTGAACCAATGCAGAAAAATGTACTTTTATTTTAGAATTTGTTTAAACAATTCTACCGATTATACTGGAAACTCACAAAGTTACTTAATATGGTGGAAGAGTCTTTTTGTGAACATTTCAATATTTTAAATCGAGACGTTAGTCTCAAAATATGTGTTTTGGGTTTCTAAAATTATATTTTAGCAAATTGAATTAAAATATATTATGTTTTATAGAGATTGAAAAAATGAGTTCAGTTTGAACCAAGAGGACCCTAAAGAGGTGTGTAAAATAAATCAAGAGTATTTGCTCGTACCGTAACAACTCCCAATTTGATCATATTGCCTCTGCAATGAGCCCTTTAAGAACAATTATTGTTGCCCTTGATGTTTAGGTTAATTAGGACGCGCTCAAATCCGCACAGTCCATCACATATTCTCGTTTACTATTGGACATTCATTTATTTTATTTTTTTAAGCATCTTTTATGTTAGGAGCATATGCGACTCGAGTACTTCCATGTCACATGCATGTGTGTATAGGCGAAGGTGTGTGTACCGTGTACATACTTAAATATATTTCATTCTGCTGCTTGCTACATATGTACGAGTATTTGTATACTAATTGTGACTGTTTGTTGTCCGTGTTGTTCTTGTTGTTGTTGTTGCTGTTTCTGTTGCTGTGTCCAAGTTGACATGAAACAAGTAGAGGCCCTGGGGCAGTTTAAAAGCTTCGCCTGATGCTTAGTTTACACAGCGACTCTGGGTTTTTGGTCATGTTCCGAGAGTCCCATAATAGACTCCGTGCTGCATGCATCACATCATAGCACCGGATGCGAGTGACTTTAAGTTGTGACAGGCGTGCCAGAAGTGTGTCTTTACATTGATGTGGCTTTTTATTAGCTTGCCGCCGGCGTGAGCTCAAATGCCAGCAATGTAATGAACAATATTACAAACTATCTATCACATACTGAATGAACAATGAACATTTCTTTATGGCTCTTAGTTTTATTTCAATTTTATTTGTTTCGACCCTATATTCAATTTTTAAAATCGCTTTAATTAGCATACTCTTCTTTTGGACATCGATATGTGATTCGATTGAAAAAAAATTATTAACGTTAAGATCATCGCCAACATTATAAATAGCATAATGTGAGCATGGTGTTTTTTCCTGGGTAATCTTGGTTAGATCTGGCTCTAACAGTAACAGTAAATAAGATAATTTGTCTAAAATAAATTACAACTAAAATAACCATTCGCACCTTTAATTAATGACTTGAAAATGTTGAACACACTTTAACTTTTGATGTTATGTCGATGTGATAAACATTTCATAATAAAATGCTTTGAAACATCCAAAAAATAATTTAATGGGTTTCACTAAAATCTCGTGCAAAGTAACTTTAGGAAACACAAAATTATCTGTGTTGTTGAAGCTTGAAAATCTAAATTTTAGTATATTTAATGACTCTCAATTCAAAAGGACAGCTTCTTAAACAAAACATATTTTCAAACTGTTAACATTTGTGCAACTCACCAACTTCATACAATACAAATTATTGTTGATTAATATTGCACTTTCAATTAAAAATAGTTTAGGTTAATAATTGAATTGATAGATTTGCTGAACTGTTGAGTTCAAGCTCGATTTTCTGTGGTGCGCGCCGAACGAACACGCCGAGAAGTATGCAACAACTGAGTGACAGATCAAAGCGGGAATGGACTTTATAACTGCTCGACAGGCGGCCAGCGAAGAAGAATACAAGTACAACCACAATTACACGTTTCTGATACGCTACGCTTTGCACACACACACACATATACACACACTCACACGCACGCCGAACAGGAAACAACAATCACGAGGCAGTTCGTGGGCTGTTCGGCTTTCGCTTTCTCCATCTGTGTGTTCGTGCATATCAACAATTGGGCGAATAGAAATTCAAGTGCGCCTGTATTGGTAACTAGTATGTGAGATTGCGTAGTGTATGCGCGTGTATGTGCTGTGTATAGATGCTGGCATGTTTTCATGTGGGCGCCACTTTGTTGCAAAAACAGGCGAAATAATATGGGATGCATACTTTTAGGTCGCGGCGCGCAATTGAATTGAACGGAAATTCTGTTTGCATATGTGAATAAAACATTAAACGGGAAAAATTGAGGCTACTCTTTATGTGAAAAAATTATGCATTGCGGCAAAGTTACTTTTATTTTTAAATTAATTTTACAACTGGCGACTTTTTCTGGCGAACTCTTCACGTCAAAAATATTCATCATATTTGTTTTTTACTTGAATACAAAATGCCTGTTTACATTTACCATTATGTATTTACATTATTTTCATTTGTTTAATAAATCTTTTTATTGCGATGAACAGCAAACATTTATTGCCACTTTCGACTAAGTATATGCGTTTATGGTAATTTTTATTATTTTTTAGTATCTGCCTCAAATTGTTACATCCGTAACAGCTTAGTAAACTTAAACAGAGGCATCTTCCATGTACGTGCGCTTGGACTGCATTTAAACGCTGCTCGGCACTTGAGTCGAGGCCAGCTTTGAGAACTGCAACACCAAGACATAGACCGAATAACTTGAAGCTAAGATAAGATATACTGTGGCAAACCACTCATAAAGGCCAAGTGTACTATATGCAAACACATCCGCGAACTTGCACAACATCCCGCGAATTCACATCCACATCCACATCCGAGCATCCTTTGCCTTTAGCCGAAAGGCATACGGTTATTACTGAACGCAGTGGCAAACAAGAATAGTTGAAAGCAGAACTTTAATATTTATACGAGTATAAATAATAAAAAGCATATCATGATCAGTTAATAAAATCAGAGCAGTTTCAGTTCTTCCCATGCCATTCCTGATATTTTTGTTGATTCTTTAGTGACCACTGTAGACAATAAAATTAAACGAGCAAAATTGAGATGTTTGGCGCTTCCGTAAGGTAGCTTGCTTGTCGCTCATCCGCATACTTGAATCTGGCATCCTTTGAATTCGACGATTTTCGCGGCCATAAAACTCGATTGTGCAGAACTGCAATTTGCATTTAAATTGCCCAAGATTGCGATTCCGTGAAATACACAGATTGTGTTCTATTATAGTCGCAGTTGGAATTAACAACATTCAACGCATCATTCCGAAACTAAACCCCTTCGGTCTTTTAAGCACCCTATTAAATATTTACGCAGGCCATGACAAACATAATTAGCATTTAATTAAAATAAAATTGCGCAACGCTTTCGCCAATAGACAGGCAATTGGTTGATTTGATTATTGAAATCAAACAGAACTGCCGCAAAGCCTACGCGCCTTTGATTGTGTAAATATAGTCATATACTCTAACTATATCGGGAATACAGATAAGAATCGCATGATTTAATCATGGCTAGGCTTGATACGTCGAGCGCACGCCAATTTTCTGATGTGTCATTTTATCTTTGTATTGTTAATTACATTATGGACTCTGCAAATGTTGCTTTGTTTTCTGCCTGCGATAAGAGCAGAGCGACCAACTAAACTTAAACGTGGCGCCACCTGTTGTTCGAGAAAGTATTCATTTTCCAACTGCAGCAGTAGGTGGCAGAAATTCAATTTAAAATTGCATTGCAGCACTCATCACATAGGAATGGGAAGACAGCGAGAAAACGAAAAAGTTCCACGCTCTCGAGGGACACTTCAAAAATTCAATTCTTAATCCATTTAGAGTTGAATTGTTGTGCTAATATGTAGTTTGTATATAATGATCCAATCTCTACTTCAATAAAAAACAAATAATAATCATACTTTATCAAATGTTAAATTTAACTTCAGATAAAATCAATAATATGATGGCTAAGTAGCTAATAAAGGTAGTTTCATATATTAGTTTTTATATTATTTAATATATATAGCAAAAACAATTTAATAAACGTATTAATGTATATATGTAAATGCTTATTAAGCAACAAATACAATTTTTTATTTATTTGTGATTATTGTAATTTCAAATCAACCCATGTCGAAGATAGATTGTAAACTCTTGGAGCAACTCGCTACATCGAAAAAAGTGCAACTGCTGGTTGCATATATTTGCAGTGTTTGCCAACCGTATACATTGTTGAACAAATAAAGAGCATTTGACGCACATATGGAGAACAATTGATTTATACGATACGCGGCGATATCAGATTTATGTATGGGAAACTGGGACAATTGGATTACACACGAAAGCAAATGCAATCTAAACCTACAAATATAAGTTACACAATTTCGAGGTATTCATATGTCATTGTATTCAGTTTAATGAGTATTACAGGATATGGTTATATTACGAACTAAACAAAATATACAATTGGAATGATAAACACTTAACAATCTGGATCTAAACGAACAATTTAAAAATAGAGCTGTGACCTAAGGACCACTAAAGCTTAGTTGCAAACGCGCATATACTATAAATGTATGTATAAGACCACTACACAGATTTACTAATCAAATAACTAGGAGCGAATTTTTGGCTAGTCAAATCAATCAATACGTATAACGCCGGCTCCGACGCCTCCACTGTGTGCACACATTGGAGGCATAAAAGTCCATTTGTCTGTCTCGGGATCGTACACTTCAACAGTTGACAGATTCGATTCACCATCGTACCCGCCAATGGCCCACAATTTTCCCATGTTGGCAGCTAAAGCAACTCGTGATCTCTTGCAGTTCATCGGCGTAACAAGCTTCCAAACGTCTGTCAGCGGATCGTAGCATTCCACAGAACGCAAAAATGAATTGCCGCAGTAACCGCCGCACACATAGATCTTGCCATTCAGCGTAGCTACGCCCAAACGACAGCGTCGATTAAGCATCGGTGACATCTTTATCCAGACGTCTTCATTTTGATCGTATCGCTCTACAGAGTCAAATATGGACAATCCATCGTGTCCACCTAAGGCATAAACGTAACCATTAAGCTGTGTAACTCCGCCCGCTGATCGATACTTCATCATTTGAGCAACCTAAAGAGTTACAGACAATGAAAATTGTAAGCAAGATTGGTTGAGGTGTAACGCACCGTTTTCCATGTATTTGCTTTGGGATAGTAAACCTCAACAGTATTAAGCGATGTAACGCCGTCGTAGCCACCGCAAACATAAATGCAATCATCTAAAGCAGCGACCCCAACGGCACTGCGTTTGCACAGCATAGCACATCCCTGAGACCATTTGTTCTTACGTGGATCGTACACTTCGACTGTGGACAGACGTTCAGTGCCATTAAAGCCTCCAAAGGCATACAGTTTGCCATCTAAAACTGCAACACCGACTCGCGAACTGCAAGTAATGTGAAACGTTCAGATAAAGAAGTACAATTAATTCATCAATGACTCACCGCATCATGGACATTTGTTCGCCCATTTTCCATTTCTTGGTGATGGGATCATAGATCTCTACAGTGCTAACAGACTCCCCGGTACTTGCAAGACCACCAACGGCATAAATTTGACCTGTAAAGAATTCACCACAACGTTGACGCGTGCGAAAGCTCTGCAATAAGCCACGACGCTCAGGCATTAGATGAAAGTCCTTGGCTTCATCGAGGAGATCTCTGCATTGGTGCGACGAGCGTATTAGCTCCTCTCGAGCAACACGATCTGCTAGGAACTGCGGAGACAATAGCGGCAGACGAACTGCGGCCAACACTTGTGGAAATAGTTCAGAGCGTTTCTCCTCGGCATATTTAACCCAACGCATGCACGCCTCAAAGATAACTTCCTCGTTGCGCACGTTAAGCTCATCGCGGCGCATCAGCTCCAACAGCTGCTCACAGTCTAGGGAAAGGAACTCCTCGGACTGTGACACTTTGGCAAAGTTCTGATCGATATACTTATCGGCAGCATCGATCAACTGGCGGCAGATCATCGAATCGGCAAATGTTCGAATGCCCAGAACATTATGTGGATGGAATCGGGATATCAAGAAAGTGGCGCATGCATCTCGCACATTGGACAGCTGCAGAAAAGAGGCGCCTACCATAAGGCTTTGGACATTCTGGTTATCGATGCGCACTTGTCCACTATAAACATAATTGATAAGACTCTCTAATGCACTAGGTTCAATCTCCTTCATGGTAATTTCCTTGATGCGGCTCTCTGCCATATTATTCGTAAACATCGCATAAAAATATGGTACAGTGGCAGCAAGAACAACTCGATGCGCTGAGAATGTTTGATCTTCAACCTATTACGATTGCAAAATGCAACAAATTAATTGAAAGTGTGTTTATATTTAGACACTGACTGACAATAGATAATGATAATACTAAGATAGCTAAATTATTAGTGACCAACCTTCAGGGTGACATCACAAAGTTTACCCAGTCTCCGTATCTCCTTGAACAATGGAAAACTTTCACTAAATAGCTGTTCGTGTTTGTATACAAAGGATTGATCCTCCAGTTGGTTATCGCTCAAATCCATGTTTATGGTCGCAGGGCACAGTGCCAGCAGCAAACGACCAAAAACAATTTTTCTAAACAAAATGCTTCACAGGCAGGGTGACCGCAAGTGAGATTTTAAAATGAACTATTTAATGTCGACCAATATACATACGTGTGTAGCATAGAAAAATATACCAAAATAACAAAACCATAGCGATGCGCACAAATGCGATTAGTCAATGATGATTCTGAAATATTAGTGATTCAAATAAACAACACACAATCTATACATTCATAATATTAATCATTTTTTAAGAGCTTTCACAAATAATAGCATAAAATTTCTATGTTTTACATAGTTCCATCTCTAACGAAAACAGCTGATTACCCTTAAGATAGCCAACACATTCGATATTTAACGTAAATGAGGAATTTTAGTGGTGTACTTTGGCAAAGTCAAGTGAATTTATCACGTATTAAGATAATTAATATAACAAATCATTATTTCGAAATTTTTGAATTGCCAATAGTGTGCGAATTGCATGCTTTAACATCGATAAGAATAATCGTCAATCGTTAAATTATTCATCTGACTACTTGTTCTATTTGTTTTTGCCTAATTTTTTTGAAGAATAAAGGCAATAGGAAACCACTGAATATCGCCTGATGATAGAACGTTCTAATATTTAGCTTATAACAGTAGGAAAACAGTATTGAAAATGGACACATCACATAGTAGAGATACACAGGTATGTACGAAAGTGAAACGAAAGCAAAGCAATGACGTTTCCACCACTGAACACCTTTATGCTAACGTGTATGTGTTGTGTGTGTGTGTGTGTGTGTGTGTTTTATGATTGCAGAAGAATCCAATCGAAGCTCTGAGCAAAGATGAACTCATTTCCAAATATAAAGGTTTGCTTGGCATTGCCAAAAAAAGCAAAGCTAGCAAAAGATGGTAAGCCTACTACGAGATAAAATGAAATTAAATGTTTAGTTGTATTTAATATCATTGCTATGTTTAGAGCTTACCGAAGAGAACCGCCAGTTGAAGGAGGCGTTGGCAAAGCTGGCCACCACACAGAGCAGTCTGCCCGCGATGCAGGAAATGCTGCAGGACTTTACCGACAAAAACCTGGTATTGATGGAGCAACTTAATAGCTTACAGCGTAGAACCAAAGAGGATGCTGAGCGCTTAGAAATGTTCCAGATCGAAAATGAGAGCCTCAAACGTCAACTAGGACGCTTAAGTGATGAAAATGATGATCTACTGGCAGACGTAGAACGCATGGAGCAGGCCATGCACCAGGTGAACAGTCTTAGCAATGAACAGCGAAAGAATCTTGAATTTCTCGAGGAAGACATTGTTAAAATAAAGGAGGCCGAGTCTGAAAATGAAATATTAAAACAGCAGGTTGAGAATGCTGCAGAGGAATCGAGACTGCGGGTCAAAGAGCTGAATGAACTGCAGGAGAAGTACGAGTCAGTGAAGCAATTGAATTCGGAGCAACGCAAGAAGTTCAATATGCTCAAGGATCGCTTTATCGATGTGCATCGCAAGCTGAAGAACCTCAAGGAATGCAAGTGTGTTTTGTTGGAAACGCAACATGAATACGCAGCATCGGTTTCCAAGTGGCAACAGGAGATTATCAAGGCTTCTCAGCTACTTTGCGGTAAGATGACAACGTTACAAGAGGAGAATCTACAGCTTAAGCATCAACTTAATGCGGCAAATGCAACTCCCAACCAAGTGTCATTAAATAGTCAAAAAATATTGCAGAAAGTATACGAGATGGAACGTTTGGCCACGCTAGCAAAGCAGCAACAAGCACATAAGCAACAAGCGCAGCCTTCAAAAATCCCTCTAGACATAGACAGCTTGTTGAATAAATTAAACAATGTGGAACGGTTGACAAATATAATCAGGGAACAACAAATCACAGCAAAAACACCAACTATGAAGCCAGAAAACTCTTCTTTTAACGTGTCCCACATTAGTGAGAAAATTAATCAAGTGCAACGCTTAGTTCACGTTATACAGAAGGAACGGAGTGATCAGCTGAGTACACAGACCTTAATGCAGCAAAAATATGAGCGCGAGAATGTGCAACTGGAGACGAGTTGTGTAGAGCTACGACAGCATAATGACGATTTGCAGTCGCGCTATCAGCTGAAGGAGCACGAACATGCTGAACTCTTGGCAGAGATGCGAGAGCTTAACGAGGCGTTGAAGGCACGAGGCGATGTCATTTCCCGTATGCAGGAGCAACACGACAAGGGCCACAAAGAGTTACAGATTTTGACCGAAACTCTGACGGAAAAATCACAGCAACTTCAGCAAGCACAAAGCAGAATTGATGAACTAGAGCAGCACGAGCAGAATGCTGATGCCCAGAGTGATGTGTTGTCTACATCAACGATTTCACGCGCCGAGGAATTGAGTCGCTTGCGCGAACTCGACGATGGATACGAAGAAAAATATAACAAGCTGCGAACGCTGACTGTTAAGCTCAAAAAGAAGCTTCAAGAGCAGATGCAGCAAATTAAAGACATGGAACAGGCTGGTTCAGCTAAACTTGAAACTGAACTAGAAGCTATTAAAGTAGCACGGACGCAGCTTCAACAGGACTTAAATATGGCTCGTGCAGAAAACCAAAAACTTAAGTCTAAGGACAAGGCGAAAAGTTCAAATGTATTGAATTTGGAAATTGAGGCTGCTGAGAAATCATTGGCGGAAGTAAGTAGTAAACTCTTGGCGAAGACATCGCAATTAGATGCATTGACGGAAACACTTGTTAGCAAAGAGAACACCATAACGCAAATGCGGCAGGAGATCAGCATAATGGAGGAAGCGCAAAGGGGCGAGGCAGCGCATAGCAAGCAATTGAAACAACAAATCGACCTGATGCAGGCGCAAATTAAAGACGCTGTCCATGGCAAACAGCAGACACTGTCGGACAACAAGGAACTCGAGCAGAACGTGGAGCAGCAAAAACAGCAAGTGGAACAGATGCGTCTTCAGTTGGCCGACAACACGAAGCAATACGAATCTAAACTTAAACATTCACAGGACATGCTGCTCAACTGCACTCAACAACTGGAGATGCGAATGAACGCACTTGCTGAGCTGGAAACATCGTTGCGCAATACTAATCGAAGCAATGAACAACTGCAAGCTGAGTACTTGGAGTACAAGATTAAAGCACAGTCGGTGCTGCGCAAGCAACAGAATCGAGACACTGCTAAGGAACAAGACCTCGAAACAGAATTAGCTGCGATGCGTACAATGGAGCAACAATTACGCAACAGCAATGAGGCAAGCACCAAGCGAATCACGCAATTGGAAACGCAATTAGACGACATACAACGCGACAACTCGCAATTACAGCAACGCAGACAGGAATTGGTGACGGTCTCCGACGACTTAAGGGAGCAAATAGATACTTTGACTCAGGACAATCAACGGCACCTGCAACAACAGCAACAGCAGCTACAACAGCACCGCCAACAGATTGAGCAAATGGATGATGTACACCAACTGCAAGTTTCCAAGCTGCAGCATCAAATCGAACAGCTCGAGAAGACATCATCCACATCCATTCAGACCGTGGCTCCAATTGCTGCGCCAATATCTAAGGCAAGCGTCGATCCCCCCAAGTACTGAACAGAGCAAAATAGATTATTTACTCGACCATGACGGCAGTGGGGAGACTCTTGCACAATTGGCAGCACAACGCAAGATCTCTACAGCGTCGCGTCGGTCTCACGATTTTATACCATTGGATGAGCTGCTAAATACATCCATACATTCAATCAACAGCGATAAGGTAACCACGTTTTCTAATTTCGGACGCAGCGTTAGCATGCAGGACGATGAATCAGAATTAGATGTGAGTGGCGAAGCGCAGGCAGCGCTTTTGGCCACCAAAGAACGATTGAGCATACAGGAAAGTCGTGTCCGTCATCTAACCGCTCTATTAGCCGAGAATGAACAGGATCTGGCCAAGCTGACACAAATGAATGATATGCTCAAGGAAGAACTACGTCGTCAGGAACGTTCTGAGGAGCGGGAGCAGCACATGCACAACTCGGAATATCTTAAGAACGTATTCTTGAAGGTATACCCAATTGATTTTTTTTTTTTATTTGTCAATTTCATACATAGTATGTGTTTTGCAATACAGTTCATCACACTAAGTAACACGGATGAGCGACAACGCCTGGTGCCGGTGCTAAATACAATTTTACGTCTAAGTCGCAATGAAATGGAAATGCTAAATGCTGTGGCAAAAGGACAGAAAGGTAACCACTTTACCACTCCAACTCAAACCTTTCATTTCTGATCATTTCTTTTCTCCGATGCAGTTTCCAATGATAGCAGCAATCGCAGCTGGAGTGGATTTCTTAGCGCTTGGAGCGGAAGTGGCAGCAACACGTCAGGCAATAACAATTAACTGCCGCACTGTCTTTTCGGGGTTCATTGGTATTAAATATAATATATATTTAATAAGGAAGGCCATACCTTGTTAACCAGTTTGTGTATATTGTATAAATCTTGTATATGGTTATTGTCCCCAAAAATTGTTTGTGTATTTTCCTTTCAATTAATTAAGGATGCCACTTATCTCATGCTTTATCTATTTACATCAAAACACAGATGTACATAATTAATACTGAATAATATATGGAGCGCCCTATACAGCATTCCAGCCACAATATATGTATATGTAAATATGAGTGTGAAAATAAAAATACTATACGTACATTTTATCCAACGGTCTTTCTATGTTATAAAACGAACGAATTCAATCTTGGTATTGTGATGAAAATTACATGTATTGATAAATATTTATTTAGTTCTATTCCCACAGATATCAGACTATAAAATCAATGTTCGCGTTTTATCTATGTATGTTTAAACGGTAAACTTAAATTGTAATTACATGTCAATTGTATGTATAATTTTAAAATTATATAAATACGAACTGTAATTGGCTAAGACTATGCGAAGTGAATGCATAAATTTACACTTAAAATATTTATGAAATGATGCAATGTATATAAAACTATAATTGAGAAAACAAAATTCAAATTCAGTAAAGAAATCAAGAATCACAATTTCGCACATCGCAGCAAACGAAGGCAAAGACAAGTCTAAAAAACAAAATACATACTATTGCCTAGTTACTCTTACTAATCAGTATCAATTTTGTGACAGAAACAGAGATAAAATGCTCTGTGCTCAGATTCTATTGCCAGACGCCCGCATAGTTGCCCACCAGAGTTGCAGGAAGCGGCCCACCAGCCGCAAACAGACGCATCCTTGTGCTATCATAGCAATGCGTGTAAATGGCGGGGACGTATTTCACCTGCTGGAAGCCGTCCATTTCGTCCTCAGGATACTGAAAGATATATGCATTTCAATGCATGTCGAATTTTATACAATTGACGCTAATTACATACCACAATTCCTTTGCTGCACTTGAGTGCCACAGTTCGTGAAGCATTTACGCTACTCTCCAAATACTTGCCAGCACGTATATCATAGAAGAGAAGCATGCCCAGACCTGTGCCTACGGTTAAGAGATTGCCCTCAAACGATGTGGCACGGATTCCGCAGCCACTATATCGTGATGTGATCTTTTTGATGGTTTGCAGTGTTCGTGCATCCAATAGTATTGTGTAGGAGCGACATCCGACGGCATAAAGACCATCGCTGTGGTATGCGATGCTCACATTGTCCTGGCAGTTGGGCAGTTTACGCGAGAGCGTTTGTTTAAAGGTCTCTGCGTTAAAGATGTGAATATACCCGTTCAAAGATAGTGCTGCGATTTCTTTGAACTCTTTGTTAAAACATAACGAACGTATCTGCAAGATTAATATTAAAATTATGATTAATAATTCGAAAAAATAGTCCGTTCTTAGCATACCCTTTGCGCTGTCCGCACTTCTTTAACGCTGAGTGGATGAATGGTGGCAAAAGTCGGGCAAGACTCTTCGCCGCCATCAGGAAAATCCATATGATCCTCGTTGATACGCCACAATGCCATGCGCGAGTCCTTCGAGCCAGAGACGAGGAACTGATCGTCTAGCCAACACATACCCATTATCAAGTCCCGATGACCGTTCTCGCCCACACAAACTGGATCCAAAGTTGGCAACCGATAGACTGCAATATCCGATGAATTTCTTGCACCTGTGGCCAAAAAGGAACGACTGGGCGACAATTCAATGGCATGAAGGCCGCCCTGAATCTCTGGATGATTGGCACGACTATTCGATAGCGTGGGTATGGCGTCGACACGACGCATATTCACATCATACACGAGCAGCTTATTGCACTTGGTTCCGAACACCACTTGGCGATTGCTGAGCCATTTGGAGCAAAATACTTTATTAATATAGCCTAAATTGATTTGAGTCTCCCGCAACATGTCGTGGGTGAGAACATAGCGACTAGTATATTCCACATTAACGCTGCGGTGCTGCAATTCAAATAAAGGATTCGTGTTTTTAGCGAGAACAAAAACAATACGTATGTGTTTTTTACTTACGTCGCGCAGTTCGCTTTCTCTGCTGCGTAGGTAGTCACATAGATTGTAGGATGAGTTAAGGACCTCGTACTGCTGTTGAGGCGTCTCCTCATCGCTGCCTGAGTCTTCGTAGGTAACAAAATCGTCGGGTTTGTCGGGTTTTCGCCTTCGCTCCTGGCGCATTGCTCGATGCTTAGCCCGACGCTCTTCCAGACGGGAACTCACATGACAAGAGGGATAGGTGCCTACTATGCTATCACGTACCGTCTTTACCATGCCGTTGAACATTTTTGCGGCGGTGAATAAATTTTATCAATTCTAAAAAATTAGTGAATTCTCCATTAGAGTTAAACTTGGTGTGGCTACATTTATCAAAAAAATATCATAAATGCTTGTTAGCTAAATTTTGGTATTTTTTTAGAAAATAAATGATTACACTTGAAAAAAAAACTATCGTATGGATCTAATGGATCTAGTTTTTTTGCGCTATTTACTTTCAGACTTTGCTTAATCAATATTTAGAAATACATATTTGATAATAATAACAATTTTTAAATTATTCAATATGTTTTCTATTCACTAGTTAAACACATCAATACACAATATTTCGCTGGCTAGTTTAAAAGAACAAGTTCATAATTTATAGCAAATGGGCAAAATGGTATATTTATTCATTTTCAAACTGTGGTCACACGGTTACACGGAGTATTGCATTTTTTGATTCTTTTATTTAGGAAGGATTTTAGTGAAAAATCCTGGCAATGAACTATCAAGTCAAGCGTACTATGCGGCAGAATTCAGTGTCGGTTGCAGCCACTGATATTGGAGGAGTCGCATCACCCATTATGGCTACCACATCATCGGCGCCCAGCACACCGCAATTGCAAAATTTGGAAGACAACAAACCTCCAGTGAACGTTCATCGTCAGGTAATTCTGGTGCAGAGCGGCAATGTGTCCCAGACGCAGAATCAGGTGCAACTCCAAGCTGCCACAACTGCAGGAAACCAAAATACACAAATTATGGCCGCCATTCAAATGGTAGACGATGCGCCTGTTTCATTACTCACTGAAATTGCTGACATAATGCGTAGCTTTGGTGACAGTGATCAGCCACGAACGACAAGTGTTAAACTGGTGGAACAAATACTGCAGCAGCAGCTACGTGGCATCTTCAATGAAGCCTCACTGGTTGCCATGCGACGCAAACAGAATCCATGTCCTTCGCAGGCAGATTTTGAGTTCCTAATGCGAAATCATCCCGTGAAAATAGCACGAATGCGGAAGCACTTAAAGGATATGCGCATTTTGAAACGATTTCTTAGCATACGCACTGGTCGACCCCAGGACTTTATGGACGATCTTGAGCAGCAGGAAGAGGATGAAGAACTGGCTATTGAAGTTCATGAATTGCACGACGAGGATCGCATGCGTCGCTTGTTTCGTGCCGATCGCATATCTCAAATACTCACAGGACAGCAGTACCTAGAGTTTAACGAGGCGCGAAAGACATCTTTTTACTGCCGACATGGCGAGAAAATTAAAAACAAATTCAGACGATTTCTAGACTTACCTGCCGATCTCCGCATTCCGACGCCCACAATGAATATTTTGGCGTACCTAGCGCACGAAACAATTGCGGCCATTGTCGACTACTCGATACTAACGCGCCTGAATTCAGAAAATCGCGCCACCGAACCGTATAGTCGCGTCACCTCAGCTGGGGGAAGTCCTGCAATGATGCATGTCTGTCCAGAGGTGACACAAGGCCGCGGCATGGAAGTTGTCAAGCCCATTAGTGTTCAAGAAATACACGAAGCAATGCGACGTTTTCGTCAAATGAGCAATCGTAAAATAGGTCGATATCGTAACTCCTGCGACATTGACTTTAGGCGTAGTTTTCTTGCCATCTAGATTCGTCAAAATTGGGAAAGATGTTCCTCAAGATTGAAAAAGGGAACTAGATTGAAGTATAAGCGAAAAATCTATGTAGCTGGGGCACAATAAGATATGTCGGTCTTTTCTGAGTATATTAATTAAATTAAGTTTAGAAAAATATGTATCTACATATATACATATATAAACATTAATGTAATGTAAATTACTAATCACATTAGTAAAAAAAATTGGTAACGACGCACAAAAAGCTTTTCAATAGATTTTGGCCTGTAAGACTTTATAAATTTATTCATTATTTTTAATAATAAAAGCTCGAACATTAAATTATTTACAATTATGATCTACAAAAAAAGAATTTGGAAATTTTCTATTTGCAAAAAAAGAAATCCCAAAATATTCCATATTAAATTTGTGTGAAATTCTGGGTACGTTGGAGTAAAAATTTATTTTAATCTTAAAAAAAATGACATATCCAAATGCATTGATAAAAAAGTTGTATATTCTCAATTTCATTTAATTAAGAATTTTATTAGGTACTCTTAAAGTTGCGATTAGTCTAAGAATATGAAATGATAAGACAAATTGTGAAATTCAACAAACATATTGATAGCTTCGCTTAGCTGCAATTGTAAAAGAAAGAAATATATTTATCAAAGTAGATATTTTGAATCTAAACCACAATATTAAAATGTTATTTACATAAAAAGCTTTGCCAAGAAAAAGGCAAATATTAATTTATTAAACTTGTTTATAGTTTGTTTGTATTTTGTGACCTATGTGAGAGTTAATGAGAAAGAGAGCAGAAATACAAAAAGCTTTAGAGAGTTGGGGCATTTAACAATATTTGAGTGAACAATAAACAGTCTATGCCTAACAATCATCGAGCGCAGAACGAGTCTTGTCAAAATGCTGATAATACGCAATTGTATGAACATTATAAATAGACAGAGAACGGGCGTCGCTTTATTCGCAAATGGAAACGCACAAAATGTAAACAAGGCACTCATACATATATATAGCAGATAACATCGGAAAATTAACTTATTAGTTATAATTGTAGCGCTCTCAAAGCAGTACTAACGCTGAAGTTAAGGAACAAAGGGTAACAAGAGGCGATGTCGAGTGGCAAAATGCTCGCTCCTTCGATAGTATTCCAGCCGCCAGTGGATTATCTCTTATCTATAACATGGCGTTCCCTGGTGGAAAATATAAGAACATGGACTTGACACAACTGGTATTGGGTATGCGTAACGACTACGGTGAATTCTTTAGAATGCCAAAAATTTTCGGAAGCGATGCCATGGTGATTACATATAATCCAAAAGATTTTGAAGTCGTCTATCGGCATGAAGGCATATGGCCGCACCGACCCGGCAACGATACTTTGAGGTATCATAGAGAGTCATATCGAAAAGACTTCTACAAAGGTGTAGAAGGTCTGATTCCTAGTCAAGGAAAATCCTGGGGCGAATTTCGCAGTATTGTGAATCCAGTGCTGATGCAGCCCAAGAATGTGCGACTCTACTACAAGAAAATGTCGCAAGTGAACTGTGAATTTGTCGAACGGTAAATACAAACAATTCGTAATGCCCTTGTAAAATAAATGATATTCCTGACTTCCTATACTAGGATCAAGACCATTCGAGATGCGACTAATCAAGAAGTGCCGCATAACTTCATTGAGGACATTAATCGATGGACTTTGGAATCTGTGTCTGTTGTGGCATTAGATAAACAGCTGGGCCTTCTCAAGGAATCCGATAAAAGCGACAATGTTATGTTGCTTTTTTAAGAGCTTAGATGAATTTTTCACATATGCCGGCGACCTGGAAGTTAAACCTTCTTTATGGCGTTATGTTCAAACACCCATGAAGAAAAAGCTAATGAATGCATATGATAACATACAGAAGGTGACGTTGGAGTTTGTAAATGAGGCTCTGGTTCGTCTTGAGACTGAAGAAAATAAGGGAATTGTTAGGGCAGAGAACGAAAAGAGTGTCCTCGAAAAGTTGCTGAAGATAGACAAGAAGGTTGCCACAATTATGGCAATGGACATGTTGATGGCTGGCGTTGATACAGTAAGTTTTGTTAACGTATTTATACATTCTAAGGCCACGTTATGTATCCCTTTAGACTTCGAGTACATTTGCTGCTGCAATGTTGTGCATTGCGACTAATCCAGTGAAGCAGGACAAGTTAAGGGAAGAGGTAATGCGTGTGCTACCCAACAAAGACTCGGAATTTACAGAAGATTCTATGAAAAAACGTGCCTTACTTACGTGCCTGCATTAAGGAATCACAGCGAATGTATCCTCTTGTGATAGGCCACGCACGGACTACCAATCGAGACTGTGTTCTCAGTGGTCACAAGGTGCCAGCAGGCACATTTGTGTCGATGATGCCCTTGAGCATGCTAAGTAATGATGAATACTTTCCAAAAGCATCAGAGTTTTTGCCTGAACGCTGGCTGCGAAGTGATGCATCCACGTCCAAATGTCCGGCTAATCCGTTAAAAACTACAAATCCATTTGTATTTTTACCATTCGGATTTGGGCCTCGTATGTGCGTGGGTAAGAGAATTGTGGACATGGAACTTGAGCTCGGTATTGCTCGGATTATTCGAAACTTCAAGGTTGAGTTCAACCATTCAAGAGAAAATGCTTTTAGATCAGTGCTGATCAATAAGCCTAATATTCCACTAAGATTTAAGTTTACGGACTTGGACCATTGATGTGATATGTGAGTTTAAAAATAAATGTTTGTCTATACATAAATACATATATTCAATAATACAATGATTAAATATTTAAAGTGAAATAATGTTATGTCAATGTGATCTATGATATTATTACAATTTATGTAAATTTATATGTTCAGACATGATTAATAAAAATTGTCTACTTTAACACGTTGGAGTCTTGATTTTATAAACCATGAGAGTTTATTTATAAACTAGTAAAAAAAATTCGATCCTAATTCCAAATTAGGTAATTTTACGGATATACAACTGTCAAAATATAAACAACTTTAATAAAAAAAAGGAAAGGGGTTCCTTTTCTTCTTTAATGGTTCACAGTATTAGAAAACTTTCCTAATATTCCAAACATGTTTAAATTAAAATATATCACCTTAGCCAATAAAAGTCAACAATATTTATTTTTTAAACATTTAAAGCTATATTTCCTTCAGTTTATTACACACACACTATAAAGAGTACATGGGAGAATGTTAAAATATTTGTATGTGTGTATGGTAATTAAGTATGTATGTATATATTCATATATTTTCATATGTATGTATATGGACATCCAATAAATATTTGAATCTACGCATATGTTGGAATAAATTCAATATGCTTATAATAATGTACAGTTTAAACATTGTACAGTAAATAGAAATTTTTAAATTTTGCAATTAGTTATTGGCCAATTTCAACAATAAATAGATTGTTGTATCTTCCATTTTGATTAATTTAGTTTAACAGGATTGTAAATTTCATTAGAATCATGTAGATTAAATCTTCATGATAGTTTATGCATTTATTTATATTTTTCAGTTAAATGTTATTTTATGTATACAGTGTATTTATATCCAAGTAACAGTTGACTGTAAAACTCTTTACAATATACAAGTGTAGATCAAATTCTATTTTTTTCTGATTGATGTTTTTGGTCCGATTGCCCAGAATATTGATATATCATTGAATTGGTTCCTTTTGTTTTGTTTTTGTATTTTTCAAATAACATTTAGTAATGAATGTTTTTGTGTTAATTTAGTTTTATAATACTAAACATTATTTAAGTTTTTTAATACGGGTAATTTAAATTGGAATTTAACCAATATATTATTTTTGATTTCTTTATGGAAATGATTTTAGTTTCGTTTTAAAAATTTATATCAGGTTACATATTTTGTTTATTATCATTATTAAAATTTCTTTATTTAAATGATAACAAATTGAAAGAGTTTTTTATTATAACTGTATATATAAAAAATGTAATTCAGTCCTAAATGCGGATATGAAAAGTTGGTGATAATTTGCAGAAAAACATTTTTTAAAAAAATTAACACTTTAGATCATAATATATTTAAGAAGACCAGTTAATGAATTATAATTGAAGATTTCTGCATATGTTTCATGTTTTGAGTGGTACACCTTGGTTTGTCTACATAAGCACATATGTAGTTTTAAAGCTCAATCAATATGTGAAGACATACACCACAGAGAACACAACAAGCTGTATAATCTAAGTATAACAATGCAAAAGTTTTACAGCTGCTCCAAACATACATACTATGTACATATGTATGTACTGTAAATGGGCTATTTGCCTAATGCATCTCGTTCTTTGCCATATAATGTGTACAAGGGGGAGACGAAATAAAATAATTTGATGCATGCATCAACACTCAATCTAATACACACACACACACACACTCGTACAAAAGTCGTTAAAACAGCAGAACAAAAATGTTAAATATTACGGCGAGACTGCAAAACGACGGCAAGTTACGAAAAAAAACATTGCCTACTTTTGGGGCTGAAACAAAAGCTGAAAACGTGACCGGAAGTGGTGTCGAGGCTGAACTTCAGGGCGTACACGGTACAACCAGAAAAAAGATATGTAGGTAGGGAGATTAGAAGGCAAAGCCGCAGATAACGCGGCAATAACAGTAAAAGAACATGTAATAAACATGTGCAAAAAACGTCTGCCCCAGGACCTCAAAAGGCACTTACCGCTGTCTACGTTGTCTGTGCCGCTTCCTGCTTCGCGTCAAGTAAGTGTTTTTATGTGTATGCGTGAGTTTGTTTAAATTGTGGGTACGGCGTTAATTAGTTTTCCTTACTTGTTGTTTGACTGTGTTTTTTGTTTTATTTTTGGTTTTTTTGTTTGTAATTTTTTTTTGCTTTGCGTTTTTTAGCCAATTAAAGTTTAATTAGCAGCTGCCAGAAGTACAATTTGTAATGCAGTGTGTTCAAGACTGACCTTTAGACACCACTTGACCTGCTTGAGCCAGGCAGACCTTCAAGGTATTATGCATAAGTATATGCAACTATAAATTTCAATATCCAAGGACATTCGGAGGGCCTCACAGTCAACGTTCTTGCCTGTAACTGTCGCTGTTTCCCTGCACGGTTTTGTAAATCAATTGTCGCAATGCCTGCAACTGACAGCCGCCAGGGCCATCCAACAAATTGTAAATTCACGAACCTCCACGAAGTGTGTCTATCAGCGTGTTAGTGTGTCTATGTGGGAGGCGGTACTTGTGTGTGTGTGTGTGCTAATTTTTCAGTTAACTTCGCACTCCACAACGAAATAGACGCATACATACAATATGTACATACGTACATACATATATCAACAAATAGTAGTGATGATTTCAGATTAATGCTTCAAGCAAAAAGCAACACAGTGCGTATGTTTGTTGGCACTCGCAAAAGAAAAGATATAATGAAAAAACATAATAAATAGGTGTCATCATTTTTCAAAAGATCCAACAATAAACCAAATACAAAACAAATAATAAAATAAACAAAAAGAATTCTACAATAGTAGTACATACTGCTATCCATCATCAATTATGGTGCGTCCCACTGGGACGTTGTCACAAATAGATAGATGTTAACCATAAAGATAGGCGTACCTTAAACTAAGCGCAAGAAATATGCAAAAGGACTCTGTGCGCTACAACCGTCTTAATATTTGCGGTTAAAGTTTGGCGTGCCCGGATTTAGCACACGACAATAATGCGAACTGGTCACGCAATAGTCCGTTGGGGCAACTTCGGTGTCATCATTGCCGCCAGTCGACATTTGGCGATACTGCTGCTGCTGATTATGTTGGATTTGCTGGTGGTGTGGCTGCTGCTGGTATTGTTGCTGTTGCCGGCGGCGCATCGACATTGGTCATTGACGCTGTTCGGCGCTGCTGATGAAGTCACCGTGTTTTTGTACCTGCAAGTAAATGGTTGCGAATAAGTTGCCTTTATTATGGCCATTACACAACTTACCACATCGGCCACAATAGGCTCCTCTATCTCTAGTCCTTGCAGCGCCTGCTCGCGACTCAAATGCAGCTCATAGGAATCTGTTGGGGTTACAAACACAACCCGATGTTTGCGTGTCTGCAGGACGTTGGCAATCACCAACTGCATATACACATGAATCGTGAAAAGATGACAGGCAAAATTGTTTTGGTAGCTCACCTTGTGCTTGTATTTGTTGAGGCTATCACGTGCCTTGACGATCAATAGATTTTCATCCGTTTCAAGCTTGAAAGACACCACAAAAGCATGTGGCACCCACAAGCTGGCCAACGGAGCCAACATTTTCGGCACCAATTGCAGTGAAATCGTTGGTGCGCCATCTCCCGATTGCATTTTGTGGGTTGGCTGAAATGGCGGCAGTGGTTTAGCATAGTAATGAATTGAAAAGCCAGCGATGCGTAAACGCTTCGCATACAGATTGTGCCCACTGCACAATGGAACCAACGGATTCGACATCCACACACACACACACACACACACACACACACAAATAAGAAGACTAAACAGACAACCCATGTGTCCTTGTCAATAGGCAACCTGAGCGAAAGGCCAGGGTTGTCTTTTGCGTTGACTGTTCTCATGACGTGGCACCCAGCAAACACACTATGGAACTAAACAACTAATTGAAAGCATAACTCAGACATAATGAGATGGATGATGGAAAAGAAATCTCGTTGCGTACGCGAGTTGCCTTAAAGCTTTAAATATCTCACATACAGCGTGTGCACTTAAGTTATGTGCTAGTGCCTCGTGGATGCTACTTGTTGAACATCGCACGTCAACGTTGATTTGCTGTCCACGCTATAAGCTAGAAGCTCAAAGCTGACCAGCTGACCATATTCATTTATTCAGGGCACAAAGTTGGCCAACACACGACGGGCAGAAGGACGCGCATAAGTAGCTGGCACATTGTGAGAATGCTGAGAGAAATGAAAAACATAGCTGCAAAGCATTAAGCTGACAACGAAGACAAGCTAAAAGGCATTGACAATTGTGCAACGCCAACGCCAACGCTGACGTTAACGTCGCGTCGTCACAATCAACATTGCTGCTAATTCAAACTTTAAGCTTTTGAGGCAATAAGTTTTTATGCCCTACACTTCAACCAAATGGCAAAAAAAAGCATATTGACTTTTAAGCACCATCGGATTTGTTATAAACTAATGCTTTGGAGAACATTAAAATAGACAAAAAGACATGCAAATAATTTGGCGGATATATAATAAAGCCAGTTTATATACATACATATATCTTCAGATAAATGCATACTTTTTAAATTATCTAAATTCTTTCCTAAGCTTATTGCATTTGTTACAAAGTTGAAATTTTGATAACAAAATAAAGCAACAAAGCTTTAGCATTAATAGATACTTCAAACAGTCAGAAAATTAGCTAGAATATAGAGCGTTAAAACACTTTATATATATATTCTTTTCTAAATTCCGAGATAGTGTATGGTATCTTCTCGTCGATCAATCGCGACTTGAGCATTTAAATTTGTGCTTTCTTTTAAGAATTGCCAACAGCTGTTGACATTGAATTTGACTTCTCCCATTAACTGTCTCGCTCACTCTCATTGCCCTACAGTTGGGTCATTGTACTTACTAAAACAGTATGAGCTTGTGCTAGTGCGTGTATTTGTATTAGTGCTATATAGTGTTTCGATATTAGGGGATAAATTGGTGTCTTTTTATGCGAGCGTTCATTCGTGCTCGTGTTGAGTCTTTTGGTTTGATTTAAGGATTTCATCACGTCGCTTGCTTTGTTTGCTTATTATGTTCTCTTGCTTTTCTCTGCGTTGCTGGTTGTAGTTTGCATTTATAATTTCTTGTTGGTTTTTTGGCTTGTTCGAATTTACTTTAGGCACGCTTTTTATCGTCCTAAATCCAATATTAAATTTCAGCTTGTTTGCATTTCTTACTTAAATATATTTACCCAAGGAATATTTAAATTGAATTCCTGCCCTTTTCACAGGTTTGCATAGTTTGCTGTAATTATCTAATTACAGATACAATAGTAAGGAGCTCTGAGGACATGAGAAAAATACATGGTTCGAATTTCGAGTAAATGGAGCAAAGATTTGCGAACAACTTTAGATATAAAACTCATCATCACCATCAAGAACAATTTTTGATTGTTGTGGCGAACCAAGAACTCTGGAAAAACGTGCCATCTAGCAATTCAATCAAGCCAACGATTTGTTGCTAACGCCTCACAGTCTACAACCATTGACACTTAGGACACACGACTTAAGCAGGAGGCCGAGTGGAAATGCACGAGCTGAACGGAAATAGAGCGTTGAATGTGCCAACCCGAGAGGCTGAGAGACCGAGAAGCAGAGGCGACAAGTGGAAAACTTTGTGTGTTTACCTGTCATACCATAGTCCAGGTGTGCCCAAGTACACTATGTGAGTGTGTGTGTGTGTGAGTATGAGAGATATGGTAGTGGGGGTAGAAATGACGCGGCGACAAACGCCCCCAGCAAATGAACGTTTGATGTATGTTCTTGAAAGCCTTTTGCCGCTGAGCTCTGAATATATGCACCAGTAAGTCAGCTGACAAGCGACGGGCGAAGGGCGACGGATAACGGGCGATGATATAAAGAACGAGAGCGAGAGTGAGAGAGTGAGAGAGCGAGAGCGAGAGAAAGACAGAGAAAGGGAGAGTGGCAGGGGGAATTTTGACAAGCTCAGGATGCAACCAGAGCTGCATGAACATGTAAATGAGTCTAGAAGTGAAGTGAAAATGAAATGCGGCAAAGCGAAAATAGGTTGGCATGGGGACAAAAAACAAGCAAAATTATGCAAATCAAATTAAAGGCATAATGAAAAAGAGCCCTGTTAGTGATGTGGATGTGTAGATACCGTAGTATGCCTTGATTACACTTGACGCCTAGAGTGACGAATCATTACATCGTCCGAGCCAATGGATAGAGATTTTGTTCATTGGACTATATAAAAAAATAAAACCAAACTCTCAATTTTGATAACTGACTGTCGACAGTCAAATTTACAGGCTGATTATTTAGTTTACGCATCAATAATAAAACTAATTTTAAAGTTATTTAACCGTCTTCATCGCACATGTACGCTTATACATTGGAATTAGTTCATTTTATAAGATAATTCTAGACAAAATGGGATTATATTTGAGTTGCTTAATTTCACACTTCCTCACTTAATGTCTTATTGAACAAACCTTAGTAGACTCTACTCAATGCATTTGAGAGGCATTTGAGCTGGAGGACTTTGCTCAGCTTGTTAGTAGATAACCAAAGCCTTCCGCTGCTTCCTGTTGCTACCTTCTTCTATAACTCCTCCGCAGACTAACGTCAATTAACGGAAAATATGACAAACTCTGAAGCGGAGATAAGATGAGCCGACGGCGAACGCAGCCGGGCCAAGAGAGGCAATCAACATTGCAAATCGATAAAAAGCAATTTTCAGACAACTTGAACTGGCGACGACGCCAGTCATTGAATGACGACTGCAATCAATTACAAGATTTCCCACAAGACTGCTGCGACGTAAAGGGGAGACGACAAAGCCAGGTCAGGCTCAGCAAACAACCGACATATATACGCATAGAATTGGGGGAGCTGACTCACCATCATATCCTCGGGTATGTAAAAATCCGAGACAGCAGCTGCCAAATATAAAACTGCACGCTCATCGAACGCAGCCAGACACTCGCAGGCTGCGCGTAGCAGCCACATGTAGTCGACCACGCTGGTGAAGTTCACATAGAGAATCATTTGGGTCTCCCTCGCTATTTTGTACTTGGCCAGCACCGGCGCAAAGACATCGACAGAGTCCGGCTTGATGGCTATAGTGGAGCTCTGGCTGTTGTCCGCAATGTCCAGCATATCGAAGAACTGCTGACCAGTGAAGTGGCGCGTAAAAGGCTCCAATGATTTGTGGCGATGCATAAAGATGACCGCATAGTCGTGATCCAAGAAGTATTCAGCACTCGCGGAACCTCGTGTTCCGGCGCTGAAATTATCCACAAAGCGCACCGTATTATGCTCTAAGGGAACCGTGGTGCCTCCAGACTTTAATAAAAAAAGTGTTAAGAAGTTGTCAGCAATGTAGATTATGGATGGGAATTTTAGGGATAGATTTACCGTGACGAGGACAATGCGATTCTGTAGCTTATTGTGTCGCTCGCAGAATTCCTTGAGCAACGAGCGATTATCCTCGAAATCTGCTGGCGGCAGATGTGTATTGTAGAAATCCTCCCAGTGCGTCATTCCGTTAGTTCTAATGTCCAGGGATGGGATGGGGCAGGGCGCGGGTCCAACGTAGGAAAAGGAAGCACGCAAGGAAGCACAAAAACAATGGCACCGGAAACGACGCTATGCTTTTTACGTTAATTGATATGACAGCGCACAAACACCTATTCACACAGTTACCTCCAGCTACGCACACAGACGAAGCGGGCGGCAAGTTTGGCAAAGTAATAACAGTGGCGGCGACTTTAACAGTGCAATAACAGCAACAAAAATAAGCATAAACTAATGAAATCACAAAGTGGGCTGCATGCTGCGTCGTCTATAACAAAATATACATACGAATAGTCTTCGCACTATTCAAATACACGCAACGCGGCGTCAATGCAGCGACGATGACAAGCAATTGTGTACTGAGCTAAACCGAAACCAAAACCAAAACCAGCTCGAGACTTTCACTTGCCTTCTTATCAATGAAACTCTGTGCGGCAAGAGTGCGCAATCGCATTCTAACGAAAGCCTTAATTAACTGAACATTGAGAGGAGAGAAGTATTCTCTCTCGACCCTGTTGAAGCGCAAAATGGATGGTGACTTGAACGACCAGTCAAACTTGATAAAGGCTAAAAAAAATCCGCAAGTTGAGCAATTCTAATATTCTGTGAACCCACAACACGTTCACGTGCTCTTCACAAAGTTGGGACGAATGTAACAACAGGAAAAATGCATCTACCTTTGCAGGCATGCGTGATTATGTGTGTGTTCATAAAACTTGCGCTTTTTGCCGGTCATACCAAAGCTCTGCACCTACTTACCCAAGATCAGAGAATTTTACGAGATTTCTAACTCGAATCTGAATGAAAAATTGAGCGCAAGCACCACTAAATTGGGTCCAGGACACGCGCACTCAACTTTGACACAGTTTAACAAACCAAGTACAAGTTCAAAGTGTAAATTATGGACATGAACAGCTGATGTGAGGGTTTTCTGTGAGGAGCTCAACATTTTGGTGAGGAGTAAATCTATTCAATGAACAGCTACTTTAATGCCATTCACAACGAACAATGTAAATTTCATATACTATATTTACAGGCAGCGCTACAAAACTTTTGTTTAAGCGTATGGATTTACTTTAAGATTGAATAAATATATAATTTCTAATATACCAAACATGGAATTTTCGACAATGTGACAATTTACTTTTGTTAAAAATATACTAAAAAGTACTAAAATGGACTTTTCGGTATTTTTCGAACTTGAAAATAATGTCACAGATTGGAAAATGCCGTTACCTCGGTTAAAAAAAAAATAGAATTTTGGAACATATTTTTAAAAATTTTGATGAAGGTGCTCCAGATGTTAAATGAATCAATATTCTATTTATAATTTACAATTCCACAAATAAAGAACATTGTTTTTATGCAAAACATATTTAGAAAAACACTACCAAAGAGGTTTTTACTTTGCAGTTTCAACGTAAATACATCGGTCACCAGAACTTGTATTAGTAGTTTATGAAAATAATAAAATATACACATATGTAGATAAATTTGTTTATTATAATATATTTTAATTCTTGACTCTTAGCATTTTGTGCAAAGAGCTTTTATTTAGAACAATATCACAGACACTTATAACTAATTGGCATGTTCAGTTGATCAAGTATTCTAAAATGACCTTTAATATTTGTTTTGATGTGTGACTGTATGAGTTAATTGAGAATTTGCAATGCACATGAGAGAACATGACAATACACAGGTGTGTGAGTGTAAATTAATTCATATTCGTCATACGCTCAATTAACGGTTTTATCAAGTGCAATTTAAAACAAACTTAAGCGTAACTGAAACTCTGACAACAGATTATGCGACTACGAATGAGTCGTTGTAGTTGTAGGTGCGTAGGGGCTAAGTGTGTGGGGATATACCACCCGATAGTCCGTATCTTCAACGCCCTCCACGTCATCCACATCCCGGTTGACAAGTCTCTCGCGCATGCCATAGCGTTGCCTGTTAAATAATGTTAAGAAATTAGCACTTTCGAAATTAACTTCAATTATTAACAGCATATTAAAATGTCACTCACTCCAAGTGCGATCGCCATATAACCAGTCCAGCATAGAGACAAACCGATATCAGAGCTACCACCACAAGTATAATGCTAAGCAGCATATGGCTTTCACTAATAGCACTTGCATTCACATCCACGGATGTCATCTCAATGTTTTCGGCCACAAAAGTCTCGGGGTCTGGGTTGAACAGACCGTGACCCTTAAAGCGCTCCTCTCGTTCCTCGCTGCTGTCACGTTCTGTATCTTCACTCTCATCGTCTCCAGACTCCAGAATTTCCACATCATATTTGTAGTTTCCCGCTAGCACTAGATTGGTTGCAGTGTTTAACTGAAAAATTACATAACATAACATAATTAAGAATTAATCTTAATATTTATAATTAATAAGAATAAGAACTTTTTCTTGGTTTGTGATTTTATACCGAAATAATTTAAAAAAAATGTATATGTATATACTGTTTGCATAATACCCAAGGTAAAAAATTATGCACTAATTTTCAATTAATTGAGATCATCTGCATGTAATACATGATATAAGCTATTTGTTATGTATCTGTATATAATGATATTCAATATTCGCGGCACTAGTGCTTATACGTTCTAGCCATATATCGGAATTTCGTTATTGTCGTATAAATCTTAAATGTCAAGCATAAACAACTGCCTTTATAGCAAATTAAATGTCTAAACCTTAAGTTACAATAGACGGGGAAAGTTTAACGAGTAATTAGTGTTTGATCAAGTTGGATAGCATTCCACACGATGACAAACAAACCTGGCAAGTATTAAAACGTCACAGAATTGCTTAGAATTTAGATTGAGATTTTCATTGCTCCAGCATGAGTCACAATCAATGACGACGAGTCAAATATTGCGGTTAAGGTAAATACGCGGGGCATCCACCAATATAAAAAATCCCTCAATACGCTGGCTTGTTGTCTGTCTGACGATCGAATTGTCAGTTTCAATTATAACCCCATTTTTTGGAATTTCGTGATTAAGACGCTATAATCATTTTTAGCGAGGCCTCTTGTCACTTGTCTTTAATTTTATGCAAATGTTGCGTGTGTTTGGCCCTCAAACTCGTAAGGCAAACAACGCACGTGTCTTTCTTATGGTTCTTGCATTTAATCAAAGTGAAAATAAATACAAATTTCCGGTTCTGTTTATAAATAAAACGCCCCAACTGCATAGCCATCGTCTCGTATTTCATTTTCGGACCCTTTTATACATATGTACTTGTATGTATGTATGTGTGAATGTACATATGTATATGCATTATGTATAAAATTTAAGGTGGAATGCGTCATTGATTTTGGGTGACAACCGAGTTTTGTTAAGATTTTCTCTGTTTCTCTTGAAATGATTTGCTTACCTCTTCACCAGCAGTGACAGCTGTTTTATTTTTGGGTCCCTGGCCACTCGGAAGACTTGGCACAGCATCAGCGTTGCTTAACTCCTCTTTCAAAGACTTGGCATGGGCTATAAAAAAAACATTAACAACAAACGCAAATATGAGGATCATGACTTCAAATTTTGCTGCTTTTCAAATACGTCTTCCTGTTAACTAATGTGTTTATCTATATAATTCATTTACTGATGACTGAATTATTTGATAAATTTTGCGGCGTTAATAAACCTCACACCTTTATTTAGTGGGTCAGTCAAATGTTTACCCTTCCCCAAAATTACGAAACTCTCAACAAGATACATTCCCAGCTGCTTATCAGAAGCTATCATTTTTATTTTTTAAGGCCACTCGACAGCAAACAAATGAGCTAAATGTGTGGAAACGACAAAATCAACCAGGCAAGCTTAAAGCCTAAAACAACAAACAAGACTATTACTCACACTTGCATACTGCTCACATACAAAGTCGCAAATAAAACTCGCCAGCAATGCGCAAAAATTAAGTTTTTTTTTTTTTTTTTGCAAAAATTCCATTCTTTGTTTAAAGTTTCCCTAAAAAAGTGTCATTTATTTTCGTAGAAATTATGTTGTTTGCATTCATTATCAATCTTGTACCTTTCAATTTACTTAAAAAATCTATTTTGCTATCAACGTTATTGCCATGCGTTATCACTTGCAATTCCTTATCAAACCTAAATTGGAGTAACTTTAGAAGAAAATTGATATAGCTACCATACTTGGACATATACTGTACAAACACAATATTGTTCAATTTGGCGAATCCCTTATTCCACAAAGCAGACCTTGAAGAGTCGATTTATAGTTTTATGACCCCTCTTCTTATGGTTGTTTGCATTCTAAAAACCGTTATTTATACGCTATAAACTTGTCTTTCGCAGTGGCTTCGGACTCAAGCCAGGCCGAGGCACTTAACGCTTAAGTCAACAGTTGAGGCAAAGGGTAACTCTACATGACCATCAGTTCGTCCAACAGTGTCATTGCTGGCTTTTTGTTGTCTTGCCTCGCTTCAGTTCAGTCTGCATTGAAAACTAGTTTTCAATGTTCGCGTCAAGCCCCAATTTAAAACTGAGACGCTGTATCTCCTCTAGTCAATTAAGTAGTCAATTCTACTTGGATTGTACTTATACATAGAGACTCATATGAGCACTTGAATATACTTACAGAAAACAGAGAGCAGCACCAAAATTAACAGACAACAGAATGATAAACTTTTATGGACACGCATTTTGATTTTATTTTGCAGCACACTTTTTACCATAAACAGTGTATTAATTCGCTTATCACCCGCACGTAAATTCAATATACTCAGCTCTGTCGTTAGCTACAATTTTAGCGAGGTGAGTAAGTGTTGGAATAACCACTCTCTCAAATGAATTTATGTATAAAGCACTTTATGAGTAAACCAACACGTTGAAGTCCGAGAAGTTCACGACGTGTGCGTTTCGATCGAGTTGTGTTTTAAGACTGAGCAAAAACTCTCTTAGCGAGCAATGATAAAGCTTTTGCAGCACAGAGAACGTGCGTCAAGTTCAAAGTTAAATCCCAGTTGAGAGTGAGTAAAATTAAGAGACATACTTTACTCTCTGGATATCTTAACCGGTTCAACGTCGTTTATACCGACTATAAATTGATTCAGTGAACCAGTAGTAACATATAAACTACAATTGTTTGACATTGCGATTTCATACATTTTTTGTACATTTTAATTTGTTGCAAGACTATTAACGTGTAGCAACATTTTACGTTCTGGTTTTACAAATTTATTGTGTGGCTGTTTTGTGAATGTGGCTTCTTCGTTAGTTTTAGCTTTTCGATACACTGAATTTATGTTCAGAACCGAGATAGTGGTTAGACAATTTTTATATATAATGTATATACAAATAGTTTAAAATACGTAACAAATCTTCTATACTCAACAATTTGACTTAAAAATTACTAAATTGCTTTCACTTTTAGCTTTAACGTTTTAAATTTTGGGCCTTACACTTTCGGTTCGGTATTCGAGCGCCGCCAGCCACACTGCACACTGAGGTCCGGCCCAATCTATCAGGATCTTATACAGCAGATAACTAGATAATTTACAATATACAACGAATATAACAGCCCGAATGGGCGGTCAGTCAGGGTGAATTGTGGCTGACGATGACCGATGACTGACGAGGTCCGCCAGAGTCGCATGGTCAGGTCTATTAGCAAGCAAGCAACCAAGCCAGTAATCTGCTGAATCACAGATGAGAAGAGAAGCCGATCAGCAGCTCTGGCTCGGCAAGCTTGCAAAATAAAAGCAGAACATGCCAGCGACTTCTGTCTTTCTAAGTGGGGTTGGTTACGGTTATAAGAGCGAAACTTGTGCACGTATCTAAAACCTACTTCTACGGTTAAGTAGTGTTTGTTCTGTCGAGAGTCTGTCTAGTGTCTGGGGGGCAGGGGATTTATGAGAAACTTAGAAACTGCTTACGAGGTAAATAGGCGCACTGCGAATGCTACTAAACAAACTGCTCCTGACTGTTTGCCGACAGTTCCATAAGCCGCCAAGCAGCCTTGGGATTGAGCTCATTCCGATCGCGGCAAAGCACCCAAACGTAGTGGACACGCATCACTTTCTCAGGGTGGCCTTCGACAACTTGAGCCTTCTGGTCGCGCACACACATTATTTGCTGCGCTTGGAACGTAATAATTAGCACTGGGCCCTGCTCCATGACTTTACCCATGGCGAGCTCAATGTTCTCAATGTCCAGGATTTTCGAGTCCAGATACAGGCCAGACTTTTTCGCTTGTGTTATTGGTGTAGCAATTATGTTGTACGTGCTCTCGAAGCACCAATCCTTAAGGATCTCAAGATCACCGCGTACAATGGCCTCTAGAACATTGGGTATGATATCCTTTTCGCAGTCATGCAAAAACTGTTTCTGATCAAAGTTTGGATCGATTTTAACCAGTTCAGTCATCGTCTCAGACAGTTCGGTCTTTGAGAATAAACCTCCCATTACATCAGAGACCTTGTCAGTAAGTAGACGGGAGGCTCTGATGACAGGATTTTCAGATTCATCGTACTTAACTTTCCAGTCGAGAACTTTGTTCACATAGGTGTTATTGTTCTTAAAGTTCTCCCAAGACTGGTAGAATTTTGAATCCTTGTGAAGTTCCAATCCTGCAAATTAAATTATTCGTTATTTTTTTAACATAATTGAATGTAGCTAGTGAACCTGTTGCTTCCGTATTTGCTTCTACAACACGAGAACTGTCTGCCATATCGATTTGGACACGTTTCCGCAACTGAACCGGCGATCTATAGACACGACTCTCTATACTCGTCTCGTTCATTTCCTTTTTGATCATTTTTGTCGTATCCGAAATAGCTTGAAAGGCGCCGGATTGTCCCAGTTTACCGCTCGTATCTGTTATCGTATCACTGACGCCTTTCGCAGTTTTCGAAAGCTCTTCGGAAACCTTTTTGGCCAAATCAGATTTGGAAGCATCATCAATGACATCGCCAACTTTCTCCTTGATTGCGCCCAGTTGCTCTTTCAATATGCTAGATGATTTTTGAGCCTCCGACTCGACGATGTTAAACTTTTGCCGGGCTGACTTAAGGGCATCCGATTGTTCCAGTTTCTGGGCTTCTTCGCGAAACTTTTTGATGCTGTCCTTCATCTCCTTGTTTTTATCCATTTCGGTGCGCACATTATCAATGAATTGCGAGAAGAAACCGGGCCGGCGTCCAGGGGCACTGTAGAGGCGTTGCTATCAAGGGGAAAGCACTTTGAATAATTCTGATACTAGTATAAATGTAGATATGTATGTGTGTATAACTCACCGGCTGTTGCTGAAGATTATATGATGCCAATTGATACGTAATGTAACAGGCGCGCTCACGCGCTATAGCCGACAGCTTATACTGCAACGGGAAGAGGATTTAAACGCAAAAGATTAGCTGGACTTGCTTCCAAAAGCATAGTTTTAACCTCGAAACGGTCACATGTGAAGTGCAGGCTATTTTATAGGTAGTTCTGCTCAATGCGTTAGCCCAAAATGTATGAACCTACCATGGTAAAAGGTTTTGCAACTAAGTACGATTTTCGTCGGACTTTTGCTCTGTGAATAATGCGTTAAAAACTAACGACAATACTTCGAAATTTATGTAATTCGCACCCTGAAACACGCACGTATAAGAATCTCAACATCAGCTGTTTATCGGCAATCAGTGTTGGCAAACGATGGCAGAACAGTACGTAGTATTGCGCAACGCAATTTGAATGGACAACGATGGCTGCTTAGCGCAATTCAATCAATTCGAATTGTGAATTGAATAGATTTTTGTAATGTATGCAATTTGTGGTGTACTTATTGTATGATGGTCGATGTAGTCGCCACAACTGTATTTAGATAATATATTTAGAATTAATAATATAGTGATAAGAAAGTCTGAGCTGCTATGTTGATTTTGTTTTTTGGTGCGCAAACACTTCAATTTTGTTTTTTTTTTTTGTAGTTAAGAATGCAACCATCTGGCAACTCTTAAGAGCGTGTCGCGCAGTTGCAAACCGTTACTTGGGCTTCCAGGAATTCAGCTATAAGAACGATTGTATGTATTCGGATTTCGTTTATTTGCTTTTGTAACTGGCGCCAGTGTCTATCCTTTGGGCTTTGACAAATTGATCGCGCCAATTTTTTTGCACAAGTGAATTGAAGTAAATACACGAACAACGTAAATCAAAAGAAGTAGCGCATATAAATACTTCAAATAATTCGATTTACGCAAAACTTCATACATATTGTGTAAATTTATGCCAAAGTTTGTGCACAACGAAACGAAAAGAGCAATAACGGCATTTGCCACTTTTGACATTCCAATAACAATTATTTTTGGCAATCGTCATGTTCCGTAGTAATAGCGTCAGCAGCAGCAGCCTGGAAGGCATTGGACCAATTGTTAGTGAACGCCATTGTTAATTTTATGAATATTTCCAAACTATACGAATTTCTCTGATTTTGTGGTTTGATTTCGCGTACAGGATAATTTTTCAGCCTTTCATGGTCTGGCGGGACTCAATATGTACCTGGATACAACCACACAAAGCTTATCGCCACCCGTCTCATCGGCGACACTGAGTCCACCAAACACGCCATTGACTTCAGATCCAACTGCGATGTCATCGACTCAGTTTCCTCTCCTGTCGGACAACAACAATGCAAACAAGCTTAACATGGAGGCGGCCAGCACACTGTTGCTTCAGCGGCAGTATCAATATCATTTGCTGCTACAACAGCAACAACAACAACTTGCCTTGGCTCAACATCAGTTGGCTTTGGCCGCTTCGGCAGCTGCTGCAAATCATCATCAGAAGGATGAGATAGCGCATTCCCTAAAAATGTTTGCTCTTCTTACAGCTTGCAATGCAGGTGAGTAAGCGGGACGGTTAGAGACACTTCGCATATTTCTGTACAGTCATCATTACGAAATTGCAACTTACGATTTGAAGGCTAACTCGGCCAATCGATAACTTCTTTAGTGATCGATATACATATGTATATATTTTTTATGTTTTATTGTCTACAGATAATGGCACTGGATCTATACAGGATGCAATGCAGGAATTTGCTGCCAACGGCTTTGCGAGCGATGAGAGCAATCCGTATCCGTATAGTAATCCAAGCTCAGTCTCTATGCCAGCACCATCGCCATTGCCAGCACAACAGTTTACCATTTCCGCTGGTAATTCGATGGCAGCAGCAGCAGCTCCAGTACAGCCGTCCTTGGCTGCTGCCCACTGGATGAGTCTCAACAACTATAGAGAACAGTTAAATAATATGTGGCGCAATATGTCTATGTCCTACATACCGAATGTGACAAACAATGCTGGACAAACTATGACTACCACCAGTCAAAAGTGTGCAGCGGGTTTACCTCTGCCACCGGATCAAAATGTTGTGCATAATAATTTTGCAAATAATAAGGTGAACAAGCGCTACGTTAATGCGAAGGCCAAGGACTCGGTAAGATTTTTACCTGAAGCTACGATAGTGTCATTTACAATCTCGCCTTATTTCTGAAGGTCTCCCGACACTGTGTTTTCTGTGAGAACAATAATGAACCCGAGGCTTTGGTCAACAGCCACTCAGTGCGCGACACATTCGGACGTGTGTTGTGCCCCAAGCTGAGGACCTATGTGTGCCCAATTTGCGGAGCTTCGGGCGACTCGGCACACACCATAAAATACTGCCCTAAGAAACCCATCGTCACAATGGAGGATGCCATTAAGGCAGAATCATTTCGACTGGCTAAAAGCAACTACTACAAGCAGCAAATGAAGGTTTAAAAATGTGTCAGAAACTCTGGCAGTTTCTCGCAAGCATATATATGAATATATATGCGCAATCGTCTAAGAAACCACAATTTATCTAGTTTATCATCATAAGCTGCAATCACTTAGCGCCTGGGGCGCGTATTCGTTATATGGAAAATATTTTTTTTTTTAAATCTTAAATTAGTAGTTTCCATAATGCTAACTAATTCGATATTTTAACTTCGAATATCGTTTACACAATCGTGTAGTTCTATAGCATTTAATACTTACAATATCGTAACATTTGTAAAATCGCATCGTTCGATGAATACGTCTTAATACTGGCTTTTTGTTTTCTGCCAGCATATTTGCAAAATTGGTCTAGTAATTTTGAAAGAAATCAATCTTGAATTTCGATGCCAATAGTTTAACGTTTAATTTGAATATTTGATACAGAAAAAAAATGAATATTTTCGTTGGCAACGTTTTCACAGTATAAGTTTTTAAAATTGTTGACACATATTTGATTAACAAAGCATTTTTTTATATATGTTCTTTTTTAATTTTGTTAAAAATGGTAAAATGTATATACGAGTTTATATATATTTATTAGTTCATTTCATCAAAGCGTACAAAAATCAACCTCGTATTTAACTGAATAGATAAAGATATATATTTTTTTATAAAAGTGCTAAAGAACATAGTAAATGTTCACGATAATTATAAATTCATATAAGTTGAAGTTGAAATTACATGTAAAAAACTCTCGAATAAAGTTTTTTGTAAATTTACAGTTTTCGTTTACATATTTTGAATGTCTTTAATCCTCATTAACCTTCTCAAACATTGCTAGGAAGATGCCGTCAGTAAGGTCCTGATCCGGAAGGCAGTACAAACAGTTTTTACCGATTTTAACGTACTCTTTGTCACCAACATTTGTCCACTTGTTCCGCAAGGCTTTCTTGCAATTGAGTAGCTTAAACGAAGGATTTAATTGGAGACAACGCTGAACCACTTGCTCATTCTCCTCCTTCCAAAGCGAGCACGTACAATAAACAATACGCTTAACATTGGGAAAAGCACTCATTGCATGGCTCAGGATTTTAATTTGTAATCCGGCGAGCTTGAACAGACGTTTGTCATCCTTCTGTTCCTCACAAACTTTAAAACGATTTTGCATTCCGTTGCCCGAGCAGCTGGGATCCACAAGAATATATTCGACATCTGGACACTGCTCAGGACCTAAAAATGCTCTTTATTTAGTCATTCTCTACAGTGTATAATGTGTACAACTTACCAATGGTAAGAGCATCTGCAAGTATAGGGCTAACTATCTTACAGCCAGCTAGCTCTGTTATATCGCAAAGAGCTTTAAAGCGGTCTTTGGATTGCTCAACGGCATAGATGCGACCCTGGTTCTTCATTACATTGGAAATATGCAATGTTTTCATGCCTGGAGCGGCGCACATGTCCAACACAGTGGCCCCAGATGGTGGTGCTAGCAGTTCAGCAGCCAAACATGTGGCCTTGTTTTGCAATATAAACATTTTGCTCTTAACTAGATCATGACAAGCCCAGTAGTGGCTAGTTTTATGATGGAATATTAACACCCCCTCCACGTTGAGGTCCATCATGAATTCATTCTCTTCCAGTGTGCGTATAGCAGCTAAGAAATCAGCATATGAAATATCGGAATCAAATTCCTTGCGCCTCCACTCGTTGCGTGCCAAATACTCCAGGGCTTCGGGCACGCTGTGCAGATTTGTATTGATGCGTACATAGCGTGGATTGAGTTCTGTGTTTTAATTGAAATACGAGTATTAAGAATCTTCTGTGTGTGGTTTTATTACATTTGTTAAACTCTATATATATATTTCTTGCTCCTACATGCAGAGCTGAAGGATCTTTTCTTAATCGCTTCTTTTAATAGAAATACAAAACGATTGTTGCGAATCTTTCGTTTGTATTTATTACATTTGGTAAAATCTACTGATCTTTCTTACTTTCCTGATCTTCTTCAACGGGCAGAGGTGAAGGATCTTTTTCACGAATGGCCTTGAGCACATACATAGCTACAATGGCATTGACAACCAGTACAGCTGTCAACACGGAGTAGCAGTTCTTTTGAAATGTGTCAAGGTCGGGAAACGATTCATCCAGCCAGTTCCGCACTCCATAAAAGCCCAGAAAAGGCAGCGTAAACATGAGAACACTATATGCAAATAGCCATAAAAATACCTCTACACTCTTGTCTATAGATTGCTCTTCTACTGCAGGCGGATTCGATACTTGCAAACCATCTGGCTCTGGCTTTACTTGCTGCTCGTTTGGGGGCAATGTCTTAGTCTGACTTTTAGTTTTCTTAGCCATGCTCTCTTAATATTCAAGTTAACACAAATACTGTTACAGATACTAATACAGATACAGATTGAGTGGACCTGCCTTTCTTCTGGAATCCGGTGCCACTTATCGCCTGCTGTAGTCGCTCTTTAAAGGTGCGTACTGTTTGCACTGGTCTGCTGTCCCCGTTCAGCAGTCCGCGTCCAAAAATCAATTCTGTAACTAGCACTTTGGCCAGAACGGAGTCCAGCTTGGGGTTTTCTTTCAGCAATCCCGATTCTTCAATAGCTCTATCAACTGCGCCTCTGTTCTCGCTATAAATCCTTAGCACCGCGTGTAAGCTGCCGATACGCTATGATTATGTGGGAAAACACGGGTAGTTTTTCTAAATTGTAATTTAAAATAATTGTTTGATTGCGTACCGCATGCTTTTCCTCAAATATGAGCGACTTTATTGATTTTTGTTTCTCAAGAGCTGTTCTCAAGATTTTAGCTGCAACTTTATATTGTGTAGGCACTTTCACAGAATGATTGAATTTACTCATGTTGTATATCACGTGTGTATATTAGAGGTGGTAGTAGTGTTGGATTGCTCAATGAGTGTCCGAACTAGAACAAGTTGTGTTCGCTGAACATGTTCTCTGTGTATTGCTCACTGGTTCAATTCAAATGAGCAATCATATGTTTTATTTTGCTACATAGTCAAAATTATTAAAATTTATACATTTATATAAATTTTATATATTTTATTATATTAAAAATATATCAATAAAATGAGCAAAATATTATTGATTTTTTTATAATTTATTACAGCCGAATCATATGTGATGTAAAAATGATTCTGAAAAGGTGGCCGTATTTTGGTAAATTTATTGAAAAAAGTGCTGATCTTTAAAATCAACGAAATTGCAATAAAATGTGCTTGGGATATTGTCGCCATAGAAATAGGCAATTGCATTTATTTAAATGGCAAATGTTTGAGTGGCGTGCTCATACATTTCTGGTTTTCACCATTTCCGTGCCAAGTTTAATGTCGTTGGTAAAACGGTCACTCTAAAAATTGTGGAACTTGCGAAAAATATTCCATTTATTATTTAAAGTTTTTTTGTTTTTATTGCCTTCAATGTTCTTCTTCCTGGGTACATAGGATATAATTTATATCATATAAACATGGTAGTAATTGTTGTGGTGTGACCATACGCAATTTGTCTTAAAACGTTCATTTTAATGATGATGGTATAACCCAAAATAAAGAGAATGCTACTTGGTTACACTTCCCCCCGTATATAATCAAATTTACGAGAATATGGGCGCCTAATTTCAAAAGGTTTCTAAATAATTGTAATCATCATAAAAATCTTTTCGGTAGAATTAGTATAAAAACAAATGGAAATTTGGTGAGTTGTCATAAAAGGAATATGTACCAAGACTAAAATGTTCCTCACAGATACTCAACTCCATCTATAAAAAACAGCCGCAGTTCCCAGAACAAAAAACAAATTTAGGGATTGTGTGTGGATGCCAAATCAGCAGTTTCACACGCGAAAAAATAGACAACCTATTATTCCGCACTCATATCGGCAAAGTGAAGTATCAGTATGTAGAACTTAAACAATTTAAACAAGTAAGAAAGCTACAGTCGAGTGTGCTCGACTGTGAGATACCCGCTACCCAGTTTTAATATAGGCAAAATATTGCGGTATCATTTTCAAAATATACCGAATATACTGCAAAAATACTAAAAATATACCAAATGGTATATTTGGTATATCGATATAGTACACCATTCAAAATATACCATAGACGGCACAATGTGCCAGATTGTCGGCCAAAGCAACTCAGACCCCTAGTAAGTAGGCGTTTTTGCCCATACAAAAATATTTCCTTAATAACTTCCACAATTTTTATCTGATCGCAACCAAATCAATCATAAATACTATAGTAATTATAGTATGTTCCAAAATTCGTAACTCTAGCTTAAAAATTACGCTTGTTATTCGATTTTTTTGATTTGCGGTGGCGGAAGTGGGCGTGGCAAAAATTTGAAACAAACTTGATCTGCGTGCAAACATAACAAATGCTGTCGAAAAAAAATTATTGCTCTATCTCTTATAGTCTCTGAGATCTAGGTGTTCATACGGACAGACGGACAGACACACAGACACACAGACGGACAGACGGACAGACGGACATGGCTATATCGTCTCGGCTGTTGACGCTGATCAAGAATATATATACTTTATAGGGTCGGAGATGCCTCCTTCTACCTGTTACATACATTTCCTGCCGGCACAAAGTTATAATACCCTTCTACCTTATGGGTAGCGGGTATAAAAATTGGACAGTTATAAAGCAATAAACAGGACATTTTCTATGCATAGTATTTTTATTCCATAGGCAACGACTATAATGCAAATTACACATAAACATAGCTTAACTAGTCGTGTAAGTAAAATTGTTGGTTGGCTAAAATTTAAAGCGTCAAATAATAAGTTTTTATTAGAGAAGCTTATATCTAAATACGGATTGATTATTGTATATTTATGTATGTTGAATGGTTATGAGTATAAATTCAAATGGTAACTGCTTGCAGTTAAGAATGCTTACCTAATCAATGAATTAAACTATTTTACACCTGTATGCCCAACTCTACGTGCTATTCTTGTAAATATCGGGCTTAAGTAAGTGCAACTTGGTTGATATGGGTCGAAGGGATGATGTTAATGGTGGTGATGAGGGCGATTGGGTTTCATATGGGCTATCTGCACCAGGAAGCACAGAAGTACTGCTTGCACCAAAGGCAACCCTATGATCGTTTGTGAGGTCCGTCACTGGCTGGCCCACCGGTTGCAATGTTGAAAGGAAGTCCTCTGGTAATTCTCCACGATAAACACCAAGTTGAGGGGTGGTGCGAACCAGCTTCTCTGATGCTGTAAGTCCGTAGTCTGTGTGCCGTGATAGACTTACGTCAGGTGCATCCAGTTTGGGTGGCAAAACAAGAGTGCTGTCCACCACAGACTTGCCATCGAAAGTGTACACAGCCCCACTGGGGATGCTGGCATGCGGGATCTTTCGATTATCTGGTGGTAAATAGTATGTGTCAATGCGTTCAGCAGCTTGCGCTATCTTGTCATCTGGTTCAGTTTTATTATCATCAGCTAATGAATCTTGTGCCTGTGCATGCGCTTGCCGGTTCTCTTCTTCCTCGGTAGCGAAAAGGTTGGCCAAATCGTCGTAGTCTGAATGTGCGTCGAATAATTCAACCGAGCTTTGCTCCTTTGAAACCACAAATGGCGGATTAGTAGCTTGTAGTACGTCTTCCATTTGGTCCGCGGCATCGGTTAGGGTCTCCTCATCATCACTATTCTCTAGGAAGAGCTCTTCTAGAGAAGGTTTACGCAATTGAGCCGCCGATGGCAGTGAGTGAGTCAGTGCCGAGGAGGGTAATTTTAAAGGCGATGCAGAAGCAACTGGATCAACAACTGCTTGGGGCATATTGGAAGTAGTCAATCGGGTGGCATTGGTGCTGTCAAGTGGCGATGGTATAAAAATAGGCTCAAAGCTCTGAGTCTCACTGCCACCTTGTTGGGTGGTAAGGAAAAGTGTGTCTGTTTCCATGACCTCATCGATTTCAGTGCCAGGATCTTCGCGCCTATGGGCCACCTGTTCGATCAGCTCTTGCGGTAACTGCACTCCGGTGCCATCGTTGCGTACGATTGGACGAAATCCACTTTCTACGACGACTGAGTCTGGTTTGAAGCCCTGATTGATTGCTGGGCGCATGCTGGCAATTTGTTGAGGTGATGGCTCATCCGGTATTGGGTGTTTGATAAGTGGTATTGTTATCGTGGTTGTGTTGCTCATTGTTAAGAGTGGCTTCTGGTCCACTTTGCCATTTACATTAAAGAGGGAGGTACTCTTATAAGATCCCTGTGGTTCGAGGTCAACATATGGGACTGCGACTGGGACGGGAACAATGGGTTTTGCCTTAACATTAAAACGATCTATGGCTTCTTTAATGCGCTGACCTTTTCCGTTAAGCTCGGTGGGCTGACCCAACAGAAGGACTGAAGCGGCTATCGGTTGTATGGGGAAATGTTTTTCTTTGAGGAACGGCTTCAGCAGTCCATGCACTGGCTTATGATAATGATTGACAATTACCGATGACTGCGGCAGAATGCCACCTATTGGAGAATGCTGCTGTGATAGCACTGGCACGGTGCCAGTGCCTGACCCTGGCCCAGGCAGAGGGCGGGAGGCGGGCACCTTCTTAAGGGGGCCAGGGTATGGTCGACGTCCCGGTAGCTTAACGGGGTGGAACAGCGGTGCGTTTTGAGGAGGACGAAGATACTCCGAGAGGCTAATAGTTTTCTGTGCTAGTGCTGGAATATTACTAGTAAGATTGTGATGGTGTATGGTCAAATGGGTATTGTGATGGTGATGATGTGCATGTGCGTATGCATGAGGCAGTGGAAAATTTGCATGGTGCATATACGGATATTTGAGACGTTGATGCAAATGGGAGTTGACAATGACAGACGGTGAATGTGGAGCAGCAAAGATGGGCAGTTTTGGATGGACCGATGACGAAGATGGGGATGTTTGAGATGATGATGATTTCAATGAATGAGTTTGAGTTTCACCATGTAAAATCTCGGGTCTGGTTTGTGCCAGCAATGGTATCGATGGTATTCTTGTAGCGGCATTGTTGTTACTAATGTCACCGTTGTTGTTAGTGCCGCTTTTATCGTTATTGTGAGTCGGTGGTTCAGCGGCTTCAGAGGCGATGGACTGGTTCCTTAGTAGGCTCTCCTCGAGAGCTTCAGCAGCGCGGATGCCATCTGAAATCAATTTGGTTATTTCCGAAGATTTTGTTATTTCAAAACTCAGTTTAGGCGGTGTTCCGTTCATATTGTGATTCTTAATCAAATCGGTTTGGTGCTTCAATAAAAAATTATCGTTGGGGCTGACCTTGGTTTCGTGACGTATCGATGACTCGGCGGTGTAGTCTTCTCGGATGGGCGCCGGTTCACGTATCTCGTACCGATCTGAAGCAGCACCTATACCATCACCACCACTAATGCCATTGCACGAGTCGTGCACATGAATCTTCCAGCCCAGATAGCGATGCGTAAAACAGTGATAGTAAACGGTGTCCGGCGTATTTTTATCCGGCTTCCAGCTGATCACACCTGGTTCTCCTGCATCGCATTTTAGTGTAAGTGTACGCTGGTACGCGCCAAATGATTGATAATCATCGGCTGGTGGTCCTTCCACATCAGGAGTCCAGTTGCACAGACGACCCACTCCGGTGGGAGTGACCTGTCCGGATCTGGACCTATGTACACCAGCAAAGATGCGAACGGCCTGCTCATCAAAAAAGGTTGGATATATTCATATTGAAATTAAATTCCATTTTGAATTACCTTTTTTTCTTCCTCTCGCTTATGCTCGTAACCTCCAACAGGATCGTCACTGATGTAGAATGGATGATACTTGGCGGGTATGTCAGGATTATTGCCGCCTTCCACCACGAATGTGTAAGTCCTGCCTCTCACTACATGGAGCTCGGGAATGAGCAAACCATTAATGTACCACGAGATGCCCCACCCAACGTGACCTGATCGCACATAAATACGAAATAATGTTGATTATAGTTGCAGATGTGAGCAACTTAAGGTCTACGCACCTGTTATTGCCGGATAGCCATGCTTGCCTCCTGTTGGACCCATTTGGGCGTAGAAGACGCCATCTTCGGGTTCGTGGCACTGAATAGCAGGAATATCCCAGGCATCCTTACTGTTGACCGGCTTGGGCGTAGGCACTGAGCGATGTTGTGTGGATAGCGCGGTCACCTGCTGTTTTTGTGGAGCATGTACGGGAGTTGTGCGATGAAGTGCTTGGGCCCGATTCTCATAAAACTCCTCGTCGGGCTCAACGTTCAAGGGACGGCCGGCGGGAGGATATCCAGCACCACCAGCGAAGCTGTGGGGAATTTGGGTGACTTCATCCTCCTGTTCGGCGGAATTGATGCCCGACTTGGCTCCCTCAGGCAAAGGACAATTCCATTTAGGTTGACGACCAAATTCAATATGATGTAAATGTTTGTTGTAGTAGGTATGGAAGGAGACCTCTCTGTAGTCATTCAGTGGTCCAATGGCCCAGACAGCGGATTCTGCATCAGTCACTGAGATGGGCAAGTCCAGACTATCCGTGGCAGCAAGCGAACGCTGATAGGTAACAATTGAGTAGCCATTTACCATAGCAGCATTAAGCAACCGAATAGAGTTTGTGTTTGGTAAAATCTTGACATCTGGGCAGGCACCGCGTCCACCTGAGCATTGTGCCTTTCCTTCCAGATAATAATCCTGAGCGAAGCCGTTGCCAGTTTCAGGATCAACCCAGGCCACTGCAACGTCGGCGCCAATCATTTGACTTATATTTTTATTGGGTGAAATGCCAAAGGACATGTAATTGTTGGGATCTGTGGAGAATCAACAGGGGTACTAGCATTGATGATCAGAGTTCTCAGAAATCCAAAAGCTATTGCGATTATTGCAATCAATGAAAGTTGTTAGCCCCATTTCTGGTCGCCGAACAGGGTGCTCATAATTGGGTGGCCAATCAAGACCAGGAATTTCCTGTTGGCATTCTTAGCGGTTCCAAATTGCCCTCGCATCCCACATCCTCAACAACGTCTACATTCAAGCATACAACATAAGACCAGTAGCTTTTAACGCGTGCCATCAGAAGAAAACGCACTCGTATATGGGCAAGCTCCAAGACTGTGTGTAGAATGCTGAATGCAGATGCTTGTTATCGGCAACAGCAACAACCGCAGCAATAGTCGTAGTAGCAGCATCCACATCCACATCCACATCCATATCCATTAAATACCCCTCGGTATGTTGGTTGCGCAATAAACCAGTCGTCATATTTTGCAACTTGTTATTCTACTAACGATGCTGCTGCGGTTGCTGCTGTTGCTGATCGGTATATTCGGAATTGCTGCTAACTGGATTTTTGTTGTCTTCGTGGTGATACTCCTTTATTAAATTAACTGTACTCGCTAAAATGTCAAAGCATCATAAATCCGATGAATATGCTGGTTTTCAATCAATTCGTGATCAGGAATAGAATTGTCTTCAAAAATGTAACCATAATTCTTGGATTTTATACAATTTTAAACACTTACTTATCCGTATTTAATAATTTACATTTATAAAAACTACATCGATTTTGTGACAATATCACAATGACTTTAATGAATCGTGTAATCATGTCTGTTTTTTGGACATAATCGTAGTCACAATCACTTCAGGCGCTGCAACTTGCGAATTTGCCAATCAATCTTAATTAGTCTGTCACTTTTTTAAAGCTTTAATTTAACCACTTTTCGGCAATTTGTGCTACAATTTGTGTGACTTTTTGAGTGTCAAGATCGTAGTAAACGTTTCCGCATCGCTTTTAGCGCTAAAAAACTTACCCAATTTAGCAACCAATTGCACGACGATGCTCTCACCGGCCACGGCCCAGCGTACTTCAAAAGCCAGATCATCATAAAGCACCTCACAGTTTAGCTTCGACTGGAATAGAATTATTGTGCTTTTGTATTGCAGATAGAAAGGCTCTGGGATAGACTTGGAATGGACGTGGGATGGAGTTTTTACGGTCGGAATATTTATGATGTTGATGATGAGTGTACTTGTATGTGTGATATGGAATGTTGTAGGGGGTAAGGGTAAGGATCACGATTCACGCTTGCCAAAAAATTTTGTGTATCAAATTTAGTAGAGTTCGACTTTTCAATTATGTACTTAAAAATTTAGCATTTCAAGAAGATTGAAGCATATACAAAATGAAAATGTTTTCGGCTGGTTCCAGGATAAAAGTAACGGCAAGGAGAGGAAGGATGAAAGGCTAGCTCATATATAAGGTTTGTCAAAAGTAATCAAAATAAATATAGTAAGGCTAGACTTTGAATTTTTTCAGAATGTTCACAGTGTATGCATGTGTGTATGTGTTGTATTGTGTGAGTGTTATTTGTGGTTGTATCTGTGCCTGTATTAATTAAGGGTTTGGGTAAAAGGAGAAGGGATTTCTTGGGATAACCCAATAAAAGGTATTGCACAAATTTCATTTCATTTTGTATAGGCGCTGCTCTTAATGAAGAAAGCAAAGTTTATCAGTCAACAAAATACAGAAAACGGATCAGTTGAGTATTGTATATAAAAATGTGCTGCACATATATTTTATACTCGTATATTAAACATGAACAAATTCGTTATATCAATCAAAATTTTATATAAAGAAATGCATACTTAGAGTCTAGAATTTTGAAAGCAACCAGAAAGTACTTGTATTCGTATTCGTAATTAGATAAATATGTTGCATACAAATAAATATGAATATTCAATATTAATGTTATTAACTTTTATTAAAATCCTCGTACACGTAAAATGCTTGGCAAGTGCGTATGGCGATCAGGATTGCAACTCGCTTAGTATTAGATTTATCGGCTTCTTTACCTGTGGACTTATGCCCAGCATTTTTAGCGAGGGCGGCACATTGAGACCTTCAGGCAGACGCACATGACCGAAGTCAACGGTGAATGCCTCACACCAGACACCAAAATGACCGATATCAAAGATGGTCAAATCTTCGGGAAGCGTTAATACAATTGTCTTCCGGTCGTAGCGACGCAACGGATTCTCCTTACCGTTCTCGTCCGGTATTCTTAGGCCATCTGATGTCGGACGCTGACCACGACCTACCCAGAACTTAGCATCTGCAAATATTCAATTGGGTACCAAAGTTGCACCACATTCACTTTATTTCGCTGCTCTTTGCAGTAAATCTCTAGTTGTAATACTTACCTGGTGCTTCACCATCGTAGCTAAAGTTTGGAACCAATAGAGTCTGGGCATCCACGATGACAATGTTGTCAGAGGAAACGCCATGAACACCTCTCAGGGCGCTTATTTTTTGCGGGCGTGGAAAGTCCAGGCTGTTTGGTATAGCCACATCTCCGAAATTGACTGCAAACTCATCGCACCACACCGAAAACCACTTGACGTCACGAAGCGTCTTGCCTTCAGGCAGCGATAGAGTAATGTCCTTGTTGCGATAACGGCGCGTCAGTGCAGCGGTTCCGCCCTTTTCGTCTCTAAGGCGAGCAGCGCCTTCGTTGCTGGGACGTGCTGTGTTGCCGACATAGAAGTATGCAGCTGGAGCTTCGCCATCGTAATTAAATTTCTTTATGAAAATAGTACGCGAGTCGACGGCATAAACGTCACCGGAAACGCCATGGTGAAGTCGTGTAAGTGCGCCGATCTTTGTGCCATAGTATGGGTAGGCGGCATGACAATGAAGCTGCAGTGCTGATTATTTTACCGAGAAAAAATCAGAAAACAAAAAAACAACGTCCGACTATTAGACAAATTAAAACAAAAGACTTAGGCAACAAACTTGTGGCGGCATCTGCGCACAACTCACACGAACTAAGGTGAGCTGCACTGTAATGAAAATAATAAAGTAATAAAGAAACAATTCTCCAGCACCACTTAGCAGCCACTTAATTATTCGCATTAAATTTACATATTAACAGCAGTTTGGCTTCGAGTTTGAGTAACAACAATCGCGTCATATTCTTGCCTGGCAATTAATGTTAATCCCCTAAGATGAGAGCAGAGCAAAATAGAATACGACAGAACAACAGAAAAGAACAAGAATAAGCTAAACAAAATAGAACACAAGAGAACCGAATTAAAGAGACGAAACTATGGCTGACCATTATTAGTTGCTTTGGGATTTATTCAGATAGCTTTATATATTTAAATGCTGCCTGCAGCGTAGCTCTGACTATTATAGCACTTTGTTGACGATCAAATAGACTATAGTTTATTGATGTTAGTCATAAACTTGATAGCGTACAGGAAGTTTTCGCTTCATGCCAAATAAAGTTTTCACAACAAACTTTTCAAACAATGCCATAGCGTATGATATGAACAAAGTTTGTGATGCGTATAACACAGATCTTTTGTATTTTGACATTTGGGTAAACAAAGCAGAGCAACAAATCTCATTCACGGCTAATTTCAAAGAAGCTAAGCTAATGGTTTTTGATGTGCTAATTTGAAATAAAAATGAATAATGAATAATAATAATAATAATAATAATAATAATAATAATAATAATAATAATAATAATAATAATAATAATAATAATAATAATAATAATAATAATAATAATAATAATAATAATAATAATAATAATAATAATAATAATAATAATAATAATAATAATAATGATGATGATGATGATGATGACAAGAAAGGTCTTCATAATAGATCATATATCTTGCTTTGCTCTGATAATATATCTTCAGCTTCGATCTTTACCTTCGATCTTGCCTTTGACCACAGTTGCCAAAGTTTGGCAGCAAAATTATCGTTGTCACCGTTTCAGTTTTTTGTTGTTAAAATTCAATTAATTTTTTTATTACTATGGTTTGTCTGGTTTTCAGGGGCTATAAACACGTTTCAGTTTACCAGTACTGCCTCTACCAGACCAACTACAATACTACTACTATAAATACACACATGAACACTCGAACTACTAAGTTGAGGCGGCCACAACGGGCTGCAGGCTTGGCATTAGAGTTTACTGCTGCTCTACTCCGTAGAGCCAGCCCACCCGATTGATCGATAGGAGCGTGGCCGTGGCAATTGTTGCTCTACTTTTTGAAAACTCACGCCGACAAGTCTTTCCTGTCTGCGAGTTCAAAAATCTTGACAATAGTTAAATTAACCAAACTTAAGTGCCGCTTGGCAATATAAAAAAGTATATCAACAACTAATACAAATAAATAAATGGTGCAATTTGGCGAATATTCATGTCTTATAAATCAAACAGGTCACTGGGCTTTGGACGCCCATTAGACAACACGATTTCGATCCTGATTAGCATTGAGATGCCGATTGTCATGTCCAATCCCAAATTATTTACTTTCAGAAGTGAAAAAAAACATAACATAGAGGTAAGACAAAAGCCTCAGAGTCTGACTCAGAGTCAGCAATTACCAGTATATGCAAAATGCCAAAGGTGTAATTATAAGTTAAATAAAAGCAACGCAAGCACTCTGCGGTCGAGTGTTTTATTAATGATGCTCGGGCCAGAGTTAGACAGAGCCATTAGGTAGGCATTGGTGGTAGCCAATTGAATGCCGATGTGATCAAGCAACTAATCACCAAACTTCATATGAAACTGTGGGCTCAAGTGGAACTGGTTGTCGGCGATTTTGAGTCCGTCCAGTATTGGGCCGATCAATAGATATATTCGTAATATGTACATACATGTATGTATACATGTGTATATGTGCATTTGCTAGTGATGCGAGCTCATGATACTGGATCCATGTGTGTAATTATTCGCGAGTCCCAACAAGCAATATTCAACCTAGAGACCTACTTTCACGATGCACACACAAATTCAAAAGAAGATGGCGATAAAGAAGAAGAGCTCCGGAGCAACACAGCGGCGGATCACCAGACAGCAACAGCTAAAAAAGTCGACATTTTCATTGAAGCAATCGCCTGATGGAGGTCTCCGAATTGTATAAAGGAAACGCATACACATAAATTTATGTTAATCTGTCAGGCAATGCTAATGCAGTCAGTCCGTTCAGTTGGCAGTGGGTTACTCTGGCAGTTAGTCTTTCAGTCAGTCAGTCAGTCAGTCAGTCAGTCAGTCAATCAGTAAGTTAGGCAGTAAGTCAGTTGGCTAGTTGGCCAGTTCAATGGTCAGCGCCAATCATAAAACGTGGGCAGACAGTCGCCGCAAACTGTTGAATATTCATTTGGCTTACTTTGCATACACATACAAGAGATGATATATTTACATTGTGCTAGCGAACGTTAGCTGGCTCATTGTCTGCGCCGCCCTCCGGGTCATTAAAAGATACATTTATTTACACCATACAAATGAATACCACTAATCTAGTTTCTTTTTTCTATATATTTTTTGTGTTTGTGTTTGTATTTGTTTTTTATTTTCATTTTTGGCCAACCTACATTAGCATTACAATACATGACGTTTGTTTCATAAATCAGAGTTTAATCTACTTACAGCTTAATGCGACCAAAAAGGCGACAAGCAGCAGCGATGATTTATCCTTCGTTGTTGTCAGCATGGCTGCTAACTGAAACTCCAAATGGAGCTGAGGTTATGCTCTTGTTTTTCTTTGGCAATATCGGTTGAGGATCCTTGCACTTTGCTCACAATTCACTGCTAGTTGATTGAATCCCATCAAAGGCTAATACTAACACACGTTTATTTGTATTCACACAATAACTAAAACACTCACACACACGCTATTGGACGAATTGCTCGGAGTTTGGGGGATTGGTTTTCCGACAACGGCACGATCACGACCAGAGACTACGAACTCCAAAACCGCACTGAACGACGTTGCGTCTGCGCTGTGCTAGTGAAGTATTCCAACGCTTTGGGTCGAGGTGTCTCTGTTGAAGTTGCTGTCGATGTCAGCAGCGACAGTGGCAGCGATAGCAACAGCAACAGCAATAGCGGCTGGCTGGTTTTTGCTGTTGCTTCCAAGTGCTTAGTTGTAGTTGTTGTTTGTCCATAGTTGTTGCTTTCCCCGTAGTTGTTGCTGTTATGGCTGTTATTATTAATGCTATTGTGGTCCCCGTCTCATCAACGTCGGCAATAATTATCAACAGTCAAAAGCCTCATCTCAAAAACTTCAAACGGCGATCGGCCGATGCCTTTTGGTTATGCTCAATTTTGCACATCTTTTTTCGCATTTGTTTTTGGTATTTTGCCAATTTTTATGTGCTTATTCAAATAATCTTTTGCGCTATGAACTTGTTTATTGTTGCAATGGTTTCCTTAGCTTTTATGTTGCGTCAACAAAAGCAATAAAATAAATAAAAGCAAAAGCAATAACAAAAGCAAAACAAAAAGCAAAAACTTGGACACATTCACACTACTTTCTTAGAAACACCGTGACATTGGCTTAAAAAATTCTAAATTCAAACCAACAATAATCATTTCAATTTGGCTCATTGACTTTCAGATCATTTGTTAGAGTTCGACTTCGTCTTCGACTTTGACTTCGAGTTTGAGTTGTTCCAATTTATTTTCGTTATACATTTTGTGTACAACTGGACGTCATGAAGGCATTCATGGTATTGGGTTAGATAACAAGTCTCTATCAATTTTAATTGTGAGATGAGATGCAATGAGATGGGAAGAAATAGCATTAGCAATAACGTTAACGTTAAAGTTAGGGCTAACATTAGGGTTTGTGTTGGTGTTGCTGTTGCGTTTGGTATTGGCAATTCGTGAGTTTCCATCTCCAAGTTCACTGCTGGTGGTCGGTTCGTGGCTGCCGTCTGCCCCGCAGCTGCTTTACACAATACAACTCTCTCGTGAAAAGGGTTCGCAAAAGGTCAGCCAACTGTTTGAAGCTATCATTTTATGTTGCTGCTCGTACTATAATCCGTTGGTTTTGCTGGTTGCATAATTTCATTAACATGAAAGTTATTATTGCGTTCCAAAAGAAAATCAACTTAAGCGTAATTTGGCAGAGGGAGACAGCTACATTCTGACTTTGAAATTTGTTCGCATTTGATTTGCATCTTCCTAAATTTTGGATCCCAATTAAATTAATAACACATCAAATAAGTCGATTACATCATTTTGCGGACCCATCTAAAATATTTGTGCCTGTAAAATATCGTGTAGGTCAGTCAATAGATGTATTGACAAATACCAGAATATTTTAATAATTTCAGTACTGTATATTCAACGTTTTAGAGTCCCTTCATCTACTTAAATAATGCTGAAAAGCTTTTCAAACCACACAAAATGAAATTTCATAATAATGAAATAATAAAACAGAAAGTTTGAGCGCTTCTGACTTCACTTTTTTAAAAGATCAATCACGAATAATATAAATTGTTTATTTGTTTTGAAGTATTTAATAAAGATCAAGCTGTGTGATCTAATTAACATCTAGCAGCATTCTTGCCAACTGGCCAAATCTCTTTTACCCTGCTAAATTCGTCTTGTCAAGCCTTATTTGAGTACTTTCGCAGACGCATATATAAGTATACCGCTGACAAAGCACCAGCCGGTAGATTTATTGGTCGAGTAGCTCAGCATGCAAATGCGTTGTTTGCTTCGTTGAGTAGATTCGTTGGAATACGAGTAATAACTTCATGAGATTCAAAACAAAACAAAAAAAGATAAAAAAGAGTGCAAAAGACTCTAAAGCTTATAACCGGTTTCAATATCTATATCTATATCTATATCTATATCTATATCTATATCTATATCTATATCTATATCTATATCTATATCTATATCTATATCTATATCTATATCTATATCTATATCTATATCTATATCTATATCTATATCTATATCTATATCTATATCTATATCTATATCTATATCTATATCTATATCTATATCTATATCTATATCTATATCTATATCTATATCTATATCTATATCTATATCTATATCTATATCTATATCTATATCTATATCTATATATCTATATCTATATCTATATCTATATCTATATCTATATCTATATCTATATCTATATCTATATCTATATCTATATCTATATCTATATCTATATCTATATCTATATCTATATCTATATCTATATCTATATCTATATCTATATCTATATCTATATCTATATCTATATCTATATCTATATCTATATCTATATCTATATCTATATCTATATCTATATCTATATCTATATCTATATCTATATCTATATCTATATCTATATCTATATCTATATCTATATCTATATCTATATCTATATCTATATCTATATCTATATCTATATCTATATCTATATCTATATCTATATCTATATCTATATCTATATCTATATCTATATCTATATCTATATCTATATCTATATCTATATCTATATCTATATCTATATCTATATCTATATCTATATCTATATCTATATCTATATCTATATCTATATCTATATCTATATCTATATCTATATCTATATCTATATCTATATCTATATCTATATCTATATCTATATCTATATCTATATCTATATCTATATCTATATCTATTATTAATTTTCTTTCTTTCTTATTCATTTTACAATTATCATTACATTTGTATGTGCTCTTACTTGGCACCTCTTCCTAGCATTAATGAAATAATCATATCAGGCTTTTCGAATGGTTTCGGATGGTTTGCAAGCAAGTCGGACACACATTCGACTTGCTAAGGTCAACAAAATTGCACAAATCCGGGGGGCGCGTCTATAAAAAACACTAATCAAAATTATACATATATGAAGTGAAGATCTGTTAAACGTGTCAAAGTAGCTCAGTGAAGGATGATGAACCATTGGTTACCCAGTCTTTAGTAAGGCATCCATCAAATATTTAAAGCAGAAATGATAATATTTTACTATTTCAAAATGCCCGTTGAGGGTATTGCTAAGGGTATTTAAAGTGGAAAAGCAATAAATAATATTTTGTGAGTGCATGACTAGGCATATTCTAATCAGCAATCGGCATTAACAAAATAATATTCCGATTTTGCCGAAAAACAAACAACTTTCGAAATATTATCAGGTTGTTGATGTTTCAACGAATCGCTTGCCTTAAATTTTTAATTAAGTTAATTAGTCGCACAAAAGAGCTCAGCTCTGAGCACAATCGGCAAAGGTGGCAACAGCTAAGATATCCCGTCCCTACCGCCTCCCCCTCAGACAAGAAGAGCCCAAAGCTTTCTGACCTTGGCTAGACATCTCATTGTTTTTGCTGTTATTGTTTTTATTGCTGTTGTTGTTGTTGTCGTATTTCTTGTTGTATTTGCAAGCACTTTGGAGGGGCGTCTATTGGCCTGTTGGGACCTCTCGGCTGCACATTGTTTATGAGTTGATTGTTCAGCTACGGTTGCTTGTGCGACTGCGACTGTGACTGCGACAGTGACGGCTATTGCAGCTTCTGCTTCTTCAGCAACAGCTGAAGCCATCGTATTCTACAATTCAAGGGCACGGGAGCTAACACGGTCATTACGTGAATATTGCTGAGCTGCTGGCACATTTGATTAAATTGAATGGTTTACGTTGGCTGCCCGTGCGGTGGCCGCAATGATTTCTAATTTAAATTTTTACTACCATGCATTTGCAAATAATGCTTCGGCTCACGACGTCTGTCGTCTCGCGTCTGTCGCTTGCCGCTCCCAATAACTGACTCTTGTACGATACAGACTTGTACTCGTAAACATACTCGAACTACAAATGTAGGTATGTTGTACTATGTTGTGTGCTTTGCTTGTTTGTTTTATTTATGGCTAGCGCCTGTGTAATTAATCTTATGTAAAGCTGTAATACTTAAATACAAAAGCTACTAGCCAACTCAAGTCTCAGTGTCACATTATCCATTTGCGCCATTTGTTTTAGCCGCCTTAATTTGCATGCATCTCCAATGTAAATCTTTATGACACTTGTGTCTCACAACTGAGATTGAAGGTGTCGAGAAGTTTTGGATGACTGGATCTGTATGCTTAGTCAAAAGCATTAAATATTTAATGACTAGCATGTTGATTGCAATACTTTGGGAAATGCTTCAGATTAATACATATATCCATTTACATATTGATAATCTATTTGTCCCATATAAATATTATTAGAAATATCTTCACAGTCTGTAACTATTATTGTCGTAGAAACTATGTTATTCATTCAGATAACGTCCATGAATCTACGACAACCAGGAATAAATGTAACAAGTAAGAAAGCTACAGTCGAGTGTACTCGACTGTGAGATACCCGCTACCCATTTTGAATAAAAGCAATATATTTTGCGGTATATTTCTCAAAATATACCAAATATACTACTAAAAACCAAAAAAAAATATACCAAATGGTATATTTGGTATATCGATATAGTACCGCATTCAAAATATACCATAGACAGCACAATATACCAGACTGTCGGCCAAAGCAAATTAGACCCCTAGTAAGTAGGCGTTTTTGCCCATACAAAAGTATTTCTTTAATAACTTCGACAATTTTTATCTGATCGCAACCAAATTTTTAGGAATCATAACTACTATAGTAATTATTATATATACCAAAATTCGTAACTCTAGCTTTAAAATTACGCTTGTTATTCGATTTTTTCCTGCCGGCACAAAGTTATAATACCCTTCTACCCTATGGGTAGCGGGTATAAAAAGTTAATAAGGAAAACAATAGCTGCTTGAAATTGACGAAGCAGTATTTTGTTTTGAAATGCACTGCTTTAAAGTAAACGCACTGCTTTCTGAAAATTTAGGGTACGTCAGAACTGTAATGGCCATATTGGTTTATACCGAAGTAAGTAAGTTGTAATGCAAATGAAACCTAATTACTAAAGCAAATTAATAACTAATGTCTTTTCAGACGTTTCTGAGTTTCACTCAAATTTTTTGGTATGGTGTAACAACAACATTGCAACAACGAGTGTCTCGACGAGCACCCACGCATAGACAGTAATTAACTATATCCATGACAACACACTAACCAAATCAGTGAGAATAATGCGCTTATGACTGCGATATACCATGTATAAAATGACTAAGTCAATTATATTCCCATGACAGTTTCAAAACTATCTAAATGTAATGCGAGATATTTGAAATTTCTTACATTAAACAGTTCTTACATACATATGTACATATGTATGTACTGAGTAGGCATGTTCATAATATGCATATCAATATGTGCCTGAAGTGCCATATGTATCGTAAATTTTCCATACTTTATGTCAGTAGTCATTGATGCGAAAATTTTTAAAGTCCATTGTGAAAACCCTGAACCATCTGGAAAACTCTACTTTTATTCGTCTTATTCGGCTTAGTAACCATGTTACTTTTGATATTAATATTTGCCTTTATTAAAGTGATGATGATTATATGTGTGTACTCAGGAATGCAGTTTCATCTCAAGTTAGTTTTAAAATATTTTTTATTAATGTGAGTTATGCTTTTCGTAATATATGAATTTTAATCGTATTAGTTAGCTTAAGCAATGTAAATTTAGAGGGAAAATGGCTAAATTAGCAGCACTGTTAAGAGTGCCGGAGACCGAAGCAACAGCGGGAGAGCGATCGAGAGCATATTCTTGGAACATAGTCCATGTGCTTGCGCTTGTGTCGGAGAGTGTCTGCTTATGATATAGTCGGCATTTTAGAGAACTTTCTGAAAAGCAAAACAGTTTCGAATCACCCGTGAAACAGAGCAAATCGTGGACAGTCGACGGATCTACGCGTTGATTGAAAGTGTTTAAAACTTGGAGAGGAAAAAAAAACACTACAAAAAACATTTGCTGATTTATTGAAAAAGAAGTGATACGAAACGAAATCAAAATGCACAACAAAATATTGGACGAGGTATGTACTATGTTAAATAATTATACAAAAGTTTCTTTAATAATGCTTAGCGATTGTTATTATACTGTCGGCATCTGTATCTATTTTGGTGAGCAAATGTTTTACCTTCACTTGGCAATTGGTAGTCAAGATGGTTCCCCACGTCAGAGGCTGCCGATCCCATTGTTAGTTGTGTACTTAGCCATCATCTCATGCTTTCTCGCGCATCCAGTGTCATCGTTTTATTTACATCCAAGCAATTCATAAACATTGCCAGCCAATGCGTCGCCTTTGGTTTTCCGACTCGTAGCTAACTGCGGAAAAGCATTTCTTTATTGTCAACAAAGCCTATAAGGAAATGCTTTTGCTTTCCGTTTTCATATAAGCTGGACATTAATTTGACTGAATATATACAAAATTTACATGTATGTTATGTACATATGAATGTTTAACGAAATATTTGGAAAGAAACACGAACTTATCTTAGCATTCATTCTAGACGAGTTGTACTTGGAACTAGATTATACCTATGCCGTGGTCAGACTTGTTGAGAACTGAACTGGTTATATGTATTTATAATCGTATGTATGTATGTGATATGTATGTAGTTTGTTTTGCTTAAATAGAACTCGTGCTCAGTTTCCGAGTATTACTTAATTTCTAACTGTACGTGTGTTGAACTTTTGCAAGTTCATTTTCTTTGTGATTGGCTGTCTGGGACTTATGCAAATTCTAGTTCAATACACGATTACTTAACAGCCAGCGTTGCTGTTTCTGTATCTGCCATTCCGCACTACATCCCTTGTCTTCATGCCTTGTACACGAGCGTAATTGCAATTGCTATTATCACATGCTGAGTTTGCTGTCGATTATAGAATCAGCTGCACGAGCATGTTATACGAGTACTCGCACTTACCTTCAATTGTTCTCGTTACTCGTGTAACTGAACTGTTATACCACTGCTGACCCAAGCTGTCGTTGTTGTTGTTGCAGCCACTGTCGCTGTAAATTTCCATGGGCTCCTGTGCACTAGACCCACAAATCAGCAACAGCTGATTACAATGATGCTTTTCACTTTGTCCATCCAATGACTGATACATGTGCAAACGTGCCATTTATTTTTGTAAATTTGTTGGCGCATTCGTCAAATGGTGGGGAGCTGACCCCTCTACGATCCAATCTATGCAGGTGCAGGTGTGTTGGTGCTTTTGAATCATTGCGACTATTTTTACTCTCGATTTTCATTTTGTTACTCAAGCAATTCGAAATATATCTAGCAAAATAAACTCTAAGAGCGCCGACAACAATAACATAAATACAAATCATTTTTCGTTTATCGAAAGTTCTATACGCTTTCAATGCTTTATAGCTGTCAATCTATACAGAATGTTTTACTAAACGCATTACAAACTGCTAATGCTCTCATATGGTAGATAAAAAAAGAAAAATGTGTGATTTTTCAATTTAACGTTGAATGAATTCAATGAATGAGCACGAGTAGCGGACTTTTGCATGTCAATTTCAAATGGGCACTTTAGCATGTTGAGGAATTTGTTAATTAGCTGACAAAGGAAAACGTGTATTAACAAAGGAGTGACTTTGCGCTTGCATGATTAGCAATCAGACCCAAGGGAGAGTCATGCCCACAATTGAGCGCGTGTTCCCATTAAACACACTGTCGATTAGTTTATCGGTCAGTCAGATAATGTACTCTACTATACAGCTACTATGGAATTCTCAATGTACTGCACAACCAGACATTGTCGCAGACCAGACGTCGCGGCTATAGACGATAGGCGATAAGAGTCGTAATATGAAATGAAATGAATGAATCAATTCAAACCTTCCCCCGCTCAATTAATACAACATAAATTAAATTTTGCTTCATTTTATTGTTTTTAGTTCAACGAGAATGGCTACCTTGTAATAGAAGACTTTTTAACTCCCGAAGAGGTAGACACTCTATATCAGGCAGGACGCACTCTCTGCTTGGATGCGCCCCAGTCGAATCGAAAAATATTTAGTACTCTCAAAGCAGAAGATGCTCACAGTAAAGAGCTGTACTTCATGGAATCTGGCGACAAGGTTCGCTACTTCTTCGAGCAGGGAGCAGTCGGTGATGAGGGTGAGTTGATCGTGGATCCGATGATTGCACTTAATAAAGTGGGACACGCACTGCATGTGGAGCATCCAACTTTCAATGCCGTAAGAGAGAGATTTGCTGGCAGTTAAACTATAATCGCCCTGCTGTATGCCAGAGCATGTATATTTACAAGAATTCAGGCATTGGCGGTGAGGTGACACCGCATCAGGACTCTTGGTTCCTTCACACAGAGCCCAACTCCGCGGTGGGATTCTGGTTTGCGCTCGAAGACTGTACGCTTCAGAATGGCTGCCTACAGTTCATAAAGGGCTCTCACAAGAGTGGGGTACATCGACGTTACCTCCGCAATCCCGACAAGGATGCCAGCGAGCTGATGATATACGATCGCGCGGCGCCTATTTATCCGAAGTCCAGCTTTACACCTCTACAAGTCAGTAAAGGTAAGTCGTGAGTGGCGAGAGTGGCAACAACACATCACACATCAAAACAACAACAATAGTTTAATAATGATTATTATTTTTGACAGGCACATGCATAGTTATCCATGGCAATGTGGTGCACAAAAGCGAGCCAAATCGCTCACAGAAGAGTCGCCATGCTTATACCTTCCACGTAATAGAGACTGAGAATAATGTCAAGTATTCGGAGGGCAACTGGTTACAAGCGCCACAAGATAAGCCCTTCCCTTTGCTGTTCGAACGCAAGGCTTAGAAATTAACGGAATCGGCTCGAGATTGTAATCTTGTTACTACTGTTTTCGGTATTTTTGCCTATAAGATTTGAGTGCTTCATTTGTCAATGAAAATGAGACCGCCATATGTTTTAAGTTCATGTACATGTCGAATTTTATAAAATTATAATAAATAAAGTTGTAAATTAATGAATACCATTTTAGAAAAGTAATGTGGGATGTTGGTCAAATTTAAGACCAAAACTATTTAACCGGATTTCAGATTTTTTAGAATGCTATGTGTTATTATTTGTTCAAAAACTCCGTTTCCAACATCTATTAATATATTTAAAAAATTATAACAATTATTCTCCTTAATTTGTATGTTGACGTACGTTAAGAATGGGTTCTTTCTTATTGCTTGACTAATTTAGTTTCACACTCTTCTACATATAGACGAGTGGTATAAGAACTATTTTAAAAACTTATGATTGTGCATTTTACTAAACTGAGTTTCCAACCACTGTAACAATTTCTTTGATGCGCTGAAAAGTATGCAACGTTTAGTAATATTCGTATTTATGACTTATTTTGCATAATCCAAGCCATCGCCAGTTTTCAGCTAAGCCGAAAAGTATGCAACCATATATATGCAAAATGGATGAAACAACGCTTGGACCAATTTTTGAACAAGGATGTTTGAATAAGTTTGGTTTAATTATTATATTAACACAGATGAACAAATTAATACGTGATAAAATATATTTGTAAACTTTTGTAAGCTATCCTAACTTAAATAAATGTAAATTTTATATTTAATTCGTTAAATTATATTGTCATTATATATTTGTTCAGTAATTATTTGGCCAATTTCAAGCATCCCTTCCATAATATACCTTTATTAAAGCACACTGATATAATTAATGTGACTAATTTGTGAAAATCGACATGGAATCTTGTTTATTAAACGTTTTAGGAAAAAGAAGCAAAAAACCAAAAACCCGCAGCGCCCATAAGAGAAGCTTCCACATTGTTCGGCATCCACACACAAGCGCACAGTTTTTGCTCCTTAGAGAGTTTTTTGTCTTTTCTGTAGATGTTGTTATTGTCACTGGTTATATGTCTGTATGTATATATGCATGTAATGTTCCTTCATGTTGCAAAACGATTTGTTGGGCGCAAGATTTATGAACTTGTTTTTCCTGACAGCCGACAATGGTTAAGGTAACACACATACATATACACTCACACACAAACAAACATCGCTTGTTTGGGAGTAAGTGTGTGTGTGTGCGTGAACATGCCGCTAATTAGAAGATTTTAATTATCTGTTTTCAATCAGCTTCCACTCAGATAATGATAATGCTGCCTTGTTCTCGTTTGGATTTTTTGTAGTTTGTTTTATTTGTATACGCGGCATTTAAGCCAAGATGCTGTTGACATTTGCGCGGGTCGACATTGTTGTTGGTCAGCACGGTTATTTTCGAAGGTGTTTTTGGTATCGCGGCCACGCGAATGCTGCCAATAAATGCTGTCAAAATGTCCTAAATCGATTAGAATTGATTTTGAGAAGCTCGCTGACAGGCCAAACGAGCTTAGGGGCAACTAAGACCCTGATCCACATTCACAACCCAATCCTGGGCTTCTACAAAATCACAATAGCAGATTACAGTTGTATGTCGTGTTCTGCGGCCAGCCCCGTGTTTGTCGGCCTTTTTGCAGAGCCCCTCGTTGCGTGTTTAAGGCCCAAAAGGAGGCGATGTCGCTGTCATTGACGATTTATGTCACTTGCCGCCGCGGCACAATATTCAAATTCTTTGCATTCACTCATCACTTGTCGTCAGCTCGTTGCCTGCTCCGGCTCCTGTTCCTGCGCACTGCTGGCTGGACCGTGGACTGCAAGCTTGGTGGTTGATTGACAAGAGGGCAAGGGGGTTATCAGTTCACGAAGCGCTGAGCTGCAAAATTATGGGTCTGGTATGAAGTACCTGGCGAGGGTGACTCGATTATTCGCTGATGTTATAGTAATAGTTAATATTTATTGATTAAAATATAATGTTAGAAAGTAATAAAAAAAAATGTATGATGAGAAATGAACTATCAATATTTTATATAAAGCAATTAGAAATAGAAAATCAAAAGAAAGATCCTGAATTTGTTCCATAAGTTTCTAGAAGTTGTCTAACCACCTATTTGCTTCACTGACATTTGTGTGTAGTAAGCGCGCAACTCAATTCGCTTCGCAAACACATAAATTAAATTCAAAAATACAAAATTCACTTACCTCTAATGCATTTGGGCATCTCGAGCGGTTCACTTAGCTGTCCCTTTTGTATTTTGATTACTGTCGATGGGTGTTTGGAGTGTAATCTCACTGGACCATTCTCCAGCCTTATCTGGTTGTTTTTTGCCACGTCGTGCTGAAGAGCGTTGTATTACTTGTTTGATAGGATTCATTGCCTCCGCCACTTGAATGACTTCAAGCTTACGCGCTGCTGCTTAAGCCTCCGTCTCTGTCTCTGACTGTGTTTCAGTCTCAGATTCAGTTTGAGAGTCAATCTCAGTTTCAGTCTCAGTTGCAGACTCAGCCTCATTTTCCGTTTTAGTTTCAGTGTCAGTCTGAGGCATGGCTACATTGTTCGCATCGTGGAATCCATCGCCATCCGAGGTCTGAAGTCAATGCGTATTGACATTTTAAATGCGTCCATCACTTTAGGTAGACTTTGGCTTCAAAGCTCGCAATGCTCGTTGTCAGAATTGATTTAAATATATTTCGGTCCCAAGGGGCCAGAGTTTCGTGGTCGCGTCAGAGGTTTAGTGGGCATGAAAACAAAATTGGTCGTAAGTTGGACACCAAACTAAAGAGCAACCATGCGCAAGAGCAATCGTCAAACCAAGGCGAAGACCAAGACGAAGACCAAGTCCAAGAGCAAGAGCAAAAATATGGGCAATGGAATTTATAAGTGACGCGCATTTTGGATGCTTTGATTGACTTGTGTCACTTTGTCTCATTTGTCAGATGAACGCCTTCATCCAGTTGCTGGATGTGGCGCTTGGCACTTGGCGCTTAAGTGTCAGGTGTCTCATTGGCCACTCAATTGAAATGTTTGCCATACTTTGGTCATCAATTCAATTGGCTCTGAGGTCTATATACTGGAAGAGGATAACACTCTGCCATACCGGTTGCCACTCAAGGCTTTTGTCCTAACTAAATGACATGCGGCTGCATTCATATGCCTATCAAATCATTACACCGTTGAGCAGGCAGCAAGCTGAAAACGGCAGCGCATCCTTTTGGCAATATCCTGCCGCAAATCCCAACAGCAAATCATACATGCGATATATGACAGCTATGTATATATAGTGGCCAGCCCAGCCCAACCCAGCCTAGCGTTCAGCTTCAGCCCCTACCTTACTTAACATGCGCTCAGGAAATGTCCTGCCTACAGACCGGAGATATGTTTCATATCCTGCAACACTTTGCCGACTATCATGATACCGTGTGAGATTCACGCTCATTTCACAATTGAATACCACTGCTGAGACCGTATGACAGCCAAGATTTGTTTGTTGCCTTTCCCCTCTATCCTCCTCCTCCCTGGCTCTATTACAAATCAAATCCTACTACTCCCCCTCGCCTTGTCCAGCTTCGAGTTTTCTATAGAGAGAAGGGTTTGCTGCTCCTATAATGAGCCATCAAATGAATGCCTGAATTGGTTTGGATAAATTGAATTTCCAACGCATATAACCCTTAGGGATAAAATACAGCCCGTAGCATTAAATTCTTACTGAATCGACATCGTATAGTCATTCAATTTAAACCATCTTGAAAAGTTGAACAAGGAGAAGTATATTTTGGACTTTTATTTATTTCGTCAATCAATATGCCTCACGATGGCTGAGCGCAAGCAACATTTTTATATGAACAATTCAATCTCAAAGTCGGAGAGAAAAACAATTATTTTGCGATCGCACGAATCGGCCAACAGTTATTTGCAAGCGATTATTAACCAATTTAACCAAAGATGAACAAACTCGGATTATGAATTAGTTAGTGTCTTCTTAAATTTAAGGTTTGTTATATTATTTGAAATTATGGATTGTTCAAAAAAATATTTTGTTTGCCGTCAAAATTGAGTCTCATGATTTACCAATGTTTATATAATATATATAAATAAATATATATGTATATATATTATATATACATATAAATATAACCAGAAATTAAAATGTGTTTTATTTCACCAATCTTTGCTAGAGGAGTGTCTTACATATTCGCAGCAAGAGGAATTAGAATTGCTTAAAAAATATGTAACTATGTTTGACAAGGTATTAGGATGGATTTATTTGTCTTGTCTTTGCACCAATGTACCTGAATCTTGGTTGTAGCGTTTCGGAACACAATCATGTTTAATTATTTAATATTTAATGTGTGTTTAGTCTTTTCTTTGAATAAACCTTTTTTCTCTGAAAGTCTAATCTTTCCCTATGACTCTCGTAAAATGTTCTTAAAATAATAACGAACTTACTATAGTTTACTTAATTGTTTTCCTTGAATATAATGCAACCTAAACTTCTGATTTCTCTAGATCAAATATCATGAATGACTGGGCACAGATAGTCCTCCTTCTAGTTGCAAGTTGGGAGAACCTCTTGCAAATATGATTTGTTTAAAACTCTTGCTTGCTTTTGCCAGCTGCATCTGCATCTGGAGCTGGATTTGGCGGATTGGCAACGCCCAGAGGTGTAGTCAGGTCGATTGTAAATTGAAAGCCAAAGACGCCCCCGAGCAACACGCCCATGTGCTGTTAAAGATTGCAACTGGGAGCTGAAACTCAAGCCATATCCTGCTTTGGCATTTGCCACAATTGTCTGGCACTTTGTAACTGTCGGCGGCTATTAAGAGGCTCATTTTTTGCGACTGCCGGTGCGCTATGTTCGTCGGTGTTGGCATGCAAATTCAGATCCAAAAAATGCTACCGGCAACTTACAACTGGCATCTGGAAATATTACAACTGGCAACTGGAAACTGGGAACTTGCGGCAGCTGTAAACTCTTTGCGCCTTGTAACAATGTGGTCAAAAACAAGAGCTGATCTCGGCAAGTTGCGTAATTTGCAAAAGGCAACAACAGCGTCGAACAACTCACAACAACAACGAGAACAACAGTAAAATCAACGGCAACGGCAACAGATACAGCAACAGCAACAACAAGTAAGTGCAGGATAGGTTGTCGGCTGAGTTTTTGATTTCTTTCAAATTGGCAAACGGCGCGCAATCAATTCGGCCAATCCACCACCACAGTTACTTCGCCCCCTCGGAATGGCCAACGGCCTTTTGAATTCAATTCAAATTTCAATGCAATTTTGCATATCCAAGCGCATTATAGCCGCTTGCCAACTTACTCTTACTCTTACTCTTGAGGCCAAGGCCCCTAATCCCCAGTCGCCACTTGCACGTCCAAGTCTACAGTCTCGACACAAAGCCTATTGAACTGTGAGCCATTCGAAGCTTTTTGATCTGCCGCCGCCGGGCGGATCGCTTGCCTTTGTGCCCAAGTAAGATTGAGCCTCACTCGGAGTGATGCCCGCCATTTGTAAGTGAGTTCCTCGATTGCAAGTGCTGCCATCTGCAATAGGCTGCAACTGAGTTACGCAGGATTCGTCGAAGAGCTACGAACACTGCAAGGGTCTGTCCTGGAGATGAACTGTAGACATGCCTGTATATCCATCCCTTCATTTACGTGAACATTCACATTCACATGCACATGAACAACCAAAGCCACGTCGTCAACGAGTTGGGATGTGGATGCATTTGGCTTTTCGTGGAATCAGAGTATTGACATTTTTGTTCAACAACAACAACATTTGCTACAATTCAGCAGCACCAGCAGCAGCACCAGTAGCTTCCACTATTGCTTGGCCTTCGTCGCGAAGAGAACAATGGAGCAGAATATGCCAAAGTGGGCAGGCATCATGTGGAAACAAAGCTTAAGCTCGAACTGAAGCTGACGCTGAAACTCTAGCTTAGCTTGAGAACAGCTCCGGTCCGTTATGGTTTCATTTAATGCCGCCAATTGAGGGAAGCTTAAGCTCTTCTTTCAATTAAGATGAAGATCTGTAGTTAAGTTGAGAAGCCGAACTTGTATCGGGCAAGTCAGCCCAACTTCACAGCTGAGCTATATTATCCGCAAGCACTAAATTCAATAATTGATCACATTCTTAATATACTTAAATATATTATTATTAAACCTGCTACCCATAGGGTGGAAGTGAATATGTAACATGCAGAAGAAGGCGCCTCCGACCCCATAAAGTATATATATTCTTGATCAGCGCTAACAGATGCGACGATATACCCATGTCAAGATTGTTTCAAATTTTTGTTACGCCTATTTTTATAGAATATTAAGAAAGTGTGTTGGGGGTTATTTAAGAAAGGCCCTTTATAGATCTTAAGGCTGTGGTTGTGGTGCTGACGGTGACTGCAAATGCTTTTTATGCCTGATTGGCTTTTGTTGCTGCAGTTGCCACTGAGACTGTATGTTAGTCAATAGAGTCATGTCCATGTTATAAGCACTTAATCTGATCTGAGCAACTGGCCTTTGCTTGCCGCAATCAAAATCGAACTTGCAATCGCAGTATCCGTTCTTCTCGTTTGGGAATCTGCTTAAATTCGTTGTTGATTGCAAAATTATTTGGCGGCTTTGACAATCGTAAAGCGACTAATTTGTTGAAAGCAAAGCTACGATTGTGCATCAATTAGACGTAAAACATTTGACTGAAAGCCTTCGGACCCTACTCAAGATTTCTATCTCTGTATAGGTAAGGCTCATGAAAAATCAGCACAGGATGCTCTAAGGAAGTCGTAAATCGCCTCACAGTTTGTATCCCCAAAACAAAATCAGAGCGGTACAGAGCCTACATACATTTTAAAAGTATTAATTTGTGTATGTATTTGTTTGTTGGTTTATACAAACTGCGGTAGGTTAATGGCTTGCTCAAGTGCCCGCAATGCTTTCACTCGCATGTGCCTTTCGGGACCGTATGATCGGAGACCACACACCGTTAGTGTGTGGCACACACTCGTGGTATATGTCACACATAAACACATCGAGCAGCGGAGAAGGCGGCCTAGGCTATCATAATATTTAGAGAAAGGCGAGGAGCGGTCGGACCAAGACATAGACTAAAGTGAAAGCAGTAGTCAAATTTTGAACGCACAGCAGGAGCTGCCTAATCTTAGTCAGCGCAAGCGGCATGCGGCAAGCGGCAAGAGGGGCAGGCAGAAGAGGCCGAAGTCGACAGGCGGCATTGACTTTGCGGCCTAAACACAAAGGAAAATCCACTGTGACTGCGAAAGACAACAGACGATGGACACTGGACTTCAGTTCCTTTTGCCCACCATTTGCATATCAGGTCATGTCACAGCAAGAACTATAGATGTGTAGTATGGTACTTGCCTACAGGATGCTAGGTAAAAACCAGCTTTACCATTTTGACATGCTTGATATTTGGGTGCTCTTATTTGAGCGAAGCTGGACGACTGATCGGTTGTATGTATATGAAAAGTCAAAACAGTAGCCGAAGTCAAACCAATATGCACTATTTACAACTATTTCCACTAATTAGTTTATCCAAAGTTATTATTCTATTTCCCAACAGATCATTGTCTAATTGTTCCAATTTAGTTTAATTGAGGAAACTCAATAATAAATGTAGTCTCATCTTTCCCTGAAGATTTTGTTGATATCGGATGAAAAATTGTATTCAATAATACAATAATAACTCACTCTCAAATATGAAAATGCAGAGATGTTTCGTACAGAAGAATCGTCTCCTAGAAGAATGTAGAATTCAAAATTCTTATGGTATTGACAACAGTGGTCAGTGGTTCCTCGATGCCAATTTCAACATCTCTTACCCCAAGCGAATGCCCAAATATGGTGCAGCAGTAAAAGAAGCGGCAACTGCAACGGCAACTGTAACTGCAACCGCTACGGTAGCTGCAATTGGAGCTGAAACTGATGCCGCACCGACTGCTTTGTTTATTTCGCTGACGAACGATTGCAATTTATGTATTGTTGCATTGCCGGCATTTGGCAATGCATTTTTGATTATGTGGACTTATTTTGGAGGCATCAAATGGCTTTTGCCGACGAAACTTTTGCATGGGACAAGGAATCGATACGGATACAATAATATTAATGCTGCTCAATCGAGAGCTATAGCTAGAAATTGTTGGCCCAATTTGTTCACCATGCCTCGTTGTTTATTTATTTACATTCGAAAAGTCCGCCAAGCGTCTTGCTTCTTGCTTCATGTTGCATGCCTCTTGCTCATGTTGTTTTTAAGTGGTGGCGCCAATGACCACAGCGCCAGCTAAGGGTCTGCATCCCACTCCCAATCCATACGAGTATGTATGTATTGTATGTATATGCTCCTAGAGGGACTGGCAATGGCTTTTGGCTGCATGGCGCAATTTTGTTTAGACATAAATTTTTCATTTTTTTAAATCAATAAAGTGAAAAGCGCCAAAGCCAAACAACGCCACGAGACCAAAAGCCACAACAAAAAAGATATTTACACCAAAATCAGTTGTATGCGTACGCGCATGCATGTGATTGTGATTGAGATTGAGATTGTGGTGTGTATGCGTTTCTAATTGAGCTTGACTGAAATTATATAAATAAACAAATCAGTCGCAGTCGCTCTGCACTGCGTTGCCTTGCCTGCCTTGTTGCCGTCATCATCGACATCGACATCGACATCGTCATAGCCATCGACTTCATCTCCATCTTCTCGTCTTCAGCGGCGAAGTCGACATTGTAGTTTCTGTACGCATCTCACACAGATTGATTCTTTGGTTCCAGTTGCGTCTCTTCTGCAAACATAAACAAAAATGAACAAATTAGCCAACACTCCATTCTTAACTCACACATTTCGAAGATCTCAAGTCCCAGAGTCCAGGGTATGAAACAACAATGATAGATTTGTTGTTAACTGATGGATTGTTAAAGTGCCATATGTATTCTAATGCGATCAAGTTGCTGGAGAAAGAAACGATTTAAGTTTGGTGGTATAGACTAAACAAATACATGATTATATTAATGACATGTCAGTCAATTTATTTAAATTCACTAGCTTTCACTTGAAGTACACTTTTATTGACAATAAGTCATCAATTTGAATTAAATGCATTTATTTTTTAATTTCATAGGTGATAAATAATAACAAAAATCCGCATCAATTTCCATAATTTACTATATACTTATATTATTCAAAAATTAGGCTTGAAATTTCTACCATCGTTTTTTGACAATTTAATGAGATTGAAAATACTTTTGAAACTACCATTATAAAAACTTAATTGCTAAAATATACCACACATTAATATACAAAACAAGTGAGAAAGCTCCAGTTCAGTGTGCTTGACTGAGCGATACCCGCTAGTCATTTGCAATTAAAAAGCAAATATGTGGCATTATTCTTTTTATATACAAAAACAAATTTTATAGAATAACATTTTTAAATATATCGAAGGCTATATTTGATATATAAATACTCTGGTGTATTCAAAACATAACATAGAGTATAAAATATAACAGTTTGTCAACAACTAAGACCCGAAAGCTGAAGACTTTTTAGCCATATACAATTATTTCTAGAGTAACTTCTATAATTTCTATCTAATCGCAACCAAATTGTATATGTAGCAAAAATCTTACGCTTACTCGATACCATTTTTTTCGATTACAGGTGCAGAAGTTCGTGTAGCACAGATCTAAAGCAAATTCTATCTACGTGCAGCAACGACAAGTGTTGTCGAAAAAAATTATAGATCGATCTTGTATAGTTTCCGAGATCTAGGTGTTCATACGGACAGACGGACATACTGACAGTTGGGCATAGCTATGTATATCGTTTCGGGTGTTGATGCTGATCAAGAATATATATACTTTATGGGATCGGAAATGACTGCCATGTTACATATTTTTGTTGAAGAAACAAACATGTAAAACGGTTTTATCCTATGGGAAGCGGGTATAAAAAATGAACACAATTAAGTATAAATAGTAGAATTGGTATATTAATTCTTGATTGAAAACCAAATCAACTAATTGTGTCTTTATTAGCAGGTTCTTATAGTATTATAAAGTCCGGAAAAACTTTAAGTCGGCCAATATCTAACCTACTATAAACAGCTCGATGTGGATCTTACTGTAGCTCTCTCTACCTTCGTAGTTTTTCAAATCAAGCTGTTAACGATAACGTTCCTAAAATTCTATATATATTATACATATATAAAATAATGTTTTCTTTAAATCATTATTTGTGTAAGGTAAGCCGCAAGGTGTGTGACAGTTATCATCAATGATAGAACTAAAATGTTTGGATTATTTCATCTTTGATTAATTATATTGAGTTAATATTTTTTTGTTGCTACTTTTTTTCATAAATATAATATTTATATTTCCTCCTTATAACTTTAAACTTACTATATTCATATCAACCTTTATTTCAACTGTTATGAATATGCCCGTAATAGATGAAGTACGACAGTATGCGTGTTCTCTAATCGTGTACAATTCGCTTCGAAGGATAGCAAGCGAATTTTTAGTATCGGCCAAATTCCATTTCAATTTTCACTTGCACGTAACATGGCATAATTATAGCGTAACGTTTATATGCGCAATTTATCAATTTTTCAGCGCCGGGGCATTTATCAGATAATTGCTGTTTACACACACTCGAACGCACAACACACAATTTTTCAGAATGCTGGGGGAGAGAGCGTGGAGTGCGGTGTATTGTATTGTATGATGCAGTGTGAAGGGGGCATGGGTATTGGACATTGAGAAAACCGCAAAATCATCGGTCGAGTCTTGGGGGCAACTAAATTGCAACAGCAACGGGAACATGCTAGTTAATTGGCCCAGAGAGCAACTAACTGACAGCTAAATTGCAATATCACATTGCGTTTTGTTGCCTACTCAAGTTTACTTTATATAAGTTTGTGTGTTTGTATGATCTGCTTGACTGTACTGTACTGACTGACTGATGCCTGTAGGCATGTCGTTGGGGTCAATTTGATTGAACGCAGATGGCAATTCAAAGTTATTCAATGGCAGTCGACGAGATTTGAGATATTTGGATTCGATTTCATTTTCGAAAAATCCCTTTGCTATATTAAGCGCACTTGTTGCTTTTGCTCAAGTTTTAATTTGCAATTCAAAGCTTATTCGCCGACACGCCAAGTCCCATGCATGACCACCAAAAGAGCAGGCACGCCCCGCGTTCGCAGTCAGCCAATCAAAACGGTCGCCATATTTGAAGTGAGAGGCCATACGTTTGTCAGTTGCTAAACGCGAGCGAGAGAGAGCGAGATGGAATGCCAGAGAGAGAGCAACCACCAAGGCGAAATCGAAACAAATGCCGAGTGGGAGCATGTTATTGCTGAGAGTACTCTCGACTCTCGTTGCTGTTGCTCACTGTATGCAGCCTGTGGCTGATAATGATACCGAGAGTAAGACTGAGACCAAGTCTAGCTTGCCTAGTTCTGTTGCATAGTACTACTACCCGTCACTTGATGGCGCTGCTGCGTGTGATCTGTTAATTACCTACAATACAATGCAAATATTGAGTATTTGTTTTTGCCACTGCGCTTATTTTAAAAACTGTATAATGAAATACTTAAATATAGAACTTCCATAAAACTCGAGTTGTCCATCAAAAGCGTTGACAAGGTTGTGAAGAATGTCAGCAAAAAAAAGAGCAAAGTGGGTAAAATTGGGGAAACGAAGAAACGGGAAAGCGCTAAAACGCTAAAATGCAGCCTGTTACTGAAGCTATTTGAAAATTAACTACTTGAGATGTGTTTTGGCGATAAGCGCGCTTACACGAATGCTTACCAGTCCCGATGATTAATTGCGACAGAGGCCGACAACAACAAAAAACACAAGAATACTCGTAAGGCTGGCAGCTGGGTTTTTTCTTCTCCATTTTCCGTTTCTGTTTTTGCGGTGTGGGACAACCTTCTAAATTAACTTGCTAGTTGCAATGGGCTTACTGCAATGTAATGCAACGCAAGGCAGACAAAGTAGAATGCAGCAAATGTCTCGTGTCTTGGCTGGCAACATGACGACAACGCTAAGGGCACCTGAATGGTCCGTTGCCGTTGCTATTGCTGTTGCTGTTGCCGTTGCCGTTGACGGCAAGACATGCAAAAAATGTTACGCCATTTACAGGGCTCAACTACCCCAAAAAATAGGGTCAACATCGGAGCCAGCTCAAAAGCTCGGTCTGCCCATTGTTGCGTGGCGAAGGCTCATTGGCCCGAACCCGATCCCAATCATTCCCCGCTCCGTTTCCCACTTCGAGCTGCTCCCCCACTCACATAACTCAAAAGAGCGCGCACACCGTTAGTTTGGTGGCTGCAAAATGCGAAAATTGCATTTGCATATGGATGCAAACAAAGCTAAAGAAAAGTCGAAAACAAAACAAAACTAAAAAACAAACCGCGCCCAGTGTGCAGCAATGGTGGCGGCAATGCCGCTGCTAATGGCGATGGTGATGGTGATGGTAATGGTAATAGTAATAGTAAAATGGTAATAGTAAGAGTAACAGTAATACCAATGCTAGTCGTATTAGTAATGGTAATGGTAGCATGCATGCATGCATATAGAAAATGCAAAGAGATTGCAATAACTTTAGCTCGGCCTCAGGCCAAGAGGCCTAAGGCTGAAGCGTGGCCGGGGAGCCGAGTTGGGTTGGGTTGGGTCTAGGCGCAATGAACGACGACACAATGGCCGACGGAAGTGATAAATTAAAATTATTTTTCGCAAGATTTTCCCCAATCTAAAAACCTCCCCCTTGAACCGTCCATTCTTGCTTTAACCTTTTTTGCTACTGCGTCTGCGGTCACCTCACAAAAGATACGTTAAAGGTGCTTTGATTGCATTTGATTTTATAGCAGTTGCATGGGTTGTCGGTGTTGGTATCGGTATCGGGATCGGTTTTGGTCTCGGTGGTGGGGGATAGTGAGTAGGAGGGTTTCTATGCCGGCGCATTTTCAAAATATTTTTATGCACTGCCGCACATTGCGCTCGCCTCGACTACAACAGTGCTTTAAATTTTCGATAACAATTTTTTTTATTTTAGTAAGACTTCAGCTCATTTTCTTTTGAAAATGTTGTCGAAAAAATATCCAGATTTTGATTGAATAAATTTAAATGAGGTATATTTTTAAAAATACTTAAATTATTTTTTTAATAAATGATTTTAATATTTTATATTTAATAAGAGTCATCATTACGCATATTACTAAGGCAATTGTGAACTTTAAATTCATGTTTGGCAAATAATGTAAAATTACATCATGAATTTGTTTTGGTAACCAACGAATATCTGAAATATCGACCATTTCCAATTCAATGATATCATATTCTTTCATTTAATTTTGTTCTTTTTTCACCATAGACTAATATCTATTTATGTATTATGAATAAAATTAGAATAATGTAAAGGTAAATTGACACATTTTGCAATTCGCCGATAAAAATTTTAATGATAGGTAAGGAAAATTTATTGAACTCTGCTGGGAAATTGAAATAAATTGCCTATCTCCTTGTATATGATCACTCATAAAAACCTATGTCAAAATTGGTTTTACCATTTATTAATAGCATTTGCGACAGTATCCATTCTATGATTCGTTTAGAATGTCAATTCTTGTTAAATAACTCTTATCGTTCACAGTGTGTTGAGTCTTTGAGTAGATGCACAAATCAGATTTGATCAGTAGTATATAGTAAGTGGAAGTATAACACTGGAATTTTTAAATCGAAGGTGACTCTCTTGATCATAACTATGGCAGTCATGGCCATTTGTAGGCGTTAGGAAAAAAGTGGCATAGTCAGCTTAAATCGTGGCCTCGGGCATTGGGTCAGTGTCAGAGGCAGTGTTAGTGTTAATGCTAGTGTCAGAGTGGGACTCGGAGGAAGCACCAAAGTCTGAGACAGACTCAGTCTCGATGCGAGCGTTGGCCTTGGCTCTGGCCGAATGTAGCCTAATCGCAGTTTATACGTGCTTGCGGTGCACACCTTCTGTCGAGTTTTGAGCGCAGTCAGAGGCAGAGATTCGCAGTCAAATTTGAGAGTTGTCTGGGATGCAGCAGCTCGATGGCAGTGCAGGCGCGATTCCAGCCACTGGTTGGCTACATAAATTCGACGATTTAAGTGCCGCATGCGAATATTGCACAACAACAAACACTACTACTACTACTGGACTACTGCTGCCTACCGTCTTGCCAGACCGACAGACAGACATACAGAGAGACAGGCGGACAACCAAGGAACCAAGCAGCCGACCAACCGGCTGACGGAGCTGACCGGCTGACCGAAGCTTGGGTTTGGTTGGTGCATGAATTTATGGCTCAGCGTCACATAACTTTGCTGGCGCGCGTAACAAATTGCTAAGGAAGTAACGAGATTTAGTGGAAATTGTTTAATTGTGAATGCAGATGCAGTCGACGTCGACTTCGAGTTCGAGTTCGAGTTCGTCGTCGTCGTCGTTGTCGAGGCGACAAAATACTCCTCGTACTTGTTGCTGCGTCCCATTGGCCACATTGGCGACCCTTTGCCCGAAAGCGGCCCGTAACGCTGCATAAATTAGGCTTAAGTCTAGCAAATTTATGCCTTATGAGTGTCGCACGAAATGAAGTTGTTAGCTGAGGCAACATTATTCCGCCGTTCTTGTTGCCGTTGTTTATTTTTCTCTTCGTTTTTTTTTTTTGTAGTTTAAGTTGGAGCTGGAGCTGGAGTTTCAGTTGCGACTCTGGCATAATATACGATTTGATTTTTCTATAACTTTTATGGCCGGGTGTTTGTCACCGCATCGTAGGTGGCTTGTAAATTGAACATGCAGCGACATGTCGAGAGTTTTCTCTTCCATTTTATCCATTTTGTTGTTGGTGTTTTTTTACTTACGCTTTGCCTACATCGTATTCGCTTTATTAATTACTGCAAATTTTCCGTGTGGGCTGGAGCTGGGAGCGCACATTGACATAAATTGCGTGTTGCTTGTCCAATTTTTGCTTGTCGCACAGCTGCATAGTTTCCGTAGTGCCAATGGCCATCGGCCATCGGGCATCGGGCATCGGGCATCGGCCAATGGCCAGCCTTACAAATGTTGGCCAGCTCATTTGCTTCAATTCCATTATCGCCTTAATTTTTTATCGCATCAAAGCGCAAGGCGAACTGCGGAGGAAAGCAAGAGACCCCACCATGGGTCCTCCACATCAAAGGAGGATACACGACACAGTTGGCGGCCTCAGCGGGCAGCAGTCACTCACAAGACCAACACGCAATGCAATCCCCTCTCGATCGATGGGCCTCTTGGCCCGTTTTGTATAAATGGCAATGGAGCAACAGCATGAATTTATACAGCCTTAAATTATCATATGGCCACAGCCTCGGCCTCGGTTTCGGTCTCAGTCTCGGTCTTGGTTTCGGTCTCGGAATGGGTCTAAGTATCGGCCCCATCCTCATCCCCATCCTCATCCTCACAATACAACAACAATTGGGAATCGGTTGGTCGGGTGGTCGGCGGGTCGTCTGGCTGGGATCGCCAGGAATTGAAATCAAGAATTTAGCCTTAAGATTGAAGCCTTCTCTTTTTCTCTCCATATTGTCTCTCTCACTCTTTTTCTCGCGTGTGCTTACTGCCTCTCTTGAATACTCACGTCCTGCTGTGCGCCACATTTACGTTGTATTTTTAATTTGAATAGTGCCGCGGTATTTTTTTGTTCCCTTCCTATATTTTTGCCTCTCCACTCCTTTTTCCATTTGGTTTCTTTTTTAATTATGAGCAAAATATCAACTTAAATAATATTTATGCATATTCGTATTCATTTGCATATGAGCTTTCGATTTAAATAAGTTTCCTCATATCGCTGTCCACCAGCAGATTATTCTTTTTGGATCAATCCGTTTCAGTGGTTGTAAAACTAATCATTAAGTTGTCTTAAAAGTTCCAGTTGAGTCACGGTCGCGAGCAGTCTTATAATTTTCGTAAATAAATTTTGTTTAAGTTCTTTTTATATTTTTTTTGTTCAATGCAGAAATTCTCAAATACTGAGTGTTTGAAGGGTTTATCAACGGTTTCTTTTATTAACCATATAAGAGCTTGGTAAATTAATATTTAAAGCAGGAGAGTAGAAATTATGCAAACTGTGTGTGTTGTTAGTTCAGTCAGTGAGTTGGATAGAGACAAAAATTTGTATATATATAAATTGCTATAAATTAAAAAAATTTTAGTATTGTTTGTTGAGTGTTGAAAGTTTTCTATATTTAAGCAAAGATCATCTACTTTTTTTGAGAGAGCTGTCTATAAGGTATTTGCATAACTTAGTTTTATCAGCAAAGATCGTCTCACTGCGTATATTCTTAGTGTGTTTTACCAATCTATTAATCTGCCAAGATGCCTCAACAATAAATGATAAACAATAAAATAGAAAGAATAATAACTTTCTATGCGCTCATCTGAATTGATTTTTAGATTGCCAACTGCAAAGCTATTCCTTATTCATTCTTTATCACCTGCTGACCGTCCACTTATCATGGTATGCCAGAAGCTCTCGTAATCAGACTGTTATCATGATTTAAGCTAAGCATCTAAAACTCGAAAGCGCCACGCCAGCCCCATGCAAAGATCAAATGCGACTCAAATACGTCAATAAAATGCATAAGTACTATTTAAACATCTTGTACAACAGTGCCTACTAACTGCTATGCTGATGGTAATTGGATCACTGATGACCGACAATGATGCACCGAGGAGCGAGACCTCAGGGCTTTGGACCCCAACCCGCTCGCAAGCCCGCCACATTAACATAAATACAAAACGAAACGAAAAATTGTTGTTCGCTTTTTTCTTCGCTTTTTTTTAGTTTTATCAAATTTGAAAATATCAACATAAACATGAAATAAATGTGTTCGTTGATAGTCTTATACACAATTCAGATGCGTATCTGAGTGTCTGTCTCCAACTGTTTGGTCTGTCTGTGATACCACACAAAAGGGGTCGTCGTTGAGGTCAGCTACGGTCTGATTCGATCCAACTTCAATTCCAGATCCCACTTGGATTCCATCTTGAGGCACAGCACGTCGTTCAATGTGGTCGACTAGTCGACTGGTCGAGTGATCGCTTGGTCGGCCAATTTGAATTTCGTTTGTGACCACATTAAAATACTCAATGTGTAAGGTCTTAAATTTAAATTTGAAATCCATAAGCGATTGAATGCCACATTCATAGTTCGCTTATCGTCAGTGTTCTCGAGTTCCAACTTCGAGCTGAGAGACGCGAGCCGCGAGCGTCTCTGGGTCTTGTATCACCAATTGTTTCGGCATTTTTCCGGGTCTCGATCTTAGTCTCGGTCGCTCTTGATTTGATTTGCATCTAAATCAGTAAGTGAAATCACACGCACACATTCTCGTTGCTGTTGTTTTCCCGGCCATCCATCGATCCATCCATAACTCTTGCCACTTGTTGCCGTTGAGTTTTCAACAGGGTCGCGTCAGTTTTTCCTTAGCTGTTCTGAATTTTAATACGTAATTCTGTGCTTTGGTTTTAAGTGTTGCTATGATCACTCTGCCTTTGCCTTTTGCCTCAACTCCATTGAATCATTAATATTTTACGCATAGCCACAGAGATAAGTTATGGGTTCCTCCTGTTCGCCCCACAGTGCTAGACTCGCCTTTGTCTGCGTTAACTGCATGTTGAGTGCATTTTGGTAAATGGTAAATACCACATACAATTATATACATATATATATTTATATATATACTTAGCATGTATGCCTACTTATTGTTATGTTTCGATTGCAGCAGCTGTGCCTGCGCCTTGAAATTCATTTCGATATCGCCGCTCACCATTGAAGCAACGACATTGGCAATGTTATGGCGATAACCTGCTGTTTGTAGCTCTTATGCTGCGAATGCCGATGACCCTTAGTCCTCCGGCGCCTTTTACAATTGATGCACATGTGTCTAAGCTGTTTAAGAATTGCGCAATGTCAAAGAAAATGTACAAATGTGACGGAAACGTTGCTATGTCTTTGACTCGGACATCGTCGCATGTTTTAGGCGCACTTGAGAGATTAAAGCGATTAGTACCATGTCGGACGTTGAAAGTTGGAAGTTGTTCCATGTGTCATGTCCAATGTCCGAAGTCAAATGTCCGACGCACATTGCCCTGCAGGTCGCTGCGCATGCGTCGACGATTGCTCGAGTTCTTGGTAAGCGTGCGCATAAATCACACTTGCTGACACTTGTCCAAAAAGTTGTCAGTTTATGGCTTGGGTCGACTCGGCGGCTCGGTGAACTGGATCCCAATCCCTGCACCTGTCCAGCTGCCTTCTTCCAGCGTGCAGGTTGAAAGTTCATTTGCTTTACGTTTTAGTTTACTTTTGATGTCTTACATGCCCCATTACGCCTTGTTTCCGTTCGTAAAGATAGCTCGGAAGCCCAAATTCTGAATAGTAATAGTTTTAATTGCCATTTAAGTTGAATTTCCGCCATTCGCGGCCGGAAAGTTGGTGCCCCACGAGTGTCTGTTCAAGGGTGTGTTACTCTGAGTGTTATCATCTCTTCCCATCCCATTTGATCTGAGTCATGGTGACATTTATGTGAGTTTTATGAACTGCTTCCACTGAAAGCTTTTGGAATTGGCATTCTAATAGCCACAGCACTTCTCAAAACAGATACAAATCGTTTGAGTTATGGCCATCAAGAGACAACCAAAAGCCATCTGATACGGTCAAAACTCATAAGCATTCTTATTACTCTTTGTTGTGTTTTGTCTGCTTTACGAGAGATTAAAGCATTACATCGTATCTAATTTAATCTCTACTCCAGTCTTTTTTAATTAATATTATGCACTACAGTTTTTATGACATATTCAATTGATGTAACAGCACATACAAAAATATTTCTAATATTACATTTATTATACCCGCTACCCAAAGGGTAGAAGGGTGCCGGCAGGAAATGTATGTAACAGGTAGAAGGAGGCATCTCCGACCCTATAAAGTAAATATATTCTTGATCAGCATCAACAGCCGAGACAACTAGCCATGTCCGTCTGTCCGTCTGTGTGTCTGTATGTCTGTCCGTCTGTCCGTATGAAACACTGGATCTCAGAGACTATAAGAGATAGAGTTATAATTTTTTTCGACAGTATTTGTTATATTTGCACGCAGATCAAGTTTGTTTCAAATTTTTGCCACGCTCACTTCCGCCCCCGCAAATCAAAAAAATCGATTAACAAACCTAATTTTAAAGAGCTAGAGCTGCGAATTTTGGTATATACAATAATAACTATAGTAATTATGATTCCTAAAATTTGCGATCAGATAAAAATTGTATGGGCAAAAACGCCTACTTACTAGGGGTCTTAGTTGCATTGGTTGATAATCTGGTATATTGTACCGTATTATACCATAGTATATTTTGAATGCGGTATTATATCGATATACTAAATATACCATTTGGTATACTTTTAGTATTTTTAGTATTTTCGGTATATTTTGAAAATAATACCACATTATTTTGCTTTTATTCAAAATGGGTAACACACTCGACTGTAGCTTTCTTACTTGTTTTTATTTTGAGAATGTGTATTGCAATTGTAAATTTTAAAAGGTATTGGTAATATATTATATATTTGTTTTAAATGAATTATTGTGATTTCATTAGGCATATCATAATTATTTTAATATCTAACAGTCTACAGAGTTATTGAGGTGTGATAAATAAATAAATTCATCAAGTAACACACATACATACATATATGGATAATTCTCTGGTGAAAATATCACTTGCGAACAAGAACACACCATAGAGTAGCCACGCCCACTTCCGCCCCCCAATTTGCTTGCGATCAGACAAAAAATGTCTCTTTTTATAATTTTAGTGTTATATTATTTTTGTATATTTTTAAATAAATGCCGCGCTGTTTTGCTTTTATTCAAAATGCTTACAGTAGCTTTCTTACTTGTTTTGAGTAAAGATGAATCTCATAGCACTTGATTAGCATTTTAAGAATGATTTTGAAATTATTTTTTTGCTTTAAGATAATTCCAAAAATGAATATATTTTATCGCAAAAACAGAAAGGTTCCTAAAATCAATCTTAGCTCCCAATATAGTGTTAATCCAGAGCTGGAAGAACAACCTTTATTTATTTTAAAATTTTTGTGTTTATTAATGTTTTTTCACTGTGAATTGTGTAGCACGAGACAAACTCCGCTATAAAATTACTCATATTTTAATTGCGTGTGCTTTTTAATACTTAGTGGATTTCGAAGTATTATTATAAATGCTGCCTTAAAAACTACATACTGAGATCATTTATGTTTGGCACGAATCTTATTTTCTATGTCTCAATGTGATTGAACTTATGTTCTCACATTGATTTTGTGGCATTTGTTTTTTTTTTGTGTTAATCTGCTAAATAGCTGAAAACAATTTAAAAAGAAGGACGACTATATTTGCTGGTGAACGAGTTGATCCTCAATTCTGTTGCTGTTGTTGTTGTACCTGTGAGTATATCTGTACCTGTGCATCTTGCGGCCTACACATGCAGGCACGCAAATGTATCTAATGGATACACTTTGTGAGCGATCATATAGACAACGCAGATGCCGCTTAGCCTTTTGTCGAATTTGTCTGTCCCAGCGGCTTTTCTAGAAAACAATTTAAATTGATTTCAATCAAAAAATGCCTTTTTGTTTTCTGGATTTTTAAGTTTTTGGTTTCTTTCTGCCACTATTCCACTTGGCGCGGCAATGGATTTGGATTTGGATTGGATTGCTCTCTCTTGTTCGGATTTTTGGGAAAAAAGGGACACACACTTTCAGCGTAAAGATCGCATTTAAACGAAACAAAATTTGACTTTATAATAATGCCAGTGCCTGTGCGCATGTCAGCCTGCGTCTCTCCGTCTCTCCGTCCGTCAGTCAGTCTCTCTCTGTCTGTCTGTCGACCAGCCTGTATGGCTGTGTGTACCACCTAAGCCAGCGTGTCCAGTCTGTCAGTCAGTTAGCGAGCCAAACGAACAAACGACGATCCGTAGATACAATACCGGATTATGTGCCTTTGTAAGTTGTTTACTGTTGTTGCTGTTGCTGTTGTATGTAGATATGGCGGCACGAAGCTCCACGGCTCTGCGACTCGGCGACTCTGCGGCTCTTTTTGACGGCTTTGTGGGCATTCATTCTCCTTTTTGTGTGCGTGTTTTGTCTTTTTTCGTTTTTGACTTGATTGAAAATCTAGAAAATCAGGTTAATAGCTTAGGTGACAGCCAGCAATGTATATGCGGTTGAATTGTTTAGAACCAAACACATACACATGAACGAGAAAACAAGATAGACCGAGGGAGACAAACACAGAGTAGGCGAGAGAGAGAGAGAGAGAGAGAAAGAGAGAGAAGGTTGGAATCGCCCGAAATCGAAATGCATGTGTTATTTTCTTTTATTTGTGTCTGATAAAATTGATTTGAGCCAGAGATACTTTTGCAATGGGGCTCAGAGTATGCGTGTGTGTGTGTGTGCCGTCTGTCTATAAAAGCGTCATATGCTCACATTAAAGGCGGTGTTGATCCCAGAAGAGATCTCTGATCTGGAGCTGTTGCTGTTGCTATAGCTGGAACTGGTACTGTAGGGCTCATTGTACTCGCCACTCAATTAGTTGGTTTGATGTAACTTTTGTCAGGCCGAAGCTCGAGTGCTGGGGATCACTCGGGAGCTCGGGAGCATTAAAACGGCAAACGACCTCAAAGTTGACGATGACAAAGACGACGTCCAAAGTTGTCGAAGGCGACAGACAGTGTGTCAGTGGCGGTGCTTTTTGAGCCTTTGTGCTCATGTCTACAGCATGAATACGCAGATTTGCTTGGGATCAACAATCTCGGCACATGGCTTCATAGCTTTGGACTGCATATTCAATAGCCAAGTTAAATTGCGCGCTTGCTCTTATTGTTATCAAGAGAGAAATCGTAGTTTAATTGATTTTGCTGTTTGTATTTTGTATTATGCCATGCTTCATTATTATTGTGAGGTCTTTTTTCTATCGAAAATATTATTGGCATCTATTTGATATCTGTTTGTCGGCAAAATTCGTTTTGTCTTGGCGATGGTATGTGCCGAGTTACAAATATATTTGGTCATTAAAACGAAAAAAAAAGTAAAGCGAAATAGAGTGGAATGTAGTATGGTGTGTATTAGTTAATGCTTCTCAATATTACTGTGATTGACAAAAATTTTCATCAGAAACACAAAGAGGACAAATCATTCCCACTTCTGATCAAACATTCAACCAATATAGTCGTTTTTCATTTCAATAAAATATATAATGATTAGAATTACTCAGGAAAAAGGGTATACTTTACTCAATAGGTTTTGTCTTGTTCCATAACCATATCAAAAATATAAGTATGTCATTTGGCACTAAAACCATTCTTGATATAGTTTCCTTTAAAATTTCTCGTCGTGGTAGTAGTCAATGCAAATTCGATGTCGATGCAAATTCGCAGAGAATTCGCAGAACAGATTAATAATATAGAGAAGATCAACATGTTAGAAATAGTCGGCGAATAACGCTACTTACCGGGTATCTCTCCACCGAGATTGATTAAAATTAAATTAAGCGTAATTTTGAAGATAGAGTTGTGCATTTTGGTACAGACATAATAACTGTAGTATTTATGATTCCTGAGAATGTTGTTGTAATCGAATATAAATTGCAGAAGTAGAAAAACTTTTGTGTGGCAAATTACGCCTACTGATATATGTATGTATTATTGTGATATATTTATTATTTAAAAATAGTAGCGGGTATGTTATAGTCGACCAACTTCTTACTTGTTTCTTTATGAAATTTATCAATATTGAACGACTCTATCTGAAGACATATATGAATATTTGAAGTGCTTCATAGATTTTCAATCAATCGATACTGTGAAGATATGACCAGGTTTTCATTCTCCATTAATTGATTAATACAGCTAGAAAAGTGCACATGATGAGTATTATGGTATGTGTGGGCATGCTGATTACAGCTATATTTTCTATATGCTAAGCTGAGCAATTACTGTTAGCCAGCGGACATATTTCGTATACTAGTTTCCCATTAGCCATTAGCCATTAGCCACAATATCTTAACAGGCAATTAGCAGGTAATGCAGTTTTCAAAAACATTAAGACCCCGGACGTCTAAGTATGTAGGCGCTGAATAGTTGTTCTCTATGTGTGTGCTTGTGGTAGTCAAGCCGAGGCGAGATCTTTCACTGCATTTAAACACATTTCTAATTATTTTTCATTACTTTGGCTTGTCGCGTTGCTAGAGTCAAATACATAAAATCGTTTAGTTTATTGGCCCATCAGTCACTTTGTTGCTGCGCTTTTGCGGTCGCCGAGGCCATTACATTGAGTTATGAAATGAATTTCAAATTTCGCGCTAGAGAGTTGAAATAATTACAACTAGCTAAACCGGGCACAGCACAGCACAGCACAAAAACAGTAGCCCCAATGCTGGAGGCCAGTCACCAGTCAGCAGTCAGTAATGCCACGCCAGGGCTCCTCTCCGCCTCGCATTGATACGCGCTCAAATGCCTCTGTGATTTATCAACCGGGCAGGCGGGCGGACGGTCATTTGGCATACAGCATACAGCATACAGTATAATACATTTGGTATTCGGTGTTCGGTTGCCTGTACAGCATCTGACCACCAGTAGCTCATCTGCCATGGCCAGCTACTGGCCCACAGTTGCAGAAAACATGGCTAACATGGCCACTTGGTTTTGGTTTTGGTTTCCACTGCGTCGCTCAGCGTGCATTCTTGGCGTTTGTTAAATTGAAAACTTTTCGTATTAAGTTTATTGCATGCTCAGAGGCGTGGCAAGAAGGGGCATCAGGAGATTGCTGTAACTGTTGCAACTGTTGCAACTACTTCTGCTGCTACTGCTGCAACAGAAACAGTTGTTGTTGCGGATGCTATATGCGATATGTTTTCGCATATGTTTTGTGTGCCAAGTTACAAATCAGTTTTTACAAGAATTTGCTGTGTTGGCGCTGATATGATCAAATGTCTGACATTATACACTGCACCACAAATTTCGCTTATTTTACTGCATTCACTTGGGAAATATCATTTCCAAAAGGGGTCATTTCGAGCATTGCTTCATTATTCATCTTAGCTTAGCAGCGATTAATTTGATATTTATATTCTACCCCGAAGTTAATTTATTTATGTATAATTATAAACATTATATTTGTCTTCAATGCCAAGTTCAACGAATAATACGAGTATAATATGAATTCTATTGTATATGTCACACAGTTTTGTTATTTGATTTGGAATATAACATTATTTGTTGAATGTGCGATTACATTAAGTAGAATATCTATCAAAACTTTAAAGTCAGGCTTGGCAAGTTTAATAATTTATCCTAACCGTAATACAAGTAATTTAAATATTATTATAAGAGTATATTACAGTTTGTACGAATTCTCTTTTCTACCATTAAATAGCCTGACATTATATATAAGCTACAATTTGTTTTATTACGTTGACCTTGTTTTGTTTGAATTAGCAAGATTCATTATTTCTCTTAATATTAAACAACAATTATGAAATAATATAGATTTTACTCATACTTCTTTTATTGAACACAGTTTTAATTTGTCAGAATTGAATATAAAACGCATGAAATTATTTGCCAAATGGGTAACTATAACTTCTTGTCTCAGACCCTGGCTCAGCCTCAGTCTCAGTCCAAGTCGAAGTCCAACATGCAGTTTGATGCAAAATGCGCCCCGTGGAGAGTCAAGGCAGCAAACAGCGACATTATAAAAGGCAGTTGAGATCTTTGAATTCAGGGGTTGGGTCTGACTCGGCTCGGATCGCATCGGTCTGGTCATGAGATGGTTGAAATTTATCCAATTGCCTGCAATTTTCATGATAATTAAATGCAAAGAGCGCGGAGAAGAAGAATTTCAAAATTATTATAATTAAATGCACCCGCCAAAGCGCATTTCAAGCGAATTGTTTTATAATTTCCAAGTGTAGCAAAGTCAGCTGGCCAACTCGCAATTCGTGATGCCGATGCACCTGATCTCTGGAGATATCCATGACAGGACTCAGTTGCAATAAACTAAATATTTCCGCTCTTAAATTATTTGTATTTTGATATTTGCTTGAGACAAGGCAAACAAATGTTTAACAATATTTTGATAGCAGCCGTTTGGGCATAGCAAATTAGCATCAAAAGGCCAATGACGCAGTGTGATCTCGATCGATCCAAACGACAATGATGATGATGATCATCATCATCGTCATCATCATCGGTGGTAACTCTTGCATAAATGCATGTCATGACAGCTCGCTTATGGCACGGGCATGACGTGTAACACCTTACGCAGTTGTCCTTTTGGCTCTTCAACTCGAAATGAATATGTCAAAATTTACAATTCTTATGAGAGGATCGCATCGCATTGGATCACATCAAATGATTACACGATGACAGGCACAACATTTTGCGTGTTGCGCACCGAAAACAGGGCGATTTTCTTTTGAAAAATCCTTCACAATTATTTTCTGTTGATTCATAATACTTGTGAGCCGCAGCTAGAGACATAGTTAACGTCACAGCCAGTGTCTGAGCCAGAATCAAAAAACCACAGCCACACTTCAGAGCCAAAAGAGACGATGATAATAAATCAAGGCGTATTAAAAGTGTTTTCAATTTTGTCGTAACTCAGCTGCGGGGCATTCGTACCGTAGAACGGGGAACGCAACCTGACGACGACTCTCTGATTAAGATAAAGTCGCTGATGTTGATGTGGCTGTGATGTTCTTATGGATCTGTGGCTGTGGATGCGACTGAGGCTAAGGCTCAAAATGAATATGATTTGCTTGGTTGTCCCACGTCATGTTCTACATGTTTGTGAGCATCATTTGAACGTTGCCGCATACCGAACCAAAACGGCCCATGATTTATGTCTATTAGCCAGAGCATGGCTAAAAACTCAAGTAGCCATAGAAATATTATGCATGTTGTTTTTATATTTTTCGTGGAGATTTTATTTTATTGATTTTGTCATGGGGCAGAGGCTGGCGCTGGCGCTGGCGCTGGGGTTGCCTTTTGTTTAACGCTTTAACGTTCTGCCAAAGTTTCACAATTAAACAGCGATGTGTGGTGCGGCTGCCTCCTGCGGCTTTTCACGCATGCGCCCAATTTTATTTGGAAATTTCCCCAAGTGAATTCGTCACGCATTCCACTGTGCGCGCCATTTCGTTACGCAAAGTCGTCGCGGCGTCTCGGACGGACATCAGTTAAGCCAGCCAGATGGACCGGTGGAGGGAAGAATTGATGGAAGGCCGATTGACGAGTTTAAGATGGATCGTGTGCCTGCCAGCATTGCCAGACCTCGAGACGACCGCCAGAGTAGCGTCTGAGGCCATTAAGGGAGCCCATGACGCCCCTCGGCGGCAACTGCTTCCCATTGCTTGGATTCTTCGCTTAGCTAATTAAACGATTGACAAATGATTTGACATATTCATTTGAGCAAATGCTACAATCATTTTCATTTTCATTTTCACTTGCATTCTCGTTTCCACGCTTTCACGGCATTAGGATTAAGTAGTTCTATTCAAGCAACAACGCTGACAGCGCATGCGGGCCCGAGCCCGAGTCTTTAAATTGGTCTAAGCGCCCAGTAGTTCTGTATGTCGTGCAAAAATATGATGGTGCTGATGATTCTCCGCTGATGAGTAACAAGCTGTTGCTTAGATCAGCTTTAGATTGACAGCAATTTAAAATAAATTAAGCGATTAAAACAGCGAGATTTGAATAGCTTCTCATCTTAGGATGAACTTTAAAATAGCGGGCAATAAATATTCATACATAAAACATCAGGTAAATGGTAGTGCGACTACATCTAAGCGACTAATATGTATTATCCAAGTTAAATCATCAGCAATGTCGTTTAAAGTTATTTACTCTTAAAAATCCTATATTGTCTTATTGCGTTCGCATCAAAAGAAAGTCTTTCTATTATACCTAAATTCTCACAATAAATTTTTCGTAAAAAGAGGATTGAATAAACACCGATGTTAAATGTTCAAACATTCAATTTTTATGTTTAAAAACTAGTTTTACTATACTAGAATACATTTAAAAAACACTTTTTTTGACCTTTATTCAATTTTTTGGGCGGACCTTCACATGCAATGTAATGGCAAATCAAAACGGATTTTTTAAATTGATTGCGGAATTTTTAATTAACTGAAATTTTTAGTGAAATTTTGAATTTTTTCTCCAAACTCACAAAAATCAATATTTTCAAAAATCCGTTCGACATTCTCTAGATATACCGATTAAATGAAGATATTTTTTTCTTCACCCGATAGGTTTAAATTAGCACCACTTGTGGGGCGTGGCTCGGAGGTCTTCCAGCGAGACATTTCCATATCGCCGTCATATTGTTTTTTTTTTTATATTGAAAAAAAAAATCGCAAAAAAGTGCTCTAAAAACAAGTCTTACTGTGATGTTACCCCTTAACATATAACTGAATAACTCAATGCGCAAATTAAAATAAAAATAATAAATGAAAAGTATACAAAAATAAAATATAAAATTTTTTTCTTATTAACGAGATGTTATATCAAATGTACTTGAAATGTTATAAATGTTTTTAATTGTGAGATTTTCAAGTTCTTGATGCAATTTTTAGACCAAAATTTCTTAATAACATACTAAGTCAAAAACCTTGATTTTAGTACTTTTTCAGTGTAAAGAAAAACGCAATGTGCAGGACAAAGCCAATTATGGGTGGCTGTGTAATATGGGTAATTCCAAAACGGAATTTGTCCCGTGCGAGACTCTTTACATTGAAGATAACATAAATTGAAACAATTTTGAAAATAAGAAAAGTTTATTTTTATAGCTCTAGATAAGTACTTTAATTAGAGCTAAGAATGGTTTTGGAATTTTTTTTCCGTTTTGTTTTCTGTTGTGATAATTGCAAAAATTAACCAATTCGTACGCAAAACCAAAAAATGAACGAAATTATATATTTTATCGGAAAACAGATCAAGTTCCTAAAATCAATCTTAGCTCTAAATATAGTGCTTATCTAGAGCTTTAAGAATAACATTCACTTATTTTTAAAATTGTTTCAGTTTATGTTATTTTCACTGCAGTGCACTGTAAAAAGTCTCGCACGGGACAAATTTCGCCATGGAATTACCAATATATTGTAACATATATTCTGTATTAATATATTGCCTTTGCAATAAAAAGAGAGTTAAGTCATTAGAGTAATCAAAATTGCTTATATAAAAATACCTTCAAGTTTATTTTACCTCAAAGCTACCACTCTTCCAATCTACTGAAATCGAGATTTGAATTTTGGTACACTTGTTAGTACACTCTGAACTATTTCTGCAATTTGATGTATCTCAATATATTTAGTTTATTCCTTTTGTAGTTGTCTTGCAATCTGCTCTATGGCAGATATTCTCAGTTAAAGTAAAATTTAATTTAAAAAGTGAAACTGTGCCAAGCAATAATGCTCAAATGGATAGATTGAAAATGAAAACTGCAAGCAATGAGGAAATGCAGACCATTTAAGTTGAGTGAATGAATGGGAATTGGACCGCGAGATGTTAGTGTACCAAAAAACTATGAGTACAAGTCCTATATACGATAAGAACAGAAGGCGTCATGTCCCTAATTCAATGTGTCAATTGTGTAGCATCGTCGTCGTCGTCGTCGTCATCGCCATTTGGTGTCTGTCGGTGGTTCGAGGGTTTTCTCTACAAGCTGCCGAAGAAAAAGGGAGTTTGATTAATGTAAAAGCTGCCACTGATATGTCACACGCATGTCAAATTCTGACATTTGACATTTTGCAAGCGAGAGACGCCAACGCCGCTCACACGGTGGCTGACTGGTTGGATGGTTGGATGGCTGGATGGTTGGATGGCTGGCTGGTTGGATGAGCACCACACACATTGTCAGGCACAGAACGGCAGGCAGCATGTCCAACCACCAGCAAAAAAGTAGCTTGAGTGCAAGCGACGAGTTTCTCGTCTGGTTGCTTATTTAAAAATACATCGAATACGCGGGGCGTTAATACATCTGTTAGAGTGCCATTTTGTTTGTCAGCCCTTACCCGACCGAGAGTCGAGTCCGTGACTGAGGCAGAGCTGACCTCCTCCTGTTTGCATCCCTTTTCCATCAGCAGATCCACATCCTGCGTTGTTGTTACTGCTGCCTGCCACTTGACAACGACGATATTTGCGCATAAAAAATTCAGCATTATTTGACTGCGAATTAATGTTAAATTGTTGTAGGACGCTCTTCAACTTGGTCGGAGCTGTTTGGCTTGTTCCGTTGATGTGGGAAATGTCACTTTGTGACAGGCGACGCCGACAAGTGTACGCATTGTTGTTACTCTACATTTTTATAAATATTTAATTATATTTTGTTTCCATTTTCGGCTGCAGGTCAGAGAGCCCGCCCTGCTTCCATTTCCCATTTCCCAACTCCTATCTTCCTTCCTCCCCCTTTTGCCCTCTTTATAAACATTTGATTAATCACACGCGCACAATTACAATTGCACTCACACTCACACGCACACGCGTTTAATCACATCACACTCTGGTAAAGATCAAAGCACTTTGGGCCTTCGGCAGACGCTATAACAGTCCGTCAATTCGTCCAGAATGAGGCCCCAACTAGTCAGTGAGTGAAACTATTCGCGCATTATGTCCAAATAAACAAACAAATCGCGACCCAGCATCGAAGAAGACCAATCGAAGAGGGAAAAGGAAATCTATTGAAATCGTTTGCCATCTTTCGATAGTTTCTTGTGGAGCATCCGAGGCGTCTACTTCTCTGTTAGTAAGATGTATGGCGCTGAGAACAACATATGTGGGTGGAAAATTTATTTGAAAAAGAATTTTCATGAAAAGTATGCGCATACAAAACTGACAGCTTTTGCTTTAAAGAAAAATCAACAAACCGACCGCTCAGCATTATATATTGCAATCTACTGACCCAAACATAATATTGTTTGTAGAGAAACACATGGGCGGGTTCTGTTTTGAGGCGGTCTTCAACTTGAGAGGCAGACATAAATAAATGTTAATTTTCTTCATCGCTTCATTTAGAACATGTATGTATGAATATGATCAGGCTCAACAATAATAAAACATGCACTCGAAAGGGTATTTATTTAGTTTTAAACAATGAATACATGGATGTCTAAACAACATAACATATGCTTATATGTTCTGGGTAAACTGAAGTTGATAGAAAATTATTAAAATTTGAATAAAGTGCAATTATTAGCAAAATATTTTAAATGTTATTATATTCAATTTATTTTGATTTTAGTATTCATAAGTTGAACTATCATGAGAAAGCTAATTACATTTTGCGGTTGTTATATTAGTAAATATGTTTAAATGTAACACTTAATACATTTTTTACTTTAAATACAATATAAAGTCAATAATTACAGAGAGAAAATAATATATATTGAAAAGTGTATATTGAGTTGAGAACTTTTTAATTCTAAAATTAATATTTTAAAAAGAATTTGAGATTGGAATAATGTTCAAATTCGAGAATTTTGTTACTGTTTCTTAAAACAAGAATTTGAAATATTAGAAGTGCGAATATTCTGGTTGCCTTTGCATAAAATTAGAAACTAATTTCCGGCGTTTTTGCTGTTAGCTAAGACAATATATAAAAAAATCATAAAAAATATTTTTTGTTATATGTTATTTAAAAAAAACATGAAAAACATTTAACAAAAATCTGAATTTAAGATCGTTTGATCTTAGTTGGTGATTTTGGTTTCTTGGTTCAATTTTGAGTTTTCTATTCTTGAAGCAAGATTGCAATCGTGAACTTCAATAATAGGCAAACTTTGATTTTTGTAAGATTTTAATCGTGATTTAAGAATTGTCCTTATTTTTTTCAATTATGATATCATATAATTTTAATTCTAGATTTTCTTCTTGACTTCAACATGTTTTTTTCGTGTATACAATGCGCAATTAAAATAAATATATTTGTAAAGAACCGACAACTTAAGGCCGTTTGCATATGTTGTTAAATAAAACTCATTATAAAATGCATCAATCATACAATATATGATATTTTTAAAATCTATTTCACAACTGTTGTGCAATAACTGGGTATTTATCATTAAAAAATAAAATCAAAAAACAATGACTCTTTAAAATTATGTATGTAATAATCAGAAAAAACAGTGCATTAAAGTAAGAAGATTTCGAGCTCATAAACTACTAAACTATTTGTAAAATAATAAAATTATAATATTGACACTAGACCCTAAATATGTTATACAAGAAATATTAATTACAAGCCATCTTATGCACTTAACGTACCCTAAAATAATGTTTGCTTTCGTCTAACATGTAAGTATATCATTAAGAGTCAATTTGGCAGTCATATCTGGTGCCAGAGCATAAATTTGCATCTAGCGCAATCCAGAACCGAAAGCAGTCGAGGACCGGGCAACCATATTCACTGCCAAAAATGTTGAGGTGCTGAAAAGTGCCAAAAAGTGCAGCCATCAGGTATATGAGTATTTACGACTTCGATTGTGGCACTTCCACTTGCTCCCCAAATGAGTTACGGACAGTGCACAGTAATGTGGCTACCGCCATCGACACCATTGACGCCAACGAAACCATCGGACTCCATTGGGGCGGCTGCCGCAATGGGAAATTTATGTGATACGCTGCACCAGCCGAAATCAATGCCAGCTAATATGAAGTGCTCATAAATAAATATCGGTCGTGGTGGCTAAATCAAATTTGATTGCAGTCGCGGGGCAGTCGCTGCCCACGTCCCTCTTTCATGTCTAGCATCTGATGATGTATCTGCTCTTACTGATTAGCTGTTCCTAGTTTTGGATGCCATCATTTTAGACTGGTCACACGTGCAAACGAAGCACCTTTCGTCTTCTTCTTCCTTTTCGCTTAGCCATCCATGTAGTATGCGAAGTGTTTGCGAGTGTGTGTTTCTCTGATCTTTGTTTTATTTTATTTTATTTTTTTTTTTTGGAGAGACCTACAAAATGTGAATGTGTCTCGGCATGCCGCAGCTTATAATTTGCATATTAATTACATTACCGGTGAACTGAACTGTGCTGAACTTTAACTTCGACAGCATCTAATCGGTAATGCCGAGAAATTAAAAAAAGATTAATTTAAAGCGATCAGTGAACGCCATTTGCTCATTAGGTAGCTGTAGCTGTAGTCCGTAGTTCGTAGTCTGTAGTCTGTAGTTCGTATTCCATAGTCAGTAGTGGATCGGCAAACAAGCTTGCTGCTTTTTTTGGAAGGCCAATCAAAAATTTAAATGAAGCTGCAAAGTTCCGAAACTAAGTTGAAATGCTTAACTCTTTTTGTTTTCTTTCTGAATTTTTTGTATTTCGTATTTTTAAATTAATCCCAACAAAATTAAAATACGCAGCCAGCCTCAACCTTTGAGAACCAAAATAACAAATACCAAAAACTTTGTTGAGCTATTTCCGAATGCTGACGTATATATTTGTATGTCTAACTTATGTATATATACGCATTTATATATACATCTATGTTAGATATATGTGTATCAAAGTCACATCTGCAACACTGCTGTTACTGTCTCCTAACATACAATTGGAGGGTATTCACAAATTATATAACATGTTGATTGGCATGCTGAAAAACTAAAGCAAACTAGATTTATGAAAGATAAAAATAAGACAAAAACGTTGATCCATTTTGTAGTATTTCCTAAAAATAAATTAAAATTTCAGTTTTCTCTTGGTTGTTTTTAGGCAAATTGAAATAGCAATGCTATAAAAAATAATGCTAGTATAGTAATATTAGTAATAATAATAATTTAATTTGTATAACTTGCTCAGTTATGTTGAGATCTGTTAACCTCAGTAGCTATAAGAGTCTTCAAATTGGGTATATGGATACCAAGCACTCTTGACAAGGCGTTCATCAATGTTTTACATTAATTTCAAATGTATCTTTGTTTAAAAAAAAATAGATAAATGTTTGTTGAATAACGAAAAAAGAGTCCATGTTTTAATTAGCAGATTCATGGCATTAGAAAACATTTGGAGCAAATGGCAAAAATAGTGTCAACAAAAGAAAAAAATCAAATGTTCATCGACCTTGGTTATCTATATCGACATTATCATCCATAACGAACGCTTCTTGAATAGTCAAATGTCGAATCAAGTTAAAGTTCCTAAATGAATTTATTGTAAATGGAATGGAATCGCGCGAGTCAAGAAACTTTTACATTTGACTTTTAAATGATCATTTGGCTTAAAAGCTAACTATTTATAAGACTGATGCATAGTTCATTAAATATATTGAGAAGAAAACGGTGACGAAAGATTGATTATGTTATTGACTTTAATATTCCAAAGTTTGAGATCTTACGGATTTTTTTCTGTGCATGTGTAACAAACGAAATTGGCTAGTTGATTTAATATCTTCATAAAAGCGATAACTTCACTTTAATGCATTTGGGGATTAAACTTAATTCTAGTATTAATATAAAGATAATAGGCTTATGAACGTACTTACTCATATTGAAAACCTTTCTTTATCTTCAATCGTTTTCAATATTAGCATTTTTGTGACCTTTTGCAATGTGATACCCATCTCATATTGCATTTCGGATTACATAAAATGGATGTGTGTGTTTCCTGAGCTAAGAAAACCGCATAATTCGATCAACGTTCGCACATGGTAGGGATGCGGATGCAAAAGCTGACCCTTCTCGTCGTCACCCAAGAGTCGACCTCGTGATGAATAGCGTGCTAATTGTTGACAGACAGGCAAGACTGTCGCTTGAATATCAAATGCATAACAAATACATTGTAATGCGTTGCGAGATTTGATTGAGATAGTTGTGGCAGAGGGCCAGCCGCTTGGCGAAAAGGATATTGTGTATGCTCGAGGATATGAGAATAACAACTAACAATACAATTGTCGCAGAGCTTCTTCCTGTTTGTTGTTGTTGGTGGTGGCAGAGTTAACTGTGACACAGAGCCGGCGTAACTCGTCATCATCATCAGCGTCATTATGAACAGAGAATTTCAATTTGTTTTTTTGCTCTTACTCATTCACTTACCCTTTGCTGCACATCGTGAGTCTGAATCCAAAATTGACTTTGACTTTTCTGACAATTATTATTTTAACGCATGTTCTGCCTCTCTCTTTTATTTGACTTTTCAAGCGCGAAATTATTTGTTGTTTTTACTGCTGGCACTTTAATTCAAATGCATATGGCCGGATTGCCCTAAACCTGGGACCTGGGACTGGGTATGTGTCAGAGCCTGAGCCTTCCAGGCTGTTGTTCTTTTTTGTTGTTGCTCGAACTTCCTGCGATTGTTCGCAGTCTCGCTTTTCTGACAGATCTGTGACAGGCCAAAGCAACTGGCTTCACTCGACTCTTTGCGGCCCCATGGATCATGTGGGGTGGTTGCTTCCTGGCTGCTTCTGTTGCTGCTGCGTTTGATGGATGCTACTTTAGCTATTGTTTGTAAAGTGTTAATGTGATGCTGTTTGCTGTTTGTCATTTGTTGTTTGCTGATTGCGGAAATGTAACATTTTCTGCTCGGCTTAGTCAACTGAATGTGGCCCACTGAAATTCATAATTTTTGGCATGCCGTGACTGCTGCGGTTCTCATTTCACCGATTGAAAATGTGTTGATTGTTGAGGTATTAGCATACTACCATATCTATTGTCCTTTATGGGATGGTGTAGCATGCGATGGGATGGGGTACTAGAGAGGACTATCTGAACAATGCGCCTTCCTCAGTAATCCCGGAGACATGTGCAATGTGCCCATCATGTCGCCGATTGTGTGAAAGTCAGTGCGAAGAAAGAGCAACGAAATGAAAGCAAACACAGAGGGAAAGAAAAAAAAAAGAAAAAGGAAAAAGAGAAAAAGATTTAATGTCGACTTTAGGTGATTTATTACCAACAAAATTGCGTCCAGAGAGTCGTTGTTGTTGTCGTCGTCGACGTCGTTGAGTGCAACGCGGGGCTGCAACAAAATACGAAATACAAAATAGAAAATGGAAATGTATGGAGAAAATAGAATGGAATAAAAGGCGAACGCAAAAGGACTCACAACGAGTGAAAGAAACAGATAATTTGGTTCACTTTAAATGTCAGGCAATTGGAAAGTAGAAGGAAAAATACTATAGAAAGGGAGAGCGACGAAGACCACGGCGATGGAGAGAGATGGAGACGGGGCTGGGATTTCAAGATGGAACTAATAGCATTAAAAACTTGCGTAAATGCACAAAGATAATTTCTATTTTAGAGGGTGTGAAATGTATACACACACTCGCACTCGTTCTCACACACATACATACACATACACTCAAGCATTCAGTCGTACAAACACTCAGATTCAGGCCACGGTGAAAGTCATTTCGGGGTCGAGATTCAGAAAGATTCGAATAGATATTCATAGATACACATATACAGAGCGAAGTCTCGCAGTCAGGCATTCAGGCAAGCAGCGTGAGAAATTTGTTGCTGTTTTTTAATTTCTTTTGTATCGATGCGACGATTTAGATTTCGATTTCGTTGTTGTCGTTGTCTAAAATTGGATTTGTGGACTTGTGTGGGGGCTCCACTGTATTAGGCTGAGGCAATAGATCAAAATCTTTGCCGGCAGTCGTAAGGGATGTCGTCTCTTTTGGGGAACGAATCCGATTTAGGGGATACAAATACATTCATACTATATAGAGGACTACCATTTTAATAATTTAATCAACAAATTGCGAGCAAGCGAGCGAACTAACGCTTTGGTCATATTAAATATGCATTATTTTTCTATTAGGAACAGTCGTTGCGTATCTGTAAGATACATTTTGCACTTTCCACATTGCCATCGACCTACTCAATTATTTATGCGGCTTAATTAGTCGGGAAATTTGCTCCATTTGTTGAATTAAACTAATTAAATAAAAGGTAGCTAAAATATAATTTTTTTTTTGCTCCAAGCTCTGTGTTTAATGCATGCGACAATTTAACGCGCTTCTGTTGTCCATTTCCCGAGAATTAAATCTTCTTATTTGTGGACTGATTTATGTGACAAGAGCGTGACAACTCGGACAAGTGGTTAATTAAAATGGATTCGATTTAATGCAATGACAAATATTTGGAATGAAGTTACTTCTGGTTCTAAATTCAAAAATATATCAGATTGTTATGTTGAATATATTTTTATACTTACCTGCTACCCATAGGCTAGAAGGTGTATGAACACACAGATCTCAGAGATCAAAAGAGATAGATATGTATATACTTTTTTTCCGACAGCATTTGTTATGTTTGCAAGTTTGTTTAAAATTTTTGCCACGCCCACTTATGCCACCACGAATCGACAAAAATCGAATACCAAGCGTAATTTTTAAGCTTGAGTTTCGAATTTGCGTACATACAATAATAAATACAGTGTTGTTGATTCCCGATTTGGCTGAAAATCTGGTATATTTTGCACTCTATGGTACATACTATATTTATACCCGCTACCCATAGGGTAGAAGGGTATTATAACTTTGTGCCGGCAGGAAATGTATGTAACAGGTAAAAAGAGGCATCTCCGACCCTATAAAGTATGTATATTCTTGATCAGAGTCAACAGCCGAGACGATCTAGCTATGTTCGTCTGTCCGTCTGTCTGTCTGTCTGTCTGTCCGTCTGTCCGTATGAACACCTAGATCTCAGAGACTATAAGAGATAGAGCTATAATTTTCAACAGTATTTGTTATGTTTGCACGCAGATCAAGTTTGTTTCAATTTTTTGCCACACCCACTTCTGCCCCCCGCAAAGCCTAATTTTAAAGCTAGAGTCGAATTTTGGTATATAAAATAATAACTATAGTAGTTGTGATTCCTGAAAATATGGTTGCGATCAGATAAAAATTGTCGAAGTTATTAAAGAAATACTTTTGTATGGGCAAAATCGCTTGCTTACTAAGGGGTTGCTTTGGCCAACAATCTGGTATATTGTGCCGTCCATGGTATATTTTGAATGTGGGACTATATCGATATACCAAATATATCATTTCGGTATATTTTTAGTATTTTATGGCATTTTTGGTATAGTTTGAGAATAATACCGCAATATTTTGCTTTTATTCAAAATGGGTAGCGGGTATCTCACAGTCGAGTACACTTGACTGTAGCTTTCTTACTTGTTTTTAATGTAGTATAGCCTTTGGTATATTTTTAGTATTTTGTGGCATATTAATACGGTATATTTTCAAAACAATATCGCACTGTTTTGCTTTTATTCAACATAAGTAGTGGGTATCTTTCAGTCGAGTACACTCGACTGCAGCTTTCTTACATGTTTTAAGATTGCCCAACTATTGATAGGTTTAATAGCTTATTAACTTCTTAATGTTCCGTTCCACCTACGCTTCAATGCTTACAGAAGAGGTTCAATAAATTGCAAATTACATAGAGTCAAGGAGATCAAATGCCAAAAAGGCATTCAAGGGGAATTGCCAAAGTTAAGCAGTGGGAAGAGGTGGGGCAGCAGTTGTTGACCAGCTGCTCAGAGAACTTACGAACAACGTATGAGAAGACAGAAAGCAGAACGAACACGGGAGCAGCAGCGGATGGCAAAAACCAAATCCCACTAATGTGCTTAAATAAATTTTGCCAGCGTTTAAGCCAATTAGTCCGTCGGACATTTAACTTCTTGTCAACTTTGGTAGCTGGCCAGCCGCTTTTGCCCGCTTTTGGACGCTTCTGGGGTCGGTTTGGTTATCTTGCTGAACTGTTGGTTACTCGTGGGTTGGCCCACTTGCTGCTTCATGCGGTGCGTTGGCTGCTGTTTCTGCTGACAATATAGCTCGGGGTTTTTGATTTTGTTTCTTTTTTTGTGCGTTGTGTTCTTCTGTCCTATGCATGTGTGTATGTATGTGGATCTGTAGTGCTTATGCAGCAAATATCCGTGGGATTAAAGTTGTATGTGCCTCTTGGTCTTTGGCTACGTTGTTGTTGTCGTTGTCGCGGCTGCCGCTTTTCATGCCCTTTTACGCATTTTTGCCTTTTTGCCTTTAGCTTTTTTCGGGATTATTGAAGTGCAATTAAGCTAAAATGTCAACGTGAAAAAAATTAATCGTTATACTACCCTTTTTATGGCAGCCCCTTGGAGCCAAGTTGCCAGCTATATTCCTCTCTCTCTCTATCTCTCTATTTTTTGGTTTCTTCGATCTTTGCTTCTGCTTATCTGCTGCGTTTTATCGGGAGTTTTACAAGCAAACTCATTTACCGGCAAGTCGCCGCCGCGGCGGATTGAACCTGAAGCTGCGTCTTCAGTCTTCAGTCTGTCCTGCAATTGCATGTGGACAAGTTTTTAAAATCTAATTCATGTACATGTCAAAAATGGACTTGCATTATGAGGCAGCAGTCCAACCTAAATTGACTGTTTGTCATCCAAGCGGTCGACGTCGCAGTCGCCGTCGCCGTGGCCATAATGATTTGTAATTTATGAAATGCGGTCGCAGCCAAAGGCTATCTGGGAGAATGTTTCCAGTCTTGAGCAATCTTATCAGACAAAAAAGAAAAGAAACACAACGCAACGAGACTGCAATTGTTTGCCCACTGCACTGCATCGGCAATGCAGACAAATTTTGCTTTAGTTTGTTGTTCCTTTTGGTTAGTTAGGGGCACATACGGTCAGTCGGACACACTTCTACGAGTATCTGTATCTATATCATAAACAAATGACAACGGCAAGACAACGTCGCTAATCGTCGAGTTAACATTTTATCGCTACTGTGCTGGCACTAGGCAAATATGTGCTCTGGAAACTGAAAACTGAAAACTCCAAGCTGAAGCATTTCAAATATTTTCGTGTTTACTGCGCGGATTAGTCTGGTGACAGATTTGCGGCCCACACCAACAAGAGCAGTAGTAGCTACGTCTCCAGTTTGTAGCTCAGTTGTTGGACTATTTTACTATTTTGAAATTGTATACGCTTCAAGTTAGTGTTCACCACTTTAACTGTTACTATACATACAATACACAACTCGTATATTTTTATCACAATATCTGAACAGAATTTTTAGTACGCAGTAATATTGTTATCTTGGCAGCGCACCACAACCGCTATTTGTACAATGCGAATCCGAGAGTATTTTTGGGCAATCTGGATGACATCTGTTGGCAGCGGGAATGCCAAGGGGCCATTGGGGAAGTGGCTTGATGAACCCCGTTCATATCTAGCAATCTGACAGTTATCTCAAAAGCGTTCTCTCTGTTGTCGCACTCACATTGTCGCATTATGCCAATGACGACAGCGACGCCAACAGTTCCATCAGATTCATCAAGACTGCAGTGATTGTTTTGCGGGCATTTATTGGTCGATCAGCGTCGTGGTGGATTGATGGTATCACAGGAGTCAATGGGTTTATGCTTATGTGAGGTGCAAATATTCATCAAGTACTTGATATAAGATTACTCAAATATTTGCAAATTTGCAATGACATGTTTGAATTGTGAGTGAGTCAGTAAACTGTTCTATATACATTTGAGGTATATTTATGAGTATTATTAGATTTATGTATATAAAATATATCTTATTTCAAATATATCAACGATATGTGGATATTTAATACAAAACTCGTATTTTATGCAATATAATTGATTTATACTTAAATACATATATTATATGTATATGACACCACTTAAATTTATATTTCAAGTGAATGATAGTTTATTTGACAATATTTGCATATTAATTTGAGTCTAAAATAAATTGTAGCAATATTATCTTTATTTACATTTTTCTGCAATAAATAATAATTTGATAAAACACCATTGTATGTAAATATAATTAATTACTTACACTCCACAAAAATATTTGCACAAACCCTTTTTTATTATACAATATATTATTTAATTTACTTAAATTTTTTTAAATGTATGTCTGTTTTTCGAATTTGTTTAAATCTTATTTTAAAATATTATGTTGAGCGAAGGAGGTTATATAATATTAAAACAGGAAAGAAAGCTACAGTCGAGTGTTCTCGACTGTAAGATACTTTTTACCCACTTTCAACAATTCGAAATAATATAAATATGTTGAAAAATATTAAAATATACCGAAGGCCATATTTGGTATATCGATAATGAACTACATACAAAATACACCATAGATAATTTTTTTTTCTCTTCCTTTATTTACAATCTGTCTATTTTTTAATAAATTTATTAATTTCTTCTTTTATGATTGGAATATTCACAAAGATCTGAATATTTGGATTAGATACGTAAAAGGGAGCATTAACAATTTGTCGAAAAAATATAACAAATTGTCAGCTTAGGCAGCTTGGTCCCGATTGCAGTAGACGTATTTTTTAAATAACTTCTTTAATTTTATATTTAATTGCAACCGAATTTTGGGCGTGGCAAAAATTAGAAAAAAAACTTGATCAGGGTGCGAGCATCAGAAATGCTGTCGAAAAATATATAGCTCTATAGTCTGTGAGATGCAGTGTTTCAGTCAGACAGACGGACATGGCTTTAAGGTCTCAGATATTGATGCTAATCAAGAATATATACTATAAGGGTTCGGATATGACTACTTCTGCTTATTAAATTATTCCCATTTCCACTTTCAGGCACACATACATACCCTATGCGTAGCGGGTATAAATATATAAATTTGACTATATTTCTTCCAAAAAAGAATAAAAATCTTTAGACCATCTGGCTTCCATTTCGCATTAGATAGTCAATAAAGAACTTCCCCACACATGTCTCAACAGCAACGCGTACGTCACAAGTTAATTTCCAGAGAAATATAGCCATCAGGCTAAAGTTAGAAGGACCCGTAATCGTAATCACGCTACAGATATGAATGCGTACTTGGTTGTGATGGATTCGTGCTGTCCACTCGGACAGCAGATATAATTTTTTTTGCACCTAACAAATAACCCCGAACACCACATTGCCAACGTCTCTTATCAACGGATCACCATCAGCTTGTAGACCAGGCGCACCTCGGCCTGGCCTATAGAGTAGTCTGACCTGGCTTGGGTGATGATATTTGGTTGACATCAGTCTGGCACTTTAGCTTTTGCCGAGACGCTTTGTCTTATGAGTGGCAAGCACGCATATTTAGGAGAGCACGGCACTTAAATCACGTGTCTCAATTGTTTTTTTTTTTGGCGATTTTAATGGGCCCAAACATGGAATTATCTATTAGGCCACAAAACGAGTTGGACTTTGTTGTATGGAGGGCTGAGCTGTTTATGCTTTTGGCTTGGCATAAATTTAATTTAAATAAAAAAACCAATTCATCTTCGTTAGGAAATGCGTTGCCGACTCGATTTTTACTGGGGCCGAGGCGACCCAGAAAGTGGTTATGACATTTGTGCGACACGACCGAAATGAATACAAATGGCAACCTGGTCAGCCTAAGTGGCCACAACGCCCACACCATACACGATACACGATGCGAGAAATGGGAAAATATGAGAAAAGGCAAATAGGTAAATGGGTAATTGCTTAATTATGAAAATTCCTTTTGCAACGCCTGCCCTGTCGAGGCTGAGTCTTTTTTTCCGTGTCGGTGTCCGTGTCCATGTCCTGTCGGGTGCGTGCGTTGAGGATTTCCAAGGAGTGAGTTGAGCTGGGATTGGGCATTGGGGCGTAACGCATTTTTACAAGCAATTGGTCAACCATCTGGCCGGCACTCTAATTAAATTATCAAAAATTCATAGTAAGAAGGTGGAATGTAGAATGGGTTCACTGTTGATATGATGTGATGCAAGTCTGCTCGACGCCTGCTCATTAATTCTCATGTAATTTAGCTCATCCAGGGTGACACTGTTCCCTGTCTTGTGTGACATTTATTTGCCAGCTAAATATTTGGTGACATTGTTTAATTGCCATGGTGCGATCCAAGTTCCGGCGACGCCATCGGCTTATCTGCTGATGAACCCGATGGACATTTGATAAATGAACGTGTATCGTCCACTCTCTTTGTTGCTTGCTTCCTCCTGCTTGCATTTTGCATTTCAATTTGTTTACCTGAGTTACCTGTCGCTTGTCTCTTGACTCTTGTCGCGTGTCACAATGTCCCCTGCCCACGGTCCATCCTCCATCGTCCATCGTTCGTCGTCCGATTGTCAGATTGTCACTGCTGCTGCCGGTCTTTGGGCCCCAAAGTGTCATCGCTGGCGTGTTGACAGCTGTCAAAATGCAGCGCTTTTGCATGCGCATTGGCGGTCTGAAAATCGATAGGCGGTGACGTCGATGGCGACAGCTTTTCCCTGTCGCGCACGTTCCATAAAAGCTTCGGCCGCAGCTTCATGAGGGCGCGATGCGATTCAATGCGATGCGCAGTGAGTACGTCTCTCAGCATCTCGTTGGCAGCCCTGAGAGCATCAAAGTATCCTTTGTTTACAATGATGGCACAGCACAGAGTTTCAGCTGCTTCGCTCTGGGCTGCAGGACATACGTTGCCAATGGCCCCGAGCGTTCTCTCCAGAGTGTGCCAATGCAGGAGAGCAAACCAATGTCCTGACACAGCTCTTTCTCTTTCTATGTCTCTGTCTCTGCCTACGAGTGTCGAAGTGTGTGTCTGTGTTGGTGTCTCTGTATATGTAGATGTGTTTGTGAGTGTTGAGCGCAAAGTGTCAACGCGTGCTTTGGCATTTTTTCGTTTGGCTTTAGACAAATATTTGATTGAGCATATGGGCTAGCTAATACTGTTCTGCATATAGGAAAATGACACTTTTGAATTTTCTTTTTGATATAAATAATGTTAATTTTTTTTATTTACTTTGAAATTACGAACTAAGTTTAACATAGTTTGTCGAGTTTGATGACAGTTAATAATTTTCAGACTGTTGTCCTTATTTACCATTATTAATTATTAATTTCAAGAGATCATATTCTCATTAGAACGCTTGAATGTATTTGGCACTTAATAAGTATTGATAAGTTCATAGAATTTATTTCGGGATTCGCTTGTGTAGAGTATAGACAATGGCCACCATTGCCTAAGCTCCAGTTAGAGCTTTTTATTGTTTTCGGTTTTTAGACGCAGCAGCAGCATCAGCATCAGCAGCCATTGAAGAGCGGCCCACCGCAGAGGGGTTACGCTGGATTGGGGTTTGGCTGCTGCGCCGAGGCGCCACCTCACCTCACCTCACCACACCGTACCGCATCGCATTGTACATGACACTCAAACGATGTTGGTGGGCTGTTGGTCGGGTTGAAAACTATTCTGTCCCGTGCGCTTTGATGCTCACTTCACTTTTTCTGTTTTCTGTTTTCGGTGTATGTGTTCATGTTCTTGTTGTTGCTGTTGCTGTTTTTTTGCAATTGCTTTTGCTGTGCTCGTGGATTTGTTGTTGTTGCTGCCTTTGGTACGCTCGATGGCGGCAACGTTTGGTCCTTGTGTGGCAGCCTGTTTAGCTGCTGTGTATGCCCCCGGTCTGGTGTTGGTCGATGCTCGCTGTGAGATGCGAGATTTTGGCTTTTGTCGCTCGCTGCTCTGCTCTTTGACAAACGCGACGCTACGCGAGTGAACAGTCAGCCAACTTTTTTGTTGTGCCACCGCATAAAAAATAATAAAAAAAAAAAACAAGAAACACAAGAGCAGCACGCAACTATTTTTCTAAATTTTTCTAATCAATCGTACCGAATTCGCAACTCAAGGCAATCATGTTAATTGGCCACAAAATGTAACGTTGCCAAATCAAAAAAAAAACTAAAAACAAAAACAACAAAGCGCTTTTCGTGTTTCTCGTGTCACAAAATCGAAGTTGTCGCGAAATTAGAAAATTATTGGTGTCTGTCGCCAAACCAGGAAAAGGAAAAGGACCAGGACCAGGCCCATAAACAGACTGAGAGACGTCACCAGGGCTGGAAAGGAACGTTGAGCAGGCCTGCCATGCTGGGGACCTCTTGTTGTTATTATTGTCGCCGCCGCCACGTTGCAAACGATGCCGTCGTGGTCATGCCCAGGATGCTGATTTCACCAGGACGAAAATAGTGTCGATAGACTCAAGTTGGAGTCTCGACGCGGATACCTGGGTTGTTGGCCCCAGTGGGTGCCATGTGGGCATGGAGCTAAGATTCACGCATTGAAAGTATTGGACTTGGATGGCTCTGATGTAAAGGAAAGGAAGCGCGCGCGTGCAAAGAAAAGTAGCGTAGTCCGCCAGCCGTGTCCCGCACTTTGCCCCCACCCAATTTTGATTCCCTTCTCGCAACTAACGTATTCATAGTGCCGTAGTGTTTTAATTTGAAAGAGATTCTCGCTCAATCGCTCACCCGCCCGCTCTCTCAAAGTGTCTCTCTCTCTCACAAGGATAAGTTCACGCGTGTCTATGTGTGTGTGTGTGTGCGCGTCCTCTTACTCTCCTGCTAGTGCGTGCTCGCTCTCTAACTGTCAGCCGCTCTCGCAGTTGACATGTTTATGTTTTGGCAACAAACGGCTCTCTCTGTTGCAAACTTTGACAGCTGCAAGTGTCAGCACAGTGGTACAAAATGATGAAAATCTAAGTGCAACTTTAATATGATTCGATACAACTTGATTTGTTTTGCTTATTCAATGTAATCAAATGGCTAAATAAGACTAACTAATGGTTCCTAGCTAACACTACACTGAGACATACAAATATGCTGTTGACACAAGAGGACTTGGAATGATAAATTGATTGGTAAGTTTTAATGTTATAGATTGTATAAACATACTTAAATGTATGTTGTGGAACTGTTGGCGTCACTCAGAAAATATATTCGATATAAATTGGACGTATTCCTTTCATTATGAGAAATATTGTAAATATATATACTAAAATAAAATTACTATAATAATAAAATATATATATATATATATATATACTATAAGTATATAAAATTCAAAAATATACCAAAAGGTATATTTCTTTTATCGATGTACTATATTACTTCTTGAATAATTTTCAAAATTTTGTTTCATCGCAACCTTGCTTCTTTTTTCGATTTGGATGGGCGAAAGTGGAGATATCAATAAACTTAATTTGAAAAATAAAACAAAAACAGTGTGTTACATACATTTCTTATCGCCACAAAGCTATAATACCCTTCAACTCTATGTGTAGCGGATATAAAAAAAGTCCGAAAACAATTCGAAATGTTACTAAGGAATCTACGAGTATCTGCAAATATACACTCAACTTTCCTTATCAAATATCCACAGTAACGAACTTTTTATACCCGCTACCCATAGGGTAGAATGGTATTATAACTTTGTGCCGGCAGGAAATGTAAGTAACAGGTAGAAGGAGGCATCTCCGACTCTATAAAGTATATATATTCTTGATCAACGTCAACAGCCGAGACGAAATAGTCATGTCCGTCTGTCCGTCCGTCCGTATAAAACACTGGATCTCAGAGACTATAAGAGATAGAGCTATAATTTTTTTCGACAGTATTTGTTATGTTTGCACGCAGATCAAGTTTGTTTCAAATTTTTTCCACGCCCACTTCCGCCCCCGCAAATCAAAAAAATCGAATAACAAGCCTAACAATAACAAGCTAGAGTTACGAATTTTGGTATATATAATAATTACAGTAGAAGTTATAATTCACGAAAATTTGGTTGCGTTCAGATTAAAATTGTGGAAGTTATTAAAGAAATACTTTTGTATGGGCAAAAACGCCTACTTACTAGGGGTCTGAGTTGTTTTGGCCGACAATCTGGCACATTGTGCCGTCTATGGTATATTTTGAATGGTGTACTATATCGATATACCAAACATACCATTTGGTATATTTTTAGTATTTTTTAGTATTTCCGGTAAATTTTGAAAATGATACCGCAATATTTTGCCTTTATTAAAAATGGGTAGCGGGTATCTCACAGTCGAGCACACTCGACTGTAACTTTCATGTTTAAAAATGTAGTCTGCAGAAAATACTATAACAACACAGTGTAGTATAATAAATAGTTGATTTTTGTATTGCACAATCTCTTAAATAGTTCTGGAAAACATTAATTTCAAGTAAGGGATCACCACTCGTCCGCTTCCTTTATCTCAATTTGAACAACTCAACTCCAATGTAGTCTTAAATGTAATCGCCCACTTATCTAATATTGATAGTCAAACCACACGAAATCTAATTTAAAAGCCACGCAATGCTGACAATTTGAAATCAATTTAGCCCATTAGAAATGCCCACAGGCCCCAGAGCGCCCGCCCTCGGTGATGTGGGCCAAAACACAAAACACTAAGGATAAATCCGCAAATGTGCAATTTTCCAGAAATGCTCGTCGATTTGAATGCAGTCGAGCGAGTTTTACATTTAATTATAAGTGCATTATTATTATATTATTGCCATACCCGTTCTGTAAAACAACACCAACAGACAACAAACTCGAAGTGGGACTTTAGCCGGCTCGGCTCGGATTGGTTGGATAAGGCTGGCTGCCTTATTTGACAGGCCAGACATTCATCAACACAACGAATGGCGCACAGCTCGTAACATTTGCACGAAAACTCATTATTTTAATTAACTTTCTCTTCACAAAACCATTCGGTGCGGTTGCCACGGACATCGACATTGCCACCAACACCGACATCAACTCCGACTCTGACTCCGACTCCGACTCTGACTCTGATTGCGACTATGACTGAGACAGCGACTGTGGCACCGACAACGTCATCGACACCGGCAACTACAACAGTTACGACCGAGATGAGGCGAGTGTTTGCGATTCTCTGACACTAGGCAAGCTTCGGGAGAGCGATAGAGATAGATAGTGTGCAAGTGTGAGGGAGAAACAGTGCAGCTGCCTTAAATGGCTCAGAAGCCTGTGGCTGTCCTTTATCCTGCTAAATCGCATTACTAAACTGTCATGTGAAATGTCAACAGTAAAGCGCTCAGTGATTGTTAATTTCACTTCTCGTATACCCTGTAGAGCATGTTGCTGCTGTTTTAAGAGACGCCATCGACATCGCCATCGCCATAGAAATCGTCGTGCTGTTCGCCATTGAAAGCCACTGCCCAATTGCCAACAGCATCAGCGAGAGCATTGTCTTGAGACTTATGGAGCCGCTGCCACTCTCTTTGCTAGAAATGGGTCTGTCTATGGTGGACAATCGCTTAAGCCGCGCTTTGGCACTGCGATTTCGAATATTGTTGGTCTTTTGTTTGGTTGCCTATCTTATGCCATGATTGTGGGTGATAATCCGTTTCAGAGAACTCTTAATTGATACTATATATGACGAGTTACCAATTCAAATATATTAAACCGTCATTCTGGATGATAGTCGATAAATTTATTTATTATGGTATGGTATGAACGTAATTTAGGTTTACATTTTGTATTGCTTATTCTGAAGTTTACACTCTTTGCAATGACATGTCTGGATTCAAGTGAATTGATCTTGAGAAAATTATTTGGTATTTTCTTACTTACTTACTACTTACTACTCCTTTAAGTATACTACTTTTAACGCATCCATTTAGATTAAATGATGGAAAAATTAACATTTTAAAATAACGTTCAGTCAAGAATAATTGGATAAAGATTACGCGGTGCTAATTTGTTGTTTATGACTCAATCCACCTGATGCCCTACAAGAGAAATGTTGTTTCAGCAATCAAGTCACAACAAGCTCTGGGCAACATTTGGTCAATTGTTTCGTTAACAAATTGCACGACGCAGAGCTGCAGCTCATTTTCATAAATGCAAACCTCGTTTGTCTCGCTCCTCTCACTCCCTCTCGCTTGCTGTGTTGCATGCGACTGTTGGTCCGTTCTGTGGGTCACTTTAATGGCGAGTAGCGAGTAGTGAGAGTCCTGTATGTTCTTCTGATGCCCGCTCTCTCCTCTCTAGCTAGAGCTAAGAGCTCTGAGCTCAGAGCTCCACTCATGCGACGGCGTCTGTCACTGGTTATTCCCAAAGGTGCAAACAAAGTGATTATACTTGGCCATTGTTCCGACTCTTTGTGGCATGGGTCGTGGGAGTGTGCTGCGTGCTTCTCGTACTGACACTTGTACTTAGGGGAGAGAGGGGCATGCGTATGATGGTGGTTTATTAATTGAAACGTTAGTGCAGCAGCTACAAAAGCAGCTCCTAAATAATAGATTTGTATCGAGAATTGTGGCAAGCAGATATTTGATGCTCATTAAGTAAAGTGGTTTTAGTTTTCCCTTCTCCCGGAGCTCGTTGTGCAATTTATATGCTCGTGCACTTGTGGGCCAAGCACTGACAAAAACAACGGCGATGACGATGACGACGACGGCGACGACGACGATGGCGGTGTGTAGAGCTTGGTGCTGGCGGCTCAACAAAAAAGGTCCAAAGATGAATTGGGTCTCGTTTATTTTAATGCCCTGTCGCCGCAGTGGGTCGCACAGATGTCTCGGCGCAGATGAGCGGCTCAGTTGGGCTCACTTATTAGACATTAGCTCAGTTGAAGTTCGTGACTTTGTTGTGAGGCGCTTTTGTCCCCCATTCAAGCTTTGCGATCCCATCCGATGTGATGCGATCCAATCCACTCTCATTCGAACTCGGACTCCGACTCCAACTCCGACTCCGACTTCGAGTCAGTTTTGGAGGCCTTTGTGTAAGGTGCACATTAGTAGTAATTTTTAATGGTTTACTTTTTCGTCCACTTTGTTCGAATGCTGTGAACGGTTTTCTATTTAAATTGCTTGTGTTGTTTCTGTTTCTATATCTGTTTTTATTTTCGTCTTCTTCTAAAGTTTTTAGTGGTTTATTATTTAAATGAGTTTTTAGCTCTCTTTCAAGCTATTGTCTCCACAATTCCTAAGTCCCTCAGTCGCTCAAAGACTTCCCCAAGGTAGATATCATTTTTGGTGTGTTCGAATTTAATCAATTTGATTTATTTTCTTCGTTCATTTTGTGTTGAAAATATTGTACAAAAGCATTGTGCCCATGCGTATCCATATCCACAGCCACATACACTCATAGTATCATATGGCATTCAGGAAAAACAGATTTTATTTTTTTGAAACTTGGAATTCGGTTGGCCGTTAAGAGGGGAGCCGAATTAGCATAAACAGTTGAGGGTAAGGCAATACTCCGATATCGATTGCGGACAGACTCCTCCTACCAGAAATTGTGTTTGGGTTATTTGAAAATGAGCGACTTTGGTATTAACTAGATTCTTCAGTTTGTCTTTCCTTCAGAATATTTATGAAGACTTTGAGTTTCCTTTGCATGAAATTTATAATAAGAACAGTCTGCTCCCAAATATCGATCATGGAATATATCACCATGTAAGAAAGCTATAGTCGAGTGTGCTCGACTCTGAGATACCAGCTTCCCATTTTAAATAAAAGCAAAATAGTGCGGTATAAAGTATATATTTTTCGACTTTTGTCCACTAAACTTATTAAAATTTATTTAGCTTACACTCTTCTTTAATTATTGTATTTTAACGAAACCACTTCTAAATTTTTAATAGAAAAAACGTATTTTTTCTATTTAGCCACACTTCCTCTTATTGATTAGTGAGTGGCCAGAAAATGACAAATTAGACTTTGGTAACAAGCTGAATCGGCTACCAGATCCGCTTGCCATTTTACTACTTTACTATTTTCATCAGAAACCCCAGAGCCACCCACTATTATTTAAAATAGCATATCTATCTTGATGACCAAATACGAGTACAATTGCTGAGGAGAAACATATCGAGGACCAGAACCAGAGCGAGGACCAGGACCAAACCCAGATTATCCAGAGGCACAACACACCCAGTCAGCCCAGTTTTGTTTATGAGAAATTACATTTGAACAGCAAGCAGCAGATGCCAATCTTATTAATGTTGCTTGCTGCACTGTCTGTTTGGTTGTGTGTTCCGCCTGCCGGTCCGGCCGTCTGACCGTTAGTCCATCTTGTTATTGCTGGCTTGGCATTTGGTAGTCTCAGCCGAAGTCTTGTCGACTAGCCAACATTTTTGCAAACAGCAACAACTACAACAACATGTTGCCTGACATCCCACTCCGTTGAGGCTAAAATGTATCAAATTTCAATGCACAATCATCACAATCAAAAATAAAAATTCTGAAATCAACTTTTGTTGGCTCTGCTCTGTTGTGCTGTACTCCGGCGATGACTGCAGCCAACCATGTGACTGCTTTTGTTGTTGTTACTGTTGTGGTTGTTAATGTTGGTGTTGGTGTTGGTGCTGGTGCTGGTGCTGGTTATGTAGCTGGAGCTTGTTGTTGGTAATATAAGATACGAAATCAAAAATACATCATTGCCAACAAGCTGAAGCTGAAGCTGGCTTGCCCAGCGATCTGCAGCTACGACTGGCCATCGGCATCTTCTTCTGCTCCTCCTCACTACTCTCTCTCTCTCTCTCTCTCTCTCTCTCTCCTGATCCTCAAACTGTTGCTCCTCGATGTTCATTTGTCTGACCAGCGCTGATTGTATGCATGTTTCGCTTTTCTTCTGCCGCACGCTAAATGAAGTAAGCAAACGTTGATTACATGGCCTCAAGTGTGCGCCGTGTCTGCAGTCGTCTTGTCCCAGGATCGTCGATCTGCTCCATGCTGCTGGGAACGCTGAACGGGTATATTTGTCCGTCTGTCGGCTGGCTGTCTGTCTGACTGGGAATCTGCATGTTGGCGCATCGCATCGTCGTTTTTAATGATGACTTCAAATGAGACGCTGTTTCTCTACACGTTTCTCATGTGGCCAATCTGTGGTGTAAGCCTGGCCATAATAGACTTGATTTTAGCCTGATTAAACGAATGCTCGTCTCTGCCCGCATCGTCGTCCTACGAGAAGTGTGTTAATTTTTAATTAGACCTGTACTGTTATTTGTTGTCGCTGTTGCTGCTCTTGCTGAGTTGCGGTGGGTTGCAGAGTTTTGCTGGCTTGTTGCGCTGTTTGCTGGTCGATCAGCAGAATGGGTTAAGAATGCAATTGACTTTGTCTCGCCCTCTTGACTTTGGCCGCCACAAATTTGCAAATGGGAAAACGAGACACGAGTCAGAAGACAGAAGACAGGAGACAGGAGACAACCATATAAGGTGGGGCCCTCGATGAGATGCGACACAAACAGCTACGACGACTCCTCTTTACAACTTACATGTTCTTAATTACAATAAAATGTTACAAGCTTAAGGTGAGGTGAGGCTACAAACAACACGGCACAACAAGCGAACACAACACAACAACAACAACAACGGCCACGACGCCAATTCCAGCTTCAATTGCAGCTCCACGCTTCGGTTCACTTTGATGTAGGCAACAACAATGGCCCTCAGCCAGAACCTCAACCAAAACCCGAACTACTCCAACCATGGCCATGGAACTGTGCGACGCGATGCGGTGCGATGCGATGGTGGCAGGAGCTGAAGTGAGTGGGACCAGCCCACGGTCCATTTTCAATATTGTATTCTTATTATTATGAAATCAAGCAAGCGGGCTCAGTGCCCCGGCCAGGTATGATATGCATATAAATAAATAAAAGGAAAATTGACAAGCTCATAAACTCGCTCGCGCCTCAGAGAAATTCAATCTTGTAGATACAAATGAAACGCAATCATATTTTATGCATGAGCCTGACAAAAAAAAAAAGACGTGAAAATAAAACCGAGAAAAAAGAAAAGAAACCAAAATGAGAACAACCAAAGTGCAAAGATACTTACGAGCTTATTCGTTGACTATACAAAATTGTGTGTCCCTCACATGTCTCCATGTGCATTTGAGTATATGGACATGTGCAAAATATAGTTATTTGTGAGGTGAGGGTGCTTCATAATCGAAGAAAAACAAAATATCGTATAGTACATTTGGTAATGATAAGAAATGGCAATTAAAAAAGCAAAATAATTCAAATAAATTTGTTTCATATTTATGCACTTTACAAATCTATTATATTATTATTATTATTATTATTATTATTTATTTGTGTTAATATTCCTTGGTCTACAAACGAAGTATAAAATGTTTGAAATTGCAATACAATAATAAATTTGATTTTTATAATACTAGTTAAAATAATAAATTTAATATCAACTATGAGACCAAATTGGCATTTAAAAAATAGATTTGATATCATAATTTTTATATTTATAGAATTAACTTATCTTGAGCAGCCCTCTTGTATACGCGTGCTGTATGTTTTCACTTTGCGTTTGGGTGCAATGCCACAGAGTCGAACGAAGGTGTTAAGTTATGGCACAGTCCTCAGCTACACACAGCTGGGCATCCAATTGGCTGGCCAGTGGCCACCACGCTCGAGCCCCGTCTCCTTATCCACAAATTAAGCATCAGCATCGTATTTCACTCTTCTAGTTATTATTCCTTTTATTTTTTGGTTTTTGTAGATGATGTTGTTGCATGAAACATACGTGAACATACCTCAAAGGGGGTTCGGTTAGTTCTCCTCCGCTGGAAGTGCTCAGTGTCACCAGTCGCTGGTCACCGTCACCGTCAACGTCACCATCAGCGTCAGTGTCGCTGTGAGAATGAGAAGCGAGAGAGATAGAAAGAGAGAGATAGAAAGAATGAGGGAGAGACTGAAAACCACACGCCCTGTTTGATTTATTGCGCATTGTCAAATTATCCTTGATAAGTCATTAATATATTTTTTGGCCACTCTTCGCAATGGTCTCTTGGCCAGGCTTGGTCTTGGTCTCTTGGTTGTCGTCATTAATGCCGTCTGTTTGCTTTTGTTTTGACGTTGACTTTTGTGTAGTTGTTGTTGCTCAGTTGCACAGTTGAACTTTAATGCTCAACACTTTCGGGATCGTAACGCCCAATTCACATTGCCATAAAAAGCGCTAAGTAACCATGGCTACCAAGGCGCCCCACACACGACACACACACAAACACACACGCACAAACAAAGTGTGGTATAATTTATGTCTTTACAAGCTCTCGAATGAAGTGGCAAATTCACACTTTTAACCAGCCCGTAAAAATGTAATAGTTGGCTCATATTGTATTGTAGGACAGGCCACAGCCACAAATAACATCATCATAAAACGCAGTTCACAAATCATAAATATAAATAAAATTCGTGTGGCGAACCAACAGCAACACCAACACCACTACCAATCCCATTCATCCCAATATTCCTGGCAATCCAATTCAATCCAATCTAATTGAACGCTCTGCCCAGTCCAGCCCAGCCACGATTGCCCTCATCTCGCCACGTCGCAACGATCATCATCGATCCATTTCGCATACAATAAAGCAATCTGATTTTCGTATCATAAACTTAAAATGCTCTCAGTCCGGCTTCAGCATTTGCGTTTGCCAGCCGTAAATCTTCTTTAGCCTTTCTGGCTCTGGCTCTGGCTCTGACTTGCTCTTGGCTCTATCAGAGCCAGAGTATGCTACAACATGCAAGAGATACCATGCCACCAGACCTTGCAACCAATACCTCGCATCGCGCCGCTCTCCAGGCTCTGCTCAGTGTTTGCGCATGCGCACGCGCGTTTGCTGCGTTGATAGATTTATGGCGCCAAATAAACTGCCTTAAGACAACAAGGCAAATCAGCAGAGAGAAAAAATAACTAAAAAGGCAGCAGTCAAAGGAAAATCGGCAGGGGCTCTGGGATCTACCGAGCTTGGTTAATCAAATAGTAAACGCTAAGAGAGATCACTAATCATGACCATTTGGCACTTTATGAAAAAAATAAGATTGCCATTTGTTATTCATTCTAATTAAGAGGTTATTATGAAATAATTGTTTCCTTCAATCTCATAATAGTCAGTTGTGAAAAAGATTTACAATACTTTCACAACAGTGAACAGTCAGATCGATATACGAAATACGTAAATAGAACAAAGCTAAGAGAACGTGTAAGCTTTTATTAGATATTTCATTTTATTTTTATAGCTAATAGCTCAAGTTCATAGCTTATTTAGGAATATCTCTTGCCGAAAAGGGATGTTGAGTCCCAATTTTCAAGCACTCGAACAGTATTTGGCAGTCGACCAATTCCAACTCGGAAACGAGTCGAGAACTACGAGCACGCGATTTGCAAATCGCGTTCATAATAATTCTCAGATACGATAATTAGTCGCAATGCGATTATAAGAGGTGGCTCTTGCCGCTCCGACCGCTCAGACTGACCAGACCGACCAGATCAGGCCAGCGGCTATGAGGACAGTGCGCAATGCGCATGAGTAACGCCACCTAGGCAAGAGATTTATGAGCACACAGGACAGGCACAGGCACAGTACAACAGCCTAGACGAAGGCGAGGGGGCAAGTGCAGAGTTGACGTTCATTTGAGCAGCTAAAAATTTGCGGCCGATTCAATCCGAGCGCGATCCCTTGCTCTTGGCTATGCGCTAGCCCGCTGACATAATTGCGGCATGAGAGTAGAGGAGGAGGTGGGTGAGAAGGGGTTGTCTTGCAAATTGATTGAAAACTTACAACAACTGCAGCACAAATTATGTCGACGGCATTGAGCGACATGCGACGATGTTCGTCGTCAGTTGGCAGCGAGAATTTTATTAAAAATAATTACACCTTTGTAGTTTGTCAATCAAACCGTAAACGGGGCCAAAAATAAGCCACACCAAGAACCAGGCCAGGCCAGGCCAAACGAGCAGCCAAACATCGAATCAACCAACATGTTGAAAAATCGCTACAACTTTTCGCTGAGTCAACACAAATGTTGACCAACTCAGCAGCGAGCGAGCGAGCGGAGTAAATCTCATTTGAGCCTCTACTGACGTGTCGCAGGATTAAGTTGTCAATTGGTTCAGCCATGGAGCTGGCAACGCCTCTGTTGTCGTTGTTTTAGCATTGCGAAAATATTGAAATTATTTTGTATCTCAGTATCTGTATCTATGCGCAAGTGCGTGTGTGTGTGTGTGTGTGTCTGTCGGCTCTGTCCAGCTTAGTTACAATCTCAATACAATGAGCGCATTTTGATGGATTTTCCATTGATTTACGATGCAGTTGGCCCCGCCCGCCTCCTGCCGACACCTGACACCCCGCTGGCCCCCAGAGCAGGGAATGGAACTCTTCGAGACCCCGCCTGCAATTAACAAGAATCATTTTAGGCTGCGGTTTCCCTGCGCTGTGGCGTGGTGTTAATAATGCCACCGAGTAAACGCTGATTGAATGACTCGATCTGGCCAACGAGAAGTTGCTCAGTTGTCAGACGGACAGCAGGGACAAATCGGGACACCTGGACAACAAGCCAGTAAAGATAATTTATGTATATTCAAAAGTGTGATGGGACGGCTGCTTGAGCTGCTTGTGACTTGGGCTAAGGTTCGAGATTGGTTTAACTTTGAACGGAGTGTTGCTGCGTCACTTAATAGGCGACAGTGATTACTGTACAAGTTTGTGTTGCTGTTGCTGTTGCTGTTTCTGATGCTGTGGTTGGTTGCTGCTGCTGATGTCTGATGTCTGACAGGGCCTATAAGTCAATTAGTTATCCGAGTCTAGTGCTGAGCTGTGTGGTGCTGGGAAACCGATTTGCGATAAGAATTCCGAATGATATGCAATTGATTTTATGGTCGATAAAATCACTCAGGAAAACTACACAACAGCAGTGTTCATTGCCATATGTAGCTCACGTGACTTGTTTCGAGTTGTGTCCTTTCAATTACGCCAATTAAAGCTCTTTGAAGCCAGTCCGAAAGCTGTCTTTAAAAGTGTTTCAATCAATTCATTGGGTATCTAATAATATCTAAGACCATTCAAAGTGCTCCAATTATAAATACATTGAATTTTCGCAAACTTTATTAATTAAATTTAGCACTGTGTTATACACAGAGAAAAAAGTGGATTGCAAATCTAGAATTAAGAACTTTTTGATAAGTTTGAAACAATCATCGTTTTAAAATTGAATAGTGTAATAGTCTGTGAAATACCCGCTACCCATTTTTAATAAAAGCAAAATTAAGCTTGATATTCGATTTTGTGGGGCGTAAAGTGGGCGTGGCAAAACAAACTTGATCTGCCTGCAAGCATAACAAGTGCTGTTCCAAATATCTCTATGTCTTAGAGTATAAGAAGGGTATAAGGGTATAAGAAAATACAAAATTTTACAACGTTTGATCTTGATTTAATATTTTGCCTTCTTGGTTACATTTTTGAAAATCTTCGATTCTTGAAACAAAAATAATATCTTGACTCAAGAATTGGCAATCCAGATTTGTAAACTAGTGATCTTGCTTTGAAAATTTACCTTCTTGGTTAAATTTTAACATCATTTCATCTGGATTCAATATTTTATTCTTGATTTTAGAGTTTCTTTTTTCTGTGTACACACACATATGAAAAGGTGAAGGAAGAAATTATAGAAACCTATCAGAATGCCTTTTAGTTAGAAGACTGGATTAAATATAACCTACTAAATTTTTAAAATTAGAGTTACAATTGAAATGCATTCAGATCATTACTTTTAAATATTTGTTATAAATTGCTTTAAAGACTTTAAACATTGTATTTTACTCAAGGTATAAATATCGTGTGTCTGAATGCTTGGAAAATTTGAATGCTATTATTTTTCAATTAGAACTATGAATAGCATTTGAAATAAACGCTTCGTTTAATCAACTTTGCCAATTATTAAACACTTGCTGCCTCCATCGCAGTTGAACACTTGGATCTCTGACTATTTGGAAAACGCCAAGTCGCAAAAGACTCTTTGGATCACAGATGATTGATTGCAATTTAAAATAAAAATAATTTCTTTGAGAAAAGTTTCAACGAACGTTGTTGCAGCTTAAATGTGCGTTGCCAAAATGTGCAACACGTGAACATTTGTCATAATCAAATCAAATTGTACACACGTGAAAATGTATTACAAAATTTCATTTGCATGTTGCCGTTGTCGTGCTCTCAGCTGCACGTTGCACGTTGTTGTTTATGCTGTAAAAAATGAATCGAATTGATGATGATGACGATGACGATGGCGATGACGATGATGATGGGTCGATACCAATAGCCATATCCATATCCATACACATAATTGGGCACGCGATGTAATAAAATTGGCAAACCAGCCTTGTTGTTATTGTGTTGTTGTAGTGGGCGATAGACTGGCAGCACCCCAGACTTGGTGGTGTGGGGGGGGGGGGGGGGAGGAGCAGGGGTAGGGTAACTGCATTTACAGTTTGCATATCATGCCCATGACGCAAGCTGTCAACTTCCCGCGGTGTTCATAAAAGTCTTGTTTTGTTTGATTGTCGCATGGCTCACATAGAGTCGGACACCCACAAATACACACACACACTCACACATATGCAGAGTTATTGCATTTGCATTGTTATCGCATAGATACGGATGTCCGACCGCCAGACATCCACATCTATGACCACAGCCAGCGGTAGAGCTCTTCACATTCCCGTTGTTGTGCGGCCGGTGTCGCTTGGGTTTCCAGTTCTGTTGAGTTCGGTTCAATTCAATGCAAATATCTATCAACTGCACATTCCTGTTGCTTTTGGCTCTCATCTCTTGGCTGTCGGCTGTCGGCTCTGGGCTATTGCTGTTGCTGTTGCTGTTGCAGCGGCACTTATCACTTCATTGCAGTTTTATGGCGCGTCAAAATTGATGCTTAACGGTTTTTCGCGTTTGCCACATTTAGAACCCGTCCCGCAACTGTCGGTCATGCCCCATGTGGCATACAATGAATTTGATTTTGATTTTGATTTTCATTTTGATGCTGCAGCTGATTTGCATGGAGGGGGAACGCAACTGTTGCACATCCAGTAATCCAGTTATTATCACGTGCTGCATGTCCACTTTATGACACTGTGTCCGAATTTTTGCTGGATAATGCTTTGATGCAAAGCCATTAGATAAGGTGAAAGTCCAAAGAATACGAGCTAATGATGCTTTTCATCGAAAATAGAGACATGCATTTCATTACTATGTGGTTAAAATACGAAAATATATTAATATAGTATTACATTCAAAATATACCATAGATTACAAAATATACCAGATTTTTGGGCTGTCAGGCTAAGACGCGTAGTAAGTTGGCGTTTTTTCCATACAAAAGAATTTCTTAATTTTTATCTAATCACAACTAGGAATCATGAACACTGTAGTTGTTATTGTTAAAACTAAAAATTGAGGCTTCAATATTGTTATTCATTTTTTAACGTCTTACTGGGGCGGAAAATTTCAAAAACAAACAAGATATGCGTGCAAAATTAAAATACCCGCTACCCATTTTGAATAAAAGCAAAATATTGCGGTATTTTTTCAAAATATACCAAAAATACAAATATACTAAAATATATCAAACTGTATATTTGTTATATCAATATAGTACCACATTCAAAATATACCATAGACGGCACGATATACCAGATTGCCAGCCAAAGCAACTAAGACCCCTAGTCCATACAAAAGTATTTCTTTAATAACTTCCACAATTTTTATCTGATCGCAATCAAATTATTGTATACACCAAAATTCGCAGCTCTAGCTTTAAAATTGCGCTTGCCATTCGATTTTTTTGATTTGCGGGGGCGGAAGTGGGCGTGGAAAAAATTTGAAACAAACTTGAAATGCAAACATAACAAGTGCTGTCGGTAAAAATTATAGCTCTATCTCTTATATTCTCTGAGATGTAGGTGTTCATACGGACAGACGGACAGACACAAGACACACAGACACACAGACGGACATGGCTAGATCGTCTCGGCTGTTGATGCTGATCAAGAATATATATACTTTATAGGGTCGGAGATGCCTCCTTCTACCTGATACATACATTTCCTGCCGGCACAAAGTTATAATACCCTTCTACCCTATGGGTACCGGGTATAAAAAATATATCTGTATGTCTTATAGTCTCTGAAATCTATTTGTTCTTGCGGACGGACGGCAGACAGACAGAGCAACTGACATGACTGACTGCTCAGGAATATATAAGAATATAAAAATATATACGAATATTAGAATATATATATATAAGTAAGAATATATATTATTTATAGGGTATTCTGCCTGTTACATACATTTCCTGCAGATGCTAAGTTCTACCCGGGTGTAATAAATATTTATTCTAAAACACATTTACTAGCATGTTTTTTAGTGAGTTGCATTAATTATGCTGCCCAGTTAAATTTTCGACGTGACTAAGTTACAATTTTTCGAACAGTATCGAAATCGCCCACGCACGTGATAAGACTTATCATATGTATGTTATTGTTTGGCATTCCCTGTCTCCCTTCTTCCACTATGAATCCCTGTTGAGTATTGTATCTCAATCGATTTGAATCGAGGGGAAGACAGTACAGGTTCGATTTTATTTTGCGCCGCTGATTTTATTACCGATTTTAGATGATTTTTATGTTCTAACAACAATTTGAGAAGTTTTACGAGCATACGAGTAAAACTTCAAGCTATTTTTTATGGTATTCCTCAACTGAAGTCAACTTTCCAGCGATTGAGTTTTTACGATCATTTAATTGAATCGTGAACATTTCTATTTGGTCAGTTATATGGCGTCAGTTGATTGGGGGAAATGCGCATAAAAATGCCCAAACAAATGAGTCTCTGAAATATGAAATGGGCTTGATAAAAGGGCATTCAAAAACGAGTATTTATAGGCATTAGTACTGACTTTAATATCAATTAGAATTATTACTTATTTCGCTGGTTATTGAATTAAATTGAGTCATTCTCTTGCTTCGCTCCCGGGGGAAAAGTGATCGAATGAGATGAGATGGCAGCTGAAAGTCAAAACTGTACAACTGTCGGTCGAGCCACATGGTTTCCTAGTCCTAGTTGTCCTACTTGATCGTCCTGGCGATGCGCATCAGTCACCACACACAACTCAACACACACACATGTAGAGGCAGCCGCAGGCCTGAAATTACTCAAACAAAATGGTCGTAAATCGAGAGGTTGACTTCTTGTCGTCAAAAAAAGGAGGACAGTAACAACCACTAAGCGGATTTTCAGGTACCGCTGAAACCGCCGAACAGGCAAAGCCAACCTTTTTCCTTTCGTTCTCGTTTTCGTTTTCGTTTCGTTTTCGTTCTCATTTTGTTTTCCTTTGAAAAGTGCAGCTGAACTGTCTGTGCTTCGGGGAAATAGCACATGTAGAAGAAGTATTGGAAGGAGGCAGAGGACAACCAAAAGAATAACAACAAGCCGACGGCACTTACAGGAAAACTGTGCCCAGATAAAGTGCGAGTATCTGTTTTGGATTGTCTCAAACAAAACAATCAGCGAAGCGCAGCAAACTATGCGTCCTTAATTTCATTACCCAAGAACTCCAACTGTGCGTCACTTTCGCTTTTCCCTTCAGCCCAGCAGCCCGTGGAAGGAAGAAGGGTCCTCAGAAGGACTCAGCAGAGGGCGAGGCGAGTCAAGTAGATCCTTGCCAGAGCTGCGCACATGTAAGACGACACCTTGCACACTTTTGACTAGCAATACATCGAGTCTCAAAGAGGATCAGGCAGTCAGGCAGTCAGCAAGCTAGTTAGTCAATTTGCAGCCTGTTTCAGCTTTATATTGAATCCAATCTGGCTGCGGCTGACACTGCGAATGGGTCGCGAATTTAATGCTTGCGCATTAAAATAAATTCTTAAAATAATCAAAATTAAAGCGTTGCCTCGTTGCGACTGCATTTTATGTTGGCCCATTCGCGTTTTTCATGTTCGCATTGTTGTTGCAGGATCGCGGCAATTTAACACGTGATAGTTTATTTTGCTAATAGAAGCCAATCATAAAAGCCAACTTTTATATGCAATTTAAATGCCCTCTTCTCTTCTGTGGCAAGATATCAGTATTTTAGCATCAAATTAAAAGTTTGCCTCACTCCACATGAGGGTTTTATTATCGAGGTATCGTCGGATCGCGATCGTAAAAGTTTACACGGTTTGATGGGATTTATATGGGCAATCTTAACAGTAGTTTTATCTGAATACTTCGATTGTGAATAATACAACGTTGATTGCGTTTGCAAAAAACGAAATAAAAAAGAAAATGCGAGAGATTCTCTTTCTCTGCTCCTCTTGATTTAAGCAAGAGCAAGAGCACGAGTCAAGTACTTGTATTTTGAAGTGAACAGCACTTAAGATTCCGATTATCGCTTTGAACAAACGAAAATAGCTTGGAAAGTAAGGTAAAATTAGCTCTGATTTGATTGCATTTACCACCATTCCCAATTGATATATGGTATATGACACGATCTGGCGCCGAATGAAGCGTCTGTCACAAAATATTGAATGATGATTCATTTGCGAGTGTTTGAATCTTTTGACACATCGCTTTCATTATGAAATTGATGGGGTTTCTACTTATCTACGACTCGCTCTCTCTCTCCCTCTCACTCTCTCTCTTTCGAATAAGTGGGTTAAATAATTGTAATGGGTGTGATTAACCGCAACATACCTGCAAATAACGCGGTATCATTGTTGCTTTCCAATTTAACTGTCTTAAGAATAAGATGATGAAAGATCAATTGGCAAACATGGAACTTGATGGAATTCAATTCTACTATTTATGTATTTCAAATTTAAAATCCGATCGTATTCTGGTTATATAGACAATAGAAGCCATTTATGTTGACCTTTTCTTCGCTTGCTCCCATTGCTGCTCATCAATAACCATTAATCTGAATTTGATAAATAATTCTTCTAGGGGTTGCCTGCTGACCTCTCCCTGGCAGCTTATCAACTAGACTGACAATCACGTGGGTGACTTTAACACAGTCATGAAACTAACTATCTCAAACTGAATGCAGTAGGTTAGTTCGGGCTAAATGCTAGAAAGAGGCCCCTTGAGGTCTAGGGAAAGAGGGGGGCTGGGGCAGTTAGGCAGTGGGGGTCTCCTATCATATGTCTCTGGGTAGCAGCACCTGAAAACTAAACGGAACATGAAAATATCAGTGATTGAGCGATCAGTTAAAACGTTTATGAAGTGAACGGGAATGATTGAGTGGATATTGTAGAGCGGCGCGCCCGATTGGACTCGACCCGACACGACTCGCCTCGACTCTTCTCTTCTCTCCTCTAGCTGTTGCAGTTGTTGGGTTGGGTTGGGTACTTTGTCTATGCGTAGTACACTCACTTGTGGCCCCCCAATGATAAACGTCGAGCGTCGAACGCCGAACGGCAAGTGTAACGACTGAAACGAGAAAATACAAACAGCGGCATTATGTGGCATTAGGCTGTGTCAAAAAAAGCATTTGCAGAATGTTGATTTCTGTTTACGTTGTGGCAAGCAATTGATATCAATTTGGTAACGATACACGCATGACATGTCCAACAGTGCGGCTCAAGGGGCTTAGGGTCAGAAAGGCCCAAAGACGAACGCTTCAAGTTGCTCTGAATGATCGCCTCGTGATGTGGATGGGGGGAATTGATTGCGGGCGTACAGAGAGGGAAGGAAATACAGACAAACAGAGAGAGAGAGAGAGAGAGGGAGAGAGAGAGAGAGTTGCTCAAGGATCGCGACTGGGCCATCGAGTGGCGAGTTTATGTGGAAATGGTCGATAAGTTGGATGAGTTTATGACGGAGCACTTGTCAGTTTTGACAAGCTTGTTAATGGGCCACGTTTGCATCCACTCCTTTTGGGCCAACAAGTGCAAGACGAGCTGAGCTCAGCTAAAATGAGCTGAGCTGAGACGAGGCGTGAAATGCTCAATTAACACGAAATTTACGAGCCTCTCGATGCTAGTGCGATTGGGTCCTCAACCCATTACGGCAACCTGTTATTAGGAAAGGTCCTTGAAGTCTCGCCGAAAAAGAGTCGAAGCAGCGAGCAGTGAGCAGTGAGTTTACCTACAGCAGCAAGGCAGCGAGGCAGCAACATTATTTATGGCCATTTTCTCGCCTAGTTCAGCTCTGCGCTCTGGCCAAGTGTAAAAAGAATGCTCGTAAAAACTTTCTTTTGTTTCGACGTGCGCAACTTTACGACTTTTCCGATTCCTAGAGAGTGTTTTCCCGCTAAGTAAATACAAGTATTCCATTTGGGAAAATGCACAGAGATGGAGCAGAGAGACGAGGCGAGGCGAGGCAAGGCAAGGGCAAATCACAGTCGTAGACACGACGCGTCGGCAATGAAATATCAATAAAAGGAGCAACAATTTAATTTACACAAGCAACTTTGACAGCTTGTAAACGGGCCGAAAAAAAAGGCAACTCAGCGTTGTCATAATGACAACACTTACTGGGCCATCAAACAGACGCATCGGGAATTTTTACGAGCCTCTTTCGTGTGTCACGGCCGGTGAAAGGGTCGACAGCTATGTATGGAGAGACAGCTAGATAGATAGATGGATGGAGTGTTGCCCGGGGTCGATGATGGTTGCTCTAGCTGTTCTCGGTTCCCAATTCTGTTCTGAGTTCTGAGCTCTGAGTTCTCGGGGGTCGAAGTTTTTGTGGTCTCCGTAGACAACAGCCGTGGATTGTCATAATTTTGTATTTATCGTGTAATTTGTAGCGCAATTTGTTGCTCGTAAAATGTTCAAGTGAAAATATCATGAAATGCCGGGTAATGTGCTCGTTCATAAATGTAATGCACACGATGGGCCATATAAAAATCGTAAAATATTCCAAAGAAAGTTGTGTAAACATCAGCAGATGACACACCGCAACGACCAATTTATAGACTACTTTATGAACTCACCAAAAACATTGCTTTGGGGGGCAACTTTATAGTCGGTTAATCAGGCGACTTGAGAGTTCTTTAAATTGAGACGGAGATTGAGTTTCCCCTTTAAATTAATTTGTATTCGAATTTATGAAAGTAATCAATATATTACTATTGAACTTATCAACTATGAGTAATATTTGCGATTACTTTTGAGTTTTCAATATATAAGATCATTGCATATATACATTTTGTACGATTTTCAATTCAAGTCGTTTTTCTTAACTAACACATCAATAAATAGAAAAAGATTTTAATTTAGTTTGACAGAGAATGTTCTTAGATGCTCTCGCTTCTTTGCACATGAAATTGGAAATAATTCAATGCCAAACTGAACAATTCAATCTACAAATTGTGGTCCAATTGCTCGCATTATTTATTCACAATTTTCGTAATTTCTTTGGCCACTAAATCACCTGCAGCTGCATACATACATTGTATAGAATATATTGTAGCTCAAAGAGCAAGTCTGGGGTGGTGAGGAGAGGAGAGGTGATGCTGAGCAATGTCAATTTCGAAAAGTGCCTAAACCGAGAATATAAAACATCTAAAATTGCGGTGACTACGTGGCGTATGCGCAATCGAGTGCCCGTTTTGGGCATATCCATCATCATATCTAGCCATAATCGCCCACACACACACACACACACACATACACGCACACAAAGAGCCATGGCAGAAGCATTCGAGAAGAGGCGCAGACACATGAAAGTATTTTGCAAATTTGCGCTCAATTAATTGCATATAATTCATTTGTTGTTTGGCAACGCACGCAGGCTTGACTCCCAGACTCCCAGCTCGCCGAGACCCTTGGCCAAGGACCTGCACCCAACATTGGGGTATTTTATGGCATTTTGATTTGATTTTTGTCAAACGTCGACGCTGCCAACCACGACGGCGACGACGCAGCTGCCGTCGCTGCTGTTGCCATAGTCCAGCCAATGTCCCGTTTTTTGTTGCTGCTGTTGCCGTTGCTGTGCTGTTGCTGTTGGTTTTGTGCAGCGCCTCCCCTCTCTGTCGCTGGCCAACGTTTGATTTATTGCCGACCTTGTTATGTGCAGGCGCATTAGCGATATATCCATTTCACTTTCCATAATGGTGGCGGGACCCAAAGTGACAGACCCCGTCAGCTCGTCAAGCTTCAGCAGACAGAGCGAGACGACGATAGTGGCAATGGTTTACACTTTTTGCTCGCTGTAAGCTCGCTGTCTTGTAATTTGCAGGGGAAATGTGTGTGCGCTCTCTTTCGTTTACCCCTCTCGGTTTATGGCAACTGGAGAGTGGAGAGCGAGAGTGCAATGCGACGGAGGGGAAATGGCGATGCCATATTTATGGCTTGCGCAATTCGCTTCTCCTCAAGCGGCGGCGGACAATTAATCGCGATTTATGGATTTCGATAATTAGGAAATGCAGTTGAGAGTCATCCGCCGAAAAAGGTGACGTCACAATCTTTTTGCATTACTCTTAAATAAAACCTTTTTTCGATCTGCGTCATTCGCCCCGCTGTCGTCTTAAGTTCATATTTATTGACGTTTATTATGTGGCTCGAAATGAAAAGAAAGGAAAGTCAAAAGGAGAACAGAACCCGAATAATATTGTATTTATTTCTCGACTGCAATGACAATTAAATTTAATTTGACATAAATGCCAGCATTCAAAATGTAATAATTCGCCGAAAAGACGCTAAAAATCGCAAGTCGCAAACAACTCAAAAGGCAGCAGCAACCACAACAACAACAACAACAAATTGTCAACCCGGACCAGACTTGCAACAACAACATTAACAACAACAAGACTGCGAGCTTTTCCCTTTAGCTTCGCTTTGATCTCTGCTTTGTTTTCCATTTGTTGTTTTTATTTATTTTTAGCGAGCAACATTTTTGCATTTGCCAAATAAAATCAATTTATAAATTTCGATGCGAAGCCGCTTTTGTGATGCAAATTCGCAGCGCGAGCACAGCTCCAACAACAACAATAAATGTTACATTTTCGGGGGATTAGCAGCCAGTTAGTCAGAGAATCAGAGAATCAGAGAACTCGGAGAATTCAGAGATTCAGAGCTCTAGCCGGTTTGGCAGCATTTCCGCGCTTCGATCGCATGTGCGAAATGTAAGCTGTCACAATAAAGGTCAATCGGGTCACTGCTTTGGTTATCGTTGTTGTTATCGTTATCGCTCAGCTATATCGATAGCAATCTGTATGTGACATCACCAGAAGTCTTCCTCACCCCTCTCTCTCTCTCTCAAAAGTATTAAATTACCCCGAAATATATATTTTCTGACAAGCTACATTGATTTTCACTCAGCAAACGAAAATAGCAATAAAAGCAAAAGATTAAACATCAACAAATTCATAGCCATAAATTGTGCAGCAATGAGTTAACAAGATTTCAAAAATGAAGTGCACTACATTTAGATAATTTATGTTTGATCCATAATTTTCACATTTTTAAACTAATTTAAAATCAAATATGTATTACAAATGTTTGGTGAACTTGTTTAATACGAAAATGAGGCGTGAGAAACATTAATCAAATTAATATTTACAATCAAATATAATAACACTTTAGAAATTCATGTTATTTGTGCACGCACATAAATTTTGCCCCTCCCACTTCCTCCCCCGAATAACAAACAAAAAGAATAGTTATCGTAATTTTAAGACTAATACTATATAATAATAACTACAGTATTTATGATGAAAAGTGTAGAACTTATTAAGAAAATACTTTTGAATGCAGTACTATATCAATATATCAATATGTTTGCGGTATATTAATTTGGTATATTTTGAGAATAATACTGCACTGGTTTGCTCTTATTCAAAATGGGTATCTCACAGTCGAGTTTACTTGTTATAACAGAAATTGGATAAAGCGATTAGATTAATCCTATTGTATTATATAATGAAATACTGGTTTATATTTCGAAAAGTGAGCCTGAACTATGGAAAGTAGCTCTAATTGTCAATGACTTTTTTGAATCAGAACTGTTTGGATCGACACAAGACTTTTGTGGATTCTTCTGAGTGACCTTTAAAAAGAGAATTTGTATAAGTGGAGCCTGACCTTGAGCTGCAAATAGAATTTGTTGCACATTGATTATCATCTGTGTGTCGCTGTCGCTGTCGCTGTCGCTGTGTTGCTGTTGTTGTTGCTGTGGCTGTTGCAGCTTTTGTTTTCATTGTTTGGCTTATGGCTAAACAGATTGAATTTTTGGCAAGTTTTAACAAGCCAAAGGCCAGCGCCAGTCGAGAGTCGAGAGTCGGGAGTTGAGAGTGGAGAATTGCGAGTTTCCACAATTTGGTTGCCCCACTGATGTTGTTGTTGTTGTTGTTGTTGTTGTTGTTGCTGTTGCTGCAGGCGGGCAGATAAAGGGCAGCCTCGCAGGACTGGACTGCGAAGTGGAGTGGAGAGGAGAGGAGTGGAGTGGAGTTGACTCCTTATCGAAATGCCGACACACTCGAAACAACGTTTAATTAGAGTTTGTTGTTTATTTATTTATTTATTTGCGTCCCTCGCTTTGCGTGTGTGTGTGTGTGTGTGTGTGTGTGTGTGTTTTGGCCGTGTTCAGCTCCTGGTCTGCTGACCATTTGGTGACCAAGTCGCCGTCGCTGAACTGAACTCGAACTCGAAGTGAGCTGCAGTCTTCGACCATTAATAATTTCATTGAGTTGTTGTTGTTATTTTCGTTGTTTGTTCTGTATGTGCAGACCGCAGTTTTGTTGTTGTTGCTGCTGGCGTCGGCTTCCGTTCTGGCTACCAGCAGACTCAGCTCTACGCCCTCCCCTACCCACCCCCTCACCACGCTAGTTGCCCCCCAACTGGCACCCGGATGGAGTGTATGTGTGTGTGTGTGTGTGTGTGTGAGCCGCCTGTCGATATGGATGTGGTTGAGGGGAGGGGGGAGGAGACAGGGATGGGAAAGGAGGGCGATGGGGATGTTGTTGTTGTTGTTGTATATTTTTGAACATTTCATAAGAAATCGTTTGTGGCATTATTTAATTTTGTTGTTGTTTGGCTTGGCTTTTCTCATTATTGTTGTTGCTCTTCCTCTTCCTCTCTTTGTTATTGTTATTGTTGTGCACATTTTATTTACTTTGTTGTCGCTCAACTGACGAACTATTCTCAACTCTCAATTCTCTCAATGAGAACTTGGCTGGGTTCCATTGCACAACATTCCTTCTTTATTCTTCCTCCTTCCTTCTTCCAACTCGGCCATGGCATGTCCTTTCTTCCTCTGCTTCTTCCCTGTGGCTCCTGCGGCTCCTTTTGGCTTCCAGCATTTCTTTGGCTGTGGCCAAGCGATAATAATATTTGTTATTTACTTTAACGGAAGGAAAAACCAAAAACGGAAATGCACATAAATTTCTTTTTCGTAGATTATTATTTACTCTCCCTCTCTCTCTCTCTCTCTCTCTCTCTTTCTCTCTCTTTCTTTCCCTATATACCGATTCGTTGCCAAAGCTAAGGACAAGACCAAGGCAAACTTTCATGTTACCTTTCTTAGAGAATTTATTATATTTCAACCAACAAACTTCAAAATTAAAACTGCATATTTGCAATTCCAAGTTATTTGTTTTGATATTCAAACTGTTTTAATTGCATCATTTCAATTCAAATATCCAAAATATAGATTCACCCATTCTAGTTGCAAGTTTTAAAAATAGTGTAAAATATGTTTTAAATAAAAGTATTCATTTTATAAAATAATAAATATTAACATGCTGTGAAATACAAAAACAAATTAAAAGTATTGGTCGATAAAAATGAATTGTAGTGTTAAGAACTGTTTTAGTTTTGTTCAAAGAGTAACAAATATAAAATGCTTAGCATAGTTCGAAGAAGAAAATTTAATTTGAGATACACAATATCGACATCAATTATAAATATTGAGGAATTCTCAAAAATAAAGTTATTTTGTCGAGTATTATTCCTTTCAAAACTAAGTGAGATTTATTTATAATTCTGTTTGATACTTAAGAGAAATCTGAATATCGCATTCAAGTTGTTGTTCCCCAGTCTCTTGCCCCTAAACTTAATTTAGTCATGTTGTGTTTTACTTAGAGTCAGAAGAAGAACATCCTGGAGTATCATGCATAAGTAGTTTTTCAATGGAAATTCCCTTGTGCGAGTGTGTGGAAGTGATTTTCACTTCATTCGCTGTCGAATATCCCAATACCTCCTCTCTTTCTCTGTCTCTATCTCTGGCTCCTGCTCTAGCATTCCAGCATCGGCCCGTGACAGTTTCAAGTGGGATTTCTGGGCAATCAATCAAAAACGAAAAACATTTTCTCTGTCCGTCTGACCGAAAACAAAGCAGAGAAAAATGTGCTGTGGAAGATCATTTAACCGAGAGTGGGAATGAGAATGGAAATAAGAAGAGTGGAGAGGCTGGATGGTGGAGGGGCTTGACATCGACATCGACATCGACACATGTGGCCAGGCTGCTGAAATGTGGCATGCATCTTAATCCCGCCTCGAAGGCTGCAGACATTGCCAAATTAAAACTCAATTCTTTTTCCTCCTCTTTTGTATTTGCAGGTAAAGTATAATGACGAAATGACAATGCCATCTTAGTTTTAAACCCAGAACATGCAAGGTAAGTGATATTCTACAAATTCAAACTTGGCGCTTCAACTTAGCACAATTTTACCACATGAAATTGCCACGCAGTGGCTTAAAGAGTCCTCTCAAACAATTTTTGGGAGATTTGGGGCACAACTTTAATGACGCCAGCCGTCGGCAGCTGAACTTGGCGCCGACGGCGACGGCGGCGTCGACGTCGTGCTGTCAAAAGCAGACGTCCCAGTGACGAGACGACAAGTTGTCAGCCTGTTCTCAGGGATGGGATGGGGTGGGATGGGATGGGGCGTGTGTATTGGACGCCGTTTCAATGACCGGCATATTTATTTGAACATATTGATCGAATGCGGCCTTAAATTTGCAGTTTGTTGGGCCACAGAAAATACATAGAAGGCAGCTAGGAAATTAGCTGGAAATCCTTGGTCAAGTCACATTTGCATTTGTGAGTTGAATGACTTGGCCAACATACAGAAAAGGGTCTAAATCAGGTATAAAGGCAAACAGAGCCTTAAGAGAGTCTTAAGCCATTTATGGTTGCACATTGAAAGCGTTGAAAGTCACAGAATTTCGCTGTAGTCTCACCTGAAGGTAACGTATGAGATCTACCATAAGCAGGAGGCGTACAGGTAAATATGCAGGTAAATGCAGGTAAAATGTGTAGCGAATATTCGAATATGTACATAGAGTAATCAATGTTAAATACGATGTGAGAAATGTGACAGTGAAACGTGCGTTAAATATATGCTAAAATGTTGTTTGTTCCATTTGCGTTGCGATGACTGCGAAACGAATCCAATGCCTCTCAAACTGTACGCGCCTCGTAAACAGCTGTTCGCGATGCCGATGCCGACGCCGTTGACGTTGACGTTGCTATAAAAAATAAAGCGAGTGCGCGTTTATCATGCTTGCCCATTCGCGCAAATGCGGCGAATTTATCATCACATCGTGCGTTGCTCGTTTTTCGTTTATTGCTTGCTCTCTTGCTCGTGTGCGCGCAACGAAAACAAAAACAAACCATTAAAATTGCAGCGAAATGGCCGTTTGAGCGTGAAATACGAGCGAAAACAGTGCGGCGAAGAGCGGCGTGTGCTCAGAGAGCGAGAGAGAGTGAGAGAGAGAAATAGAGCGTGTGTGTGTGTGTGTGCTTGTGTGTGAGAGAGTGTGCACTTGTCTGTCAAGATTATGGCGACTTTTCAGGAACGCCGAAGACCAAGTTGGGGGTTTGCCGTCGTCGTTGTCGTCGTCGTAGTCGACGCTGTCGCCGTCTCTGTTGTTATTGTTGCTGATGTTGTTGTTGCCTTCTCGGTCGCCGACGGCAACTCCTATTTTTCTTCATGTGCCATGTTCATTTTCTTTTCGTTTTTATTTGGCGCGGCAGCGACAGCGGCTTTTGCATTGCACTCGACAACGCTCAGTTCTACTTGAGCTTAAGCTTGAGTGAGTCTCGTCACACACATACACACACACGCGCGCAGCTTCAATTCACACACACTCTCACACACAGACAGAGAGACAAAAGCAGCCACATTCGCATCAACTTGATATCGTGTCGTCGTCTTCATCTTTGCTGTCGCTCGCTCGTCGTTTTCATTTGATAAATTGCGTTTATAAGAAAGAGATGAATTGTCATGCACAGCAGCAGCAGCAGAAGCAGAGAAGCAGCAGCGCCAGCTGTCGTGGGGGATGTCTACTTGTGTGTGAGTGTGAGCGAGCAACGGTTGGCGCTCATTTGGGGCTGCCGCTGCCGCCGCTTTAAATCATATTGGCTGTGCCTCGGTCTGTTTCTCAGTGTGCCACTGTCTGTGTCTGTGTGTGTGTATTGCTGTGTACGTACGTGTGTGTGTGTGTGAGCTTTCTCATCGCCACATTTTTCGCTCGCACACAGTGTTTTCTTCGCCTCGCCCCTCCCCCCTCCAGCAGAGTGTCGCCTCCACTCTCAGCGCTCGTCTGGGATTGGAAGTTTCCAAATGCAATTTTGCTGCCTTGAGCTTTTCGTCTTATTATCAAGCTGCCGTTTCATTTTTTCTCCTTTTTTCACTTTGTTTTTTTTTTCGTTCTTTCGCCTTGGTGGGTGGAGACCTTAACTCACTTTGCCTTTGCTCCTGATGCTCTTTGCTTGGGGTCTTGGCTGATTTAAATTTCATGGTCTCCTCAATTTGCCCAAGTTGTAATGTGAAATTAAATTAAATTCCCTTTGCATGCTTCTCGTTCTTAAAAATGCAATATTCCGATTCTACCAATCGGAGAACATTTCAAAATACATTTTTGGAAAGATAAATTTCTAAATAGAAGTTTCTTTATTTCTAAATTGCAGTCGATAACTGAGAATAAAATATTACTTTTCATTATTATTAAATTTCAAATTATCTGCATTTCTCTCTTTAATGTCCATTCGCGTTTAAATTTACTAAATAAAAATAATTGTATATCGTCTGCTATAGATTAGTTATCTCAAACTATTCACTTGTTGTATAAAAATAGGATTTATTTTTGTTATTTATTCTCTTATCGGATCGAAACTATTTAAATCGTTTTAAATCCTTGGGATGCAGCTCACAGTGCAACATCCTTGAACTTGGGTAATAAATTAAACGCATCGCATTTTCATCGGCTTTCGCGTTCAACTGAATTTGGCAACCGTGGCCCGTTAGTTGCTCTGTTGCCCCCTCGACCCTCTGGCGACCTCATGCGATGGACAATTAACGAGCTCAAATAAATTAGCAATTTATTACTTTAATTGAATTTGCAGATGAATTCAATTGTTGTTGTTTTGCTTTCACTCCCATTTGGCACATCAATTTGCAGTTGCAAGATTTAAATTTAAACGCCTTCGCGTTGCAAACAGCAGCAACAATACCAACAACAACAGCAGCAGCAGCCTCAACAGCAACATGAGCAACAGTTTTGCTGGGAAATCGAAACAAACAAGCAAAACACAAAAAAAAAAAATGCCAAACCGCAAATCAATCAACGTCTCATAAATTTGTCATGTCGGCGACAGTTAGACGATAGCAGCAAGGAGAAAGAAAGAGACGGAGGCAAAGAAAAGAAGACAAGTGGCTCTCGAAAATAAGAATAACAACAATATTAAGGAGAAAGGAATATGAACAAATTATGATCAGCTGTTTTTGAAATGGAAACCAGACTAAGTGCAGCATCATCATCGTCATCATCACTGTTATTATTGTAACTGTTTTGTTCTGGTTGTTAGCGAGCACAATTGGCAACATCTCAGCCAGGAGCAGGACTTCGACAAAGTCCAAAGCCAGTAGCGGGTGCCAGTTTGAGCTTAGGTTCTTTCTAGTCCCAGTTCCCGTTCCGAAATCCATCCAAACAAACAACAGGATAATTTTTCATTTCTCATCTCTTTGCAATTTTTTGGTTGCTTTACTAAAAGCGGCGCAAAAAACGGCGGCAACATTAAAACGAGCGCAGTAGCAGCAGCAGCAACTGTTGTTGCCGTTGGCTCGCCAAAAATGAAAATGGCGCCGCTCGCCGGTAAAAGCACGAAAATAAAAAAGGCGAAAGGGGCAAGAGAAACAAAAGGACGCACAGCCCAAAAATGCGTTGTTGAAAAATTGCCACGGAATATGTGTTAACTGCTTTTTAAACTGCCACGAGGACGACGACACGACGACGACGTCGCCAACAGCAGCAGCAGCAGAATCAGCAACAGCAGCAGCCACAGAAGCGGCAGCAACAACAACAGATATGAAAGGATATGCATTTTGGGCAGTTGAATTTATCGGCGCGCGATTTATTGTTGCACACAAAGTTCACGGTGCGAACAGCTGTTCTCCTGTTATTGTTATTGTTGTTGTTGCTGTTGCTGTTGTTGGTATTTTTGCAGGATCATTGCCTAAGTGGCTGGATCGCAATGACGTCCAACCACGACAAAGCGAAGAAAAGAACAACGACGACGACGACGAAGACAGTGATGGGGACGAAGATGAAGATGAAGAGGGCGATGGCAACGCCGTCGTCGCTGCAGCTTTTGAAGGCGTTGCTTATTTGAATGCGTTTGTGTGCGTGAGCTTCTCTTGGCATGCGTGTGTGTGTGTGTATGCGTGTGTGAGTGTGGCGAAAGAGCGCAAAAAAGTTGAGCGAAAGTTGAGCGCGCTTGCAAAGTGACGGACAAGCAGGAAAGTCAAAGCAAGGCGAAGTGAGGCGAACGTCTAGAATGGGTAAAGACTAGAAAACACCTGAAAGCACTCACACACATACAGACAGTGTATTCACTCAGCCCCAACCCCTAGCTGCAAACCCACCCAATGCCGAATGCCCAATGCCCAATGCCTGCGCACACAGGTGGGGCGGCCAAAGAAGACTGAATGGCAAACTGATGCAAACTGCCACTCACTCAAGCGAAAATAACAAATGGGATTGGTTTTTGCTGATTTTCAACGCACGCACAGCGACGTCAACGTCGACGTCGACTGCTGCTGCTGCTGCTGCTGTCGCTGAGGCAGAGAGAGGCGATGCGACGGCAGCAGCAGCACAGCGGCCAAAACCTATAAGCCATCTCCTTTTGGCCAAAGCCAAATAAATTTCAAACGAACGAACGAACGTTGAGCGAACGCCAACGACGATGACGACGACAACGACGACGACGTCGTTGCGCAAAAAGAGTCGAAAAACAAATAGCAAAAACAAAAACAAAAACAGAAACAAAAGCAAAAAGGCAACACAACTGAGTTGCGCTGAGCGCAGCAGAGTAGCACAGCAATGTAGATTGTGACAAGTGTGTGTATGACAGAAAAGGCGTACTAACAAATCAGTCATCATCCTTTGCGCTCTGCCTTGCCTTTGGGCCCCATTTTGTTGTAGCTCGCTCAGAAGAGCGCGCCTGCGCTCTCACAGGCCAATTCGCCGCGTTTACACGAACAGAACTAAACACAGTACACACACATGCACGAACGCGTACCCACCACAAACACGAACACACACACACATGCGGAGAAACACACTCGTATTCACATTCACACTCACACAAACGCACGCACCACAATTCGCCGGAGCCAAATCTGTATGTATAGCTATCGCAGTCGCACTGCTGCGAAATTTATGAGCCTCCGCTTTGTACAACCTTTTTTAATGGCACAATTGTTGCGTCGCCGCCGTCGTTGTGCACAAGTGTGTGTGTGTATGAGTGAGTGAGTGAGTGTACGATCGGGCAGACAGTGGCGTGCAAGCGTGCATGAGCATGATTGACAGTGTGTATTTGCCTTCGAACCGCGTACGACGTGCTTGTGCTTGTGCTGTCTGTGTTGTGTGCGAAGCGAGAAGCGAAGCCGAAAACGCCGAAGCCGTCGCCATCGCAGAGCCGTTGAGAAAAATTATTATTATTATTATTGCTATTACTATTATTATTGCTATTACATAGCGCTATTATTGTTATTGCCGCACAACAACTACAGCTATCACAATTCTCTGCGGGCAGTAAGCGCAACAAATTAGGACGTCGCCAACAACAAATAAATATTTCCAAAAACAAAAAAATAAGAAACAACTCGTCGCGATCTTTGGCAACGTTAGCTGCAAAGAAACCAAACCAAAACGGACAAACAAATCACAAATTATAAAAACGCGCGCGCGTCTCGATACGCGACATTCGATCGGTCGTTACGTCGTTACGTTACATTACGCGGTACGAAGCATACGTTAACGGTAATTTGTGGATTCGTGGAGCCGCCGCCGTCGCGTTGCCGTCGCTAAAACAAATCTTTTCATTGAAACATTTTATCATTGCTTTGCACGTTTCACGTTGCACCAACAACAGCAACAGAAACAGAAACAACAACAACATCAAACTCAACGTGCAGCAAAAACGTTAGTTTAAAGTTGATCATTCGCTGCAGTCTTCAGATTGACAACAAGTTTTTGTTTTTGTAGTATATTATAGTATGTAGAAGCAGCTGTGATAAATAGTGCGCATATTATACGAAGATTATACGAAGCAAGAAGTATACGAAAAGCAAACAAGCGAATATAAAGAAAGTTAAAAAGTCCTCGAGCTGAGGAAGAAGAAGAAGAAGACGAAGTCTAAAGCAAAGACGAAGAAGCAGCTGCTGCAAAAAGGCTCGAGCAATGGATTTATGACAACGAAAACGACAACGAGATCAACATCAACAACAACTGCAAACTATGTTGTCTGGCCCACACAAGCAGCAGCAACAAAAACAACAACAACAACTCTATAACAACAACTGTATACTAAGAAGAGCAGCAACGGCAACTCTAACAAAAACAAATTGTATACGATTTTTATAAACTACAAAACAAAACAAAAAGGAAGAAAATAACATCAAGTTATATGTAAATATTATATAAACATTAATTTATATATCTAAATCTATATATATATATATGATGATACAAAAATACAACAAATACAAAAAGATCTCCCGCTAATAACAACAACTAAAACGCGCGCGTAAAAACAACACCAACAACAACAAAGTATACCAGCAACAACAACAGTAACAAAATAAATACATAAATCTAAGCAAAAAATAACAACAAATTTAATGCGAAGATTTTAACAAATGTGCCTGTGTTAAAACCGAAAGCAAGAAAGAAGAAGCGAATTGGTAGTGCAAGAGCATTCAAAAGTACTTCGTCTATACAAAATAAAAAATAGAGAGAAAAATATTACAAATAAAAATACCCGTATTCTAATAATATTTTTGTGAGTGTCAAGCAAAAAAAAAAAACAAAAACAAAAAAACAAATACAGCAACCGACAAACTAAAGCGTCAAGCGTAGCAGGAGGCCCCAACAGATTGACAACAAATCTAGACATCCACAGATCTTGAGAGATCAACACAAGACAACACAACGACGACTAGGACGAGGACGCAAGGGACGCGGGCCCCTCGTTTTGTGTTGCGCCGCCAACTGTCGTCTGTACACCACTAAAAGTGGCACAAATCGGGTTAGACGTCGCTCCCAGAGCATTAATGGCTCAGCCTAGGGTAAGTAATAAAATAATACCAATAAAACCCCATCCCCAACCTCCTGTCCAAAATTCTACACTCAGCGTCAGCTTTAGCTTAGGTTTTCAGTTCGAATGAAATTTCCCCAAAGATACCGTAAAGCGGCGGCATTTTTTGGCGACGGTTTTTTGTGTGGTGCCCAAAAATGAATTGGGTAAATTGTGTTCAATATGTTTGTGCTTTGATATCGTTTGAGAGATTTTAATGAAATACAATTCTATATTGTTTTGTGTTCTCTAATGTGAGATTTGAAAAGTGATTCCAAGTGAATGCCGTCGGCAATTGTGTGTCGCTACTTCATCCTTCTGAAGTGAAACAAACATTATATAAATTAATATAATATCGTACAGTCGCTGAGATAGTTCTTTTGTTAAATGTGATTATTCGTTTTTAATTCACACGAATAAAATGCTAAATGCTGCAATTGAGCAACTCTGTCTCTCGTTCAGTCTCAGTCTCAGTCTCAGTCTCGGTCGCAGTCGCATACCAAGATAATTTCAAAGATTACGATTATGAATTGATTAGCACAGATGTGTGAAGCGAACTTGATTTTTCCATGGATCGTTAAACGAGAGCAAGTCCGTAGAGCTCCAATAGCGTCGTCGCCTTGTATAAGTAATGCTATGTGTATGTAGTTAATTAGCAACCATTTGAGTTGAGTTTCGACCGACTCACAAAATGTACACGTTCATATGTATGTTACACATCACATACGGCAACGAATTTAAGTAGGTTCATCTATTGGTAGGCCCCGTCTCTCCAGGGAGAGAACAGTTAAAAGCGCGATAAAGAAAAATAATACAAACTGCCCGCGGGAATTTTGTGGTGATTTTAATATGTTACCGTTCCGTTTCGTTCCTTTCCATTCCGTTCTCCACTCTATACTCTACACTCTACACGACAAGTCACAACGATGTATGATAGTTGTTGCTGGTATATAAATTTACGCTTGTGGTTTAATACGCAAAATTCTCGTGTTCTCTGTCTGTATCACAGTGGAGATTCTCCATCCTGCGCTCGCATTTGCCTTGAAGTGTGAGTCTCAGATTCCAATTTGTCTATGAAAGGCCCATTCGGATGCGCGGATACGGGCCCAGGTTCATTGTGTGTGTGTGTGATTGTTTGATGCGATGCATATAATTTTATTGCACATTGGCGAGGCCATGCAAAGAGAGCAGTATAGTAAAATGAAGAGTCAGAAGGCAGGCTGGCTTTCATTGAGCGTTTCAGCAGCAGCAACAGCAGCAGCAACACGCTGTGGTTTTATTATTTACAATTACAATTACACATTCTCTGTTTTATTTCATTTCATTTTATTCAACTATAATTTTCACTTTTGTCCAAGAACAACAAATGGTCGAGGCGACAAGCCATTCGCCATTAAATATACAAAATACAAATATAATTTGATTATTTTATGCCTCGCAGTTAATGAAAAACGATGCAAAAATGATCGCAAAAAGCGAGCAACATCAACAGCAACAGCAACAGCAATTGCAATTTGTGCAGCTGCTGTGCACACACACAGATACACACACACACACACACAAGCGACGCTGCAATTCAACATTCAACACAAAAAATTGTTTTGGTGTTATTTTAATTTAAAGGTTAACCGCAGCGTAATTTGTGGCATAAAATATAATTCGTCTAGTGTGCGGCGTTGTTGCTGCTGCTCGAGAGAGCGACGAAAAAATAAATAAATAAAAATAAAAAACGCAAAATGCGAGAAAAACAAAATGAAATGAAAACACACACACTCTCGCAAAATAAAAATAAAACTCGAACTGAAAATCAAATAAAAGTGCATTGCAGAATTGGCATTCGCCACTCCGCCCCTCCGTCTTTTCGCCTTTCCGTCCCTCCGTCCGTCCGTTCGACATTTTACCATTTGTTTGGGGCTTTGGGACTCGAAATGTGCGGCCGTTTTTCGATTTGACTTTAAATTGTTTCGCCGCCTTTGTGGGTTTTTATAGTGCAGTTCTATAGTAAATACATAGACTCGGTCTTTGTGGTCTGCCTTACTGATCCGTTGACTTTTCGAATTGTAAATTGCGAATTGTGAATTGTGAATTGTAAATTGCAAATTGCAATCTGCGAGCTGCAGATACTGTGTGAACTGTGAGCACAATTACTATACTGTATTTTGCATCTTCTCTAATTAATTTCAACATTAATTTTCGACCGTGTATACATATGTAGATTTATCGCGATAGCACTGTTATCACTACCATGAATCATAGTTAATGGCCAACAAAAGATTCCATGACTCACTCAGGCTGTAGTTCAACTTTAGCTTTGACCCCCTCTCTCTTTTCTTCTTGAATTCGGTTGTACGACAAACAACTTTTGAGGAATTTAGAAAGAAATTATACAACTCATAAACTTATGCGTACACTGTTCTCCTCAGTCTTGTTATATCGGTATCGGTATTGGTATCGGTAGAGGTATCCACTCTCCATAGCATACTCTCCACTCTCCACTCTCCACTTTTACTCCTTTTCTACTCGACGCTAGGGTTGTGTTTATGTTTTTCGTGTGCTAAAGAGCTTCATGTTTAATGATCAAATTGCGTGCCTCGTTTGGTGCCTGGTGCGTTTTTTAGTTGCTGTTGTTGTTGTTGTTGGTGTTGTTGTTGTTGGTGTTTGGCAAGAGGCCTTTTGGCATTGCCATTGCCGTTTGCCAGTGGATGTGTTTTCATTAGTTTCATTTCTTTTTACATTTGCGCGCTCTCAAATCGTCTTTAAATTTTGTTGTTTAAAAATTATTTCGCACAATGTAATTTCCCCCGACATTAGTGCTAAGCGAGCGTTAATTTTCGGCAAGTTAAGTGAATTCCATTACATCTCTTTGGCGCTTTTTGACTTACGCCAAGCACAAACAAAGAGTTTATCCCAAGTACATCAAAAAAAAGCGAGCAACGAAGAAAGACGGAGAGATAAAGAGAGAAAGAGAAGCAAATCTTCCTGATATAAGCTGAAAATGTTGCTGCCGCCTTCTTCCATGGGGGCCAAAACAACGAAAAGACGAGGAAAATCATTTAGACAAGTTGCACGCCGCTCATTAAATTAAATGAGCCATCAGCACGCAATTTATTTTAGTATTTTTGAGTAACTTTTGCCATGCCAGACGCAGACGCAAACGCAGACGCAGCTAGTCAGCTACTCAGCTCAGCTCCGCTTGATTCTTGTAGCCGCTTCTTCTTCTACCGCTTCTTACAATTTCTAGCTAGTTGTTGTTGTTATTGTTGTTGTTGTTGTTGGGCCAGCCAATTTAATTAAATAGACGCCGCGTGCTGTTGAAAATTTGATAGAAAATGTGCGATAATATTAAAAGTTGTTCTTTAAATATATATTTAGAAATTAATACAATGTATAGATACAGATACGGATGCAGATACACACTATAAAAATATACTTACATATGTATGTATGTATGTATGTTCAAATATTCATATGCTCTCATATACATACAACATAACGAATACAACATTGTATAGCAAAGTGCCTTGAAAACGTGTCTAAAAGCGCCAGCAGATAGTTAATGATATTCGTATATTCAGATTGTAGCTACAGATAGTTCATTTCATATGTATTTATACATAAATTAGTTAAGAGCCAAATGACTAATCTAATTTGTATAATTTAGCCAGCATTTATTCGACTTTGCCTTTTGCTTTATTAGTTTTGTTATTTGAGCATCAATAAAATTAAGACAGAGAAATATAATGCAGTATTAATTTATCGAATCCCTGATCGCAGATCTCAGATCTTAGACATAAGTTACACTTCGACGCAAACTTCAATTCCAATTTCATGGATTTTAATTAGCTATTGATAATAAGTTTCTGGCAGGTGGTAAATAATTTCATTTCTCTATAGAGACTGTTTGCTATTTTTTGCTTGTTTTATTTTTATTATATAAATCGTCATACTGACGTCATTTCATGTCATTTTGTGTTATATAGTAAATGCTAAAGAGCCAAAACTTTTTAGTTTTTATTTTATTCTCTTCGATTTTTGCGTTTTGTTCTGCTTTAAACATTTGAGTTGTTGTTTTTCATTTGATTAATTCAAATTTTAGAAATAAATGAGCGTATGCGAAGAATTTAAAAAGAACTTCACAGGGTACCGAATACCAAATTGTATTATTATTATTATCACTATTACTTTTACTATTACTATTACTGTTACTATTAGTAGCGGCAGAGTAATAATAATACCAATAAAAGCGAGCGTGTTTGAATCGACTTGGGCTGCAACTGTAAATTAAAACAACACCAAAGCACGCAACAAAAATTAATTGTCTAACACCAAATAAACTATACAAAACATCGGCTTCGACCCCTAAGCTAAAAGAGAGATTGATAGACGAGGGAGAGAAGAAATAAAAATGGGCGTGTGTTCGGCTTAATGAAATACTCCGTCAATGGATCTAGGCTACGGGTATGAAAATATTTGGAGTGGACTGCAGGCTCGGGATTGCGACAAACTCACTTCTGTGGCGACTCATTGACACACCTACAATAGCAATTCAAATTCCAATTCCAATCCCAATCCCAATCCTTATCCCAATCCCAATTCGCACTCCAATTCCATTGGCATATCTCAGGGTCATAGTTTTTTTTTCTTTTTCTGCGGCTCGTCTGTTAATTAAGCAAGCAAAACACAACGAAAGGCAATAATAAATAAAAAGAAATTCAGATACGACATGATAAACAATTAATTTTGATTAGGAGGCCAGTGTAGTCGCAATTAAGAATGTGAAAGAATATGGAAAGCAAAAGTGTTGCCCGAATAAGAAATCAATAACACATTGGGCGCAACTCTATGCATAACATTGCCGTTGTTGGTGTTGTTGTTGTTGTTGTTGTTGTTTTTGTTGTATGTGGAGCAGACACATGTGTGGAGAGTTTTAGGGCTCGCTAAAATGGCGGCCATTGTCACCACACACACGAACACTAACACAAACACTCGCACAAATACCGACTCACATACGGTCACACTCATAATTCTTGCAGTCTGGCGCTGGTCAGTTTTAGGCGCCGTTAGATAAACTCCCCACCGACAACACAACAACAACAACAACAATTGCCTATTCTTCTATCTCCACTACATTGCACTGGTTTCTCTCTCGCTCTTGCTCTCGGTCTGTCACCGTTTTAGCGTATGGTTGTCTCTGTCCTGTGCGCCGTTTTGTTGCGTTGCATTTTGCTACAGTTTTCGGTTTCAAGTTCACGCCAAAAATGTTTGTGCAAATGTTTTTCGGCCAGTTCAGTTCAGTTCAGTTTCAGTTTTTGTTTGCCGCCCACATTTTCGGTGGGCAAAAGAGGTGGAGCAGGCTTTACCCGTTACCAGTTAGCTTGACATATGTGGCTGGAGAATAACAACAATGGCAGCCATATCATCTGGTTGCTGCCGAATTAAAGTGCTGCCCAGACTTTTAGTAGCATTTAAAGCACAATTGTGTTGAGTGAGTTGTCGTTGTCGTTCTCGTTGAAGTTGAAGTTGTCGTTGTCGCTAGCTCGATGACTTAATGTTTCGTAAGCACGACATAAACACACACACACATACACACATATATATACATATATACAGATTCATAACAAGGACAAGGCCTGAAACTCTCGAGCCCTTCTAGGTGGATGTCCTGGAGTCCTGTTGGCCATGTGCTCGCTGCGCCTGTCACTGACAGCTAGTAATATCCCCTCACATTCCCTGTGTGTATATGTATGTATGTGTGTGTGGCCCACTCGTATGTACATAAATTTTTGAAGGATTTCGGCGTTGAACTTGTCAAAATCAGACGACAAGCAACACAACAGCAACAGAGCCATGTTTGCTGTTGTTGTTGCTGTTGTGTTGTATTCGAGTCTACATTCACGTCCAGTGATTGTTGGCTGTGGGTTATTGATTCACAAAAGTGATGTTGGGGGGGGAGATGGGGGGAAGCATAACAGAGCATGCAGCAATCGAATCGACATCGCGTCGCTTCAACAAGGTCATTGGCTCGGTCTCGTGCCCGTGCCCGGGCTCAGTCTTGGGTTCGGTCTTGGGTTCGGGCACAGTCTCAGTCTCGGTCTCAGTCTCAGTGTCGGGCTCCACAGCCCGCAGATGATCATCAATCAAATGGGAAAGCCTTAGGTCTTCAGTCTCAGGTCTTAAGTGTGTTTGCCTGTTCGATTTTTGGCGCGTTCAGTTACAAAGAAAGAAAAAAATAACAAAGCTAAAAACCAAAAACCAAGTAACAAAAGTCCGTTCATTTGGGGACTGGGACAGGCGCTCGCTCAATTCCCACATTACTTATGTACAAGTACAAATTGTGGTAATTTTCAGAGATCGCTTTGTTGCTTTGCTTCAGTTTTATTTTGTTTTGTTTTGTTCGCTTTGGTTTGGTTTGGCTTGGTTTGCTGCTCCACAATTTCCTCATTTCTAAAAGCAAGCGCTGGGCTGCTCGGCTTCGGCTTCAGCTTCAGCTTCTTCTGTGCCACCAACACTAAAATTAACATAACAACTTTATAGTTTAACTGCTCGACTGTGTGTTGGCCAGGTCCCGGCTTGGCTTGGCTTGCCTTGCTCTTGGTCCGGTCTGACTGTATCTATAAGTTTGTATCTTTGCTTGCATGCACACTGCGCACAGCACATTGCATATAGACGCCAACGCCAAGAATGAGTGACAAAAATAAAAGCCAAAAAGAACTCAACCCGAAGCTCGAAAGTCGATTTGCTTGCTCTGGGGGTCTCTCAATAGCTGCTGCACAGTAACTAATCTGCTGTGTGTATCTTTGGGATTGCAGCAAACCCAAATGGCAAAAGGTCTTGAAGCTTTTTGCAGGTGGCACTCAGCCAGACAACAACAACCTGCTAACCTGTCAACAACAGCAGCTGCTCTCAGCACTCATATTCAGTGCAGAAAGAGGGCAAACAACGTCAGCCATTGATAGACCCATTTCATCATACAATCGCTCGCCTGCAGATTCTCTGGGTTCTGCAAGTCAAGAGCCCAAAACACTTGCCGTGTATAATACAAACTTCAGCTTCACCATCAGCTTCAAATTCAGCTTCAGCTACAACTTCAATCTCAATGGCAATCCCCAGTCGGCGAGCGTCACTCAGTCAATTGCTCATTTAGTGTCAAAGATTTTTCCAGGCTGATAACGAAATCCGAGGGAAAACTTCAGTTGAGTGTTCGGCAGCAAAAAGTGCCATCATTTCTTGACGCTGCACAAAAATCTTGTCAACTGATGGTGCTGCTTTACTTTGTTTTGCTTTGCTTCAGGTTCAGGTTGCCAGCCAGATCCTCGGCTCCAAAATTATGCAGTGTGAAGCGTTGACGACGCCACTTGAGTATAAAAATGATAAAAATCTTACAACAACAACAGCAACAGCAACAACGCCAACGACAACACCAATAACAGCAGCAAGAATCACAAAAGGCAGTAATCACATCGCGTTGAACTTTAAAAAATATTTGTGTGTGCTGCTTGGCGTTGTTGTTGTTGTTGCTTGTAGTTGTTGCCGTTGTTGCTGCCGTTGCTGTTGCCGTTGTCGTTGTCGTTGCATACAAAAAACCAGTTTGCAATTGCGAGAGAGACGCAGCTAGCAAAAGAGATACGCTGCTATTCATTCTCACACAGTCACACACACACACACACATACACACATTGAAACAGATTAACTGATAACATTAAAAATTACTTTTTTCTGCGCTTCTTTTAACTGTATTGCTGCTGCTGCTGATTTTGGCGCTTAATTAATATGCAAAAAACGTTAAAAGAAAAGAAGCAACCACGACAACAACAATAGCAACAGCCTCAGCAGCAGCAAAAGCAGCGGCAATAATAAACTAAAAATACTTATATCTGTATATAAAATATATAGATATGTTTGTGTGTCTGTATATATCTATAGTCGTGTATAATGCCGCAGCCAAAGTAATCACAAGGTCAAACACAATGCGCACCGTATTATTTCTTTCTTTCAGTATTTTTTTATTTTTTTTTTTTTTGTGGGTCTTCAATTTTGTTGACGTGCTTGGAAATAATATATGTAAATAAGTATGTACTGTATGTTGTGCTATATACACAGGTACAATTCGTAGCTGACGCTGAGCGTAATTGAAATTTCTCAAATATGAATTGCCATTTTTGTATGTTGAATCTAATTTACTCTCTCCCTCTCTCTCTTTCTCTCCAGTATGACGACGGCCTGCATGGCTACGGCATGGACTCTGGCGCCGCAGCAGCGGCGATGTACGATCCACATGTCGGCCATCGGCCGCCGGGACTGCAAGGCCTCCCCTCGCACCATTCACCGCACATGACGCATCCAGCGGCAGCGGCCACAGTTGGGATGCACGGCTACCATTCCGGGGCTGGAGCGCATGGTACACCTAGTCATGTATCACCGGTTGCTAATCACCTCATGGGCGCAATACCCGAGGTACACAAACGTGATAAGGATGCGATTTATGAGTAAGTTTCTACTAACTATGGTAACTTCAAGTTATAACTGCAGAGACCCGATTGATGAAGAAGTCCGATTGACGTCAAAATTTGTGAAATCAACTGTGAATGAACCAGTTCAAGTTGTTGTTCTTGATATTGATGTTGTTATATTGGCATTTTGTGATAACGCGTAGATCGTAAACTCGCGCGGTCATTCATAATGTGGAATAGAATCAAGAATATAGAATCTAGAATCTACATTGTAGATTCAAGTGGATCGAGCAAAACAAGCGATTAACACCAATATATATCACGTGTGTTTCCCAAACTGATCATCGCTTTTATAGCTAATCAGTGATCGAGCCAATTGCTTGATTGAGAAGATCGCTCAACAAGCAGCCGCTATAATGAAATCTAATAATCACTTCATGGCTTGTAAAATATTTCGACACTATATTGACTCAATCCTTAATTTTGATCTTCTAAATTTAATTTAATTCGCTTGGCTTTTATCTGCCTAATCCCCTAAGATCACCATTGCAATTTGGGTTTGATCAGCCCCCACTCGCATATTGAATACCAATTTGTTGTGATCGATCCCTGGGCAGAACCTGAGGCCACCTGTTGACGCCTGTTCGCACCTTTCAAGCATCCGAGAAACAAAGATATTTCAGGCGAGGGAGTATCATAAATTAAATGCACACGCGACTCAATGCCTGGCGATTCTTGGGCGCAGCAAGAAAAAAGGCTAACCAGTCAAAAAATGAACAGCTAATAAAGTGAGGGCCATGTTTTTCCCTTTCCACTTGGGTTTTAGTTTTTTTTCGTGTTCTTGGCATAAATGGGCGTGATCTTCTGTGTTTTGAGCAAAGTACAAAATTATGGGTTTCCTTTTTGGCAACAAAATTTCTTTTTCAATTTTGTGTGCGTTGCCTCACGATTATCGGGGGGTGTTGCGCGTGTTTAGTGACGGACTGATGGACTGTCAGACAGAAGGATACGGATACGGGACTTGAACGTGCTTAGGCATTAGGGAGTCAGTCCATGTCAAATGAGCAGTCTTCCTGTTGCTTGGTGTTAATTTGCCAAAATGTGGTTTCGGCTTTTTGTTTTTTTTAAATTGATCGACCTGTTGATCGTGATCGTGTCATTCGTTTTTCGGTCATCTGCAGTTGCGTGTCCTGGGCAATGGACTTGAGCGACTGCCAATTTTCATTTGCTGCAACTGACGCTGATGACGATGACGAGGACGAGGACGAGGACGAGGACGCTCCCTTAGGGACAGCTGCTTGAATCTTGTTTGTCTTTGGCTTTTTTGCGCATTTTAATAAGCAAATATTTGTTTTTTGCTTTGGTGTTTACTGCCATTTTATGAATGAGTTACGTTGAGTTTGAGCTGCCGTCAATCAGCTGTTGTTTGTTGGTTTTGACGACTTGTTTGATGAGCGATCGTCAGTCTTGTGTTCGTCCTCGTCGTTGTCTTCCTTATCATCGTGTGTGAGTCTTAGTCTCAGTCCCAGTCTCAAGTGTGTGAGTACACAAAAGTATGGCGCATGACTTCATTAGCACACTTTTGGATTTGGACTCGATTGCTGCGTTACTGCGATGCCACCTGCAACTTGGTTTCGTGAATAAGACTCGAAAATGCGCTTCTTATTTGTACAATTCACACCTTGAGAGAGAGAAGCAGCAGTCGGAGGGGCACAACAACAAGCAACAACTACAACAAAAGAGAGAATAACAATAATAATAAAATAATAATAATAATACGAAATAATCGAAATGAAAAAGCAGCCGCTACAATAAACTGAGCAGGCGCAGAACTCTCTTAACACCTTCTCGACTCAAGTGCAACACCAAACATAGCAGCAGCAACAACAACTTCAGCTGCCTATCACAAATGCCAAGTCATGGCAAATGAGTGCACACTTTTTTTTCGTTGTGGCTGCTTGATCCTGGCCAACAGCAATGAGAATGGGAATGAGAATGGGAATGGAGGTGGAAGTGGAATTGGAGTAAGAATGGAAATGAAAATGGAAAAGGGAACTCGCCATTGCGCACTAGAGTGTAAAGAGCGCGAGACCCCTTGGCATTAAGGTAGTCGAGTAGTTCAGGGTTTTAGGGTTTTAGGGTTTCAGGGGCTTCGGGCCATGGCTCGCTTATAAATAGTTGTTAAGCGCATGGCAACACCCTCAACTTCGAACAGTTGATGGCCAGTTGTGTGCCATCTAATGGCTAAAATGAAGTGCCTGGGCAGTTCCTTGGCAGTTCCAGTTTCAGTTCGAGAGGGTTCTTTGCCTAATTTTGTTCAGGTGCAATTTGTGCTTGGAGCGTGAAGTGCCGAGTTGCCATCAACAGCAACAAAAAAGGGCGAAAGAGAGAGAGAGAGACAAATGAGAATAAAAATGGTCAAATCATGCATACTTGCCAGACTAATCCGTCAAAATGTACGGTTGTGGGATTAGACGTAGATGTAGATGATTCTTTTTTTCTGCTGTTGCCCTGCCCAGAAACGAAGCAGCTGCTGTCCATTTGTGTGGCAGGAAACCAACCGAAGTAAAAAGGTCAAGGAATAAACTGAGACTGAAAACATGAAGCGGAGTTTCATGAATAAATTTAGTTCGTTTCATTTGAAGTGGAAGTTTAGCATATATATTTATATATACTCGTATAAACATGCATTGTACTAACCAACTTTTTTTCAATCCATCTCTTTCCTTTGCAGACATCCGCTATTCCCGCTCTTGGCGCTAATATTCGAGAAATGCGAATTGGCCACATGTACGCCGAGGGAGCCAGGCGTCCAAGGTGGCGATGTTTGTTCGTCGGAATCGTTTAACGAGGATATTGCAATGTTCAGTAAACAGGTAAACAGAAAATACTATACAACATATCGCTCAACTGGTAATTGGAGCTACTGCTGCTGATGTTGCCGCATGCGGCACAAGCTGTTCTCTCAATGCGACAACATGGCACACGATTCTAATGTAGCAAGCCGTTAAATGATCGGATTACGTAGCTCTTCATCTCGATTTCGCTCTCGATGCTGATCTCTCTCTCTCTCTTATGTTAATTACATTTGCCGCTGACAACAACAATGCCTTGGCTTTGCCACATGTCGTACGCATGGGATGCCACAATTGACACTTCCCATACCCTACCACCTAAAATCCCAAAACACAAAACCAAATGACAGCCAAAAGCTGAGCTCATAAAAAATAACAAGCATCCGAATGCGAATATGCTTCACTGACATTTAAATAATTTACGATGCTTTAACATACAAATTATATTGTTGCAAGTCGTTCTCCTCGCTGCCTCTCACTGGCTCTCACTCCAGCCTCATACATCCTGTCTCCCGGTTGCCTCTTCCCCTTACATCTGCTGCTATTTTTATGAACGCGATGACTTTAAATGCACAGATGCTTCAAGGCGCAGCAATATTTCTGGAGTGCAAATAATAATTATAACAACTGGAAGAGACACCCACTTTTATTTTTGTCTTTTTTTTTGGCATTTTGGCCAGTTAAAATGATGTTTTTATTTATGGTTCATGTGCCAAAGAGCAATAAATGCGAAAACGACAACCATTCATGTTTATCAAGATGCAGTTTGAGGGCCCTTGAGGCGAGGCGAGATTTTGATTAACTTCTGCCAAAACTGCCAATGAAATTGCAATAAAGTTGAACTTGCAAAGTTGCCAAGCCCAGCTTTAACTTTTGCAAATGGTTTCCTCTTGTTGTCAGTCACTGCATTATTAGTTCACACTTTGCACTGTGAATGAGGCACCCCAACAACCACATAAACACATAACCAAGATGCAGATGCAAATGCAGATACAGATACAGATGCAGATACAGACGCCATCAACAACTAAGTTGTCGCTTGCAGTTCATTTGATTTGATTTGAAGTTGTTTCTTTTTTTAGGTAACATTGCCTACTAAATTGATGCAGCTCTCAACTGCAACTGCAACTGCGACTGCGACTACACTTGGGGTCGTTCAATGCAGGCAGTTTTCATGTGGTGCCGCATCTTCGTCTTCGTCTGCTTTCGGCTGACAAAAATAACTCAAAAATGTCATTCGCCCATCGAATTTTAACAAACGAGCAAAGCGCAGCCAAACCTGAACAGAGGGTGGGGACGGGGCGAAGAGAGTCAGATGGAGAAGAGCTGCCAACATGGGCGCTAAAAATATGTGGCGATACTTTTTTAGCTGCCCCACTGTCGATGCATTTTATATAGATGGATGGATAGTTTGCATCTACAAACACATGCATCTGCCTCTATGTATATTTGTATCTTTGACTAAGCAACTGCGTAAAATGCGCCAACGCCAACGCCACAGAACGGGAACCAGAACAAGAACAAGAACAAGATCGAGATGTGAACAATCTGTGAACGGTCGTCGAATCGCTTCGTATCATATCGTATCGTTTGGCATATGCTTAGTTAAGGCGACTTTTGGTGTTGGCGCTGCTAATGATGCAGCTAAGGAAACACTTTATAATTTCTCTTTAAAAGCAGCATTCATATAAGCATGTATTCATATATAGTTATATGGTATATATTTATATACATATAGAATATACATATGTGTGTACTTATAAATAAGCAACAAAAGCTGAAAATGTTGTTGCTCCCAAAACGACTTGCGACGTCTCTTCAACTGTCTGTTCATCTGTCTGTCTGTCCTTCTGTCTGTGGTTGATGTTGTTGTCGTTGATTTCTCCCCATACAAAAATTGCTTAATGTGCTGCAGCCTTTGTCTCCCGATCTCTCGGTCTCTCTGTGTCTGTCCCTCTGTCTGTTTGTCTCTGCGTGGCAAAGACAAAGAATCCAAAAGTCAGCCAGCCCCATGCTGATTGCCCAAATAATTTTTATGATTTCATTTTAAGTAATTTTTAATGAAAATCAGTCCCCTCACAATGGGACAAGTACAAGGCGAATAACTCGTTGCCTCGTTCCTCTTGGCCAGTCTTTTGCTGCCTGACAACTTTTTGGCGTTTTGGCTAATAGTTTGAACATGCGATGAGTTGATCTTTGTTTCGCTTGGCGTTGACAACGTCCCTCCATTGTCTTGCTCTTGCTCTGGCTCTTGCTTTTGGTTTTGTTCTTGTGGTTGATCACTCTGACATGGTTGCAGCATCGCAGTTGAAGTCGCAGTCGCACTCATGCGTATGCCTCTCGCTGCTTCTAAGTTGTTGTGTGTGTCTGTGAGTGTGTGTGTGTGCTGCACACTCAGACTCAGATACACCACCAGTATGTTTTGGGGCTGTCTGTTTTGGCATGATGATTAATGAAGTGCGGGTAAACTGATGATCATGATGCTGCTGACGATGGCGATGATGATGATATTTCAGTTTTCTGCGTCAGACCCAGCATCTCTATTCAATTCGCCTTTGCTGTTTTCCATATGAACAACATGCATCAGTTGTCTGTTGTTGTTTTCAGCTTGTGTATCATGTTGTCAGTCCTCTGTAAAAACAAACAGCAGATTTAATGCGACTGTCCTTGACATTACAATTTGAGCAACTTTCCACAAGATGAATAACTCAACTAACTGGCCAAAAATAGTTGGAACAAACGCCTCTGGCTTTGAATCTGGCTTTGGCTCTGGCTCTGGCTCTGGATTAGCAGCTAGGTAGGCAGTCAGTTCGAGGCAATCAATGCAAGGCTGCTACCTGCGATAAATATAGAGAAACCTGAACAGGTTAAAGCGTTAATACCAATCAATGTTTTGGCCTATGGCTTGTCTCTCTCTCTCTCTCGCTCGCTCGCATTGAGGCCATTCCATATGACCCCGTTCCCGGGACTTGCTTTTCCTTACAGTCTGTTTTTGTTTTCGTAAATTGCATTTTCTGATTTCGAATGAAACGAGTCGAGACGAAACGAAACAAAACGAACCGAACTGAACAGAACAGAAGAAGAAAAGAGATATTTCTATAGAGTGCCCAAATAATCAGGTATGAAAGGTTACGCTTGCGCAGTTCTTCTGGGCAGCCTTTGGTTTGGTTGGTTTGCCTTTGGCAGTCTTTGGAAGGAATGCTCACTTGGATTCGGGGCAACTGTGGAACTGTGTGTCTGCAGAACTCTACGCATTTGCGTGTGTGTCCGTCTCGTTTATTGAAAAGGAACTTAATCTCCTTTGTGCCACATTCCCTGGCTCAGTTGGAGTTGGCTGTCTGTGGCACAGCTTTAGTCTTTGTTCTCTGAATGATAAAAAAAAAAAACACACACACACACACATTGAGGAACCTTTGCCTTTTTATTCGGAATTTGGTACCTTTTTAATCTCTCATGCCAGCTCTCTTTCTCAGTCTGCAGCTATGCGCAGTTATATTATTAAAGCATTGTTCTTTTATTTGCTGCCTTCAGTTGCAACCCTTAGAGGCAGCGGGTTTTTCCAATTTGGTTTTGAATTTCTTTTAGCTGCAAATCAAACAAAAGGCACATCCATTTGCCCAACTTGTTAGCCCAAAAAGACAGGAAAAAAATATAAAGACAACTGCGAAAAGAGCAACTTGAGTTTAGATTCGAATTGCGCAGCCGCAACTGTTGCCAAGGTGAGGCAACAACGACTTCGATGCCTTCCCTCCTCGACAATCCTCAATTGCGACGCGGCAAACGGAGATGCTGATGTTGTTGCCGTGACTGCGACTACGGCTGCTGCTCGGCAATTGCAATTCACAGCGTGAATTGATTTGGCACAGCCTGCCACCCACCAGGGGCAACGAATATTTACTTTGCCGTAGTCTGCAGTCTGTGGCATGCAGCTGCATCGGTTTTCCCGCGAACGAAATTAGAATTCCGCTGCTTTTGGTGTATTCAAATATTTGTTTATGGAACCACTTGGCGCCTTTTAAATGTAATTATTTAGTTTGTACAATCTACAATTGCTCAGCCTGCACTCTCTGCGTATCTGTTTATTTCTGACGGGGTCGTTAGTCGGGATCGGGAATAGAGAATAGAGAATCGGGAATCGGGTATCGAAACGTCTGCTCAGCTGATGACTTTCAATATTTGTATAGAAGTTTGACCCTTTTTTAACAGCTCTATATGCGATATACGATGTATCTGGCAGCAACATTATCGCAGTGTGTGTGCCACATTACCTAGTCCCTAATACTATCATCAAATACTCTCTGTGTGTCTGTCTTTCTGACCCATTAGCTGGCTCGTTTTTTTGATTATTTTAAGTGGAGATACTCGTTGTAAGCATTGGTAATGCTCAGCTGTCAGCTCTCAGCTCTCTTCTCTCGTGCTCGTCCTCACAGCCGCCCATTATCATTTGGCATCCGAACTATGTGTGTTTGAATACACGTTTGTCAGAGTCTTTCGCTTCGCTCTTATTTATGTGCCGTTACTTATGAGCCAGCATGATTTATGGCCCTCTCCCACGGACTAGACGTGTGCTAAACGCTTTCAATTAAAAGTCAAAGAAGCGTCGAGCAGAGCTGACGCCCTGACAAATTGTGGCCAATGGGTGTTGACAATCGATGGCTGTCTACCACTTTTCGAATTCATATTGCAGTATCTCAGACTCAGAAAGGATGTGGCACCGACTATTTCTATGTCTGTTAGTATGTTATCTTCATTCCAACCATGCCGGATGTTTGTTCAGCCCTAAGAGCAGACGTCGCGTCGTTACATGTGTGTATCTAGCTATAGGCGCAGGTACCATTGATATGCGCCACAAGTAGTCAACGAAATCTGTAGCTGTTGCTGTTGCTGTTGGTTCTCCTTTTGGGCTGTTACATTCCAATGCAAATATTGACATTCAGAATGTTGCTAATGTCTACTACGCGCTTCTTCGCCTCTTCGCCTGATAATTGTTAGAAGTATCTGTGTCTCTGAGACAGCGGCCGAGCTACCTCAGTGAGTCGTTTGTTTTGGCTCGTAAATAGGTGGCCTGTACTCACAGTTGAAGATACAGCAACAGCTATGGTATATCTATATCTGTAGCTATGGCTCTATGGTAGATACATGTGCGTTTATAAACATGACGATGAGGGTCATAAAAAAAGTAAATCGGCCGCAATGCGCGGCATGTAGAACTGCTCCATTATGATGGAAGCACTCTGCTGTAGCTTTTACTTCGACTGTCACCTCAATTGTCGTAGTTATAGTTGTATGTAGTTTGGTTTTTACTACCGATATTGTGTGCCCATTGTAAAGATAAAAACGATGACTCTCTGCTGTGTAGATGGAGAGCGTTTGGGTTTTATGTTTATGTTGATGTTGATGTTTATATTTTGTTTTGTTTTGGTTTGGTTTTGGTTTTGTTGGCTTGGTTTGGTTTGCTTTCCTTTGCTGTTAATGTCGGTTAAAGGTAATCAGCGACATTAAACAAGCACTTTTACAGCAACAGCAACAACAACAACGACAACAACTACATCGAAAGCATTAAGCAGTGAGAACATCATCATGAGGAACAACCACAACATCATCAGCTAAGCAAATAATATATTTCGTATTGCATTACAACAAAATTATTGTTCAGCCATTCAGTCCATGTGTGTGCGGGAGTGTGTTCTTTTCGGATAGGAAATGCAACTCGAACTGTGCCTCAACTGTGGTGGGGTGCAGAGGTGGTTGTGCAAGCTTTTAGGTGCCTAAATGTGGGTGTTGCAACTGCTACAGTTACCACTTGATGTTGTTGTTGTTGTTCTCTTGTTCGGCTCGCGTAGGTGTGAGAAATTTGATAGGTTTGCTGCATACTTCGGTTACTGCGATTTTCAAGTGAATGATTTTGGTGACATACGCAAAGTTGCTGCCGCAACACTCCACACATACACACATATATGTGTAACTTATTTCAATTTGCACCATTTACTGTACAAGATAAAACCTTGATACCTTTCGACAAATGCTCTTTGCTTCACGTACTTGTTGTTGTTGTTGTTTGTCTTTGCTCTTTGTTTATGATAGCAGCCCGCATGCCGCGCTGGCTAGGGAACGGGGAAAGGGCAGAGCAGGAAGCGTTGGCGCCGTGGCACGCAGCGAATTACAAAAGTAATAACGAAAATTAGTGAAGCTACGTGCAACAATTTAGGCGCCACAATGTGGATCAACAACAACAACAACCAGAGACGAACTAGTTTTGGTTCAAGTGAACTTTAGCTGCAGTTTCGTGGCAATGTCTAGCCTGTTATCACTGCACTTTTTCAAGTGCCTAAACTGTGAGTGCGATAGGGTGATAGCAAGAGAAGGGGAAGGGGATGTCTTATGGGCTATGATCGACGTCCGTCTGTTTGGCTACTGTGCGCGCTGATTCCGAAAGTCGACATGGCCGGGTGCATAAATTGCTTTATGGCCGTTTGTTGGGCGCGCTTTATGGCCATTACTCAAGTGCTCAAGACTGCGAGCCACACACTTGCTTGCAGCTCTCAGTGCCCCCTCTCCTCCCCACTCTGCTAGACTCTACACTCGGCGAATAACAGCCCGCCCGCCCGCACAGGTTTATTGCCAACACAATGCCAGGGCTATAAACGCGGGCGGACCCGGACGAGCAACTCCTAGCTATTGGCATAATAAAAACGTAGCAAAAACAAATTCTCCCCATACACGCACACACACACACGCACACACACACACGCACACACACACACTAGTCAGCCAAAACATTTGAGGCGTTTTATGGACTGAGCTCTTTTGTGGATTGCGTTTCGATTTTTATTTCGGTTTTTAGTGTCTCAAATTTCTATAAATTTATCATGTGAGAAATTAAAAGCAGTTCTGATTGAATCATAATTCCAAGTATGTATATATACGTTTCTATATACATATACTTTATGGCGATAATATTGTTGTTCTTCTGCTGCTGTTGTTGTTGCTGTTGCCATTGCTGTTGCTCAGATAGCACGTGGCCGAGTTGATGAAATGAATTTGATTTGAAAATGCCATACAATTTATGACAGCGATCTTGCTGCGTATCTTTTGTGCATGGAGACCCCACGAGATACACCCGAACTCGAACTCGAATCCGAAGTCATAGCTATATGTACATATGTATAGCCGGGGACAGACCCCCGAGGACGTTGTTGTATTGTTGTAGTTGTTGTTGTTGTTGTGGGGTATTGTGAACAACGCTGGTTGTATAATTGCATTTATTGAGGCATCATAAAAGCGCTTCAAGAGCAGTATCTAAACAGTAGTGATTTTATTTAGTCGCCGCTGGCTTGCGAAATTTATGAGCTGCCCATGTGAAACTGATTAGAATTGTGTGTTCGGTGGCAGGCGTCAAGCGTTAAGCGTCAAGCGTTCAGAAACCAACACAAAGTAAACCCAATGACATGACGCGCAATTTTCCATTTTATTTTTAAAGTGCGTGTTGTTGTCCGCGTGTGAGTTTTGTTCTTGTTGTTGTTGCTGTTGCTCTTGCTTTTTTAGTTTAGTTTCTGTCTTTTTTTATTTCGAGGGGTTTCCGCATTGGAAATTGAAATTGAAAATGAAAATGCGCCTCTTCGCAGGGCTATAAATAAGAAATTGTCAGCTGCAGACGCCCACGCGGCGGTGTTGACAAAATGTTCTCTCTAAAATAAGTATGTACATATATGTATCAATATAGTAGAGAGTTTTCCCATTTTCATTTTCATTTCGTTTTCATTTTGATTTTAAATTTGATTCTCATTTTGTGTTGATGTTATTTTCACGCGCATCTTATTTATAGACTTGTCTCTAGACACACACACACACTTACACTGTGTGTGTCTTTTTGCTTGTTGCCAATGATTTATACATTTTTAAAAAGTGCAGCACACACTGGCTCAAGTTGAGGCGTTTATCAGTGAGCTTGGACTCGCAATTAGCGCTGCGAATTGAGAGAGATGAGCGATGCAAGCTGGCAGCCATTTTGATTTCATTTCGCCTCTGCCAGCGAAGTGCGTGTGTGCAATATGCCAGCGCAGCTCAATGCTTCCTCCCTTCTCCTCTTCCTCCTCTGTCTTCTCCACTCATGAGTGCGACCCTCGTGCTTTTCATATCAGCTAAAGTTAAAGCGCGACCTGATCGCCATCCAGTCAGCCATCCAAACGGAGAGTTATCATGCAAACCAGTTTGACAACTTCACGGGCTACTGCTGTGTGTGTGTGTGTGTGACTTGCTGCGACCAACCAGCATTTGAAAATGCAACATTAAAGCCAACTGGCAGCGGGCAACTTTGGCACAACTCTCCAACTCCAACTACAACTCCACACGCAACTAGCTGCGTTTCATACTCTCTTCAATGATTGTGCCTCATGTACATGGGAATTGCTGTTGTGGTAGTTGTTGAAGTTCGCCTCACAATGGGGCGTTTTTCTCATGCTTCATTGTTGGACTCGGCTCTCAACTGTCGACTGTCTCGGCTACCCACATATCTGCAGATGTCTGGCCAAAGAGTCAGACTTGGACTTGAACTCCTTGCCGATCTGATCTTGTTTGTGTATGTGTGTTGCACGCTTCTATCTCTCTCTCTGTCTTTCTGCAGCATGATTATTAGTCGTCCATGCCACATTTCAATTTCAAATTGCCGTTACTCGCATAATGCATTAGTATCGAGTATCGAGTGTCGCACATCGATGCCTTGATTGATAGTTCCCTTGCGTTGCTTCGAATATCTGTGCAGATCCGTTGAGCTCACCTGCAGTGCAGCCTTGCATTGACTGCTGTGTGGTCTTTTGTCATGACACTAAAAAAAGGAAACAAAATAACCCAAAAGAACACGCAAGGTCAACTGAAGATCTTGCCATGATTATAAAATTTCGCAGCGGGTGTAGCTACATTTTGTGTGTTGTGTTGTTTATCTAACGATCTATTGAAGAACAACCCAGGCTGGGTTTCTAGTTCCGTGAGAGAGTTGACACACCGAAATGAACAATTTTCAGTAATAGCAACAACAACAACAACAGCAACAACATTAATAAAATCAAATAATTCGCAGCATTTATTTGACCTTCTGTCGTCGGTCGTCGGTCGCGGTCTGTGTGGCCATTTTTCCATTTTTTTTTGTTCTCTTTTTATCTAGCCACATATTGCTTTTGTGATTTTTATCTAAGTGTGTGGTTTATTTCTGTTGCCTTTTGCAATAAAAGCAACAGCAACAACAAACACAAAAACCAGAATCGCTTTTATGGTCACAGCGAGTCACCTCTGCTCTGATGAGCAACAACAGCAAATTTTACGCAAATGTTGAGTTTCCCATGCTGTGTTTTGGAAACCAACATCAGTTGTTGTTGGCGTTGCTGTTGCTATTGCTGCTGGTTTATATCGCTTATCGCTTGGACTGTGAGTTGCCATCATAAAACGGCGACGACACAGACAGCAGACAACAGACAACAGACAGCAGACGACAAACGACAGACAACGGACAACTGAAAATACTAGGCGACCTAGTCACGGAGTAGCTCGAAACTGCAGTTACCACCTGCCTGCGTTCGTCAAGATTCAGCACAGCAGCAGCAGTAGCAACATCAGCAGCAGCAGCAACAGCAACAGCAACAGCTGCAGCTGCAGCTTATACATATTTGCAACGATTTCAAACTAGTATAAAATATACATATACATATATATGTATTTGTTTCTCACTCAAACTGATCTCTTCTTCTCCTTCTTTTCAGATAAGATCACAGAAACCCTACTATACCGCAGATCCCGAGGTCGATTCACTGGTAAGTAAACAAAACGTAGCAACAATGTTGCCAGCAACATTACCCAAGCAAAGATCATGGCCTTACAGAGTGTGCGGGTGTGTCTGTGTGTGTGAGTGTGAGTGTGTGTCACCTTGACCCAAAACAATGACAACAATTGAATAATTTTCTTTTATTTAGAATAAATCACAGCAAATTTAGCAACAGCCAAAACCAATTTATGAGCATTCGTTCATTTGACGTTGATGAGGTGTCTGTTTTGCTCACACACAACGCGATCCACAATGCGATCCACAAGCTGAAACCAGCGTCATCTTCATCTTCATCGTCCGTCCACTCAGTGCATCAGCATTTTATTGCACAGCGTTGCCACACTTTTCTTTTTCTCGCGCACGCATTTTGATTTTTGCATGTTACTGCAAGCGAAAGAAAGGGGCGACATACATATCTACATATGTACATACACATACATACAACGAGTGAATTCAACGTCTACAACGACTACAATATGAAGCAGAACGATTTAATGATGCATATGACATTTTTGCACTCTCTAAATGGGCAGTCTTTGGGCTGTTGCGCAGAGAGAAGAGCAACGACAACACCAACAGCAACAATAAAGACGACGTTGTGCTGCTGCGTGTGCTGTGGGTTAGTCAAATACATTGAGATCTGGGCAGCAGCAGTAGCAGCAGCAGCCCCAAGGCAAAGGCAAATGCCATCAAGGCAACCTTGACGGCGATCATGCCGTGATCAACATGATCATCATCATCATCATCGTCGGCATAATGAAGATCAGCTGTAGAAAGAATGTTTACATCAAGCATTGCGATATCTAATACAACATTTTGTGTGTGATCATCGCACAGCGGGTCAGTAGCTGTCTTTTGTTCCAGTTCATCTGGACATGGGCATAAGATGAGTCAGAGAGTCTGACTCCAAATCTGAATCTGAATCTGCGTCCAAGTCCGAGTCTGAGTCTGAGTGCGAGTCCACCGACATTCCATGTAAATCAAGACGGAAATGCTGCGTGCAAAAAGTGCAAAACGAACCATGCAATTGGGCTGCACAAATCGCGTCAACTCATGTGGCTGCTGCTGTTGCTGCTGCATATAAAGAGATTAAGGGGCAAAACTAATTTTAATTGCAACTGCAAGACAGCCTCAGTTCAGTCGTAAATGTGTCACTCACTCGCACAGAGGCTGCGTATTCTTACTGCCAGTGTCTTCTTGCCACTTGCCAGCGTTTAATGTCGTTGGTTTTATGGCGTATTAGTCGCCAGCCACAGCCACAGTCACAGCAACAGCAGCTGCAGAGAGAAATCTCTGGCGGTGGCCCTAATTTTATGCACTTGCAGATTAGTTTATTAGTTGTAGAACAAACTGAGTGAGTGCCAGCCTCGAACAGGCTTTGCCACTGGCATCGACAGACAACTGCCAACTGCCAACTGCAGACTGAACACTTGCGCACTGATCAGCTTTTGGCTCTGGCCATGGCCGTGTGCGCCTGCGTACTTTGGCCATAAATCATTTTGGCATGCCACAACTCTGCGGTGGACCGAGCAGAGACTGAAGCTGAGGCTGAGTCCCCGTTCCCTATTCTCCGCCCCACTCTGATATTCTCTATCCCACTCCAGCCATAGACAGTTCATGTTTGAACATTTAAAAGTGCATTTAGTAACACTTACTTAAAACGGAGAAGAAGAAGCCGATGGAAACAAGAACGTCTACTCTCTGGACACACACACATACATGTATACATATGTACAGCGAGATTCATATGGCCGTGCTATAAAAATGTTTATAGCATGTTTTCTCTATGTTATTATTTTACTATGCGGTTCAGTTTGGCCGCGGTCGAAGCAGTAAATGAAATTCTTCAAAGTTTTTGCCGGCCACTGTTGCTCATTGTTGTTGCACCAACATCACACAGCAGCAGTAGCAGCAACAACAAGAACAGCAGTGGCCGCAGCAGTTAGCAGCATCGTAAAAATGTCAAATGTCAAGCTGACGTTTTAATTAGCATCTGCTCACTCTACTAACAGTTGGCGCTCTCTGCTTGTCTTGTGTTTGTGTGTGTCAGTGTGTGTGTTTGGTTCCGGGGCGTCAAACGATTTGTTTGGAAGCACTCTTTATGGCTATGAATTTTATTATTATTTGTGATATGCATAACTCATGTGTTCTCTCTCTCTCTCTCTTTCTCTCTGTCTTTGCAGATGGTGCAAGCAATACAAGTGCTTCGGTTTCACCTTTTAGAGTTAGAAAAAGTAAGTACAAGCTCCATTCATAATCTATTATTTAATTCACACAATTAAGGAGAGTCATTCCAAAATTAGTAAAGCATTGCAATACATGATAGGAACCTGCCGAAAAGTAAGCTGTAAAGTCGCCTCACTAATCTACAGGCATATATCACCATCCCGAATGACCACCCATAAAACCCATAAATCATCGCTGAATATATCCATATCTTTGGAGTTTCACAGGGTTTAGCAAAAGCAAAAGCAAAGGCAAGGCATAGTAGTTGTCAAGTGGTCACTGCAATTGCCAACCGAGTTGTGTTGACATTTTATTGAGCTTGTTTCGGCTTCAATCGGAGCACAGCAGGCGGTTTGTATCTGTCTTTGAAAAATATCTAAATTAAAGCACAGCAATGGTAACAACTTTGGGGGCAGCTATGCACAGCTGGCTGTGGTCAGAAAACTGCATTAATTGCCAATCAAAATCGTAACATGGAAACTGCTTGGCATAGCTCTGCTCTAGATATAGATAAGTCCAGCGACAGGATGTGACAAGGCATTTATTCAATGCGAGATACCACAGATAGCACAGGGACAAATATTTCTGTCTGTTTGTCTGAGCAGGTGTTTGTCCAAGATACTTAACGACAACAGCTTGGTTGTTATTGTCTGCTCAATGGGGGAGGGGGAGGGGGAGGCGAACAAACATATTTGCATCGCGCTGCAATGCGCCACACAATGCAACGCATTCATTCAGCGGCGCTGCTTTGTTGTTAATTCACGAGGTGTGGATACCCCCCTCAGCTCAACTGCTGTCTGCACATGAATAATTTTGGGAATGCAGCCCACAAACAAGCAGTAACACCTACTTTATTATTGGACACTTTATACTCTAAATGGAAAAATTACAGGTTGCCTAATTTGTTTTAATTTCAAATAATATGCAAGAGCTCGACTAGTCGTGGTGCGTGTGTGTTTGGGTTTGGGTTTGTGTGTTTGCCAGCCGACAGTCTTAATGGAAGTTGTTCCTCAACGTGGTCGTAATTAATGCCTTGCCCGCTCCCCACCTCCCTCGGCACCCATTGTCCACTGTATCTGCTGCTGCTGCTGTGTCGAGAAAATTAATTAGGCAAATGCGCAACGAAGCGTGGAGCGTCGACCGAAACCGAAACCGAAGCCCAAAACGAAGTTGAGCCGGGCTTTTGAGCTAAACTCGTCATCAAGGTATAAATGTGTGTGTGCGTGTGTGTGTGTGTATTTATTTTTGTTTTCTTCTCGTTTTCAATTAAGTCTTAAGTAAGAAATTATGCAAAACATTATAAAAACAAAAACAGAAAAAGAAAAAAAAGAACAAACGCTAAGAGAATACGAAGCTGAGCCCCATTTTTGCTGGTTCGGTTGGTTGGCTTGAAGGCTTTGAGACTTGTAGGCCCCTAAGTCATTTATTGTCGGGATTGTAACTGGCACGCTGCTATTGGGCTAATGACAACGATCACAAATACAACAAAAGTCAATCAATGTGCAATTAGCGTTGACCAATGTTAATTACAAACTGCAGCTACAAGCGCTTTCTATTGAAAGTAGTGCAGTAAGCCAGGCCAAGCAACTCAGTCACTCGCTCAGTCAGTCTGTCAGTCAGTCAGTCCGTCAGTCAGCCAATCTGTCAGTCAGCCAGGTAGCCAGCTGCTGCAATTTGTTGCATGCGGCACCCTGTATTCAATAGTCGTTCTCTGAGCAAGAGAAGTACTCTCTGCCTACCGATCGAGATCTTTATCATCATCACACAGCCCACGACAGGTTTTTGTTTTGTCATTTGTCACTCACACAGCTTGCGACACACACGAACCAACAATTGGCAACAGCAACAGTAACAGCAAACAGCAAACAGCAACAGCAACAGCAACAACAACAGCGACCAGCAATCAGCACAAAGAACTGTAGCAACTTGTATAAAAAAGATACAATTCATTTATATGCAGCCAACAAAATGCAGCGGGCGATTTTCGGTGTAAAAAATAAATAAAAACAAAAAGAGAAAAAAATAAATAAAAAATAATACTTAAATAAAATGTGCGGGCTGACTGGCAAAAAGTATATATATATATATATATATTCTGTATATGAAGATATTTGTTACTGCTAAAGAACAAAAAAAAAAAACAACAACATACAGAATCAGTTAAAAAGACGTTTCAAGACTTGTGTCTGTCAAAACTGGTTTGCCAGCCCCAAGTGCCCAGTCTGCAGTCCTCAGCTCAGCTCAGCTCAACTCAGAGCTCTCAGTTCCCATCCAGCACGGAAAATTCTCGTCACAGTCACATGCAAAAAAAAAAAAACGAAAAAACACAAAAATAAAAAGAAAAAACACGACGACAACGACGATGGCGCATTGCAATTGACAAACAGATAGTGGGACAGCTGGATAGACTGACGGACACAACACACGTTGGGTCAGTTGCACACTCACAGACACACACACACACATACACACACACACCCTGGCAGGGGGTAAGCAGTCACAGCTCACAGCTTGGCGGCTGTACCGGCATCAGCTTCAGCTTGAGTTTGAGCTTGAGCTTCAGCATCAGAATCAGCATTGACACCGGCATCTGCAACAACATCGGGAACGGAATTGAATCTGGGAACGGAACGGTGCGGGAACGCGGAATGCGGAATGGGGCCACTGATGGAATTGGTGTTTAGCTAGTTGTGGCTCTTGAAATACATTTCATTTTCATCTGTTAAGTCAGTTTTACTTAGCGGCACTTATTCTCGATTAACAGTCACACAAAAAGAAATTTAAAGAGACTGCACTTAAGGGCCATTTGGGGCCGTTAAGTTAGTTATGTGTTTACACAAGAATCGATTTATTTTATAGTTGAATGCACTCGCTGAACAATTGAGTTTTTTGTCTATCAATTAGATAAAGCGTGTTTACAGTTCGTCTTGTTCACGTTTCGAGCATTTCGCTCAGATATATGTAGATATTTATATTTTTTCTTTTTTGCATTTATATTAATTTTTTCAAGCACTTTAGATTCAACTCGAAGTGTTTGTCGGCTGTCGCTGTTGTGGCTGTGGCTGTTGCTGTTGCTCTCATGGCTGTTGCTGTGCTTGTTATTGTTGTTTATTTAGTGTGTGTTTTTTCTTAATTACATTTCATTTAAATGTCAGCAGTGTTGTACATTTTTTTGCCGCACGCTTGTTAAACAAAATGCAAAAAATAAAACACACAAAACTTGTTGCTAAGAAGCTGGGGAGCTTGAAATTGGCGGCACTGTCAGTCGGCAACCGGCAGGCCTCAGAGCTTAGAGCTCAGAACTGAGAACTGAGAGCTCCTCATCTCTGTTATAGAACATTTAACGCTATCTATGAACGGAAATCGAAAATTACCACTGCGCAGATTGGAGCGATTTGCATGAGATTAGAGAACGAGACAACTGCAAGCCACTGCAAAGTGCAATATATTTGTATGTAAGCTGGACTTGATGTGTAGAGCAGAAGGGGGAAGATTGGGACTACAATAGATGTTATCGAGTGCTGCGAGAGGAAGCTGTAAAATGTGTCGAGGATGGGGACTGTAAAAAGTTTTGTTTAACAGGATGTACAAATGACTGTAACATTTACAACGCTTGCAACAAGCAACGCCCTCAGTGCTGTAGCTTGGGGTTCCCAGCAGCAAACGGCATACAGCAAGCAGTAAGCAACTGCTGTGCCCACCCAATGTGCAGCAGCAACATGGTCAGCCAGAGTGGCAGTCATGCAGTCAGACAGTCAGGACTGGCAACCAGTCATAAATATTGCAAAGAGCTGCTTAAATGTCACACACAACGCTGACAAATTAATCAAAAATTATCAGCGTCCAAGCATCGCTGCAACAGCAACAGTAACAGCAACAACATGCCACAAAGGTCCGAACCGGGCTGTGTCCCGTGTCCCTTGTCCCGTGTGTGTGCCCAGACAGGCATATAGCCGCATAAACATATCAATTTAGTAAGTATTTATGCCTTATTGTTGCTGTTATATCTGCTGTTGTTGTTGCGTGTCAGCGGTTGCAGTTGCAGTTGGAGTTGCTCGCAACATGATGCCGGCGTGCTAATTGTGCGCTTTATGTGCATTGTTATGGCATCTTTGACAGCCATACATAGCTGCAACATGTTGCTGCCGTTGCTGCTGCTGCTGGTGCTGTTATCAGCGAGCGGCAACGACAAATTTGAGTCCTCCAATAAACCAGTTGATGCCACTTTTTATCATCGTCACATTTTTGGTGACAATAACATTGAACACAGTCGCTGCAACAGCAGCAGCAGCAGCAGCAACAACAACAACAACAACTGTAAGAGCAGCAGCTTTAGCCTGGAAACAAGTTTAGCAAGTTTTGGTAACAAGTTAATAGGTAGCCAGGCTTTTAGCCGCTGCATTTTTTGTGAGCCAAAAAAAAAAAAAAAGGAAAAAAAGAAAAACAGAAAAAAGTAATCGAGAGCCACGTTGCAGAGGAAGAGAAGAAAACAACAAGCAATTTGCATAAGCAACGCGCACTTTTTCGTAAATTAAATGCATGCCCCGTTTAAATGGAGCACCCTGTTTGTTGTTGCTACTCCGTCAGCCCGAGCCCAGTGCAATTAATTTCTTTTTAGCCGTGTCGGCGGCTGCATTCCTCTTTGGTGCGCAGCTTTTTTGCATATTTGCATATGTTCTCCGCCTGACTCACACTCACTGGGCTCTTATCGCATTTGTTTTATCATACACACACACACACACACACACATACTCACTGAGTTTTTGGTACCAACAACAAGAACATGGCTTTAAGAACGCATTTTGTTGGCACATTTGGCTGCTGCTGCTGCTGACGCAAGCGATCGTATGCAAGTTGCACGTGCTGTGGCTGTGGCTGTTGCTGGTTTAAAAGTGTGCCCTGCGGCTAAACTCGGCTGACCAGCATTTCCTTTCCGACCAATGCTTTCGACCTGGTCAGCTCTCTATGCATATTTATGTGGTCGGCATCGCATTTTTATCGCCTGCAAGCGTGTACACCTTCTAAGCTTAGTGGTTGCTGTTGCTGTTGTTGTTGCTGACGTTGTCTACGCCATTTTTGAGTGCCATCATCAACCATTTGCGTGGCTCGATTCCAGAGTCAAGTCTGTGCCTGCGTCTGTGTCTGTGTCTGGGTCTGGGTTAACGCATAAAAAGCAATTTGCATGCCATTTGCAGCGGGAGCAAAACAAGTTTTGCTTACTATGGATATGCTGATGTTGCTGTTGGCTTGAAGAATGCAATGGCGCTAAGTGTCTGCAACTGTCTCCCTCTCTCTTCACCTCTTTGTTAAGTTAAACGTCAAATGAAGAAACTGAAAGCCTAATGAAGTCCCGATTGTATTGCAATGCTTGATTAGAATGTATCCACTTAATGAATATGATTAGTTGCATTTATTATTAGCAAAATGATTTCTAGCATTTAAGAAACCATAAAATATTCAAATAGCTCAAATTAAATAAAGAATTTAGATGATATGTTAAGTTAAGTTTTATTTTTACCTTGTTGACGTCACTTTTCTCACACACGAAATCTCTCTCTCTTCTTTCTCTCTCTCTCGTACTCTGTTTATGCGGGTCTCTCTTTGCAGGTGCATGAATTATGCGATAATTTCTGTCATCGATATATCTCATGTTTAAAGGGTAAAATGCCAATAGATTTAGTGATCGACGAACGGGACACCACCAAACCACCAGAATTAGGTTCAGCAAATGGTGAAGGAAGAAGTAATGCCGATTCAACATCGCACACCGATGGAGCTAGTACACCAGACGTTGTGAGTACCCCCTTCGCGGGAGCACATGGTCCTATATTGGCGAGCTACAATGCGGTGGTGCACCCATGTTCGTAGTACGATAACGACCTTCTTGCAAAAACGAAGCGGGTGCTCACAATGCCCTGGGATTAAATGAATCAATAATGATAACCAAAAAAAAAAAAAAAAGAAAGATAATAATAATGAGAATGTTGCAAAACTGCATAAGAAATTAAGTAAAATTAATTAATTTTGCAAAACTACAACAGAGCAAAAGCATCATGATTATTATGATCACAATAACGATAAATATAAAAGAATATTGATGAATAAAATCCAATCAAAATACGCAGAAGAAGTTGTACGTAATTATGAACAAGAACAAGAACACACACACATTGTAAATTAGTCAAGAGAATTAATTCATATACAGTACAAGAGTGCAAATATCTAGCGAGCGCAAAAGCAAAAGCGCAGAAGCGCAGAAGCAAAAGCAGCAGCAACAACAACCACCAGAACAACAACAACACCAACAGCGATGACAACACCATTAACAACAACATTGACAACAACAATAACAACAACAACAAGAACAATAGCTAGCAGCAAGAAATGAGCATCAACAAAAAGGACTCAACGCCAGTGGCCAAATGACAACGACAACGACAACTTCACGATGACAATACATATATAGATATATATTTATATATATATATATGAAGAACAACGACAGGACTGGACCGACAGCAAAGAACAACTACCACAAACGAGCTTCCAAGCGGCCAACAGGTGGCGACACTGGCTCCAAACTATCGGAACCAAAAATATATCCTGACGCTGATGATGTTGCTGCTGCTGCTGCTGATGCTGTTGCTGTTGCTGCTGTTATTGTAACGGCAACTGCGACTTCAACTGTTGCAGTTGCAGTTGTCGCTGCTGCTGCTGCTGTCCATTGCTATTGCTGCTGCCGCTGATGGTGCTTCAGGTGCTGATGCTTTGGCCGTTAGAAATTGTCTGTTTTTGTACAGTAAAAACGAGAGCCATAAATTTAAGTTCCAATAATCAAATAACTAAGAAGTAAAGCGAAAAAAAGTAATTCAAAGCAAAAGTCATGTTATTTATTTTTGTGCTCTCGCAGCAGAGCATGAAAATGGAATGCATTCAACTTGTAAATTACTTAATTCATTCAATATGATGATTACAAAGATTATAAAGAGATGAAGAAGAACGAACATACAGCAACTGAGCAACAATAATTAGCGCAAAAAATTGCTTAATTTGTAAAAAGTACCAACAACTAAAGTAAAAACAAAAACAAAAACAAAAAAACAAAACTATGAAAATGTGCAAAAGAGAAAAAATAAGTAAAAGTTCCAGTACTTCGTTTTTGCAAGAGGCCCATATAGCTCGCCAATATATTATTAATTATTATTAAAAACATTTAACAACTTTTTATTATTTTCACTTACTTAACACACATAAAAAATCAAAAACCCAAAAAAAAAAACAAAACAACAAAAAACTAAATAATTTTTCAACTGCAAAAATTACAGAACACTATACGTATATATTACAAGAAAGTTTACTAACCCAAAACTAACCATTTTTAACTATTTACATATGCACATAATTCTATATAGAAACTATATACATATACATTTGAATAGGTATATGTATGTACTTATATATATATATATTTATATACATATATTTATCTGATATTCAAGTTAGCCTAACATGCATGGCACCGACTCTGCTGGTGCAAAGTCAAGTGCCGATTACTTCCGATAACTTCTGATATAAATATATATGTATATATATCGAGTTATATATATATATACACACACGTTATCGTTCTGAGTTTGTAAACTTGTAAATATTGCCTCCTAGCCCCTCAACAACCCAAACAATGACATAGTTGCAAAAACCCAAACCTAAACCGTTCCCGATATCGAAATCGAAATCGATCTCAGCTCAGAGGCGATACGATACGATACGAATCGAGGAACAGGATAGACAAACAAGCACACTTGTACATCAAATTTTGATCTACGATATCTAAAGACCATTTCTTTATATTACAACTTTGTGCCAATTTTTCTAATTCGGAACTTGAGCACAGGCCCACTCCCAAGACTTTGCGCCGCTGGAAGAAACTTATGCCAGTTATCGCATCAAACACGAAGCAGACTATTAATTCCGCCAGTCTGCGATTGTGTATGTGTATGTGAGAGTATTTACGCGAGTGGGCGGGTGCGTTCTAGGAGAAACCAAAAAAACAAAATAATGAAGAAAGCTGAAGGAAAATTGACAAAAATAGCAATAAACCGAATCTGATCACATCCATACAGTATACATTGCATTACACTGCAGAGCAAAGTTTTTTATATATAAACTCTAATATAAAATATACCACTAGCATGTAGTTATACGATCAAGCTGCTTACAACGGCTGCTTACATACGACATGATGACAAAGAAACAAAAACAAAAAAAAAAAAAAAAAAATAAGAAAACAATGAATGATGAAAAACACTAAGCGATTATTCTCATTTAGTTCGGCTTTTCAATTTAATCACTTCAGAAAACGAGTATACGATTTTTCAATACGTCCCTTTTCAATGTGTTTTACAACACTGGAAAAAACTTGCCAAAAAAAGCAAATTTATTATCGTTTCTTAATGAACTATAATTTAATAATTTTTTGTTCGTTTTTTACAATTCTTATTTTGATACGTTCTTAAAGAGAATCGAAAAACAAATGTAACTCATATACGTAAACGAAAAGATACATAAGTAAATAAAAATCAACCTAAGTTCAAATGCAAAGTATACGAATAAAACATAAAGTAAAACATATGTTTTCCTATTATTGTTTATTACAAAACTATCTAAAACAAAACAAAGAAAATACAAAATTAAAGTTAATTTAATTAATTGAGAATTGAAACGCGCATATACGATGACATTTTAAATGAGCTAGAAACAGTGCGAAACTTAACTAAATATACGTAATGATCGAGAGACACATTTTAGTTTACAAGGAGATAAAAGAAAATATGATGAAGATGAAGATGAAGATGAAATAATAACAACTTTAAGCATTTACTAAGCAAAATTTTTAACTAAACAAATGAATACGTAAAATGCAGAACACGATACTATTATTATAAATAAATGTAATTAAAAACTAAAAAACAAAACAAAAAAAAATTTACTAAATACCTAGTAACAGCGCAGCTTTTGGTGCTCAAAACAGCGGTTAAGATGTATGAGATGGATTTTAAGCCAATCCCACACTATCCCATGCATATTTACAAACACTAATCTAGACCCAAACCAAAACCCAAACACGAGGAAATTCTGATACAAATACAACTATTTCGTTGATTGTAGATGCGTTTGGGTTTCCCCAACTTAATGTATACTATAGCGGTCTAACTAAATGTACGTTATATAGTTCTTAGTTTCCGTAACGGAAGGCTACGTATTAGTATGTATGCTAAGCTAAACTTAAACTCTATGTTTACCCATCTAACTAATTTCCCAAGAACTCTTCCCAGCTCTAGGCACTTCTATCTCTATCGCTATTATATACCTATCATTTTCAGTTAAAGCATACTAAAAGAAAAACAAAACAAAACAAAGTCGAAAATAATATAAAAATGAAAAAGAAAAAAAAATTACCAAAACATTGTACTTAATGGAACTGCACCGTGTTGCAGTCCAGCTATATGGGCAACCACTTGTATACTTACTATTTATGAGTAGACCATTAAAAAAGATGAAGATGGTTTATTAGTGAAAGAAACCAGTCAACAACCTATTAACTAAATCAAGAATATGTCAAAGCTTTTGTACTATTTTTTCAACTTCAGAATAACGAAAACACAAAACAAACACAAAACTACAAAATAATTATAACAATAAATTAATAAAAGATGAATAATGAAGGAATAGTTGTTGTACTTTGTCTTATAAAAATGATAAATATGAAAACAACAAAAATGAGTAATTGCTGTAATTATAATGTAATTTTAGTATAAATCTGTGGCCAACTGATCTTAGTTGCTTTTTTAGTTAAAAATAAAAACAAACAAACAGCAAATTTACCGCTATACATATACACCCTAAAAATATATTAAACAAAAACCTGTTGTAATTTTGTCTGCAACAAATTGTTTCCTATGATTTTTGCAAGCTTTTGCATTTTGTTGAACACATTTGTTTAATAATTTTTCTTATAATTAGTTATGGGTATTGAATGTTTTGCAAATTAAGCAAACAATTTTTATTGTTGTAAAAACAAAAAAAGAAAAAAATACAAAAACAAAAAAAAATACAAAAAATACAAATTACAAAACTGAAACTGAAATACGTAATTGCTTTAGGTGATATTTTATAAAAATATAACAAAAGAAAAATAAATAATAAAATGAATGCAAAAAAAATATACGTAAATCTATTTTAAAAATAATTGAGACGCTTTTTGCTTTTATTTTGAAATGTGCACATAAATAAAATTAATTTCTTTTGTTTCGTATATACATTTTTTTAATATTGTTTTACGATACATTTTATTTAGTTTTTAGCAAAATTGTAAAATGAGAAACATGAAAGTGAAGAACCCATGATAATGATCTGTCAGAGAAGAAAACGCAATCAAAAACAAAAAAAAAAAAAAAAAAAAAACAAAATGGAATGAAACTAAAAACATTATTGAAAAACCAACAACAAGCAGCAACTTCTATACGATATACGAATACATTTTAATGTAATATTTTTAATTATTTATATGTATACTAATAATATGATTAAATGAAAATGAAAAAAAAAACAACAAGCAAACAAACAAAACAAAACAAAAAATTAAAAAAAAACAACAACTGCAGAGTAACGTTTAAAGAGTTAGCCAATAAATATATGAAAAAAGTATATTTGAAAAATACACAGAATGTTTTTTCACTGGCAAACGTTAGGCTCTAGTTATTAAGTCGCAGCATTTAGGCAAACTTCTGACGATGGCCAAAACAACTCGAAATCTCACAATAAGATGAAAACTGGACGTGATAACTCACCTAAATGGAGGAACATCGATGTCATCCAATTCTCTGGCAATTCTGAATCAGTTCATACGTTTCGCGAGAACTTTCTATTTCAGGAAATTTTATTCAAGTTACTCTCGGATCTCACCGCCTGCTCTGTTGCCTTATACTCTGACACATTGTGGGCAATATTTTGGCGCATTGTTTTAGAGTATCAAGTACCTAAGAAAGAGTGGGATGCCTGAGCATTTTTGTGATTAATTTAAGTGTTTATAATAAGTGCTCAAAAAGTGTGTGCGAAATATCTGTGACTTTCAACCTGCAAACCTTAACTCTCTAAATTTAGTAGAGTTAGTTATCGAGATGCCTCGTTGTATTATACTCTTTTTTTTTTCTTATATAAAAATTAATATTCATATGGAGCTTAGTTCCAACATTGTCAAAGGAACTGGCACGTGCAAGCAACCGACGACGACGCCTCCACCTACAGCTCAAGTGTCAACTGCAGTGCGATGACAGTTAAGAATCAGGGCTCGATTCCCTTAATTCTCTGCCTGCCCTGCATTGCTGTTGTAGCCTGATCTGCGGCGGCACTTGGTGCGTGCGCAGTGCCTGTAACTTGAGAAATCCGACCCGACTTTAGCCCCGATCAAATTGCTGGCCCGCAATATGTTCAAATATTGCCCTGGCCCTGCTATCGGTCTGAGGCCAGTTTCAGACCAGTTCCAAAATCGCGTCCGTGCTCAGGCGCGGCATGTGAAAAGCACCTTAAATGGTTACTTTTTTTTCTTGTTTTTGTTTTGTTTCATTGTGCCCAAGTCAAGTTGGAGGCTCTGCGTGTTAGATGATTTCGTTCTGTTAATGGTAGCTACATGTAATTTGGCATTTTGCGTGATTGCCTGGGGCGTGTAGCCTCTTAGACTTTACTTTGTTTCTTTTCTTTGAGGTTTTCGTTTTTGTTACTTTTTTATATTTACTTATTTATTGTGTTGGGCATTTTCCCCACAAGAGGCTAAAGAAAATGCTTCGTGCTGGCTGCATTTGTATTAATTTTTTGGGCAACGCCCCACACAATTTTCCAGTTGAGACTGAGAAACCTATAATTTTATAGGCATTAAGTCAAAAGACCGAAGTCAACTGGTTTTAGGTGTCTGCTTGTCTGGCTTGCTCGCAGTTGGTCCGTCCCGCTTTATATCGAACAAAAAAGGATGCTCGCTGCTCGATGCTCTGTGCTCTGTGCCCGCTGCTCTCCAGGCTCATTAGCCGCGCTCTCACCTCAATATTCCGAAGCTTGAGTTAGCTTCTTTTATATTTCGTACTTTTTGTGCTTTGCTTATGCGAAGCGAAGCGTCATACTGTCTGAGACTCCAACCGCAGGCGGCTGTCTGAAATTTGTGCATTCATTTGTGAGCAAAAAAGGCCACAATTAATAAACCAACAAAGCCCTACAAATGCCGCCGTGGTGGCTCAACAAAGACGTTACCCAAAAACTTAAAACCCCAAAAGCCCAAAACTCATTCCCAAGTCCCAGCGTTTGTTCGATGCTTAAGCCCCCTGCTTCAATGTGGAACAGATCGGATCGGCTCGACTCGGCTCGGATCGTGTGTGTGAGAGAGAGAGAGAGAGCCAGTTTTTACAATCGGATTCGTCGCTTCGAATTGCAAACGACAAACGACAAGCGACAAACCGCGATCGTCGATCGGCGATCCAATTTTATTATGTATGTAGTGTCGCGTTGTGAAGAATTTTTTTGGAAGCGGCAAGAAAGCGAAAACCCATCAGGCCAAAAAGCCAATGGCCCAAAACAATGATGAAACAGAGCAGACGTATCACAGACACAGACACAGGCACAGACGCTGACACAGACAGGCGGGTGCGGTAACCAAAAGCCAGGGAGTTGAGTAGACTGAGATGGGTGAGGAGGGAGGACACGACGACCACAAAAATGTCATCACTGCTAATGTTTCAATGCAGTTGCCAATGTGCTCGACAAGTTTTTAAATGTGGCTGATCTTGTTTTATTTTTATACTCGCTACCCATAGGGTAGAAGGGTATTATAATTTTGGGCTGGCAGGCAAAAGGATATGTTCTTGATATGCGTCAACAGCCGAGACGATATAGCCAAGTCCAACTGTCCGTTTCTTATAGTTTTTATGATCCCTAAAACTTTGGTTTTGTTAGAGCAAAGACGCCTACTTACTAGGGATTTTAGTTGCTTTGGTTGACAATTTGGTATATTTTGCACTCTATGGTATATTTTAAATGAAGCACTATTTCAACATACCAAAAATAGTCGTTGACATATATTTAGAATTTTTATGATTTATTAATTGGATACATTTTAAAATGAATACCGCACTGTTCTGCTTTTATTGAAAATGTATAGCGGGTATCTCGCAGTCGAGCACTTTTAACTGCAGCTTTCTTACTTGTTTCTTATTTTTTCCATGTTTGGTATATTTTTTTTTGATCAGATCTGCACTGATCTGCTCTGTTCTGCGCCTTTCTTCTCTCTTCTCTGTTGTGTGCTGCCCGGTTGAGTTTTGTTAGGTTTCAAGTCGCGTTCAAAGACAAAACTTTCAACAATTTTTGTTGCACTGCCGATTTCCGATCGCCAAGGGAATTGTATTAAAAGCCAAAAAGCGTTGAATGCGATACCTTAACCCATTGGCGTGAAAAGACATGCCAAAGTGACGACGATGGTGAGGACAACGGTGACGAAATTGCGACGGTTCCATTCATTGATGCCTTTCGGGGTTGTCATATTGAAATAGAAAACGATTCATATTCTGATCGTAGATAAAGAACAACTTCAATGTGACGTCAAAATCTAATAATTTTATTATTCCAGAGTATAAATATTATCGAGCATTATTTCATAATTTTCTTGTCTGCACTCTTACCAATGATTATCATCACTTTTTTCCCTAACTCATACTCGCTTCAAATATTAATCAAGACCCCGTTCACAACAGCTGTTCCCTTCCAGGAATTCTATCCATCAAATTCAATCAGAAATCAACCGAATAAAAAGCAAAACAAAATAGAACTAAAAACAAATATTTGGCAAATAATGAAATCCTAATGAATTTCTTTCATGTATTTTAAATGTATAAGATAATTTTTTTTTTATTTTTATTGTGCTCCATCTATGGCCGAAGTCAAGTGTTGCTTCAAACGGCAGCCGCCGCTCTGCTTCTGAAGAACGCGATTTATCGAGCTGTGGCTTTTGTCGTATTCATGTATATATTTTTATATACAAAACTCGAATACGAAGAGCTTCGATACACTCATATCTACCTGGTTGTGTCAACCTCTTGGCTTAGCCACAAAGTACGAAACCGTTTTTAAAGTATTTTTTATTTTTGTTTAATTTTTGTGTTTTATTTGGTTTTTTTTTACGGCAAATTCAATGGAAATGTATGCCGTAAAAATGCCGCAAAAAGCTTAACAGACACCTAAAATAGCTAAGCGCATCTGAGTCTCAGTCTTAGTCTCCGTCTTCATCGCAGACTCAGACTCGGGTTCGGACTCGGATTCGGACTCGGACGAGTCGAAGTCTCTCTCTTGTGCCACAGCGATTTGCCACTGAAGGCACACCGTTTTGTTGGTTTTGTTATTCGAAATATTTGAACGCTGCTTCCCGACTAAGCTGCAAATCGGTTTAAAAGCTTACAAATTATACAAAGTCCGCTGTGTCATTAGGCAAATGCAGGCGAGAGTGCTTAGCGCACATTAGCCCAGCCGATCGGGAACAGTTTTGCCCCAAGGGGGAAGCCATACTGTGGGGCGTTGGCCAGGCTTATTCGTACCTGTGAGTGCTTGCACAATTACCATTAATTACCAGAACCGTCGTAGAGCTGCACTTTGCACCGCAAATGCAATTGAAGTCAACTCAAATATCAAAAGGACAATTTACGCTTGTTTCAAACTCGATTAGCCAGCCAAGTGACTCCCCCGCCGGATAAGAGCTAAGAGGTCTTTCAATTATCATCGATGCACTAGCACGCAATGGGGCTTAAACTGTACGGGGTCGCGACCACAAGGGAAGGGTTGCTTCATTCATCGCTCATCGTTCATCGGTATCGGAATCGGAGTCGTCATTCGAAGTGGACACGGGATAGGGGCAGCACTTAAGTCCGCTTAGCTTGTATTGGCCACTTGTAAATTGTAATTTAATCCGCTTTAACGAGAACTAAACCATAGCAAGCAGGCCTATGTTCAAGTATGTTCATACAAGAAGTAGACTAAAAGCATTTCCTACAAAAGGGGTTAAATATCAAAGGGGCCTGGCCCACTAATACTGACCGACCACTTGTAATTGAATTTCCTTTATACTGGGCTCTTGTCCGTGTATTCAATATTTAATGCAACTCGATGTACGACATTCGACATTCGACATTCGACTAGTGACTTTCGGCTTTCGACATTTGATTGATTTTACTTGTGGCCAGAAACCGTTTGGCATTTGCAATTTGGCGCATACTTTTTGCCCGCATTTCGCATTTAGGATTTCGCATTTATGTCTACATCAGCTAATTTTCATTTGTACCCTCCTCCCTCCCCACATACACACACTCGCACTCTTCCTGATAGACCCCATAAATCACTTGCACTTAAATTCGCTGCTGGCGACGTCTCAGTGTCTGTCTGCTGGCCATTAGAGAGAGAGAAAGAGAGATCTCAACCGACAACCCTAACCCTCAATACTATGCGCTAAGTATACACATCTATGATATGTATTTGTGTGTGTGTGTGTGTGTGGAGGGGGTTGCTTTGTTTGTTATGCTGGCATTTCTATTGGCCCGGAAGCAGTGCGGCCAACATCTACAAAATAGTCAGCCAAAAGTTTTACCCACTTTCTTTGCCCACTACTCTTAGCCAGGCCGTCAGACCGAGAGCCCGACAGTCGGACAGTCCAACAGACCGACAGGCTGCCTGGCAATTTTTATTGCCTTTTTGTGCTTTATTTCCTGCACACTATTTGGCCGCTTATGGGCCTCGCATTGCCGAGCAGATTGGAATTGGGATTGGACTCAGGCTGCGACTGAGACTGTGACTCTGACTGGGAGGAGGCCTGCACATTGGGGGCTTTATGCCTCAATGGCGCGCCAAGCATTAGATAATGGTGTTCCAGCTTATTGCTTACATTGACTTTTCTCTCCCGCACTTAGCCACCCCATGCCATCTTTGTCTGCTCTTCTTTGTGGCATTTTCGGTTGGGATTGTGCGATGGGATTTTCTATAATTTGCAGGCAGCTTAGCAATGCCAAGCGAAAAAAACTACCAAAAATAATTTATTGCATATTTAATAGCGCACGTGCCGTACACTATACAAAGAATACAGGTCTTTTGGAGCCAAATTGCGAACGTGTAGGAAAAACTTGAGAATAAACTTATGGTAAAGATCAAATAATAATAATAATAATTTTGCAGAAAATTAAATTTAAACTTGTCGATAATCATGTGAGTGGGGGCTGTTATTAATTGGAGAGTCGAGTTTTCAAGAATTTCTTGTAGGATTTGGCCATTTTGATACATTTTTAGCATCTCTCTCCCACCTCGATCCGATGTGACCCCAATAGAATTCTATTAGGCAAACGCCCGCCAAATGCCGCATAAATCTCTAAGCTACTTTACTTTGACGCACTTTACTTTGAGTTTTGTTTGGCTCAGACTCAGGCAATTCCTTCGTTGGCAGGCAATTCCCATTTGGGCAACTTCCACGTGCTTCCCTCTGCATATGCCCTGCATTATGGGCATAAATAAAAATACTTGTCGAACTGCCGCCAAGGCTGCGTCGCAGCCGTCTCCTTTTCCTTTTCCCTGCTAATAAATGAAATATGATGCTCAGCGCGGGCCACCCTCCATTTGCCACCACAGCACATCACTCTAGCATTTCCTTATCACCCACTCTCCCATTCTTCTCGCAGTGTTCGCATTGTCGTAGCTCCTGTTTATTGCGCTCGCTCGAGCCATTTCAATTTGAAGTATTTCCAAGGCGGGCGACACAATTTTCTATATTTGGCAAATTATTTTTCTGTGTCGTATTGGATTTCCATGGCTTAGCCTTGGTTTCCCCTTGACTGAATGTGGTCTGGTCTGGTCTGGGCTGGTGTGGGAGTTCTCTCTTTTGGTATGCGCGGTGCGAAAACAAAATTGACGTCAATTACGCAATGCACACAGTGCGCACATCGAAGCCAACCAGTTGGCACCAGGCACTCCACACCCTCTACCACATTCCTGTCCTTCTGTCGTCCTTGCCATCCTTGCTTTCTACTAATCCGCTTCAGGGATTTTGGGAATACGCGTAGCATACTTTTTGGGGTTTTAAGCGCAACGCCTCAGATGCTCTCAAGTTGCGCTTGTTGATGTTATATATGTGTTTGTGTATGTGTACGTGTGTGTGTTAATATTTTTGTTGTGCTGTGTTTGCACCCTCAGTTAGCTGCTGTTGCGTGGTGCTAATTAACGCATTAAATCATATTAATGTCGCCAAATGTTTCAAAGTCAGTTTCCACAGCAACGAGAACAGCATCTGCCGTCTCTCTCTCTCTCTCTCTCTCTGAGTATCTTTCTCTGGCTGCTTTGCATACACTTATTGGCGGCATGGAGGGAAGCTTCGGCTGTCAATAAGCCGGCATAAATTGCGACTAATGCTGATGTTGCTGATGCAGAAAAATCACAAATTAATTAAAGAGCTGCTGGGTCCATTTGACTGGTTAATAAAACTTATATAATAATTGTTCATAAACTGCACAATATTATGGGCTTTCAAATTAGTTTGTCGTGCCAGCAGTCGCAGCCGCAGTTGCAGTTTCAGTCTCAGTCGGAGTCTCAGACTCTCAAGTGTTGTTGCATGTCGCTTGTTGCATGCAACAGCAACAGCAACAGCAAGAGCAACAGCGCATCACTCGGCATCGCGTCTGCAACTGCCATGCCGTGTTGTCAACTATTTCTTCGGTTCATAAAAATTGTTATTAATTGGCACTTAAATGCTCAAACGCAAAAGTTGAGAGACGTAGTCCGAGTCGACAACAAACTCAACATCAGCAGCAGCAACAACAACAACAACAACGACGTCGTACTTATTACTGTCGTTGTTGTTGCTGATGTTGATGCTGTGCCTCTTTGCTGCACGTTGTTGTTGCTGACGCTGATGCTGTTGCTGTTGCTGTTTTTGTTGTCGAGTGTGTTGTGAAATTTAAGCTTTTTAGCAGTTCCTGTTGCTGTAGCCGTTCGTTGCATGTTAACCTTTGGCTCGCTTGTAATGAATGCAACTGCAGCAGGCGTCGAATGGTGGACGCCTGTAGTGAAGTAGAAGGGGTGGAAGGGGGGCTGCAAGCATGCGAGGATGGCAATGGCAGCAGTGGGCAGACTTACTTAAAGCTTTCATATAAATTTCTTAACTTCATGGCACTTGTTTAAAGTCCATTTGGGCACTGCGTGAGTGTTTATTGAATGCATCTCTCTTTGGCTTGTCGTGAAAGTTTGACGAGTCTGACAACTCGAAGAAGAATGAAGAATGGAGAGCTAAAATTAATAATTGGAATTAAGCAAAGAGATTCGAGTCTCAATCACATCAAGTTTATTACTACTTAGTCAGGTGCTTATAGAGATTCTAGGTAATTACTTCGAGTATGTTCGGGCACGCCACTCGATGTTGGCTTCAAGTTGCGGCTTTGATTTAAGAAACCGTTTAAGTCTAAGTCTCTTCTCGGTCTCGGTCTCGGTCTCGGTCTCGGTCTCGATCTCGATCTCGCAGTCAGACACAGTCAGTGATAGAGTTGAGGTAAAGTGCCTTATCATTGCCTCACACACACTCACACTCGCTCAAATTTCACATTTAATTTCGATTCATTTTAAACTCGACACTCTTCGCACATCTTCCACCTCATCTCACCCGGCCTCAGCCGTCTGTAGTCCATATCCCGGACCTCGCCCTGTTGCTGTTGTTGTTGCTTTTGCCCGGCTAACTGGTTACAATGCAGCCATTAAAGAAATTAATAAAACGCCATAAAACGACAATAAAATACAGCTTCGTACATATGAAATCAAGCAGAAGCGAAAAGCTTATTAACTTTTGTTAAACATTTATTATGATTTTTTTCTCCTCTCTGGGTTTTTTTTTGATTATTCAGCTGTGTGTTGTGAATGCGAATTGCAATTTTAAGCAGTAACAACAACGGCAGCATCGGCGACGTTAATTAAAATTAAAAAAAAAAAAGCATCAGAAATAAGAAAAAATGTGCAAAAGAACACCTTGAAAATATAATTTTGTTATTTGCCCGCCACACAGCGCCAGCTTCGGACACCTGCCCCTACACACCTACCCACCGCCAAAATACCCCACGAACACCCCGTATACGTATTCATAAATACAAAACAACAAAAGGCAAGTTGAACCGTATAGTGGCCTGCTGGTTGCCATTTTTTGGACGACCGACCGCTGTGCGCGGGTCGAGAATCCATGTCCCAGCTCTGAGTGTAAATGATATATGTATGAGGGCAGGAGGCAGGCGGGCGGGATGGCGGGCGGCATGATTGGTCAGCAGGGCGGGGCTGCATTGAAAGTCGTAGTCGAAGAGGCAGCGCAGCAATCGCTGTCTTGTCTGTCATTTGGATCCACAGAAACCACACCAGAGCGCAGCATAACACAGCACAGCTCTCCACACCACACGACACGGCACCAAACCTCGGACTCGGACTCAGACTCAGACTCAGTCTTGGATTCAGATTCAGACTCAGACCCAGGCACAAGCACAGGCACAGCAACAACACCAAACAGACCCAAACACAAGGCAAAGACCGAGTGCAAATGACTTATAAGAATTTAATATTTAACAACACAAATCAATTCAAAAATCATCAGAGGCCGGACACAAAAACTCATTTGGTGCAGTCGCTGATGTTGGATTCCAGTCTCTTGACTCAAACTCAAACTCGGACTTGGGCTTGGACTTTGATTTCGACTTGGACTTGGACTCGAACTTGGGCAATGGCAAAAAGCCAAAAGAGCAGATGGAACAGGGAAGCTGAGTCAGGGTCCGGGCCCAGACAAAGTCTCATTTTGTTTCGATGTTTTTCGCATTTCGGTATCACTGCGCCAAAGGTAACAAAAATGAAACGTTTACGTTAAGGAAACGATGTTGCCGGCAGACAATGTAGAGAGAGAGATGATGAGACGGAGGATGGAACCAACCTGAGACTGAGACTGAAGCTGAGGCTGAGGCTAAAGCTGATATTTGTTGTAGTTGTAGTCTTAATTGTTGTTGTTGTTGTTGTTGTTGTTGTTATTGTCGCTACAACCAAACCCAAAGTCGTTAACATGGAGAATTCGTGGTGGTCGGTGTTGTTGTTGTTGCTGTTGCTGTTACCGTTGTTGTCTTTTTGTGGTCAGCGCAAAAATTATGAAAATCAAAAAGTTTTCGGCCCTGAGTCGAGTTGCGTCTTTGTATGATTTCTTCACAGCGCGCTCTTCTTTCACCCTACCCAACGCGACTCGAATCGGCTCGACTTGTGTTTCTCTTTTTTTTTTGTATCTTATTTTTATTTTTATTTTCATTTATATTTATTTTTAGTGCGCCCCAAAAACGTTAACCTCCATGGCAGTACCTTTGCTGTTGCCTCTGTTGTTGCTGATAGTGTCGTTGTCATTGTTGTTGTTGCTGTTGTTGTGCACAAGGCCATATGAAACATACAGCAGACATAAAATTAAATCTGAAAAACCCCAAGAAAGATGCATTCTGCATTTCAGCATCTCCCGCTGTGTCGTAAAGTCATTTCGATTTCGACTCCATAGAGACAATGCAATTTGGTAAACGTCGCGCTCAAAGAGCACAACGAACATACGAAACCAGAGTGAAAAAAAACGAAAACGAAAACTTCAATTGATGAGAAAAAACAACAAAATTACCAAAAGATGTGCTGCAGGAAAATTATTAAGCATTTAAAACCGACAATCGACAGATCGAGAACTCAAAAATTCGAAAAGTCGCTCGCAATGCCACAACGCCATGTTGCATGCAATTGGGGTTGCCTGGGTTGCGGTTCAGCGGGTACAGGCAGGCGTCAAGGGGGGCGGGAAAGACAAACACTTTGCACTCAACACCCATTTAGCTAGCTGATCCTCATGATGACGATGATTATGACGTTGGGGCCGCCAGCCGTCGTCGACCAGCCAAATTGTTTACAATAAAACTAAAAGAAATTTGCGATCGATTGAAGCAGAGTAAAATGTATGTGTGTGCCTCTGATTTGCCTCTGCCTCTGTCTCTGTCTCTGCAACAGGGGCAACACTGCAACTGTAAACTATTTACAGGCTCCGTTCATAGTGTTTTTTTTTTGCTGTCGATTGCTGTTGCTTTTGTTGCATTTGCAGTGTTTTATACAATAAAATTTATTTGATTTCTTTACGCTGCTTTCATGCCTCAGTATTTCTCTTCATTTTTGCTGCACTTTTCAAACGTTTCTTGTATTGTTTTTTAGTGTGTGTGTGTGTGTCTGTTTCTAGTTGCCTGCGTGAAAAGCGGGAAAATGAAAATACAGCGACGGCAGCGACGCAACGTCGCAACGTCGCGACGACGGCTGCTTCGTTTCGCTTTTATAAAAATAAATTGTTCGCAGACGTAATGATGCGAAAGCAATTGAGAATTCTATATATGCATTTGTCTATATGCCCACATGAGTGTGCGTGTGTGTCTCTATTCGTGTGTGTGTGTGTGTGTGTATGTTTGTTTGTGTTTGTCGGAATGCGTAGAATTTCAATTGACTGTGGCAAGGCCTACAGCGGGAGAGAGAGAGACAGAGAGAGTGAGATCGAACAGTCTAACACTAGCTCTGTCTTTAGATGCGCAATAGACAGAGAGAGAGAGAGAGAGAGAGAGAGAGAGAGAGAGTAAATGAGGTTACAGCAGTTGTTGTCTACTGACTAGTTAGTAACATGTTCTAAACCCAATCTCAGCGAGGTGATCGCAGCTGATCCTCAGTCAGCCCCGTCTGTTATCGATGGCTGTTTTGACACTCCGCTGACAATGTAGCAGTGCAGTGTTGGTAAACGTGTGGTGGTCGCACACAATACTGAACAAATGCTCAACGGGAGGGGATTGCTCGTTTCTGGTTTGGCTTTTGTCTAACTTCAGCCACGCCTTAATTCACTTTGTACATAAAAAAAAAATACAAAGCGAAAAAAGACGCAAAGAACAAAAACTTAATTGTTAGAGCTAACCCTCCCCCCGAACCCTCCAAACCCTCAGAAATATGAATCGGAATCTGAATCCGAATCCGAATGGATGGAAGGGAAGCACGCCTTGTGCGCCTGCGTGAATCTCGCTTTTGGGTGGTACAGTCGATGTGAGTTAATCCGATTTGTTGTGTAGCCCAAGTATAGGGTGTTCAGGGTGGTTTATGCGAGGCTGTGATTGATTGCCTCAATATTTGTGGACCAGGGGTTGGTTTACTTCCTCCGCTGCTTCCTCTTCCAGTTCGAGTTTCTCTCGTGACGTGACTCTGTTGATGTTTGAGGTGAAAATTTGATTAAGCAGCTCACAAAATAAAATAAAAATAGCAGCAGCGGGAGCGCTACTCTCAACTGCAGTTGAGAATGGGAGAGGAGGCAACATTTTAATTATTGCAATTACAAATTGCATTGCAAAAATTACAAAAATCACGCATTTTATTGATTTTTAATTGCAGCTCGTTGCATACCAAAAGCTGTTGCTGTCCCGAGCTCAATCAATCCGTCGGGAAGCAGAGTCTGGCATGGCCAAGAGCTCGCGACATGCGCATTTGTGCCGTTAATTATGTTGTTGATTCCGTCTGTCTGATTGTCCGTCTGCCGTTTGCCTGTCTGCGGCTGTCTCGTTGTCTCGTTGGACCATTTAGGTGCGAACAACTGTTGGCCGACTTGTAGGGAGCAAGCACAGTTGTGTGTCCACATTGTGGCCAGTGGCCCACACCAGTTAGTCAAGTTGAGTTGTCATAATTTCTGTCGTTCAAAAGCAGCAGCAACAGCAACAGCAACGGCAACGGCGACAACAGCAATAACAACAACACCTGCTCAAGTGCTGTCGTGGCCAAGTCAGGCGAGTGCAGGCGAAGTCAGAGCGCGCCAAATGCCGCAAATAACTCAGTTAATATAATTAAGTTTTGCACGAAATGTGCAGCAGAAATATGTGAAAAATTCCACGCAATCAGCGGCAGCAACAAAAGCAACAGCAAGAACAACAGCAGCTAAATTAAGCACACACGCCCCAACAAAGTAACAATCCAACTATTTATGAGCTCCTTCACCAATCTCGGGACCAAAAACTTAAACTTTACTTTATGAACTTGTCCAGCCGACAACACGTGTAAATGACTTGGCCACTACAATATATCACGATTTCGAGTCCCAGTCCGAGTATGTCGGCCAAATGCCACAACGCATGTAAATGACGTGGAGGCAAGCAAGGGGATTTATGAACTTGCCGAATATGGCCAATGTGGCAAAAAGTGCCAGTAATGCGAGTGCTAGAATACCGAGCCTTTTGAGTTCTAACACATTGACTGACTTACGTTTACATCATTATGTTACGTCAAATTGCAATCGATCATCTCGTAAGTTGATTGCAATTAGATTAACCACGCGATTAACACTCAAGCATTTGCTTACGTCAAACAATGATAGAGAAAATACTTCCATTTAGGATTTGTATTAACTTGAGCACAGTGAAACGTAATTTGATTATGTTCCATACTCGTAATTGGCTTTTCACATTCAGAGCACATCGCGCTGTCCTTTTGCCCATTGAGCAGAAGAGAAATCAAATTTCATAACCCCTTCACCCCTCCACCCTGCACCCCGTACCCTGCCCCCTCCACACGCCCTTAGAGGAGAAGCATTTGCATACAAATCACGGCGATTCGACGATTTCGCCATTTGCAAGCAACCCTTCAACTGCGCATTGGACACCGCAGACAGCGCAACAAAAAGAAAATGGAGACAGGGAAAATACCAAAAAGCGCTTCTAATGTTATTTTGATGTTGTCTCGATGGGTCTTCAATGGGTGCTACTGATTCGCACTCACACTCACATTCACATCCTCTGGCAGTTGTGCTGCAACTGTTGGAAACCCGCAAAATGCGTGTTTTAAATCCAATTTAGACATTATCTAATTTAGGGCATCTCACCGGTCTCAGTGACTGGCTGCCTGGCTGCCTGCCCGATTGACTGGCGGACAAACAGACAAGCGGACAAACGGAGAGACGGAGAGACTTTTATGCAAATCTATGGAAATTTCATTACTACCGTAATGCACCCTTTTTCAGTTGTGACCCGGCAAAAGTGCGACTACAATTTTTGGTTAAATGCTGTTAACGGTGAACGCTAAAAGATGTAATAAACTCATTTAAACGTCGCTACTCTTGTTGCTCTGCGCTGCCTCATCCTCATCCTCTTCCCTTCCCTTGGCTTTTAATTTTTGGTTAGGGTAATGAAATTTTTCCGTTGTGTAGCATCTTGGCAAGACCTCATGATAATATGCAAATAGCGGGCACGAGGCGAGACGTGTCGGGCCCATTGCAACCCGGTCAGCCCAGTGGGATATCTCGAATGAACTTGGCTTGGGCATTGTGTGGCAATAATCAAATTTTCTAATTTTTATGACTCTCTCTGGGCCCCAAAATGAGAGTTGAGTTGAGGAAACAACTGAGAGAAATTCTAATTGATTTTGCATTTCGGGCGTTGTGATTTTTCGACTGATTTATGCCTCCGAAAATGGAGTAAATGGATAACGAAATATTCTCTCCCCCTTGGCGAAGGGCGACTATGCGGCTTTTGGCGACTTTTGCCATGTCATCGCGATGACGAAGGCGTCGTCGTCTTCCAGTCTACTGCGATCTGGCCTGGCATGATGGGACACTTTTTGTATACCATAGAGAGAAAGAGGGAGAGGGCCGCCCCTTTTTAGAAGCCTTTTAAGACAATAAACGCGGCGTGCTGAAGTTCGCGGCAAGCGTGACGCAGCAGTTCCAAGCTGGACTCGTGGCGTTGTTTTTTAACTGAAGTGTATTTTCGGCATTTTGTAGAGACTCAGACTCAGCGTCAGCGTCAGAGTTGAGTTGAGTTGAGCTGAGCTAAAGAGACCATAACAACAATAACATAAAGTGCGTGGCTGCGAATCTTTTGATCTACTTTCGAGCCGCCACGAGGTATTTATCAGTGCATTATATCAATATATATACTCGCATAGTAAGTACTATACGTTGGAATGTTTATTCGAGAATGAATTGGCAACTTTGCTTTGGACTGAAATCCTTGTAATGCCGTGTCTATGGCCATGTATCCGACGGCCCAAGCTAATTTCAAATGTCAGCTTATCTGGCTAACAAGATGAGCTCAAGGTGATAAGCAATCGTGAACGCGAACGGGAACGGGAACGGGAACGAACGAAATGTCCAACACCTTGGGGCTTGGCCTTATCGTGTGCAAAGATTGAGATTTTGGCACGCTAGCCAGACCGAGCTAAACTGACTGACATTGCACATGGCGCATTGCACATTGCACATGTCATGAGGCAGTCCAAAAGCCCAAAAGAGAAAACCAGAAAGGAACGACGAAACAAAATACTTGTTTAAGGAATGCAAATCTATAAAATCTCTCTGCTCGGCTTCACTAAACGAAATGAAAATGTCCGGAGCGGGCGCTGACAACGAACCGTCCACGTAATTTGCAAATGAGCTAAGTTACGAGTCAGGCGAGTTAGGACACTTTGGTCTCAGATATCTGGCCACGATGTGGATAATCTGCATGGCATGGCGCTGTCTTTATATCAGCCAGCGGAATCTATTTGACAATGTCAGACGGTCAGCCAGTTGGCCAACTGACCAGAATGTCTGTCCGTCTGTCTGTCTGTCTGACTGTCTGTCTGTTTGTACGTTGTTTGATTTTTGTCTTTTGCACGCCATGTAACCAACATTGAAAAACTCCTGACGTTCTATTCGGTTCGGCACTTGGTTCGGGACTTGAGACTCGGGAGGAATCGGGAATGGGGCGGGAGTGACACTTTACATGAAATTACTTTGCATACACATGCATCAAATTAATTACACGATTAATGTTCTCACATGCAACGAACGGCTCTGCGACTGGGCATCAGTTTAACCCCAGTCTCAGCTCCTTTCTCTCCCCACTCTACCCCGTCCCCGACCCTCTCACTCGCTCTCTCTCTGTCAGCTTATGCAAATCTATTTCGCGCGATCATTGCAGCATTTGCATGTTGCTATCTTGATATCTTTTGCCGGCAAGAGAAAATGATTCCATTGCCTTTCGTGATTCGTCTTCTCGTCTCCTGCCCCGTTGCGTTTCTTTATTGGGTCTCGACTCGTAAGAATGAGTGTTGGAATTGTGTGAAACATGCCATTTGAATAATTATCTTATTTGCATTGCTGCGGCAACAAACAACTGCAGTCAGTTGGAAATTAAAAAGTGCAAAGTCCACTTGCTTCTCTCTCTCTCTATCCCTCTATCACTCTCTTGCATCCGTCTCTGTCTCTGTCTCTATCTCTATCTCAGTCCGTACTGCAGCACACATGTTAATCTCTTTTGGCTGGGCTTTGCGAAAAGTTCAAATTGATAGCTGAGATTTGCTGCGCAGATAAATCCCTATGACACTCTGTGTGAACATTGTCCAATACTAAATCGCGTGCAACGCCAACCCCAGATCCGTGCTCCATTTCCGTCTATGCAACATCCATAGTCAAGGCTCTATTTTCTGTCTTCTGTCTTGAGTCTTCGAGCTGCAGTCGAGTTTGTGGCGTTGCTGTTGCGGTGGCTGCCACCGCTTTTAGCTACTTTTCCACTGTTTGTGTAACATAATAACAAAGTCAAACAAATGATAAGTTGATAGAGCCACAATTGCGCTCAGCTCGAAGGCGGCGACAGAGCCGCAGAGGGAGAGAAAGAGAGAGAGGGAGTCGCAGCCGGAGCAGAGATCGGGACAGAAACCCAGTCCGGGGTCTGCTTTGCTTTGCTTTGCTTATCTATTTGATATTTCTTTGTTCATGCTTTGCTTCTATTTTGCTATTGCTCTTGTTCTTGTTCTTGTTGTTGTGTGCTTTAGGTAGCTTCTGAATTTTTATTATCAAAATACTAATTTCTTTGTTTGCTCAAGATTTCCAAAAAGGTAGTACTCGTACTTTCCTTACCACACATACCTTAAGTCACCTCGCCGACGACGGTACCTGCTTAAATTCGTTATCAGCTTATAAATATTTAATCACAGACTTGTACTTGGGCGTGCTTTTCGACTGTGCGATAGCAGCACATAAGATTTCCTGTACCTCAAGCGAGGAGCGAGACAAGAGCACTGCCCGACAGAGACAGCTGCAACGGCGAAGAGAGCAATAGAGAGAGGGAAAGAGAGACAACGTTACGTATGAGTAATGACGACAAACTGATCACACAGCCAGGCAAGCACAATTATGTCAAGTGCTTCAACACGAAATTAACATGTTACCACTCGAGTGCTACCTCCATGGTCAGTTCGGCTATGCAGCATTAGGTCTTTTAATAGATAGCACTAAAAAGTGAGCCAGCCCAGCCGATTATTTCGAGTTGAATTTAAGTGTAACGAGATAGTCGAAAATATTGTTTCGCTTTTGTTGAAAAGAAATGTATGAAATGTATCTGACATGGTATTGAAAAAGCTTGAAATTTCATTTAAATTAACAAGTTTTACAAGAAAACTAGCTGCCATTCGAGTTGCTGTCAAACAGTGTCTTACGTGTGAATGTGTGTGTGGAATAATTGTTTGCAATTAAATTGCAATTTGATTGAAATTATAGCCTACAATGCTATCCAGACGGGTGGACGGACAGACAGACAAACAGATATTCGTTGCAGAACTGAAGCAATTTGCGTGTCATGGTTTAAGGCAACCCCAAACCTCCGGCCATACATTGTGAATTGCTTCAACAGCAGCCCATGCTCTCCCACACTGCAGTGTGCACCTTCCACCATGGCTGTCTGATTGGTGTTGCAAGGAGCAATGCTCCTACGATGTCAGCCACTTTAATTAAAAATTCAACCCTCTAACAAAATGGCATATAGCGCACATATGAAGACGCTCACACGCGCTCACACACACACACACATACACACAATGGGGAGCAAATTTAATTTCATTCAGCGAACATTTTACAACTTGAACAAATTTGAAAAACAATTAAATGCCATGCGCGCAATTAAATACACAGAAGGTGGCAACAACAACAGCAGCAGAACATTAGGAACAGCTCAAGTGGCACACTGGCTGCCAAGTTGGTGGGCGTCAAGTGGGTGGGGTTTGAGCACATATACCGTTAATTAAGCAGAAGCAGCTGAAACGCAGTCTGACAATGGGATTGGGATTGGGATTGGATTGAAGCAATGCGGACCGGAGCGGAGCGAGGCAGGGATGGCAAACAAAACAAGGGCTGCGATTGGGGTTTGGCTAAGCTGGGCTCCAGGGCGCTAAACCACAACAACGGCAACAGAAACTGCGTCAGGAACAACAAACACGACATAAACAGACAAACAAAAGCTTTTTGCGCCGAGGCATTGCCAAACATGAAATCCATCAAAACAAACAGCCGACGGGGTTTTTGTACGGATTGGAATGTTGGCAAGGGAAATGCGAGAGGAGAGGAAGATAGAGAGAGAGAGAGAGTTAGGGTGGAGTCAGTCACATCTCCCCTCGCAGCAATCGCATGAGAAACTTTCCTCGCTGTGCGGTGCGACCATGTAAAAAGGATTTAATTATTTGTTCTAAGGATATGGATTCAAGTGTTGTTCTGTGCTTGCTTTGTGGTTCTTGCTCTGCCTGTTAGTGTAGTATTTGTGTTTGTTTGTTTGTTTGTGTGTGTGACTGGCTCTTCACACAGAGCAGGAAAATATGTTTCACGTCCAAGAGTAAATACTCCTCAATGCCATGAAGAGAGAAAGCGAGAGAGAGCCACAAGAAGACTCGGCAAATGATTAGTGGGACTTGTCCTTGGCCTAAGCTGCAGTTTTTAATTGTGAAACGAGACAGGCCTAATCCCTGCTTAGCCCTCAGGCCTCAGGCGAAATACTCATCTCATCTCAATAGCAATCACAATCCCTTTCTCGCTCCCATGCGAATGTCAAATGCACGCGGAAAGTGCTGCAGGGCAATTAGAGAAACTAGAGTCGCTGCGTGTCGTTGCCAAATGAGTCACAGTCATAATAACAGCGGTGGCAACAACAAATTATTGAGATGGCACACGCGCTGCCACGCCTCTTACGCCCAACAGCCATCACCCAAAAAAAAAACAAAATTCAATCGCTTCCCACGCATTGCACAACAACTTCTTCTTCTGCTAAGAGAATCAAACGCCTTTCGAGTTGTTGCCATAATTTGATTGTTCGTGTGTGTGTGGCAGGATCTATGAGGAAGAAGGGGAGGGGAAAGAGCGCGGGAAAGCGGCCATCAAGCGGGGTGGTTGGGCAGGTCTACTAACTGTTGATTGTAGTGATTAACTCGCAGAGGCAAAACCGTGATTGCTAGCTAACAAATTATATAGCCGAAATCTCTAGCGAAAATTGCATGTTTTGACTCCTGCAGTTGCCCCGGTTTGAGGCATGCCACGCGGCATCGGCATCGGCTACGGCAACAGCGAGACTCAATTATGTGGCAGCTGAGCCGACTTAGCCAAGTCACTTGGAAAGCCAGAGCTGACCAACATAATGAAGTGTCCGGGCAATCAAACAAAACAAAAACTTCTCGCCCAACTTCAGCAATTGACCAAGTGTTGTTCGTGTTTGTTGTTTGTTGTTTGTTGCCTGTTGTTCATTTGGAGGGAGGGAGAAGGAACGCGATTACGTTTTACGGCACGTTTGGCATCACAATTTTGCGGCTGTTTAATGTTAGCCACGTCTAAATTTTTAAACAACAGCACGATTGTTGTCATGTTTGTACAACATTGAGTTGAGTCGAGTTTCGGTTTCATCAAAAATTTAAAGAGCTACAAACGCCATTTTGCTTATTGACGCAGCGTTTAGTTGATAAATAAATAATTTGGCTGGCATGTGGCATGTGGCAGGCAGGCGGGTCCCCAAACTCCAAACTCCATCAACCCCAAAACAGAGTCAGTCCCCAAGCCCCGCAGCGCCAAAAAGGTAAACGAAAATTGTTTCTTGATCATTTTAATGCACCCAAAGGGACGCAAAGTGAAAAAGTTTGGGGGCACAACATTACGTGATGTGAAGCGGAGAGGACGGGAGAGTCGGAGTCGTCTCTGGCCTGGAGTGTGGCAAGGTGTAGCCACTGCCTCAGCTCACTTTCATTAATATTGAAAGCGACAGGGAGACAGGGAGACAGGGATACAGTGGGAAGGGGAAGCCAGAGCCAAAGCGACAGCAGCCTGAGCCTCATCATTTAAATAAAAACCAATATTTGATAATAATTGTCGCAGGACATGCAACACGATAAGTAGGACAAGACAAGGGGGTAAAGCGATAAGGCGGCAAGGTAAAGTGAGCTGAGTCGTGCCAATGGCAATTCGATAGCTTAATTTCCTGGCCGCTTGCTAATTGAAAATGTAATTAATGCACGCATCGATGAGCTGGACAACCCGGATCCCGATCGTTGGGATCCTGACCAGCTAGAGCAATACAGCTTGTCCTGTTGGGCTCAAAGGAGCGCGACTGGCATTTAGCACGACGCATGCAGCATGCCACAGCAACGCAGCGTCTTCGAGGCTATCTGCAACACTCGCAGTGTTCAGGTAACCCGATACAATTTCAATAGCTTTCAGACCGCCTCTCACTCAGTCCCAGAACTCAAAGTGTGCGGCAAGTGTGAAAGATTCAAAAAGTTCACCGAGGAGTTGTGGAGCGCTCTCTCTGTCCACTGTTCACAGACCGACAGAGCTATCGAATTTCGCTCTACTCGAAACTCTTATGGCACAGTATCTTATAGTCACTCATAAAAGGAAAGTTTCGTTTTCGCTGGGGAAATGTGCAGCCCTTTGTTTTCATTTATGTCTTCAGTTGATTCTCTTGCTGGGTTTAATGCAGCTAATTAAATAGTTTCATTTGCTCGCTTTAATGAGCCACAAATTAGGCTGCGGTTGCCCTGTTTTTTTATAGCCCATAAACTTAGCCAACGAAACATAAAAAAAACGACAATTGCTACAATTGTGCCTATACTCTGAGCTTATCGTGGTCCCAGACCAACGACTCGATTCATGTCCGTTTAGCTTTGAAATTGTTTATGCGTCTATCAAGAAACACCTCATAGCTCATACTTCGAAAGACTGCGACGGCGACGGCGACAGCGACAGAGGAGGGAAAGGGGCTTGGGACTTTTTAAAATGCTGACAACGTGTCTAATTATTAATACTTTGCTATTGCCCAATAGGGCTGGGAAGAGTGTTTTGAAATTAAAAGTACTGCTGAGGCAGGAATTAAAAGTGTGCTGACAAATGAGTTTTCATGCCGAAAGCAATTTCCACAACAACATTTTAGTGAAATGCATTATTTGTTGACTACAGTTGAAGTTAAATCTATACATTAACTTTAAACATATTATTTAAACTCTCTTGCACTCTCGTTAGCTCTTCTCTCTGTTTCCCTCCCTGATGATTATTGCCCAGTTCATTGGCATTCATTGGCATTGATGCGTCTCCTATGATTTAACATCAGTCTAAGCTACTCAATTAAATTGTACACACGCCCACACATCAACACACACACACACACAGATCGACACACGGTCACACACTCGGTTGAGACTCTATAGCAGGGCGCTATTAATATGCGATTTAACAAATATTTAGCGAAAACACATACGATGCGCTCTGCATTCCAAATGAATCAACAAATTTGTTGTACGCACACTCTCAATTTATTGTATTCGAAAGTCAAGAATTTTTACGAGCTTGAGAAAATAATAATTTTATGGCCAAAAGTTGTACACTGAAACGAAAATGTATATATAGATATACAGATGTATATAGTATATTTCATATGCACGTGCATGAAATTAATGACAAACTTTAATATATCTGTTGAGCTTGTCGAGCGACAACAAAATCGTCGTTATTAGCAGAATTTAAATTGCTGTTACCAATCGATTTCGAGCAGTACTTCTTGATGGCTGCGGCGGTAGCGGAACGCAGAGTCTGAGTCCGAGTCCGAGTCTGAGACTCAGTCTGGACATTGACATTTTTTGGTATCTGCAGGCCAAAGCAGAGCGCTTAATATGCCGCCGTCGTCGCGGACGCCGCAATGCTAAAGATGACGAGCCTGTTGAGGTTCTACTCCTAGTTAGAAAAAGTCCGACCGAGGAGCTTCAGCCACAAACAAAACAGAGACAGGGACAGAGACAGAGACAGAGACGGGGGCAAAGCCAGCTAGCTGCTGCATATTAATTTGATAACTTATAGTATATACGTTTATAGATTTTTTGCACACGATTGTTGGCGTTGCCATTACTGTTGTTGTCTAGGCCTAGACCACGATCGCCGGGGCATTTTGTTTGGCCATAATATGGCCAGGCTATGGCAGTTTTGACAACTTGACAGTCGTGCAGACCAAGCAAGCCAGCTTGGACGGAGCGGACAGAGTCATTGACATCAACATCGACATCGTCAGCGACATCGACATCGTCAGCGACATTGACTTTCTGATGTCTTGGTCGTTGGAGTCTTTATATTGATTGTGTGTCCAGTTTTATGTGGCTCATTTTATGGTTGGCGTGTCAATTTAAAGCGACATTTATAAGCAATTTGTAACTAATTCTAACAAACACCTAACACATGCTTTGCCAACTTGATCTACAAGTAGTGCACAGATATTATTATATTTAGCGATGCACGTCATATCAGAATATCGAAAGTATATATAAAAATACTAATGAATCCTGCATCCTTCTTTTCTTTTGCAGCGGCCGCCAAGCTCATCGCTCTCCTATGGGGGCGCAATGAACGATGATGCTCGCTCGCCGGGCGCTGGTAGTACTCCCGGTCCATTGTCACAGCAGCCACCTGTCTTAGATACATCAGACCCTGGTAAGTCGAACGATCATAATATCACAACATATTCGCTTAAGGGCCATTCTTTAAACCACTTGGTGGCATATGCAACTCGGTTACTCACAGTCACAGTTTTGATGGGCAAAACAAAGCACAAAAAATTAATGTTGCTTTTAGCTTAACGTTGATTCGATCGCAGGTGATCGCAGGCCGTTAAGCGAGATATAGGGTGTCTTGCATCCTATGATTGATGGCAGCAGAGCTTCGAGAGTGTGCGCTCTTCACACCTTTGGCGGTTTTGTCGCTTTTCCGCTCTTTGATTATGTTGTTTGCTTCAGCTTTAAGAGCTGCTGTTTGGCTGCTTGAAGCCCAAAGTCATGAGCAGACAACTGCTTGAGCAAATAGTAACGCGGCTTAAAGCTCAAGTACTCACACACACACACACACGAGTGAGTGTGGTGATAGTAAGTGTGAGGCAAAGAGATACTTAGATACTTAGGGACAGCCCTAAGCTCGGCTCTTTGTAGACTGCCTGTCTTTTGCATGTTGCAGACTCTTCGCTGCGACTCTTCACTCCAACGCCAACTTCAAATCATCGTTGCTGTGTGGCAGCAAAAGGCTTTTTGGTTTTTTTGTTATTCTGTTATTTTTGTTTTTGGTATTTTTTTCTTAATATTTTGAGTGCGTGCAACAACAACGGCAACAAGAGCAACGACAACAACAACAATAACTTCGCACTTGGCGCTTCTTTTTGAAGATTTTTATGATCGCAGCTCGCAACTCGCAGTTGGCAGTTGGCAGTCGATGGCCGATGCTCGATGGTTAGCAGAGTCACTGGGGCTCTACGTTGAATTATTTATGGTGATAGGCAAAATATTTTTATGTATTTTTCCCCAGTTTGTGTGCTGCTCTCCGTTGCCGGCAACAAAACAAAAGCCCTCTGCGCAAATACCACTCGAAAAGAGACACTCTCGGGCCACTCGTGGCAACGTCTGCTGCTTTGGTGCCTCGAGTGGCCCATGGTGATAATGCAGTTTCAGATTTGCTTTTTTTTCGAGGAAGGCGCAACATTTTGGCCATGCTCCACACTCCATAGACCAAATGACGCGCTCTCAAGCCTTTAGCGGGCTTTTAAGATAGAGAGAGAGAGAGAGAGAGATGGAGATGGAGCGAGAGAGAAGCAAAGGAACCTTGGGTGTTCACAGCTAACGGCGACAGTGGGACCATTGGACATATTGGGGAGGCAGCATTGATGCTGCACACGCCTCACTCAATACACTGACTGGCCTCGACTGACGTTACTTTTTGTTGCAATCGCAGCAAGAGCAACAACAACCACACCAGCAAAGGTTGTATTGTGCCTTTAAAGTACGCCGACAACAATAACAACACGGACAACACTTCTAGTCGAGTTGTAGCGCTTTTTACGAGCTGTTTTCTTTTTTTTTTCCTGACACCATTTTGATTGATTTATCTACACGTCAAGTTACTTTGTACACAAATTAAATTTTGGCATAGTCGTAGTTGAGTAGTTGCAAGCTCTCTTTCTCAGTGTGAGTGTGAATGAAAATTATCTACAGTTGAATAACTTTTTGCGGGCAACGAGCAAATTTTAATGTTAATTTCATTTTCGTCATGGCGATAAGAAAATTTCGCCGCTTTCGGCGAGTTCACTTCGTTTTCCTCAGCTGGGTAAATTTGCGACGCGTATTTCGAGCGTAGCAGAAATATATTTTCCACATTTTATAAGTAGACAGAGAGACGGGCAGCCAGACAAAGACATGAGAGTCAGAGAGATAGACATGGAGGTAGCCAAGAATGTGGTTACCAAAGAAATTCGGTGCTGCTGCAGAAAATTCCACTGCACACACAAAAGCCAAAGGACGTCAGGGCGACTGCGGAGAAAGCGAAACAGAGTGTCGAGAGGGGAGAGAGGAGAGAGGGACAGTGAGAGAACTGGGGCTAGGGTAGCAACCGCTGTCGAGGGTTGCCGTAATTTTATGCACGAATTCGTAAAATGTTATTCAAATGGAAAATGTGATTTTTATCAATTTTGACAGGAATTTTTCGCAGAAAGCATAAAGAAAGCGGCACAAGGATGTGTCCTCTGCACTTCGAAGGCTCTTAACATTCAGAGTTCAGATGGTGTGTGTGAAAGTGTGTGTGTGCGGTGTACTCGAAGTTCTCAAAATGGTCTAATTTATGAGGTCTGGCAATTGGCAAAAGACAGTAACGTAATGACAGAACGCTTGAATTGACTTAAAGTGAGCGCATCGCATCCTCGAACTTCAATTTGAATATAGTACATTTGAATTCCCAGAAATATTAAATATTCTCAGCTAAAATGATAAAAGAATACTAGCTGTAGGCCATTATGTATATTTTTCAAATTGATTTTACAATCTTAAATGCTTGCAGTTGTATGTGAATAGCTCTAGATCACCTCACTTAATTGCAGACCTCATTTTGTGATGATCGAAATTGTTAGGGGCGTTAACACGACGACTTCGACTTTGACTGCGACTACGACTACGACTTTTTGGCCAGATAGATTTCCATAAATAAATAATCCCAGCAATTAGTCTGTGGAAAGCCAACCAAGCACAGTCAGTTTTTGAGTTACGTGTCAGTCTTAATTCGTTTTTCGAGTTGCGAGTTGCGAGTTTGGAGCCAAAGCCTTCGGGTCTATAATTATAGGTTACCCTCATCAACGTCGCGCTTACTAGCGATGCATTCAATTAAAAAATATTTGAGTTGCTTTCGTCTGTGACCTGCCCAAATCGTTGATGGCGTTGGAAGAGGGCAATGGTAATAAGAAAAATGAAATGAAAATGAAAATGAATTTGTGAAATAGTCGTGGAGGTTTTCCCCGAACCTCTCAATCCTCTCAATAACAACAACAACAGTTAATGCGCAATTAAAGAGGCAACCAGGCGATAAACGTCAGCAAATGTCAGACTAGGAAAATATGTTAAGGTCCGTGTGTTTATTTACATTGGAGAGGTCGGTTCGTCAAGTGTCGCTTAAATGCAAATCAAAACGAGATCAATTTGATTGCCTTAGCTGCGAAAGTGAAAATAAACAAGAGCAGCGGGCGACCAACTCCTAGTTCTCAACCCTCCGATTTGCACAACCCTCAACCCTTCGAAGCCAAGCCCTGCTCCTTGCTCTCTTCCCCCTTCCCAACTTTCCAACTCTCATTCTCACTCTCTCATACTGACATTGATTGAAAATGCTGCGTGACGTAAATTAACTTTCATGGCGTGGGGCAGCCTCAAAACTGCGTGTTATCCTTTCCGAGTCGCTCTTTGTGCCTCTTGCTCTATGCTCTACGCTCGACGCTCGACGCTTCTCAAGCCGCAAGACCCACACAATTGCCAATTGTTACAGTTTTAAAGTTGCAAGGGGAGATGTGTTTGTGTGTGCTTGTGTGTGTGTGTGGCAGCTTGTTGTTGTCATTGCGGCATTATAATACCACCCTTCCGCATTCTCATTCTCATCCACATCCATATTAAGGCATGACCTGAAGTGCACTTTTCGTTTTCGGTTTTTTTTTTTGGTTCGCTACTAAGGCGATTATCTTTGCTGTTGTTTTCGTTCTTGTCCAATTTTTGCTTATTTACATTGACGAAATGTGTTACGGCTGCAATAAAAATAACAACAACAAACGCAGGAATAACAATAGCAATAACAATGACAATAACAGGAAGCTTGAGCCTTAGCCGTCGGCTGTTTTGTTATCTTACCACGCACAATTAGACAATTTTCCTGGCCTAGTTGACAGCCAGTTTCACTCATTCACATTCTCATGGTCGTCGTCATCGTCAGCTAGGGCCTGAGAGTTTTTCTCTTTCCCCCCATTCAGTTTTCAGTTTTGTTTGCAATGGGAAAAGCATTTCTCTTCGTAGTTTCTTGGCTTGCTGTTAATAGAATTACCTTTGCTTCGCTTAGCGGAGAGGAGTTCACGTCAAACTATCCGGTCTAGAAACGCTGATTTACCGCTGGCGAATGAAAATGTTACAAGCTGATTCGCAAGCAGAAGGAAACACATTAAGCTGAGGCATCGATTTCCATAAGCGAGTCTCAAGTTGATGTAATTTAATAAATTCATAATAATCATAATTTTTAGTTGACATTGGGAATCCCTCTTTGCATGTTTTTCGTCACTCCCCGATCTCAAGCATCCATTCACACCTAGGCATCAGTCAATCTGATGATGTTGATGACGACGGTGCCAAGCATCTGCCTTTCCCACAACTTTTTAACTCTTTTGTCAAATACTGACACAATTTCCGCCACCAACGTGGCATAACAGCAACACCAACAACAACAGCCACGATAAAAAAAAATTAAAATTTTACGCATTATACAAGTTTTGAATAGAAACTCTCATGCTCGTCTGCCAAAAATTACCCATATCTCTTGTACGCATCTACACCCCGAATTCAATCCCAATCTCAATCCAAATTTGAGACCAACCGAAAAGCAAAAAAAAAAAACATAGAAATAAAAACCAATCCCAAAAGGGCCACCAGCTGCCACACGTTGTGCCCTCTCTCGCTCGTTCTCGCAGTCATAAAAGTTGAAACAGAAATTCGATGTTGCCTCAGCCCTTTTTCCATAAGGATCTGCTCAATCCATCCGAACTGAGCCAAGAGAGCTTATGTAACATTACGTCAAATTGCACAAAAGGCAATACATCTTCATCCCCTAACACAGCAAACACAATGAAATTTTACGAACGGACTGTTGCATATTTGGTTGCCACATGCCGTACGTCCCTTGCCATTGCTGTTGATGTTGCTGTTGCTGTTACTGCTGCTGTTGCTGCTGCTCCTCTCGCTGGCACATTATCATATTTCTAGAACCGACACGCCAATGAATAGAATGCGCATCGAATTTCTCTAGGATTGGGCCAGGTTTTGTCGATGGGGGTACCACTGTACAGGGTGTACTAAACGAACAGGGTGTTGCTTGCTTCTTTGCCTACAACATCAAACTCAACGAGCACATCAACAAAATCATCAACACCAGCAACCGAAGTAACTGAAGCAAAGGGAGGTAAATGCCTCATTTCGATAGCCACGGCCAGAGGTCGCAGCGAAGTTGACAAACAAGCGACACCAGCAACAGCAACAGCAACAATGCTTTTAGGAGGGTTGCTGCGGCCGCGTGCTGACAAAATGCAAACTTCCTTTTGCTACGTTTCGAGGCATGAAATTTTCATATACAGTTTGCTTTTTTTTTAGACCATATCTTTTGTGTTGATGGGGCGGAGGAAGAGCAGAAAAAGAAGCCGCGACTACTCGATTTACATGGGTTGGGCTGGTCTTATGACTTTGACTTGAATTTGTCTAGCTTCAGACTTATCGCCATAATATAGTTATGATCTCTCAGCGAGTGCTACACTGGCCGCCGCATAAATTAGTCACAGCTGAACTCTATCAGTATCACACAGTAACCATATGCTGATAACAACTGTCCATTAACTACACACCAATGTGTGTGTGTGTAGATTCAACAGACAGTGGCTTTTGCACTTTTTGCGTTTGGGTTCTTTTTGCTTTGCTTTTGCTCTACTCGCACTCGCACTCGCTGTCGCTCTCGAGTTCGTCCATTCAACAGTCGTGTCGTGTCACTCATAAAAAATCATGTTCTTCTTGACTTTTATTATTCATTATTTTCACATTTATTGAGACCCCAACAAATTTGCAACTTCAATAAATAAACATAGCACTGCCATATCGCCATTTTGTGAGCAACATGAACATTGCGAATAAGAGGAAGAGCAAGAGGAAGGGGAAGAGGAAAAAGAACAGAAAGAAGCCTCTGCCTTTAATAAAGCTATCAAAATGGGCAGCCTACTGATGACAGTGTCTTATCAAGTCGCCAGTTGCAATCTGTTGCCATTGCTCCCCGCTTAAAAGTGCATTTCTCAACACACAAATCACAAATCACTGCAAGGCATGCAATCTCTCACACAAATCATTCCAATTTTGCTGGCTTCGCTGCCGACGCCAACGCTGACGTCGGCGTCAAGTGTCATTAGCGTCACACGTCTCTGTCGACGTCGCCGTTGCCGTCGCCGTCGTCATTGCCGTCGTCATCGTTAGCTTCATGTTGGACGTTCGTTCGTCGGACGTTCGCTTTAAGTGTTTATTAGTATGAAGCATTTATCAGCAATTATAATTATATGGCTATATGTGTGTACATTAAATGGTAGCGAACTTTGCGACCCGAGATAGCAAGTGGACACGCTTTTATGGCCGCCACTGTGACAGTGCCAGTGAGTCTCTCTTTTCTGGTTTGCCGTCCAACGTTCTAAGAAACTGACTAAATGCTTTTTAAATGTTGCTCGCAAATTAAGCAACGAATTAAATAGGCTGGACAACCACATCTCGAGTGGATACACACACACACGCACACACACATTGACACGCCCATTTGGTATAGGACTAGAGCAGCTCTAGTTCCACTCAAGAGGGTGGCAAATACAGTTTTTTATGCAAACAGGCAACACCTAAGACATTAGCAGCGCTGGCCAAGAGGCAGTCCAAAACCAAACATTCAATGACAAATTATGCGCTTTTACTGGGCGTAACACAACCTGCCAAAAAGCCACCCGACCAAAAACCACCTACATAGTATGGCATAGTGACTGCTGACTACCTGTCCGACTCTACCATTAGCATTACCATGTAGTTATGCCACCTACAAACATTCCAATTCCCTTCTCCATATAAAGTTGAGAGCGTGTCGTGGGCGTTTTGCTCGACTCCACTTCGCTCGGTTCGGTTCAGTTCGGTTCGGGGGCGTGTCGGGTTGGGTTTTTGGGAAATTTTTTGACATTTTGTAATGGGAGCACAGACAAACGAGGCAAATTATCTTGCGTCAACAAGAGGAAAATGTGTGGAAAACATTGTTGCCGTCTCAAGCCTTAATGATATACGACATTAGTGAAACTTATAGTAATAATAGAGTAGTAGTCCAGGGGGTAGGAAACATTCAAGTGCATAATGAGAAACGAAATACCATAAAAAATACCACCAAAAGGGAAATGAAGCTGTCGAACTCAGGTTACTTTGAGTGTGAGCAACTAACGAGCCAGATAAATAGCGAAAGAATTGCTCAAAGTCTTCTGTGAAATAATTCCGTGATTTAAGGAGTTGCACCCGCATACTATATTCTTTTATAGGTGTGATAAGCAAGAGCAATGGCATTTTATACAGGAAAATACATTAACATTTCGCCTCTCGTTGAAGATCGTTGAACTTGTCTTTGTGTCATTGGGCTGTGCTCCTCCTGTGCCGCCTTTGCAATTCGAGTATCACATCCAATTGTCCCATGTCCGAAATAAAAGCGAAAAAAAAAGAATACAGAAATGATGACAAGAACGCAGTGAAGAACGCAAATACCTCGCACTGCTTTATTTCCTTTCCTTCTTTTTCCATTATTGTTTTTTATATCATTTCTTTTTTTTTTTTTTGTTTTTGTTGTCTTGACTCCCATACGCATCTCCCCACCCACTGCAAGCACATGTGTCGGTTGCTAAATTTAAACAACTTTTGCCTTTTGCAATGCTTTCAATGGAAAAATATCTTTTGTAGCGCCAAATGGCGCCGTGGCAAAAGTTTCATTTTGTATGGTTTTTTTGGTTTTTTCATTTTTTTTTTAGGCTGTTGCCCGTTGTTGGTTGGTGTGTCGGCTGCTACTTTTGCTGCCTCTTCAAATATTCATTGAGTTTGAGTAAAAGACCCAAACAGCAAAAGCAACAGCGACAGAAACAGAAACAGGGACAGGGACTGAGGTTGAGGCACGCAGTCATTTCATTAGCAGAGACTGCGCCTGAGCCCAAGCAAAACCAACATATGGAACTTACCAAGGGCTCCTCTTCACATTTAAATGCGCACATAATTTCTAATTTGTGTCTCTAATTTATGTGCTCCAGCAGCAAGACCCAAACTTAGCACAACAAACTTGCCAATTTAACGGCGCCCAAACAAAGCAACAACAGCTCCAAGAGCAAAAGAAAAAAAACACGAAATGAAGAAACCAGAAGATGGCAGAGAAAAAGTTTTGCCGCCACTTACATATAAGAAATAAATAAAGCCATTTCTTCTAATATACAAAAAGCCTCGAACGAGAACAAGAAATGAGAAAATTACTTTTTTATAAGTACGACAGGCAGCACGCGGGCTGTGGGGTAGGTGTTGGGGTTGGGATTGGGGAGTGGAGAACAGAGGACAGAAGAGAGAGGAGGGCGACACCATCCACCATCCACCAAAGTGGAAAACCAAACGAAAAGGACAACGTACTACAGCCAAGTTCGACTAACATCGCCCCCTGAAACACCTTGACAACAACAAGCATTGAGAGTACTTGGCCCACATAGGAAAGGGCCAGATAATGGAGGAGAAGGAGGAGAGAGAGAGAGAGTGGGGGCAAGTACAACATTGGCAAATATTGCCTAATTTGGAATTGCCTACAAAATGTGCATTAAAATAACTAGAATCTACTGTCCCTCCTCCTCCTCCTCCTCCTCCTCCTTCTCCCTCCTTCATTTCTATCTCTCTTTCTCCCTGAGTTTCCCTTCAGAGTTCCACTTCTCGGTAGGATAAAGTGAAAGCCCCAAAAAGGTGTGTAATAAAAACAAATGTCGGTCGTTTGTTTATATCAGCAAGCGACAACTTCTACTCTCGTCTCTTTATATTCCACTTTTTTTTTGCGGCTCTGTTGTGCCATTTTTTTGGCCTTATACGATGTCGTGCTGTATGGTGCGTGGACTGTGTGAAATAGTAACCCTTTGGAGCACCTGGTGTGGTCCAAGAGACAGCAATATTAATCTAAGGGGAGGGCAGAGCAATGCTAGTTGCAATGACATGCAATGAAATCAAAAGGCATGCAGCAAGAAAGCTACAAAAATCACAACAACAACAACAAAAAAATAACAACAACAGAACACAAAAATCGAACTAAATTTTACGACATAAACATAAATTTTATGACAGACGAACCTGGAACCTGGAACCTCGAACCCGTTCGAAGTTAGCTGAGGAAATCAATTTTATGTGTTGGCCAAAATAGCAAACAACAATAACAAATAATTTCCTTCAAAGCGCTGCTGGCACACAGCGATTGCCGGATAGCGAAGAGTAGCCCCGGGAAGAAAGACCGCAAGAAAGCGGGCGTAGAAAAATCTATAAAAAATATGTGAGAACTATTAAAAAGTCGTAAACTCAAAACCGAACTGAACTGAACTGAACATCCCCTCGTAGAGAGGTTTGGGGGAGCATAAAGTGTTTGGCTTTTGCTTTTGCTTTGGGCTTTGCATGTCGTAAAGTAGCCATCAGCAGATAGATGAGACGGAGATAGAAGCACAGACAGCAGATAGAGAAAGCGATAGTGTCTGGAATAGTTATAGTTATAGTTATAGTAGTAGTAATAGCTATAGCTAAGGCCCCGGAAATTGAGTAACGCGTCGAGCGAACATCTCTTGGATCTATTTGAATGTGTGAGTGTGCGGCATTAATAATGCCATTAATGGTCGCATTACAAGTGTAATAATAATTGTCCTTGATAGATACTTGCTCCATACATACTACATACGCTCCTCGCACACGTCAGACGTTCAGGTGCAATTAGGCCTGGTCTGTTGTCTCTTGTCTCTTGTCTGATGTCCAACTTGTCCGACTTGGCTTCGACTGCATTTCGGGCTTAATGTAAACGCATTTAAACGCAATTACTTTTCACTCCGACTGTGTGTGTGTTTTCTTGCCAACGGACACGTACCAATCGTCTTTGTTTTTGTTTTCGTTTTTGTTATTACTGATGATGATTGCCGCCGTCGCTTGGAGTGTCGTCATAAAGATCCTTTATCAAAATGTTAATGGATTGAGTTATATGGACAGGCCAAACACAAACTTGCCTTTGTCGTTCTCTTCACGTGTTGCCTCACTCGAGTGTCTAAACAATTGCATTACGTCGACGAGCAAGTTGTGGCCTTCCTCTCGGTTTAGGCCCGTACATCGCACTTACATACATTTAATGTAAAGTTAATGAAACGAGCCCGGCCTCATGTGCGTAATTGTTGAGCATAGAATGAGACGGAGGTATTACAGATATTAATTATGACGCACCCCAAATTTCTGGGCGACAACTGAATGGGTCAGTGCCTAGAACCGATGTCATGAACGTGCTGAAAGCCTATATTAATTGCATTTTAATGAAACTAGGAAATTTGTGTCCGATACCGATACGAACCCTTTTTCCTCGTCTTGTACTGTGTGCTTAAAAGCAGATCAAACTACTCGATACGACAAGTTGAATACAGTGAATTGCGCATATTTATCAGGCCATTGTTAATGAACTTAATATATGTTATGTTCTGTTATGTTGTGTTATGTGACAAATGGTTCAAGTTTTCAATGCTGCCAGTAAGAGAGCTTCAAGAAAACCAGTTAAATAAGTAGTCTCTTCAATTAGCATATGCCATCAATTGCACAGACTCGTGGAGTGTTTTGCTCTAGGTTTTTGCCTCCTTCTCTCTCTGTTAGCCAAGCGACAACCACAAATGAAATTAAATACATATAGTCAGAGACAGAAAAGATGGGCATAAAAAATACATAAATCCAATGAAATAAATACAACGGGAAAAAAACAAACAAAAATCGCTGTGGTTGGCGCGGCTTTTTTGTTTTTATTCTATTATCAGTTGCCATGAAAAAATAAAATGAAATGAATTAAATGATGACTGCGCTGTGTGTGTGGGGAAGGGGGGTAAAGGGGGTATAGCTTATATTGCATATTTGAGCAGATGGAGGCGGTGCAGTTTGCAGCGAGTACGTTTGCTGATAAAAAATTCATTAATTCATATGCAAAATGCAATTAAGCGCAGTGACTGCCGCAACAACAAATACAACAGCAACAGCAACAGCAACATAAAAACATCAAAGCAACAAAAAAAAATGTTAAATAAAATAAAAACAACAAAAATGACAATTAAAAAATTCGTGGCATAAATAAATGCGAAACAGCAAACGCAGCAGCAGTTAAATTAACAAATTGCATGCATATTTTAAATAAATATAAATATTTTAATAAGATTAAACTATAATGCAGCCAAATGTCAAATGCGCCATGCCAAACCAACTCGTATTCCCAGTGTGCATAAATTGCATTTTGCTTAATTTATGCGGTTTTCAATTACCCTTTTGATATGAATTAATGACCGCACTGGACATTTTTTGTTTCTCGTATTTGGTATTCTTTTTTTTTCTAGTCACATAATTTAATTAAACACAGCCCAAGCCAAAGCAAAGCCCCGATTGACCACCCAGCAGGTGAGCCTCTCTCCGCGATTCTCAATTATTCGACATAAGCGTGGAGCATGAAACTCTGTCTCTTTTCATTCTTCAGAATGCTTTCTTTAGCGCGTTTTGATTGCATTTCGAATATGCTCGAATTGTTGTTGTTGTGTTGTTGTTGTTGCATGCTGCACTCAATCATTTAATCCAAATGTTTTGCTTGCAACTACTTTGAGCTATGCGCATTCCTTGAACAACACAAACACCAACAGACGATGGCAACAACATTCTTTTCCGGCCTGCACAATTTCATGCCCGTGTAAACTATTTGTCGACAATTTTGTCTGCTACAAAAAGTCGGCGTGCCACAGTCGTGCCACAGAGCAACAACCAACAACCAAGAGCCAACAGCCAACAGCCAACAGCCAACAACCAACAAGCCAACCAAGCAACATCCAACCAACCATGCCAAGAGCAAGCCTACAATGAGTTCAAGTCCATGTCCAAAGCGACTGAAGCTGATTCTAATTCAGAGTCCAGCAAAGCGTAAAAGAGCACGCTAGCATGCTGATACCAAAGCTCGTTTAGAGTCTGCTCAATTGCCGCTCTAATGACTGCAATTCAGTTGGGCATCGAGTATTGAGTCTCTGAGTATCGAGTCGTGTAAGTTATGTGCCACAGAGCACATCCTAGCCATGAAAATGCACAAAATATGCAAAAGACAACGATTTAAATCAATTCTAAGCGCTATCAGCAGTCACATTGTTGCCCCACCGAGGCCGAAGCTACCATAATCAAGAGTTTACGCGTGTAAAGTAAGTTTACGTGTAGCTCGGCAAAGTGCATTGATAAGCCAGCATATTTGACTTTCGGTCTCTCTGTCACAGCTCTCAACTTTCTTTGCACACTGCCCGTGTAAACCCGACCCAGACCCCGACGTTGCTTCTGATTAGTCGACGGCTCTGAACGAATTCAGACCTTTTAAATATGGCAAAGGAGTTGTGAGCGAAATGAAGTAAAAGGTTGGGACAGGCATTAAGAGCCTCTCAAGAGCCAAAGTGCGAATTCTGATGCTTGTCTCTCTGGTTCGGGCCTGACCAACACCATTGTAGCTCATTATCGCGCCGAGCAGCGTCTTACATTATGTTGATGGGTTTCTTCTCTTTTCTCGCCCTTCTGCTGGACATTCAAATAGAAAAGCCGTTTGCTAATTTCTGCGGCAAAAGAGTCAGCGACAGACAAAGGCAAAGGCTTTTGCGGTAAGGGGCTGTTCATTAAAAGGTTGCCACGCCCACAAAGACTTTCATTAATTGTTGACAATAATTACCTGGGGCGATGGCCCCAAGAGTACCAAAACACAAAGCACAAACCGAGTAAAGAAAAAGAATCGAAGAACAGAGTTCGAGCGAGCAACAAAGCAAGAAAAAAAACAGGTGAAGTTGGACAACAACAACTGTCGAAGTTAAAGTCTAAGTGGAAGACATGACGACGGTCCCAACAAAATGCAATTTCAATTTCCAACGACAGGTGATAAATAAATCGAAACGCAACGAATTGAAATGAATCGGCATTGGCATCGGCATCGGTGGCATCGCCTCAAATCGGCAATCGATTCGATACGTTGCGAATGAAATTGCGCCATATTTGGGCGTTATTTGTGGCCGTCGCCACTGAGTTTTCGACTGGTTCTGAGCTCTGTTGAGGCGTTGGCAATGCAATGAGCGACCCAAGGCATTTAATTGCCACCACGGCGTATTTGACGTCCAAGCATCAGAAGTCTGCTTGAGTGCATTTAGAAAAGGTGTTGTTGGTCTCGATGTTCGGTCTTTAGTCTTCAGGCAACAGTCTTCAGTCTTCAGTCTTCAGTCATTCATTCTTCAGCCCTGCTGCGAGTGCGAATTTGTATTTCATTTTATTTCGCTTGGCATTTTCGGGAGCGTTGATCACTTAGCCATGTTTAGCGTCCGTCTCTGCTGCGCTTTTTCATTTTCATTGGCCGCTTGGCCAAGTGTCAACTCTCAGGTTGGGAGAATCTCGTTTCTCGGTTTCTTCTTTTGGCCTGTGGAAAAAGGAGAAAAACAAAATGATTTAAGATGTTCGACTGTCAGTGCTGACAACATTGACAGTAAAATTGTTTATACCCACTGCAGCAGGTTAATTATCATTGATTTATTTACAACATAAGCCAAAAACAGTTCGGCCCAAATTCATGTTCGACAACATCGAGATGCCAACATCGATGGGTTCGCTTTGGATAAGAAATTTTATGCAAATCCCATAAAATAATAAAACTTTAGAATAGCGACGTATGATTGGCTTAAATTGCCATTTAATGCGTCATAAAATGACAAAAAAAATTATGCACAAAAACGAAAGCAAATAACAGAAAGAACTAAAATGAAAATTAAATAATTTATTTAAATGGAATGCGTGCAAACCTAACAAAAACAGCATCGAGCGAGAGTGGGGAAGAAATTAAGCATGACAGCTATAAATATTTTAAAATAGGCAACGAAAAAATATAAATCTGTGCGTTAATTTGCATTTTTGTTGCATGATAACATAACCAGCAGCAACAACGATAACTATGGAAAACAAAACAACAAAAACAACAACACAAATAAAAGCGCAGAAAATTGCCAGCAAAATTAAAACACGAGACAATGTCAAAATATTAAATTAAAATTAACATGTGGAAATGGGAAAAGCACTGCGTCAGCTTGGGAAATGATGTGGGCGTTACGGGTTGGAAGAGGGGAAGAGGATGAGGAAGAGGACGAGGCAATGTGGTCAATAAAATTGCTTGTCAAAGTGAATTTAAAATAATTATTGTGCATAATGCGGCGTGGCGCGTATTAAATTAAATGCTGCACAATAAACGAATTAATAATAATAAGTATTATAAGCAAACAAAATGAATAAAATATGAAAAGCAGCGGAAAAGGTGTGCAAATTGACAAAAGGCAACGTGATATAGTAATTTGTTTATATTATTATTATTATATGTATGGTATATTTGAAGTATATAACTGGTTTTTTCATGAATTCCTTTTATCGATTTATTTCATTGCAGATGGTAAGTTCTTATCATCACTCAATCCTTCAGAACTAACATATGATGGTAAGTCACATTCACATTAAGTCATTTAACACATTATATTGAATACATCGTATCGTAGTAGCTTTAGGTAACCCCTCCCCCCTTTCTCTCTCTCTCTCTCTCTCTCATCTCACTTTGCGTCAGTTCGCACATTAATCAACTAACCAACTTGTCATGCGATCAAACTTTAATACGTCTGACTATCTGTCTGTCCGTCAGTCCGTCCGTTTGTCTGTCCATCATCTTGTCTGTCACGAATCCAACAGCTTATTGTTAGCTGCTACTGCTGTTGCTGCCGATCACGTTTCGGCCTGGCCCACGCCCAGTTTACGCGCCGTTGGCCGCATCCTGTTTTGCCGCTGCGCTCAAAATGAGAAATTTCTTTTTAATTTAGACTTAAACAGACTTGGCGGCTGCACCGCAATGAAGAAGCTGCCCAACAGCAGCAGCAGCTGATAAAAAATCATTATAAAGTTAAATTTTAATTAAAAACTACAATCGATTATAAAAAGGGACAGACTGTCTGCGGCTCATAAATTGAACACTGGCGGTCTGAGAGCTTTCAACGTTCATGTTACGCCTTCCCAGCCTCCAAAACCGAAGAAAGAGAGCAACAAAAACAAAAAAAGAACAGCACGCTCTCACTGCTTCCTCTTCCTTTGACGATGATGAACTTGTGCCAGTTTCTGAGGTGGAAATCGATGTCTGCTTTATGCTCAGTGGCAGATTTCTGCCAGTCGATAGCCGCCCCAGATTGTGATTATACAATATAAGCAGCGCTTTTCGCTTTCATTAATAAGTAGCAACAACAACAGCAATAACAACAACACGATCAACAGCAACTGTCAGAGCAAATGTTTGCCTGGCACGTGATTTTTGCTGGAAATTTGATTTATGGCTCTGGTTGCTGTCTCGGCTAAGTCGGCAATCATTGACCGACCGCCTGCAGTTCATAAAAAAGAAAGAAACAACTGGTAATGCAGATGTCCGGCGTGTTCTGTTCCTCGTCTTCGTCCTCGTCCTCGTCCTCTTCATCATCTTCATATTCAGAGTCATCATCATCATCATCTCAGTTTTTATGACGTCACGCTGCGTTAAATTGAAAAATGGTGTGTAAAATCATAAAACTCGTTCAAATTAGCGATAGTTGTAAAAAATGTACCCCAGTAGCTGATGTCCACTTATGGACAATACATTTGATCCTCTTCTGCCGTTAGGCGCAATTGATTTGGGGACCAGAAAGAGGACCTACTAACCCAGTAAACGCAGCCAGACACATTTACTCACAGCACAGACAGTGTAAAGCAACAACCACAACAACAACTGCGACTGCGAGAAGAAGTAAAATGAAAATGATATATGCCAAAAAAGTGTAATTTGTATTATAAGCTACGTAGTATGGAAGTGGAACAACGCTTTTGTGTGTGACTTACATGCGCCCCCAACAACAACAACAACAACAACGACGAAGAGAGCAACAAGAACAACTGCAATAGCCATGACCATGGCCAGACACAAGCACATACACAAACACACAAAGAGAGCGAGAGAGAGCGCGTCTGAGAGCGAGCATTTAAGCACAACTTTAAATAATCGTCTGTCAGAACTGTCAAACAAGCCGGCGAGCGCTAGAATTAATGGCACAGCGAAAGACAAAGAGAGTGGGACAAAGACAGCAGTTGAGTGTGTTCGTGTGTGTGTGTGTGTCTGTGTTTGTCGCTTGCAATTTGTTTGCCATGCGCAGGCGCAAAGCGTGCATTGAACCTGTCCCTGTGACTGTGACTGTGACTGCGACTGTGTCCGTATGTGGAGCACACACACACACAAACACATACATACACAAGCATAGTCTCCAGCCACAAGTTGAATTATTGTTTTTGCGCGTATTCGTTATCCATTGAACGAGAGTGAGAGGAAAAGGGCAAGAGCGAGAACGAGAGCGCGCTCTGTAACGGGACACGGGACACGGCGACGCAGTCGCAGCGATGTTAAAAACAATGTCTGCCCAGGCGTCGACTGCGCTGCCAATGTCGCTGTGGTGCTTTATCACTTTTGCTGCGCCTCCTCCCGTCTCTCTTTAGCTCCCTCCTTACTACTCTATGTCCGTGTCCGTGTCTGTGTCTGCGTCTGTGTGTGTGTGCGCGTGTGTGTGTGTATAAAGTTTACACAAAATTAATGCGATGTGCCGCAGCGGGCGAACTTTCAACTGTTGCTGCTGCTGCTGTTACTGCTGCTGCCGATGTTGCTGCTTCTGCCTCAAGATGAAAAATTATTGCTTTTAATTTATTGCATAAACAAAAGCGGCGTGTGTGTTTGTATGTGTGTGTGTGTGTGTGTATAACGGCGCTCAAGGTCATGGTTAAACTGTGCACACAAATACTTTGACTGAATCGTCGCCGACTGCGCTGCTTGGGGCTTTCCCCGGCGTCGCTGTCGCCGTCACCGTCGCAGTCGCCGTCGCAGCGCTGCCAACTGTCAAAAATGATTTAGTAGTTCAAAGCCACGTTTTGTGTGTTGTTGCCCCGCCGTCGCCTTTGCTCACTTAATTTTTCGCACTTTGGCCGACCACTGCCTGTCAGAAGCAACTCCAATAACTGCAGCAACAACAACAACAACAACAACAACATTTGACACTTGCAGCGAACATTTTGACAGCTGGCAAAGGTCAAACTGAAAGCAAAAGTGAGACAATTTTTTTGACAGATTGCCGTTTAATATGCGCGTCACTCAGGCGATTTTAGAGTGTCCGCTAGTCGGTCACTCAGTCTACCTATCCATCAACCATTCATCCCATCAGGCCATCATTCCATCAAACCATCAGTGAGTTGTCAAGTGCAGCGCAGTTTTTGAAGCATTCGCTGTTTTTATAGTTCATTGCGCCCCCCTCGAATAAAAGCGAACGAGCAATGACAGCGGCAACAATAAAATGCCAAATCAAAATCAAAAACAGGCTAAATTAACTAGTCATAAAAGGCGAATCGAGGAGACGAGCAAAAAGCCATAAAAAATAAATATGCATACATCACACATAGCTCAACAAAAGCAAAAGCAAAAACAAAAAACCAGAAACATCAACGCCAAACGGCAACTGTTGATAGATCATTTCAAAAATAAATAGATAGTTGTTGGCGTTGTTGTTGTTGCTGCCATCTGCCAGCTGACAAAGTCAAATTCCAATTCAAAATCAAAACTGAAACCGAAACCGAAACCGAAACTGAGCTAAAAACTTTGATTTATGATGTTTGATAAATGATAATTTAATAAATTTGCTTATTTGCTCGCTTCGATTTCAGTTTCAGTTTCAATGTTCAGCATTAAAGTATTGAGTTTGAAAACACAACTGAAATCGAAACATCAATTAAATACTGCTTGAGGTCGCTCAGACTGTATCTTGAACTTGATTTGATAGACAAATTATGGCCCTTATTTCAATAGATTAGCAAAAGTCTTAATGTTGTCTGTATTCATTTGTTTTTCCCTGTCTGTTTTTCCATTAATCGATAATCTTTTCTTCACCAGTTACTTGATTTATATTATGAGTTTTATTGGGGATTTAAATATCTGAGTTTAGAATTAAGGATGTTCGCTTTAACTCATCATAATTCCATGACATACGCTGGCCAGAACTTATTTCAAGTGGGGTTAAAAGACACTCTCACAAATAACGGCTGGAATACATAAATCCACCACAATATGCGGCTGATGCTCACTCTTGATGCGTCCGAAGTCGAATCGACTTCGGCGATTGTCCTACTGAATTATGCATGCAACAAATTGTATAAAAATTTGTGCAACTTTGCGAAGTTACGTGCCGAAAATTTGGAAATCAAGCAGAGAACCCCAACGAAATTTGAGGCATACTTGTCAGGGCAGAGCGGACAAGCACCCAGAAGAGGGCAGAGAGCGGCAAGCGGAGAGCAGAGTGAGACATAGACAGGCATACGCCTTATCCTCATCGTAATCGTCAGGTTTAAGCTTGGGATAAGTCAACCCCCCCCCGAGGAATGGAATCGACAAGGTTGCTGGGGACTGGCTTTTGGAAGTGGAAGTGGAAGTGGAAGTGGTCTCTGCACCGTTTACAAAGTGATTACTCGTGTTTAAAAATTGATGACTGCTGTTGGACACGTTTTCAATTTGAAAACGGTCTGCATCTCCATCCCCACTTCTTAGGAGGAGCGGCACATTTACCGAAATTGAAACTTGTTAGAGGCATGTTTCTTTCTTTCAGGTGAAATTGTCGCATAAAATCAACTGATGCGACCTTTAACAAGTCGTTAAAAAGGCGAACAATACAAGTTTGCCCTTTTCGGTCTCTCTGTCTCTCTGTTTGTTTGCTTGTTTGTTTGTTTTGGGAAACTGGCAATTAAACGCTTTGCTGTGGCATCGTTAAATCATCACTGACTCACTGATCCACTTGACTCGTGGCTGCTGTCCGGCCTTGAAGATTTACGGCCGTTAAATGCTACACACAGTCGATCCACAAAACTCGCATTTCGTTTGTCACATCATCGATACAGTGTCGTATAATCGATAAGCGAGCGCAGCCTTTTATCATTGTCCATAAAACTAGCTTGTCAGCTCGCTTCGCTTCGGTGTGGATTAGTGAACCGGTCGACAGAAGATGACTACTATGGTAAATGGTAAATAAATATGTTAATCGAACGAAGAGCGAATTGTTAAGTGTGCTATATAGAAATAGCACCCAAAGGTAGGCAACGATTTTGGCGAAAGAGTTTTTGAAGTTGGATGGAAAGTTTAGACAGGTTTTTATTAGCCAGCAGCTGGCTTAAAGTTTGATTAAAAACTTCATGCATTGATACGAGGGGGAAGCAACAAATTTATAGACAAGCGAGCAAAGTATACATGACCAACTTTGATATAGCTCGACAGCGAGTAACAATGTGGGAGCTAGCAAGGAGTGGGGGGGAGTGGAGGGAGTGGAGGGAGGAGGGAGTAGGAATGTGGCGTATCCATTTGCCAAAATAGCAAAACTTGCATAAAAACTTTGCACAACAACTTGGACTTTTTCATCAAGCAAAACAACAACTAAAACTAAAGCGAAATGAAACAAACTTTTAATGCAGCCAGAGAGCCATAGAGCCAACCAGAGGCAAGCAGCAGCCACGTAGAAACTCACACACACACACACACACACACACACATACATTGAGAGTGAGTGCACTTTGTTCGGCGCCCTGGCACAGCTGTCAGTCAGTCGAAAATATTTTCACTCACACAGAGACAGAGCTTAGAGACACACAGACACAGAGAGAGAGAGAGAGAGAGGAAAATAGCAGCCAACATGGCGAACAAAAGTTTCCACGCTGCGGCAAAAAGCGGAAATGCATTCAAAATCTAATATGGCAGCCATGGTCATGAGCAACAACAACAACAACAACAACTGCGACTCTGCTTGCCGTGGAAAGTAGCAGCTAAACAAAAAGACTAAAGAGTGCCAAAGAAGAAAATGCAATTTTCTGAAAAACCCATTAAATGTTCGCCAGCAAAAAAAAGAACACAAAATAGAGGAAAGGCAAAGGCAAAGAAGAAGAGGACTATGAGAACTGCAAATAAAGCAAAACCCCAATGCAAAAGCCGAAGGCAAAGCTGAAGCTGAAGCTGAAGCAGAAGCAGAAGATTGGGGCGCTTCTGAAAGCGTGAAGTGGACAGCTGGTAGCGGGTTGTGGGTGGGTGGGAAGAGGGGGCAGGGTGGAGGATGGTAGCAGGCGGAGCTAGTGATAGACTGGCTATGTACAGAAAGTATTTAGGTATACGTATATATATATTTCTGTATATATATATATAGCATCGCATGACTCGTGTGTTTTTTTAAAAGCGCCTTCTGCATGAAGCCATTAAAAGCACTTTAAAGAGACGACCTTAAAGCGAATAACCGCTCACACGTCATAGACAGGAGTCAGGAGACGGGAGAGGAGAGGAGAGAGGAGAGGAGAGGCGACTCCTAGAGCAGCAACACACAAAGCGCTGATAGAGCCATTTACGCCGTCAGCACATAATGATGACAATGCAGGCGACTCTCGGCGAGCATTTTGTGGGTGTAACTCATGCAGCCAAAGCAGGAGAAGCTTGAGGAGGAAGAGGAGGGAAGCTGCATTGTCTGCTGACGGATTTCGATGGCACATAACAAACAGTGCCTCAGGCCGCGGGGCGCGTCTGGCAGTGAAAGGCGCAGACGTTGCTGCAGCTGCAGACGCTGCCAGCCAGAACGAAGGGACGAAAGGACGAACGGACGAATCGATGAGTGGAGCAGCCTCCCAAGCAGTCACAGATACAAACACAGACACAGGCAGAAGCAGAAGCAGAGACACTGACACAGGAGCAGCTGTTGTTATTTCTATGCCATGTCCTCTGACTGTCTATCCATCTCTACCATGTGTGTGTGTACGTCTGTATCTGTGTGTGTGTGTGTGTGTGTGCATGGCAAGGATATATGTCTGACGATGAAATTTAATGGGGTGCTTTGATGCGATTGGTTTTCATATAACGCAGGCGCTTAAAATCATCGAATCATTCAAAAGAAAAGTGAACTGACTGCTCCACACACACACACACTCTTATACTCACACACACACACTATCACGCAGCTGGAGCAGGCGCCAAGAGAGCGCCGAGTACCGAGCGCCAAGCACCAAATGTTGCCTGGAATAAGCGAGGCGAAAATAACAAAAAAAAAAGAAAAAAGGAAAAAAGCACGCAGCTCTCGTGTATAAGAATATTTTTCTGCTGACTGGAAATAAAAGAAATGTGAAAAGGAAAAAAAACGAAAACGAAGTATAGAAAAAATGCTAGCTGCTGTATGTGTGTTTATGTGTGCGTGTGCGGCATTCTCCTTGGCTGCTCGACGCGCTGTCGGTTTTATATAAAAGGCACAAGGCAACCACGAAGCTGACGCTGAGTCTGAAGCTGAGGCTGATGTTGTAGTTGTTGCTGTTGGTGTTGCTGTTGCTGTCGCCTGACGCTGATGACGACAACAGGACTCAACTCAGCTTTGAGCTGGAGCTGAGCTGAGCTGTAGATGAAGCTGAAGCTGATGCTGGGCACGACGAGCACAACGATGTTCGAAACGAAGAAGTCGCTGTCCCTCTCGTAGTCGAAGTCGTCCTCGCCAATACGCACACAGACAGCTGCCACATAGAACACACTCACACTGACACTCACACATACACTCACACTCACAGTCGCATACTCTCACTCTCACTCACTCACAAGAACAGTGAATGCGCAGGGAAAAAGTTGTTCTTCATTTATATGGTCAGCATCTGTACGTATACGTAATTTTTGTATGTCTCGCAGCTGTTTCATTCATTAGTGATGTACATTTTATTTTACGTTTATTTTTACAAATATTACAAATTAATTGAATTAAATGTAATAATACAAATTTAGGGAACCTCTTGAAAATTAAAATCGACATTCTTAAGATTAATAGTTAAGTTCTAAGCTGAACGATATTCGTAGCCCAGTGACAGCTTCTTGTAAATGCAGCAACTTGACTGCAAGCTAAAAACTCCGGAAGTATTCCTTATTGCCGAAGTATGTTAATATTGCAATATGTTAAGAAATTCGAAATATTATTTTAAACAAAATTGTATTCTAGACAAATAAGATAGATACAATCGAGTGTGCTTGACTGTGATATTTCGGCTACCCATTAAATTTACCAAAAGGTATACAGAATATACCATATACAAAATAGATAAATATAACTAAGACAAATATACCAAATATTGACATAATAATACAATGAAAATATAGCTTAGACAAAATATACCAAATTGTCAGCCAAAACAACTAAGACCCGATGACAGAAAACGTTTTTTGCGATACAGAAGTACTTCTTAAAGATCTTCTACAATTTTATTTGAACGCAACCAAACTGCAGTTAAAATTTATTTGATTTATTTGTATTTGATTAATGTTATTGGCATCTTTACAGTTTCATGTTTTGTTATAGTGTTGAAAACAATCTTAACTGGAAGAATAGAACAAATTATAATAAATCGATTAAAGTAAGAAAATTTTAAAGCGCTGTTAAGCAAAGTAAAGTACAATTTAGAGTTAACAGCTGTTAACTATATTTTTGGTCTGTTGTATAGCATTTCTGTTGTTGAACTGATGTCAATGCCTTTTCATATTGTTCTCGATTCATCCGTCAACTAAAAGCTCGAGCCTAGACGCGACTCAAGTCCTCGATTTGCCGTGACAAATCACATAGCTTTCCTCTGTGTGTGTGTGTGTGTGTGTGTGTGTGTGTGTGTGTGTGTGTGTGTGTGCAGTCAAGCAACACACATTACATTCACTCTTAGGGCGCGCACTTATCGATTATTGTAGCATAGCATACTTTCTGGCGTCATTTTGTGTGCCTTAAAGCGATGACGACTTGTTGTGGCGTGGAAAGGGGAAAGGGGAAAGGGGAAAGGGCTAAAAAGTAGGCAGAGCTCGCAGAGTTTTGCCTCGTCATGCCCGACTGCAAGTAATGGCAATTTGTTGGCCAGTCTAAAAATGGCAATCGCCCACCTTTCGCTCTGTTTGCGCACTTTTAAAGCCGCTTGCCGCACATGAACTCAGCCAGGAGTCTGGTCAAGAACTCGGCTTAATATAATACACACAATAAGCAGCCACAACACACTCACACACACACACACACACATACAGAGGATGGCAAGTTGCAGGCGCAATGACAGCGACTATTTAACACGCATAAATTTTATGTGAATGTGTGTCTCTCTCTCTCTTTTTGTGGGTGGCAACACAAGTGGGAGAGAGAGAGGAATACTTGTGTGTGTCTGGGACTGTAAAAAAGGAAAAACCAGTGTCAAGGTTAACGACCAATGAATTTATTTTGCTTGAATAAATTTTACGATAATGAGGAAATTGTCGTTGTCGTTTTGGGTATTTTTAATGGTCGTAATGCTCTGGTGCCTGCTTTCGTTGTTGTTGTTGTTGTTGCTGCTCTTATTGCGCCTGCGTTTCGCGTGTGCAAGCGAGATGCCAAATGACGCCACACACGTACACACACACTCACATATAGACATGTGTGTAGGTGAGTTTCGTTATTAAAAAAGTGCCAGACAATTAAGCAAAATGATGTATCTTGTATCTTGCAGTGAATTTGCTTTGCTTTGCTTTGGTTTGGTTTGTTTGTTTGTTTCGTCTGCTTATCAGAAATGCCGCAAAGGTTTTTCAATTTCCGGCCGGCACAGTTTCCTCTCGCTTCAAAAAGCAAAAACTCTATTTTGATTTCTGGCTTTCAATCCAGTTTTGTGTGCTCTGATATCCTGCGCGAATGCTTGAAGGAAGGACCCTGCACAACTCCATTTTACGTAACATTAATTCCGTGATTTATTAGGGTCACGTGACCGTCGTGACGGACGACTGAGTCACGAGGCATCCAGACGTCCGCTGACCACAAGCCGCTAAGCATGGAAATGGAAAGGGGAACTAGAAGGGGAAGGCCAAAGGGGATGAGAAGGAGAGTGGCCAGCAATTCCTCATCATCAAATCGAATTCATTTCAAGCAGCACTAAGTTATTTTTCATAGATTAGTTGACTTTAATCTTTTATCTATATACAGTTGAGAACTTTAAAATAGCATTATTTATTTTTTAAGTAATTCAATTTCTTAGCATGATTTTCTTTGAAATAACAGTATACATATGTATGTTGTGTTGGTCATATACTCTTTGATTATTTAATATCATAATCTGTGCAATAGTTAAGTTGATTATACTTAAATAATAATAAATGACCGCTGCTGTTCCTACTGTTCTACTTCTCACGGCTCACGGCTCACGACTCACGACTCACGACTGCTGCTACCGATAGTTTAGTGCCTATCGACTTGCTAATGCCAACCGATACCGATAGGGTCTATCGGCTTGCCGCCACCTCTGTTACATATGCATACATACATATAGTATTTGGAGGCATTTATGCATATATACACATGCCATTATTTTTGTACACGGAATTCTTAGCAGCAAATGAAAACAAGTTTCGCTGTTGTTGTTGTTGTTGTTGCTGTTGCTGTTGCCTGTGTAGGTGTCATAAAGTGCATTCACATGAATGCGATAAAGTTTATTGTCAGCTTGCAAGCGGCTGGCAACAAGAAAAATTAATACCAAAACATTTGCCTCGCAACGTTGTTGCTGTTGTTGTTGTTGTTGTTGTTGTCCCGGAGATCGCACACGCCTACGCAAACATGTCGCAACTGTCATTTCAGCTTAAGTTGGTCCATTGTACGTTTATATTAGTCGCGCTGTCCCCTGCATACAGATAAGGGGAGAGAGAGAGATGGAGAGAGGCAGAGACTCCTCCAAGACGTCGACCAAGTGCTGATGATGCTGTTGTTGCTCGCCGTGTGTGTGCTCGCTGTGTGAGAGGCAAGAGTTACGGTCTGCGTGTCTGACTTTCAAATTCATTTCAAGTGTAAAGCGATATGTCGTCAAGCAAGCAGGCAACGAGACAGACTGAGACTGAGGCTGAGAGTGAGGCTGAGAGTGAGGATGAGGCTGAGGCCATGAAGATGAATACCAAGGTGCCAAGGGCCAACGAGGACATCAGAATCTTGTCGAGCTGGTGACAAACTTTGCTTAAGTTACAAGTCATGTTGTTTGCCTCTTCCCAGTTTATTTCGACTACGACTTGTTTCACTTATTCTTTTTTTCGCATTTGCCGAAATGTTATTGAATTTGCAAAGCGACAATCGAAAATGCCATCAAAGCCTGGCCATATGCCAGTAAAAGCTGCCACGCCCACTTCCAGCACTAAAATATAAATGAAGCCTAAGCTCTCGAAATCCAATTTTTTGGGGCGTTTTTTTAATGCATTGTCAGCCTCTCCCCCTCTCTCTTCCCCCTCTCTTGCTCAGTTTAAGCCTGCCATTATTTTCATAACTACGCGCGAAAAGGTTTTTCATTTAAATTTAACAAAAATGTAGCGAACGTCGCGTCGCCATGGAAAACGTTGTAAAAATTGCAACGGAAAATGCCAGCAGCAAAAACAACAGTGACTCATATAGACAACTCTGGCTGCTGTTGTTGTTGTTGTTTTTGTTGTTTTCGCATGGTCATAAAGCAGCTGCAGCAGCGCCACCTTCCGGCCACACACAGCACATACATAGGTGCCTGAACACAGGGTGTTGCTTGCTCTGGCACACCCTGTAGTTTAGTGTATTGCATTAAATGAATATAAACAACAGAAAATAGAAAGTTTAAAATGAGAAATTGAAAAATAGTTTGCTTTGAATTTAGTTCAACACAAGTAGCATATACCCCAAGCACATAGGCGAGGTTACAGGGTATGCGAATGAAATAAACAAAAAGTTACGAAAACGTAGCTCTTGCATTTTAGTGCTTAAAAAATGGCGAGCAACAACAGCATATAAAATTCGTTTGTGCACGTGAATAATTACGAAAAAAGCGGCAAAATGTTGCAGACAAATACGAAAAGCAGCAACATGTCCACAGAGCGAGAGGGAGCGAGAGAGAAAGAGATGCACTGAGGAACAAAATGTCAGCTCATTTCAATTCAAAGTTGTAGAGATTTTTTGACCAAATTGCAATTTGAAATACTCTAAATGAAACACGTATAAGAATTAAATTATAAAATACAAATTCCTAAAAATTGAAAATATAATTTAATAACACTTAAGAATGAACAATTTGAAAATTATTTGTTGAGACAACATTTGTTGCAATCACTTGATGGCGATTTGCCGTCGGCTCTTGCAACAGATTCTGGCCAAGTTTGTTGGCTTTTTCCGTAATTTTCTCGCCAGACTGCTAAGTAAATTCATAATGCTGGCCACGCCCCCTTTAACTACCCGCTCAGCCCCCTCCTGCACCTGTATTCAAAAGTTGGCTCGCATTTCACGCGTTCAACCAATTGGAAAATTTACACGTGCAAAATCATGAAAAATTGCTGCGGTTTTCCTTTCCATTTTCCCCTTTTATTTTCATTCGATATTTGTTGTTGTTGTTGTCGTGTTTTGTACTTTTTACGCTGTTGTTTTTAGCGCGCCGCCGTCATTCGAAATTGTTTGGCATAAAATTGGAAAAGCCAACAGATATTTTCTCTGCAACATTTTCATTTAAAGTTTAAAGCTACACACACACACACATACAGACAGACAGGCAGACAGAAACACACACACACACACACACACACACAGAGATACATTTGAATTTTGCTGTTGCTTTCTTTTATTTGTTGTGTTCATTTTGTGTGTTATTTAAATGTGCACATTGTTGTCGTTTTGTCAATTGTTGTTGTTGTTGTTGTTGTTCTTACTGTTTTTGTTGCTTTGTAATATTTTTAATTTTGCGCAGGCAGCGACATAAATCATTTTGTCGCGCATTGCAAAAATTCCAAAAGAGCAAGGCGAAAAAATTACAAAAATTTTTAAATTAGCTCGCAACACACACACACACACACACACACACACATGTGTAGGGAGAAAGATAGAGAAAGACATGAAATGGAAATGGGAATGGGCATCGGAATGGAAATGGGGCGACTGGGTGGCCAAGTTGGGGGCTGGAATTAAATTTTCATATGAAAAACTCAGAATAAAGCAACAACATTGTTGTTGCCTACTGTGGTGAATGGGCGGGGAGCGTGGGGCGTGGGGCGTGGCATTGTGGGGCCAAAACAAAGCCAAATAGTAGAAAATTGGAAAGATGAAGTTGATTGTGATAGCAACAATGTTGTGGAACGTAGGGACTGAGCCAAGGAGGCGCTGTGACGGAGAAGAGGGTGAGGAGGAGGGGTGAGGGGGTGAGTATCCACTAGTGCTGTAAACGAAAAAAGCAATTTTCAATTTTTCTACACAAAAATGCGAGCGACGCTGCTAAAAACTTTGACGACAGACAGCAAAGACGAATGGCCAGGGGAAGAGGAGGGATGTGAGAGAGCAGGAGAGAAAGGGAGAGTGGGTAGGGGGAGGAGTGGGGTGGGGGGGAGTGGCAGACATTTGCGCCTTACAGTAGTCGCTGGCAAGTGATAAATCATTTCAACTGTCACTTTCGAAGCACAATTTTATCTAAGCACAAACACAGACACACACACACACATACAGACACAGAGAGACAACAGAAAAACAGAAACAGAAACAGACGATGGCAATGGGGTTCAATTGTTGTTGTTGTTGTTGTTGTTGTTGTTGTCTGGGGTGGCTTTCACTCCTGCTAAATGTCGAATTGTCGGCAATATGGAAAATTCGATGTTTACACACAGACACACACACATCTATTAATGTGTGTCACTCGCTGTTATTTTGAATGCATTCGAACTTTGTCCCATTGATAAGAGGAAAACACATTGCACTTCGATGTCGATGCCGATGTCGATGTCGATTTCGATGGTTTCCCCATTTCCCAATTTCTCATTTTCGGCTCTAATCAATGCACAGGCCAAAAGTGTCTAGCGCCATTTATCAGCACTTGAGTGCCAGTGTTGCATAACACGCTGGAAGGGAGTGGAAGAAACCGACTGAGGGCGGGGCGGGGCGGTGTGGTATGGGAGTGACTCAAAATAGTTTCACTATAAATAGCGACAGAAAAATGGGGCTAACAAAATGTCGAAGAAGAAAAACCATACAAAAGTATTAGTTATGCTTTTGTTGTTGTTCTCGCTCTCAATATTGTTGTTGCTCCGAGTATGTGAAATTGTGACAAAAACGCGCCGGCTATTTAAAATGTCATAAATTCAACAACAGAAACAGCAACAGCAACAGCGACGACAATGAGAAGCAGGAAACTATTTGGAAAACATTTCTTTATGCTTTTTGGCGCTTGTTAAAGTTGTGGCGCGCACATTTTTGTCAATTTATTGATTTAACATTGCATAATAAACAGAAGCAACAACAGCAACAACAACCACAACAATAACAACAACAGCCAAGTCAGTTCACAAAATCATTAACTTGGCTTTGACATCCACAAACAACAACTACACACACACACATACTTGCAGCAACTGCGAAACGAAAACGAGTCAAAAAAAAACCTTAATATTGACTGGTCGCTTCGTCTCGCAACTCAATTCGCCTTCAATTCGCCTCGCCTCTCACACACACACACACACGCACACATTCGGCCGAACGTATTTATGAGCGAACACACAGCTAGACAGAGAGGGAGAGATAGCGAGTGCGAGAGCGAGAGCACGCGCGAGAGTTCGTATTTTTGTAGTGCCGTTTCAGTTGCTCAAGTGTGACAGCTGCAGCAGCTAAGCAATGGCGCTGCCTTCTTACGATATAAGCAGCCACAGTGAGCGTGCTCAACTTACGATATGCTTACGATACGACGACGGGGAAATTGCTTGTGAATGCAAGTGTGCGTGTGTCTGTGTGTGTTTGTGTATTTGTGTGAGAGCGCTTCAGCGCAGACTGTTTGGCTGCTTTTGACGTCGCTGTCGCTGTCGCTGTCGCTATCGATGTCGATGTCGCCGCCGAAGTTTTCTGCTGCTGTCGTTGCGTAGTTTGTGCCGCTGTCGCCTTTTTATTTTATTTTTTAACTATAAAAACGACAATAAAATTTTTAGTGCAAAGATTTATGTGCGAACAATTTGGATTCGGAGTCTCTGCCGACGCCAACGCCGACGCTAACGTCGATGCTCGACTCAATTAATTTGTTTGATTATGAATTTGCATGCCGCGATCGCAGAAGACAGACGGCAAGCGGCAGTGATTGGACAGGTGCGACAGCTGTGCAATTTAATATGCCATTAATAATGCGATTTTAAAAACTAATTCGCAGTCAAATTGTCAACCCTCGACTGCACTTTGTGGGCATGGCACTGGCCCTGAGAGGGGGTCCAAGTTGGGGGTGAAGTCCATCCCCTTGTGTGCGCCATAAACACCCCACAAAAGCGTCCATAAAACGTGCCCATTACTACCAAGAAAATTGCCCATTAAGAAAACGAAGCAGACGCCTTCATCTTGTTATTCCTGTTGTTGTTCTTGTTGTTGTTGTTGTTGTTGTTGCACTGGCCAAGCTTGAATTTAAATAAAGGTGCGCCGCCCTCGCCAAGTACAAGTTCAAGAAGAAGAAGAAGATGAAGGAGACGGGGATAAAAACACAAAATAATAGAAATCGCTGCTTGGCACCCCTCGAAATACAAAAAAAAAAAAAAAAAAGAAACGCCTTGCCACTTGGCCCAGTGTCTTCATTGTGCTTTAGAGCCAATAAACCAAATTATTATTAGCGCCATTTTCATTCAGCTCGTTTTCCATGCTTTTTCTCACTTTGTTCTTTAAGGTACTGCGTATTTCATTTAAAGTTTTATGCCCTTAAAGTGGTCATTAGATCGCCTGAGGGGGGGAAGTGCGGGGTGGACGGGCAAGAGGCTTAACGCGTTCCACTTGTGGGCGCACCTGTCAGTCAATGTCTCTGTCTCTTTCTCTATACCTCCCTCTCTTTTTGGAGGCTTAAGATATTTAACATACTGTCAATATGTTTAAGTTGACAACTGCTTCAAATGTGAATTGAGTTTGTGGCTTTGTTTTGGCCAGCAACACACGGCTTAAGCACTTAAATCGATAAGAGATAGCGACACATTGCTATCTCTCTCTATTTCACTCTATATTTGTTAATATTTACTTTGAATTTGATTTCTAATGTGCGGCTTCTACGTTTCCCTTTCAGGACGATGGTGTCGAAGAGAATGGTCCTCACCTGCCGATGCTCGCAATGCAGACGCCTCGCGGCGATTGTATTCCTCAGTCTTCCTTGGTAGTCCTGGTAAGTATCTCTCTCTTTCTATCTTATACTTTAATTATATATGTGTTATATACATACAGCCAGTTATCGTCGAGCAACTGACGTCAATGTTTCCATTAGATTTCAATGATTTACAATATTGATTTCAGTTTCATTTACAGTGTTCTTTTTTTAGTTTTTTAGGCGGTTAAATAGAAACCTGCCACATGACACTTGCGTAGCATTGTTGTTTCTGTTGTTGTTGTTGTTGTCGTTGTGGTTGTTGCGATTGTGCCTCGACCGACACAAGAGAGATCCGTCGGCCAGATTGTGCCAAAGAGTTAACGTTAATGGCAAACTACTAACAATGGCCGCTGCCTCACGGCCCGGCGCAGTAGGTAATTTCTATAATGATATACAAACTTGCCACAGGCCACAAAAATGCCAAACAAAGGCAGCTAGTCAACCAGTCAGCCAGTCAGCCATTCAGCCAGAGAGGCAGTTGGCCAACTGGCCAACTGGCTGCCAGCAACAACCTCCACAATATGATGCCGATAATGGCGTTCGCTAAGAGAGCCAATGGATCAGGATCAGATCCAGACAATTCGCTTCTACCATTTACCATTTGCCATTAACCATGGCCAAGTTTGTGGCTAAACGCACCACAATAGCACTGGCCAACAAAGTTGTGGCTCAAGACTAAGATTATTTAATGCAATTCATTGATGAAAAGAAAAGATAAAATTCCCAGATTTCTGAGCAGTGAATTCTGCGGGGCGTAGCCAGTCTTGTCAATGGCAATGCGTGCCAATTATGATGCAGCTTTCTTCTAATATTCCACACACTCGCTCCTCGCCCTCTCTCTCTCTCTCTCTCTCTCTCTGTCTGTACCAGCTATGTGTCTATGCTGTAATCAAAATTCCAAGTGCCAGCAGGTTGCTCACTCGAGCAATTCGTTAAAGTCAATTTGCAAATCATTTTTCCATTGAAACTCAATCTACGTCCACGTGAAAATACCCAAAAGGAATGAAGTCGCGGCTGAGACTCAGATTCTGTCTCAGTCTCAGTCTTTGGCCCAACCTCAAGCGTCTTCTGTCTTCTGTCTCCTGACTCTCTAGTCTTCAGTCTCTTCAGCTTTCAGCTTCACATCCACATCCACATTCACAGCTACAGCTACAGCTACAGCCACATCCGCGTCGTTGCCTTCTCTGCCGCATTGATAATAATGATTTTCTTTGAAATGCATACTTGAGCTTGGTCTTCGTCTTGGCCTCGTGGCTAAGACTGTGGCTTAAAAGAACTGAAAAAATAACTGACAGACAAGTTTGTGTGTGCTCCGGCTTTGCTGACTCCTTGTCCGTCCGTCCGTCTGTCCGCCAGCTTAGACTTCGATGGCTTCGAACGTGGTGTAATAATACTAAATTGTTGCTGATTATCCTTTTGGCGGTTCGCCTTTAGACAAGTTCTTCGACATCGGCTTCGTCTTCGGCCTCGACTTGGATTCTGTCTACGCTTTTAGCTCTGTTTCTGACTCTGACTCTGACTCTTTTGCATACTGTTGTTCATTCTGTTGTTGGCCTGCAAATGGCGTCACAGTCAAGTGAACAAGAAGCAGCCAGGCAAGCAGAGTGGATCTGCATCTCTATTTTGGCTGGAACTCCGCCTTCGCCTCTGCTGTTGCCCTTGGTGTTCGGTTCAGTGTTTTGGCTTGATTTTGAAAGAAATCAAGCAAAAATCAAAGCCAAAGCCGCCAAGACACAAGCCACTTCAATAGAGTCGAGTCGAGTGGATTCGAGTGGAGTGGAGAACCCAGAACCGAAAGCCGAAAGCCGAGAACGAAGAACCGAGAACGGAGATCAGAGAACGGAGAACGGAGGGTGATGGAAGACGAGAGCCTAAGACCACTTCAATGGTCACATAAATAGACTTCGAGTCGCGCGTTTGAGTTTCTGAGTCTTTTGACCAGGCTTTCGGTTCGGCATTGGGAAAATCGTGTGGTCCGATGGCTTTCCTACCATATTCTATACGCTTTTTGGGGTGCTTCATTTTTATGCTTCACTTGGCCGGCTTTGTCGGCACTCGAGATGGAGTTGTGGTCGGAGTTGGAGTACAATTTGAAACACACACACAGACACACACGTTTTTCGCGGAAAATTGTATGTTGCAGTGCTTTGGTAATTACCGTCAAATGACCCAAGTTGCCGGCCGCTGTCAAACGGGAAAATGAAAATGGGAGAAAATGAGAGACTAGGAAAGAAAACGCTGCAGCTGCCAAGCGAAGCGACTTCAAGCAGTCCTTGACAATTGTCAACTTCTCTGGCAGCCTCAAGGCTGAGAGCTTTAACTTTGACTCAACTTCGCTGTCTGCAAATTAATTGCGCCCAACAACAGCAACAGCAACAGCAACAATAACAGCAACAGCAGCCCAGAGAGACCCACAAGTTGTCCAAGTCGTTGGGGCCAAACAAATTTTGCATACGAAATGTTATTTACTTTTTGTTATTATTTTGTTTTTTTGCCTTTGGTTTTGGATTTTGTGCTTTGCGCTCGGTCGAAGTTAGTCGAAGTTGCACTTTGCATTTTAACAGACGGCGACAACTTCCAGCAAAATCAATTAACAAACAATAAACGTTTGTTGGCCAAGCCAGACACGTATTTTATTTAAGTATCTAGAATATTAAAATGGGATCAGACACGACCAGTTGTTGGTGTTGGTGTTGGTGTCGGTGTCGAAGAAGGGGCAGCAGGAGGAGGGACAGGGACAGCGACAGCGACAGAGACAGAGACAGTGACAGGGACCAAAATTGAGGCACTGCGTCGGCGACATTCATTGAAACGTTTTTGGAATATTTGAGAGGCTTCAACAACGCGTCAGTTGAGCTGAGTTCAGTTCGGTTCGGTTTGCTTTCTTTAATGCACAACAAACATCAGCCGAAAGATACTTTTTTTGTAGTTGTTGGCTCGTCTGTCTGTCTGTCTCGGGGTTTGTTGCATTGATGGGCCAACCAACAGCAAGCCGAGCTTAATCTGTCGCAATGCGAGAACCACGAACCACCCAGAGGACCAAGAGACGAAGCGGCCAGCAAGCAGAGAGACCAAGCGACGACCGCCGACAGTCACCGCATCAACTTAAGACGATTATTTATGAACTGCGCACCTCTGGATTGCAATGGAGACAGACAGAGGACAGAGAACAGAGGGCAGGGGGGCAGGGGAGAGCGGACTGCAATGTCCGCTGCAGGACACTGACATCCAACTGAAGTTGGTCATCGACACCAAGTGCGAGGAAAGGAAAATGAGGAGGCGAGGCGAGGCGAGGCGAGGCGAAGCAGCGTCACCTCGATGTGCAGATACATGTGTGTACAATGTTGCAATGCGTGTTCGATGACTTAAATGACATAGCGGCAGATGCCACGCTGCAGTTGTATTTTTGTATTTCTGCAGTTCACAAAACACTCTTAGCCATGTTATTACAAAGTGACTAAACGACTGCTAAAGCATGAAGGCCACCACACAACACACAGCACAGCGCAGAACTCAATCAGCTCAGCTCAGTTCAGATGATTATCTGGCATCTCTTGCTATATTTCTGTTAGTGGAGCTCCCTCGAAATCAGCGACCATAAACTAAACACGAAATGGGCCAATAGCAAATGGCCAATGGCCAATGGCCGGACTTAAAGCCGAAACCAAGCTCTGCTCAGCTCAGCTCAAAAGCCAACTAAAAAAATAAGCAACCTTTAAACAGATGAGGTTGCGAGACCTCGAATAGGAATTTGCATAATACCCCGCGGCTGCAAATGGGCTATAAAAGCTGAAAGCAACAGAAAACTGACGGAAAAAAAACACACAAAAAGTTCAGCAATTTGATTTGCGTGTGAAAATGCATAAATAAAAATATGTATTTCAAACAACATTTAAACATCACATGCAAATAGTTGTTGTTTTATTTATTTTGTATTGTATTCACTATTATTTTTGTATTCATTTTTGTTTTTGTTTTGGTTTTTTTGTATTCTTCGCGTCGATTTGCTGCATTTGATTTGCTCCAAATATTTTTGGTTCACACTTCGGCTTGATTCCGGAGGCTCTAAAGTTATTTGATTGATTGCCGGCGAAGCCTGCACAATGCGTGCGAGAGTGTGTGAATATATATCATATTTTTATGGCAACAACAACAGCTACAACAACAACAACAGAGACATGTTGTGGTCAAATTCTGCATGAAAATTTAAAAAATGTTGGGCTTTGGTTTTGTTTTTTATGTTGTTTGTTTGGAGCCTGTGCCTGGGTATCCACACTATCCACAAAAAAAAAGAAGAAAAATATGAAAAGATTTATTGTGGTTAGGATTTTTGAGGCCTGAGAAATTTTGGAATGCCAACGGATTGAACTTGTTGAGAAAGATAATTCATTTGGTGTTGTGGTTTCTCATCGTATTGAGTTAGGTCCGCGATTGTTTTAAGCTTGTTAATTAAATAAGCGTCATCTCTTAAATGCGATATTAATTTTGTATTTTCTCTCTTCATTTGCAGACAATTTCGGAACGAGTGCAAGTGGTAAGTTTTCTATATATCCTAATTCTATGCTATATAGTATCTGCGATTGACCAATGAAAATCCCCCAGACGCCGTTTCAAAATGGCCAAAAAGAAAGAAGAATGCGAATCTTGTCGAGCAAGAAGAATCTGCAGCATAGCGTAACGATCATTCTCTCTCTCTCTCTCTCTCTCGCTCTGTGTGTTTCACACACACGTGTATCTCTCTCGCTTTCTCCCGCATTGTCTGTGCAAGCTAAAAATTGTACGGCTTGTGACTTGCTGGGTGCCTTTTGATGCGCCCTTCATTTAGCATTTGACAGGACCCATAATTATAAACGGGCATAACCCATCATCAGCATCAGCATCAGCATCAACAGCAGCATCAGCAACAGCCAGAGCAACAGCAAGAACAAGGGCAAAGGATGGAACTACAACAAAATGCTGGGGCCATATAAATTTTCTGATTAAGAGCCATCTTATCATTATTATAGACTGTGCGCACGCTCTCGGGCCCTACTCCGGACTCTTCTGCTGACTTTGACTGTGGGCTAGAGTGAATTGGGCGGCATGTGGAGGGTAGAGGTAGGGAAGCCAAAAGGGGGAAAGAATAAAATAAAATACCAAAACATACACTCACTCAATGTGTTGTGTGTGCGGGTCTTTTGGCTGTCTCCCCTCCTCACTCACTCACTCACTCTCTTTCTCTCTCTCTCTCTCTCTCTCTCTCTCGAAGGCATTATAGGGATTTAGTTTTTGGGATTTCGATTTCTCACACAACGCAGTAAACGGGGCGAGCATTCAGCCCAACAGCCGCAGCTACAGCGACCAGAAAAAGAAAGAACGAAATAAGAAATGTGTAGAACATATTGTTGCCTGGGTCTCGTTTCCGAAGATTTCCTGTGAAATACTTTAAGCCCCGGCCCTGGGCATGCCACCGAGAGACCCAACGAACAAGAACAAGAACAAGATTGTGACTGTGACTGCGACTGAGACCCGGAATAAGAAGAGAGGCCTGCGGTTCGGTGATTCTGTTCTGTTCAGTTCTGTTCGATTCGGTTTTGGGTTAAGCATACTTGAAATTCTTGTTTCAACTCAGCGGCGAGTGTTGTGTGGAGGGGACTGAGTGAGGGCGGGGGTGCACAGTCGATGGTTGTGTGTGTGTGTGTGTAATTTAATACGCTTTCGAAATTAACAAAAATACATACAACATATTTTTATATATGAGTGTAGATATCTTCAAATGTGTACAAGTCCCGATATGGTTGGTAGGCATGAAAGGTCACAGAGAAAGATTTAAATTTGAAATTAGTATGGCCGCATCGAGCAACATAAATAACACCACACAACAACAGCAACAGCAACAACAACATCGACAAGCATGTCTTACAAAGTCTTTGTCGCCGAGAGTCTGGGGGCATCTTTTAGGGAAATATTTCATTATTATTAGACAGTTGCCGAACAGTCGAGCAGCGACTTCTTCTAACGAGACTCACAGGTCATTGATTTGTTTTTTGTTTTTCTTTTTTTGAGATTCCTAAGATCCATCCAATTTTTATTTCATCTCTTCTCTGGCATTATTTTGTTTTTACTTTATTCCGATTGTTTTGATAATTTATGCAGCAGTTGCTTCGCATTATTAACTCTAATTTGCATATCATAGTTTAAAGCAGAACGGACTTATTAATTTATTTTCTATTTCGATTCAATTTTTCTTACTCGTTTTTCTTTGTGATTCATTTCGTTTCTTCTTCCATTTTCTCTCGTTTTAATTTCTGCTGAGGTTTCTATCCCCTAAAATTTAGCTCAAACCTTTGGCGAAAATGTTTTACAATTTGCCGTTGAAAGATTTTCTCATGCCACAATGAGGGGCAACAACACCGAAAAGTGCAGCATGATGGAGGTATCGTGTCGTGACTGATGCTTTATAATATCCATGCAGTTAAAAAAGTATTTTCAGTGTATTATTAAAAAAAAAAACACAACAGCAACAACAGAAGCATTCAGTCTCTGTTTTTTTTTTTGTGGGGTCCGCCTTCAAGTTTTGTTTGCTGCAATTTGGATGTCAAAAATCAACGGCAGACATTTATTTTCGATTTTGCATTTTTTTTTTGTGGTAAACGAAATTACACGCTTATGAATTGTTTAATATCATGTTGAAAATAATAATAAGAATTGTGTATGGAAAGAAGCCAAATTATTATAATGCGTCATAGATCCCAAATTAATGCGATGTGAAGATAAAAGTGTTCTCTTTTAGTAAATAATTGTTGTTGGATTTCTTTAGTATTGTTGTTATCATGCTTGTTGCATTATAGTAGTAATATTTAATATAAGAGAAGTGCCCTCGAAACAAAATACAAATTTGACATCTCAAACTTTTCAAAGTCTCGTCACTGATTGCAATTCACTGTGATTTTTTCAAGATGTCATTCGTAATGTTAGTATATTCTTAAATATACATGTAAGTATATTTTACAATATACCACAGTGAATTGCAAGCAATCATTGTGTTAAACAACACTACACTAAATTAATCGATAAAGATTTCGATGTTTTCAAGCCGATAACTTCCTTTGCGATGCGGTCTATAGCTTCAATTGATTCGAACTCTTTCGAGTGTGATAAGTATGGAATAGTTAAACTCAGATTGGGTCGCATTTGCAGATCGAGCAGTTCCTTTGCTCGAGGAGACAGAAAGAACACCCAAAAACAAATTAAACGCGACTCCATTAATCTTTAAGCTTGCGAGACGCACATCATCAGGCAGGTTTTGCTCGGTGCAACTCTTGGGGTAGACGGGGGCGGGAGACGCAACTATGTTTGCAGAGTCTTTGGTGGCTCCATAATCATGGTGAGATGCATTTCAACATGTCTCATAAATTCGTGCGGATTGAGCGCACATCGCAGCGCACAAAAATCTTGTCCAGGCGGTTCGTTCGTCGTCTGCGGATTTGCATAAAGTCCGTGAGCGTTGCCCAGGAGAAGACTGCAACTCACGCACGCAACACGCGAGTGTGTGTGTGTGTGTGAGTTTGAGTGTGCCCATATACATTGTATATGCGTGTTGTGTTGTTGTGTATACTTCTCTGAGTGCGTTCATAAATTTGCCAAATTTGACAATTATGCGCATTAATAATAAATAAAATTGACAATATTTGAATTTGAATAATTTGATTTTGCATATGTGAGCACGAGTAAGTGGAAGAGAGACACACAGAGAGTGACAGTGACTGTTATAAAGACAAAGACAGATATGTACGTGCATATATTGAGATGGGACTGAGGGAGGGGATACATATGGCTAATCTGCATATAAGGCGGTTGCTCTGACAGCCTTTTATTCTGGCTGCTGTTGTTGCTGGTGTTTTTGTGTTTTTGTGTTTTTTTTTGGTGGTAGGCGTGAAAACATGTGTTGAGCTTGTTTTTTTGTTTTTCGTTTTTTTTTTTCATTGTTGCTGTTGCCATTTACGCTCGGAATTTTAATAAACTTTTGAGCACTTTGGGCAGCAATGTTTTTTTTGTGAGTTTGCTGCAGTTTTTTGTGCGAATTTTGTTCAAGCAAAAAAGTTAACAACAGCCTCAGCTTGAGAACCGATGCCGAAAGTACAAGGCGACCAACCAATCTCAGCGGACCGCAAAAATCCGTATAAAAATAATGAGGCATGAACATGTTGCAGCATCCAACCGGCAGCGGCAACTGCAACAGCAAGCAATGCTATTATTATTATTATTATTATATTTTTTGTTGGCAGGAAAACAATGCAATTGACGCTGTTGTTGTTGTTGTTCGGCCACAGACTCGGCTCAAAATATTGCAGGGGATCACACAAATCTGCCATAAAAAATACATGTGCATATAGAAATAAGAGAGTGTGTCAGTGTGTGTGTTAACTGGTCAAGCGAAGAGAAAAAAAGCTAAAGCCGCTTTTGTGTTAATACTTCAAAAAGTTTCTTTCTTTTCGTTTTCTCTCACTCGCTCTCTCTCTATCTCCATCTCTATCTGGTGTCTCGGTTATTGCAGCCTCCGCTTGACGGCGATTGGCAAGCACAAAAAAATGGCTATATATGAGTTGGGCTCTTATTGACTTGTTGCCGCTTTATGGCGTTGCCCGATTGGTGATCCATCATCATTCTAAGGCCAGTACATAATTTGCAGGTTTTCCGCACATGAAAATCGTTTGGGAAATTGGCCACATTTAAGTGAGTGCCCATGGAAAATAATGGCGGTTGAAAAGTCATCTATTGAAGACGAACCTTGAAGAGCCTGGGAAAGAGTTGAAGTTTCAGGTTGCCAAGAAATATTAATCTATGCTACAAGTCAATTGTTTCTAAGCCCCATTGGCCTCATCAATTGCAGCGCAGTCATAAAATAAAAAATAAATAAATATGAAAAACAAGCTGACAATGTTGCCCATCAATTATTCAGGCGCCGTGCAAATTTTCAACATTTAATTAAGTCATATGGCAAACACTTTAAGCTTTATTAATTTGCCGATCGTATAAAAGTAATAGCTTTTCATAATTGTCGTCACTCACTCTCCACTCTCCACTCCACTGCACTCAGTTCGTGAGATGTGCGACAAATCCGAGCGAGCAAAGTGTCGGGAAATTAATTGTCGATGTTTATCATTCGCGTAATATTCAATAAACTTTTCATAAGCAATGAAAAGCGCTTGGCTTAAAGCAGCGCAGGCGCATAAATCATTCCCCAGACAGCAGCGACTCGATGTAGTGTGTGTGTGTGTGTGTGTTCGTGTGTGAGTGTGTGCTTAACTTGGCTAATAAGCGAGATCAGGCCAACACAGAAGCAACACCTTGGAGGTCTCACTTGGCTAGCGAAGCCAAGTGGTTCTTGTTGTTATTGTTGTTTAGCCACCCACTTGAACAAACCTTAACAACAACAACAACAACAACAATGACATCGAAGACGCCCCTTTTTAAAGCTTTTGTCATGCGTGAGCTGGCCGCGTCTTAGCTTGAAGTGGGCAAGCCGAGATCTGGTCTGCGGACTCTCTTGGGTCTTGGCAGCTTCTTGGCAGCTGCTTTTTGTGCCCACACTTGAGGGGTGCCCTCAAGTGTTTGCATTTCTCGACTGTTGAACGCTGAATACTGAATGCTGAATGCTGAACACTGAATGCTGCAGCGCTTCTTCCGTGGCTCCGTGTGACAAAAGTAGCTAGGATGCCACCCAAGGCGTTGACTGCTGATTTCTCTCTTGACATGTTTTCAATTCAATTAAACGACTCGAGGCACGTCTCGCAAAAGCCGCAAGTCAATTGCCGCCCGCCCGAGTTTACGAAAGCCGCTGCTGTTTATTATTATAAAAAGCAAAACTCAATTAGTTCCATCCCTAGTCAAATGCTGCTCGCATTCTGAGCTTAAGCAGACTTCCGCCATGTTCTCTGTTCAGTGTTCAGTCTTCAGTGTTTCATTGGAAAATGATTGACAGACGATTGGCATGATTTTGTATAAACAAAAATGCGAGGCGAAGGCGCAAAAATTGTTCGCATCGCACCTCGCGTGAAAATGGAAAGTTTTTCGTGTTACTTTTCATTTTGTGTGAAGCACAGCTAGGAAAAAAGTTTATTTAAAAACTAATTGAAAACTGCTTGGCTGTCTGTTTCTCGTTGTTGTTGTTTCTGTTGTTGTTGCCACGGTTCGTTTCAGCTATGCTTCCCCTTGCCACAGTCAAGTGTTATGCGTCTTTAGGCCAAAGAGTGAAAAACAAAAACACCAACACAACATTTTTGTATTTGTATTTTTCTTTTTTGATTTTCATTTCGATCTTTTTCGTATTGTTGTCTATTTGAAAAGCAATTTGTTTGTTTTTCTTCTGCCTCGTCGAACAGTTTGTAAAAGTGCATTTTGTTAATGAAATGTATAATGCATTTATCGCATATAGTTATTCGATTTATTTTCTTCTGGCTCCTGCTTCGATTTGTTCACATTATGCGACCATTTGTTTCACATTTAACATGCTCAAAACTGTCAAATAAAAATGCACATACCAGAAATATATGGAAGAGTTTTTGTTTAATAAAATGAACTCGGAAGAATGTCACCTCTTAAAGTGTTTTCAATTGCAGTCGTATTATGCTTTGTGGCCAAGAGTTAAATCACAGGCTTGTCAAGTGGAATCTCTTAGCAAATGGTCAACAGTCTTGCATTAAACCTATTCACAATATTTATACGCAGTCGACATGCAACTTTGTTAGACTTCTAGTCCAAGATGGGTTCCTCCTTTCTCCTAGCTCTGGGTTTAAGGGGCGACAGCTGTGAATGTGGGTGGTTTTCCTGCTTTCTCTGTGTGTGTGTGTGTGTGTTTGTGTGTGTGTAAGAAAAGCCAGCAGGAAACTAAAAATGTTTTGTATGTCCGTATAAAGGAAAAATCGCAAAATTTACTGCAAATTGGAATTTTGCGCAATTGTAGAAAAAATGTGGCAAGCAGAGCAACCAAGCAACCAACCAATGGCAACTGTAGCTAACGTTTTCTCTCTTTGTCGTGAGGAGGGGGACGTGGAAGGGGGAAGGGGAGCGGAAGAACTTGGGGTATTTGCTGGCAATAATAACAATATACGTCTGTCTGTCTCTCTGTCAGTCTGTCTGGGCCAAAGACGCTCTGGCTCCTGCATCCTTTGTACTGGACTCTTCTTGCTGATGCCAATGCTATGGCTGTTGCTATTGCTGTTGCCGCCATTTTAAGCCAATAATAAATAAAAATGCTTGTTACAGCACCACCCCAAACTTCATCTGCAGCTCGAACTCCTTCCGTCTCCTATCTATCTGCGGGTGAACCACCCAACTTGCCACCCACTACGAAAATTGCGATGGCTGCGAATTTATTTCCCCAACACAAACTTATGAAGGAGTCGTGATGGGATGATGGAGGGATGGGGGATGGGGCAGATGATGTTGCCATAAAGTCGCCAAAGTTATAGTGAAAATTAATTAAGTTTTGCGCTGCGCTTAACAATTCAATTAAAAAATGCTCGTCGCTTATCGTCGCGCATAGTAAGTACTACAACCAAAAGCACTTTGGATTGGATTGCTTTGTATTGAAATGCGTTGTGTTCCCTCCTACCTCCTACCTCCTACCTCCTCCCACCCCCCAAACCCCTCCATCATCATCGTCATGCCTGACCGATATGCTCTCAATCTCTGTTACACGAGTGTGCCGCCGCCGTTCAAGTGCCACAAGTGCTTTTGCACATCGTTATTATAACAATAATAAGCAGCGAGCAACGGAGCAACAAGAGCAACAAGAGCCACAACTAAGCGGCTCTGGGCAGAGATTAATTGTGTGTTTTGGTTTGCCAGATCCCTGCCACGAAGTGAATGTAAAATTGGAGCACACTGCCAAAGAAATGACTTCGTTTGGAAACTCGAGAGTGGAGAGTCTTTGGCGCAAAGTGCAATCCACTTGAAGGAATTTACATATCAGCAGCAGATACCGACGGCACCATCGCAGCCTCCTCACTCAACCACAGAGAGAGGAGGAGAGTGGTGACTTCTTCTCTTTCTGCAGCAGACTCCACCTCCGTATCTGACGTTGCTTCAATGTTGCAGCCAAATGCATTAATCAATTTCATGTTTTCTTAAGCGCGCGCCCGGGCGCGATTTGAGTGCTCCGCCTGCTCCCCGTCAGCCTCAGCCTCCCCTCCTCCCTACCGTCTTCTGCCTGCTGCCTGCTGTCTTCTGTCTGCCGGCTGCATCTGGGGACGCTTTACGTATGAGTGGAATAATCAATTTCGAGGATCATAAACAACTTTTAATGAAGTTGTTAAGTGCCAGCAGCTAGTTGCTCAATGCTCCTCAGCCTAAAGTGCAGTCGCAATCGCAGTTCGATAAGCGAACCGCCAAACCAAAGACTGCATCCATAATGGACTCGAGCTCTTCACATCTGAATGCTCTCTCTCTCTCTCTCTCTCTCTCTCTCTATCTACGGTTAAAGCAGAGCTAAAGAACCATCACCATCACATTCACGCATTTCCATAATTGCTAAATTATGCAGACTCCATGCCAGGGCCACAAGTGGACAACGCATCTCTAAGCTCAATAAAAAGCCCAAGACCAAGACGAAGACGAAGACCAACAAGTGCTTACTTTTTGGGCAACTTCTTTTGTTTTCGCCTGGTTTTCCTTTTTATTTTAATTTCTACTCTTTCTGGTAAATTAATTTTACAACTCTGAAGTGTGATGTGCGTCGGGCACATCGACTCCAACACATCGTTTGGCAGCTCGAGGAGAGTATTTGAATCTGCAGAGCACTCTGAGTTCGTTGCTATTGTCACGCTGCTGGATTTATTTTTATGGTCATGTTTAGAGAATCAGGCAAGCAACCAGTCGACTAACAACAGACCAGCAGACCACTCAGCGAACGTCTCCATCGGCGACTAAATTAATCAAAACGAACTTCCGGTTTACGCAAAATGGCGTGAAGTCTGCCACCAACAATGCGCATGTGTGTGTGTGTGTGTGTGTTTGGGGCATGTGCTACTGTGAAATTTTTCAGCGGTGTTGAAAATTAATGAATGAGTTAACTGAAAAATTAATGAAAAGCGGGCGCAAAGCAAATGCCAAGCGAAAGCAACAACAGAAGAGTGATTGGTGAGGGGATTGGAAGGGGGCATAGGTAAAGGTGTTGTGCAAAAGATAAAGCAGGGAAAATTTATGAAACAAACCCATCGAGAGGAACTCGCTGCTATAGCTTCTCCAAGTTAGACATTCATAGACGCACTATGTTTGGTGTTGAGAAATATTTGTTTTGGCACACTGTGCAGAGTGGAAAGGAGGAAGGTAAAGAAGCGGGGGGAAGGGAAGTGGGTACAAGCGTGAAATTATGCAATATTAGGGCAGTGTTGCTAGTCGTAGATTGGGAATTTAGAGCTGGTTTATTTTGTTTGCATGTGCTCAGCCATTTGGGGCTTCCTGTTTGAGATGGCCAAGAAGAAATTGGAAAGGGGAACCCAAAGGCAAAGCCGTAGGCGAAGGCAAAAGCATTTGAGTTACTTAAGTGTAACTAAAACTTTAAGTAAACACACAAATAACATACTTAATATTAAACAAAAATATACAAAATCATCGCGCTTCATGATAATGATGATGATGATGACGATGATGATGATGCTTTGGATGCCATGAACGGAAATGCTCTAGAAAAAGGCTGTGCGAATGGAAGTGGAACTATGAGTTGGGGTGGCTTTGACTTGTTTCCCAAGCAAACAATAGATAAAAGCTATACAAAATTTAAATTAACCAAAAATTATGCATGAACATTACCAAAAGCCAGAGGGGGAGGGGCAAAGCCAAAGGCATAGAGACTACGTATGACAAATATTAATTTTGTTTATAAACCACAAGCAAGGAGATAGATGGAGCAGGCAGGAGACTCTGTCTCTTGTCTCTTGTCTCTTGCACTGACCTGGCTTGTCTTAAATGGCAACCACAAACAATGTCATTCATACGATTATCATTATGTTTAAGCAGCAGCAGCAACAGCAACAGCAGCAGCCCAGAGTTAAGTAAAGTTATTTTATGCCCACTTGACAAACAGTCATAAACCAGAATAACAATCACAACAGCAACAACAACAACTTGTACTTTTAGACATAATGAGTAAACAGATGCGATGCCTAGAAGAAGTGCTTAGTACCTAGTGCTGTGGCAATATTGACTTAGACCACAAACTGAACTTGAATTTTCTCCGTTTTCCACAGGTGATGCAAGCAACGCCAGCATAGGAAGCGGCGAGGGAACCGGCGAGGAGGACGACGATGCGAGCGGCAAAAAGAACCAAAAGAAACGTGGCATTTTCCCAAAAGTTGCAACAAACATATTGAGAGCGTGGCTGTTTCAGCATTTAACGGTAAGTCTCTATCACAATCGCAATCTCGATTAAACCATTTAAAATCAACACAATTATTGGGGAAGCGCGATAAGCGCTTAGCCTGGCCCACATTTTGGTTTTGGCCAATTCGGTTTTAGTTGGCAGCTCGATAAGATTAGCGACAGCCAACCAAAGTATCAGTTATCGAGGGGCATGTGGGCGTGGCCACAGTATCTGTAAAACAATGCAAATAATAAGAGCACAACTCGGTATCGGTATCGGTATCGGTATCTTGAAGAGAGATAGAGCGAGTCTACTACAAGATAAGATACTCGCTTAGAAGATGCGAAACAGTGAGTCAACTACGCAGTTAAGGTTTATATTTTATAGTGTCATACACTTGGGATACGGACGACTAAATCGGTAATGCCGAATGCTGTGCTTGGGCAACCATTTAGACCAGTTTCGTCTCTGGCTTATTGCCCGGTCAACGCGTCCAATTAGATTTCCATTTGGCCCATCAAAGTGCTCAGATAAATGGCACTTCGACTGTCTCAAATACAATAAAAACAAATTGCAACTGGCAAGCAAATACTAGATACCTAAACCAAACAGTCAAATCAAAGTTCAAACTGTTTGCAGGAAGTCCTGAGAATACGGAATACAAAATACTCGTAAACAGATTTGTTATGCGCCACTTTATGTTAAGCAGACTCGTAAAGGATTGTCCAGCACATCCCAAATAAAAAAAAAGGGAAAAATAAAACTATAAGATTTTATGCGCAACGGTCAAGCGGCTGTTAAGGAAGTTCAAACTGCGGGGCTACGTTTGGGCCATTAGCCACTTTTTTGTAGTCTCTTTTGCTGGCCAGAAGTTGCGGCTACTGCTGCGTATGTAAAATGATAAAAATCTTAATGGAATTTTCTAAATGTGAGCGAGTGTTTGCAAGTATTTCAGTGTGTGTGTGTGTTATGGAGGGGGGTGGGGGAGGGGAGAATACCTAACGACCAGGCGTCTGCAGTGACCAAGACCTCAGGCTCAGGCTTAGCCTCAGATTCCAAGTGAAGGCGATAAGCAAACAAATCGGAAATTAAAGTTGAAGCTGCCGCTGTTGGAATGTTTATCTGGCTTGGTTTCTGAATGTGTCTGTGGCGCAGTTTTAAAATAGCCAAGCTGATATGCCACCCCCAATAGTCTCTTCCTGCTGCCTGCTGCCTGCTGCCTCCCTCCTCCACTCCCCCCTAAGTAGTGCCCACCCTCTGACATTGATGGATTGCCGTTTAAATCAGCGCATCACTCATGTTTACCCAGCGAAGGCAAAGGCAAAAGCGTCGACGACTGCGGCTCGACTTTCACAGCCTCCTCCGTCAGCATATCCTGCATATCCTTGACGCATTTTTTCCATGTCCTTTTAGCTGTTTAATGCCATTAAGCAGTTTTTCACAGGGGCCGAAGGGGGAGTGGGACACATTAGAGAAATTGTTTTGCGTTCGACATGCTCTGGAAATTGAGTCGACATTTCTGTATGCCACATTCTCTTTGGGGCTTTTTGGCTAATGCAAATGCCGAAGCCGAAGCTGATGCCAATGCAATGGACAGCGAATTTGATTTATCAAGCGCCTTTTCCAATTGGCATAATTAACAGTGGTATTTTTTTGCTGCCAAGAGAAACTCGATGCCAAGCTTGGCACGTCAATCTGACGCGGGCAACAACTACAGCTATAACTACAAGCACGGCCATGTTGACATGGTCGATGCGACATCGATGGCGTTTCCAAAGTCGTTAAAAGCCAGACCCCAAATAAGACAACCTCGACGACTACGACGATGGTGCTAATGAAGTGCACTTCAGTTCGTAGAGACTGCGTCTGGATGGGGAGGGGGAATGCAACGGGGGCTGGGTTAAGCGCACTCTCTGGCCAACCAAAAACAAAGGAATGCCTGATAGGGTGAGGTGAGGAGCGAGAAGAGGGGGCACTGCAATGCATGGCTGGTTTGTTGTTTCCGATTGCTTGCATGCATGTTGTAGTTATGGTTGTTGTTGTTGTTGTTGTTGTTGTTGTTGTTGCTGTTACTGTTGCTGTTGCTGCTGCCATAATTATGGCAGGCGCGCGAATATTTTGTTTACATTTGGCGCGCATTGCAGACAGGCAACGGCAACGGCAACATGCAGCGTGCAACGTGCAACGTGCAATGTGCAACATAAAGGGGGAAAAAGACTCATTTCGCGTGCTCCGCCTACTCTTGGCTCATGCGTTGCCAGATCCCTCTTGTTGCCCCACTCCCTCCCTTACTCCGCGAATCGCATTTGCCAGCTCCCATGCAATTTTCTTCGTCTGGCTTCGCTTGACGTTTGCTTTAGTTGCCGGTGCGCCGGTGCAGTTGCCACAGTTTAAAAGTAACCCCCGAAAAAAACAAGGCGCAAAATGGCCTAAATGGTAGGCGAATGGCAAATGACTGGCACGCCGAGGCGAGACAGACAGCGGGCAGCTGGCGGGGGGAAGGCGCTGTGGCAAGACCGTGGCGCAAAAAAAGTTGCATTGTTGTCAGCGCTCATGTTGCATGTTATAGCCCACAGCGACGGCGGCGCTTAGTGTGTGGCATGTGTAGACAACAGACAACAGACAGTAAACAAAACATTCGGCCAACGACGAACCGTGGATACTCTACAATAATTAGTTAATGAGTTACGAGTGAATTGTGGACTGCAAGAAACGAATGTAGAATACTTTTCATAATAAAGATGCAGTTCGAAGCTTCGTTGCATACCGCAAGAGCCAAGAAGTAGTCGCCAACTGCTTGTGGCACTTACTCATTTTAACCCTTGGCCAAGTTGCCACAATGCCTGCTTCCTCTTCCTATTAACTGCACTTTGGTTTGCATACGTAATTCTCTTTCCTACCTTTGTCAGTTTCTTGACCCTATCGCATTGTGGCAATGGCCACAGGGCATCTTATAACTTTGTGCAAATTATTTTTTTCCGTTGTTCGCTGTTCGCTGTTTTCTGTTTGCTGTTCGCTGTGACGACGTCGTACTTACTTTGAGTATGAGGACCGAGTTGCGATTAGTGCGACACTCTCTTCCTCTCCCTCTGGCGCTCGCACTCCCTCACTCGCTGACGCCTGTCGTCTATGCTTCTGTCCCTTTCTCGCTCCCTCGCCCAGTGGATACACTCATTTGGCTCTGTTTAGACATGTAGTGCAACTGGAAAAAATCTTCATAATGGCTGCCACAGGCCGACGTCGCAATGCAATTTTCACCGCCGACGCCGTCGACGACCACGACGGCGACGACGACGCTGACACCGAAGCAGCCGCAGCCGCAGCAATTTGCAGTTAGTTGTTGTTGCTGCTTGTTTCACAAATGGCGTCGCATTTGGCGTTGTTAATGGCGGCGGCGTCGCTGGCGTCGTTGTACGTGTGCATTACCGAGCCATGCTCTTGTAATCGTTGTTGCTGCTGCTGCTGGAGCTGGAACTGGAATTGGAGCTGGTGCTGCAGCCGACGTCTTGAGCTTGTTGTGCCATGTGTCACGGCATTGCAGTCATGTTGACATCATGTGACCAGAGTGGAGAGTGGAGAGTGAGGGAGAGAGAGCGGGACAGAGACATAGGCCTATGCCTGTGGTTTACTTGGCACTTGTCGACAGGCGGCGGGGAAGAGAGCAAGAGTGGGACAGAGTGTATGTGTGCTGATTGTTTTAAATTCATTTGCCAAGTTTAAATAAACACACAACACGAGCGAAAATATGTGGAAAAAGTGGAGCGAGTTAAGCGACTAGACAAAAGGCTCAAAGAGTAGCAGCTGGGGAGTCGCTACTGGGAAAGAGGGAGCGGAGGGGCTTAGGGGACAAGCTGCAAGTTGACAGCAAAGACACAGAAGAGTGCAAAAGCAACTTAAAGGCGTGACAGTAATTAATTATTTTGTCGTATGGTAAATTAATAAACCAAATGGACTTTGTTTCACTTGACATGTTTGCACTCGTTTGCTTGGTTAGTTTTTCGACTCACTCTTTGCCTGTTCTGCTGTCGATTGAATGAGTGTGAATGCGAATGAGTGTGAGTGTGAATGTGAATGTGCTGGGCAAAATGCATAATTGCTTACATTAGCGTAATTAGAGCTGAATGAAAGAAAGAAGCACCTCGAAGATTGGGACTAATGCATTCTTGATGCGCTCCAGATGCAAAAATCAAAAAGATGTGCTGAGGAGGGCGAACGAAAATCAATGAATAGTTAGGAGTTTAGAAGGTAACTTAAAAAAACAAATTTTAGGGAATCATCTTCTCCAACTGTTGTCTTTATTAATATCAAACAGGTAACTCAATGATTTCATATTGTAAATCTCTGTTAATTAGTCAGGTTTCTATAATGCGTTGTTCCTAATTTTATGCTTATTCCATCTGTGTGGCTAATCAATGAAGGCAAGTCGATTGGAATTGGGTTCTTAAGCAATCCAATTCTTAAATGTGCAGGAAACTCGATGTCACTATCAATTCTAGCCACAATAATGTTAGCTCGGGGCAACTGGCCCAGACTCTGGAATGAAAGCATTTCTCTGAATAGATGAGCGCCACAAAGTATGCAATAAATTCTATTTTAATTTACCTGCATGTAATTTATGCATTTTGACTTCTTAAACATTTTATAACCCTGCCAACAGAATGGGCATGGCAAGGGGATGACGGGGGTCAAGAGTCAGGCATGTGGCTAGGGGGAGAACATTGCTTTTGGCATGTCCATTGTATTTACATGGACATCTACGTTTATTTGTCAATACACAAATTTCATATAGTAGTTTTAGTATTGGCTGTTGTCAGGACTTGAATCGGGGCAGAAGCAGAGACAGTGGCAGGAGCAGGGTATTGGGCGTGTCACTGCAAACAAATATTGCTGCCGGGCATACACACACACGCTAATACACTCATATCTATAGTACAAGAAGACAACACGCAAAATTTATTAAACACAAACAATAAGGAAAATGCATTTAAGGAGCGTAGGGCGGGATCGAAAGGGGGAAGTCGACAACAAAATGGGTGTGCACGGCAAGGACAACAAGGCAACTAAATTGCATTACAGACACTACGCAGGACATGCGGGCAACCAGACAGACGGACAAACAGACAGACAGACGGACGCACAGACGGACGGACGGACAGTCAGAATCGTCGGTTGGCAAGACATGCGACAAGGATGTTGCAGCGTTGCACATTTCGAATGGAATACCAAATTCCTGCCACTTGAGCACTTGCATATTGAATACCGAATGCACAAACTATATGGAATACTATATATACCGCAAAGCAATATATACATTTATATACTCATCTATTCGAGCACATGTATGTGTGTGTGTTATTATACATATACTAAGCAGCAAGTGACAGTCCATATATTCTGGGCACAGTCTGGTGGGTGTGGCTAAGAAAACGGTAAATTTCTCAGTGCAACAACAGCAGCAGCAGCAGCATCACAACAACAACAGCAACAGCACTTGCTTCCTGAGTGTGTGTGTGTGTGGCAAATTGCATGTGCAGACAACTGCGAGGACATTGCTCAAAAGTTCAATTGCCAGCAACCGCAAAATGACAATAGAGACAGAAGGCAGAACGTTTGATGGGGCAGAGTCCTTTTGTAGAGAGTGGTGGCACGATTAAAACGCCCACAGCTGCCGGAAATCTGTAGTCGCATCACATCACAAATAAATAATAATAAAAATACAAAACAAAGCGCCAAAATGAAAAGGGTTGAACAAAAGCGATTACAGACGCATGCGCCAAAGGATCTCGAGAGCTGAACAAAAGGCGAAGCCAAAGATTGACAGCGATTTCCGCTGTGAGCTCTAGAGGAATTGGGCAATCCAGGTGCCAAGTCTGGCTTCCCTGCTTTTGGTTTCGTTGTTGTTGTCGAGGACTCGTTAAGTCAATATTGAAAATCCAACACTGCGACTACAACTAAATCAAATAGAAATTTGTAATAAGCGCCAGTCGCCGATTAGATTAGCTTGCCACTGCCACTGCCACTGCCACTGCCACTGCCACTGCAACTGCACTCCTACACATGGGTTGGGAGGTATGTTTACTCACTGACGCCACTGTGGCGGCGTGCCGGCTGCAAGATTTATGAGGAGCAGCGGACAGCTCTCACCATCGCACATCACCCATCACGGAACCCCGCCTCCGAATGTTGTTTGCCCATTTGGCGCTATAGAAAATGCGTTGCAATTGCAGACAGAGACCGAAAAATTGAGGACATTTTGAGTGGCAGTGGCGATAAGGGAGAAAGGGGTTGGGGCTGCACTCACTGGTCAGAGATCCAGATAAACATTTCGAGTGAAGAAAAAGAGAACACGCGACTATGACTGCGAGTGCGAGTGCGAGTAATAAAATAAACACCAAGGGGCAACAGTTTTTTGGGTGCCACATTTCAAGTGCAGCAGTTCAGTTCCGACAGGTCTCAAATATGTTCTATTCTACGGTTCCCCATATATGTTTTATTAGAGTCGCAGCCGCGGCCTAAGCTGGCAATGATTGATCGGTGGCTGGCTTGTTTAACGTATTTCATGTGGCTAGATTGTAAATCTTCGTTGTCTTTGTTGTGTTAATTGAATTGTGCCAGCAGTAAATTTATTTACGTGATTTTTCCCCTCTCTCTCTACTCACATTCAGCATCCCTACCCTTCCGAGGACCAGAAAAAACAATTGGCGCAGGACACAGGCCTAACGATACTGCAAGTAAACAATTGGTAAGTGTTCTTCACCTTTTATTATTATTAATTTAGAATTAAATGCATTTAATGAGACTACTTTCTCATTTAAACTAATATAAGAACAAAGCAAAGCATTTCTTACTTGCAATAAGCAATAAGAATGTTCTCTTCACAAGATGTGAGTGCAATTGCCATTATAAAAAAAGTTAGTAGGAACATTAGACACATGCTTTATACTACTTTCTGTTGCTGATGGAAAAGAGAACCTCACGGAAGAAAAGAATCTGGATCAAAATCAGATCTCAGAGCCAGAGCACACACAAATAGATATCAGCTTACACCAGTAAATTTATAAGGCAGCTTGCGCCTACAACAAAATTTACTGCAGTTAAGAGAAGAACTTTGAAATAACCTGTTCAGGCAAAACTGCAGCATAGCAAATGAAATGCAAATAAAACTATGGCCATGATGCCCTGGTTTGGTTGGTTGGTTGCTTGGCAATTGGCATAAGGAGAGACAAACAGAGCTGAAGCGTAGAGCCGAAGATCTGCAGACTTGGCATGAGCTTGAAGGCGACTTCATCAAATTTTGCACATTATGCGACATGCTGCAGAACTTGACACCTGGCAGCCAATGCAATGCAATGCAATGCAATGCAGGGGAAAAAAGAAGACTAGGCAAGCTTCTAAGCCGCCTGCAGTTGGCTGCTCTTACGAGTAGTTGTTGTCGCACGAGTTGCAACCAGATCCAGGAAGCCCCAAGATGTAGAGATGTAGAGATGCTGAGATGGAGGGGCTGGCAACGAAAGTAAAGCAAAAGCTTGCAGAGAGCCAGTTAAAAGCGTTGCTGAATATTTTATGCAGTTGCCGTTCGGGTAATGATGCGACAGGGCGGGAACTGTGTCTTGTGCTTTTGCTTGTGTCTGTTTCTGTGGCATGGAATGCTTTTAAGCAGAGACAAGCCATAATAAAATCTAGCGAAAAATGTGTGAGCCACAGGAGCAGGACAAGGATACGGACAAGGAGATGGAGATGGAGTGGGTATAGATTGGGTTACTGAACTGGTAGGGAGGAAGTGGTCCTTCCACTGCTGCTAACGGTGGCACTGGGACTGGCACTCAGCTCAATTAAATTGAATTTCGCGCTCACTGAAGCACACTGCAAATTAACAAATACTAGCAGAGGCAAGGACTATGGCAGGACTCTTTGGGCTGTGAGGGAGGTAAAGGAGCCCTGCTCGCTTCGCTTAAGCACGCAACGCTGCGTAGACAACACAGCTTCAAGGAGAAGCAAATGCTGACAGAGAAGGAACGAAGGAGCAAAAAAAAGAATACAAAAAAATAGAGGGAAACCTTTGCAGAAAATAGCAAAATAAAATGATGACACTTTTGGTTATTTATGGGCTGGCAGACGACACCTTCGCCAAAACACTAATCCATGGGGAATGGCCAAGGGCTTCTTCAGCTAAATGTGTATTTATTTTGCGCAATTTGGGGAGTGGCAGGCGTAGAAATAGGACAGGAAACTGCGTAAGAAGCAATTCAAATGACCAACAGATAGAGAAGGCAAGTCCTGGAGGGAAAGTGTGCAAGGAAGATAGAAGGAAAGTCCATTAACACCCAATAAGAAGGAAAAGTAAAACTCTTAGACAGCCAGACAGACGGACAGAGTACACTAAGAACTCAGTGAATTCGGTTCTGTTACTGTTCTCTGCTGTAATCGAAAAAGTTTTGTTGTAGCCAAGTTTTAAATATTAACGCTTACTTACAGCTGCAGAGTGGAAAAAAGTTATAATTATGGCGTAAGTACATAAATAACGCCGCAAATGTGCGCCGTTCTTGTGGCATTACCAGTGCATGCCGCTTGCCACATGCCACATGCCACATACCACATTTCTCTGCCACTCGGTTTCTTCTCTCGCCATTTGCAACGCAGCCAATCAAGTCAGCAGCCAGCGGCCAAATCGATTTGCAGCTTACAACATGGCAACGTCTCACATTTTGAATCTTCTTGAGCCAAAACGTTCCCCAAATCGTTTGCAACGGAACTCAATTCCATTTTGTCGTTTTGATAAACGATTCCAGGGCGTTGCAACAATTTCCGCCTCAAAATGAGCAACAAAACTGAACTGCAAATTGAAAAAAGGCAACACAACGCTCGCTCCCAACAAAGACCGAAAATCGAAAATGAAGTGTCTTCTTATACATATGTAAGGAATGAATTTCAGGGGCTGCTTTCAGTGCATTAACCTCTACTAAATCGCAAAGAGTTCTTTTTTTCTGTGTTGCTTTTTTTCATTTTTGGCTAATGTCTCGTTGTGTTCCTGTTCTTATAGTATAGTTTTCCCTTCATTTTTTCTGCCTCTTTTTTTCCTTAGTAAGTGTCTTTGGGTATCTGTTTCTGTTTGTGAGCTTTCTGTGTCAACCCAAGCGGCTAAGATCGCTTGAACTAAGCTGGCTGTCACTCCTGTGACGCGACGGCTGCGACGATCTCGATCTCGAGCTCGAACTCAAGCTCGAACTCGATGCCGATGCCGATGTCGGCTTTTTTGCTTTAATCATTTCATTTCTTTGGTTGATCCTTCACGCTGCGGATGGATCAGCAACTGCCTGCTTATTATTTCTTATTGCATTTATTAAACGACAATCATAACCAAAGTCGGCACTGGGCTTTGTAAACCAGGCAACCATTCCCAGCTCCCATTCCCCATGCCTCATGCCCCATGCCCCATGCCCCATGTCCCATTGATGTGGCCCGACTCTCGTTTGGCGAGCAAAAAGTGTGACTCTGGCAAAGATTTGGTTTAGTTTATGGCTAAGTTGCGCACATAAAGCAGGCTGCTGAAAATCTCGGCAGTCACCGTCTAAAATCATTTATAAATAATTCATAAATCCAACTGTTGTCTTCTGCTTAATTAAAAAATAAGAAAAAAACTCAAACTAATATCCATTGCTCTCTGCTTTTGTCTCTTACAGGTTCATCAATGCGCGCCGAAGAATTGTGCAGCCAATGATCGATCAATCAAATCGAGCAGGTAAATATCACAACCAACCAACCAACCATGCCCCCAATCCAATGCCCCATCCTCCCTCCTTAACAAACCAAAAAAAATATCCATAACTATGAAATGGCGCAAAGCAAAGAGAAAGAGCAATTAGGAGCTTTGACTAATTTCGAACGCAATTTCTAATTATTGACATTTTTTTCTCTCTCTCTCTCTCTCTCTCTCGATCTCTGTCTCTCATTGCAACATCATCAAACGCAACTCTCAACAGTTTATACACCGCATCCAGGTCCCTCCGGTTATGGTCACGATGCCATGGGCTATATGATGGACAGCCAGGCGCATATGATGCATCGTCCGCCCGGCGATCCTGGCTTCCATCAAGGCTACCCCCACTACCCGCCCGCTGAATACTATGGCCAGCACTTGTAATGTAACGTTAGCGATGGATACGCGACGCATCCCGAGGCCACAAACGCATCGCAGTCCGTTGGTGGAGTTGAAGTTGGAGCTGCAACCGGAAGCGGAGCTGAAGCTGAAGCTGAAGCTGTTACCAAATCCATCAACGATGGACGAGCGGATGTGGAAGGGAAACCAAATGCAGACGGAAACCAATGTTGAGCAGCAAGCTGATAGCGACAAAGCCAAAATCATAGCTTAGAATTACTACTACATAGCAGAGGAACTGGAATAGGACTCGGAACCGGAGTCGGAATCGGAGTCGGAGCTGGAACCGATCTGGACAGTTGAACAGAAATGACAAACCGTGTGGCAATTTCAATCATGTAATAGATCGCAGTAAAATCGTAGTAAAATCATAAGAATAACAAAATTATAATGAAAGTGATGATGATATTAGCAAATAGAAAGAAAGGCATGCGCAACAACAGAACCAACAGCAACAACACCAACTGCAGCAGCAACAATATTACCAACAACAACGTTAAATGAACTTTTTTGTGTATACCTTAAAATTAAATAACTTCAAGAAGCAACAATAGAAGAGGACGTCGAGCACGAAGATATTTATGCATAAAGCAAAATGAAACGCTTAGGTCTAAGTTAAATGAATACAACAACAAAAAATACAGACATCAACAAAAACAACACACACACACACACACATGTACACACACTTAAATATTTGACAAACAACATGGAAATATTTACTAATTGAATTCTTACATGCAAATCAGTACGTCAAAAGCTACAAAAGGCAATATTTCGAAGCATGAATTTAGGCGCAATCCAAATCCAAATCCAAAACGAAAACATAAGCTACAGTTTGAACGACTGCAAACAATAAAATAATAATTGATTTGTTTGTTTTATAAAACTATTTTTTTAATTTGAATTTAGTAAAGAATGGATTTCTTAGCAACCAAAATTGACCACAAGCTGCGTACAATTCTTTTCAATCCATTTTCGAAAATGCAACAAAAATAAAAATAAAAATAAAAATAAATACAAAACACAACAAACAGAACAGAACAGAAAAGAACGAATGTGAAGCAGAGGGGGGGATAATGTTCTCTAGATTTAGTTTCTTTGTTTATTAATGTAAGAAGTCAGTTGAAGTAAACGCTTTTGTTTTCTTATATGTAGTAGATACTTACCTTGTTTGTACGTATGCATACAAATGTACATATATGAACAGAACGATAACTAATTAAAACTAATGATAATTGATTAAATACCAACTATTTACTTTCATATATATATACATATGTATAACCACGTATCTATATATGGAAACATATATCTTAGTTTTAACATTACATATTATTTAAATTAATTAAATTGTTTTCTAATTTTACGCAGTGCAAAACTTAAACGAAAGCAAAACTGAAATTGAATTTAAATTGGATCACTACAATTCTTTGATTATTTTTCTTTGTGGAATGTATTGAATTTCCTATTGTGTGTGTATTTTGTAGTATTATCTCCAAGAAAATCGCATCTTCGACAATGAATAAATACACTAAAAACCGAACACACAACTGAGGAGCTACACACAAAAAAATTGAAAAACAATTAACCATAAATTATAAATGATAAATGATAAGCTTGCGAGTACACATAATCATATGTACACACATACATACGTATACACAAACATACATTTACATAACATATACAAAATAATAAATAAATTATGTATAATTTTAAATTCTAATTTAATTTATGTATTTTAATTTGTATGCGTTATATTTAGTTACTATTATGATTATTATTATTATTATTATCATTATTATTACAATTACTTAATTTAATTTTAAACACAATACAAAATGGAAAGATTAAATGATGAAAATACGAGTAAAATGCATCTTTGATAAATAATTGCAAAAATAACATTTCTTGTGTTTGTATTTGATTTTTGATTCATACTTTCTGCAGCAAGAGGTCATTTCCAGTTTCTTATTTTATTTTTCCGACTCGCAATGCAGTTTTGGGTGAGGCTTTGGGGTTCGCTTTCCTAAAATATTAAGGCAATTGAACTGATTTCAACTAGAACAAGTGCGTTTAAATTGAATTTACACAGTTGAAATACCAAATTTATGAAAACTAATATCGAAACGAATATACGTAAATGTAAAGAGAAACAAACTGAAATTTAATTAAGTGTTGTACAATTTCATTTTGAATATACGAGCACTGCTACCATACTATTAACAATGTGTGTGAGCAAGTAAGTACCTTTTTATAGCTCTAAAACACGAATGTGCTATATGTACTATATCCTTTGGCTTTTTACAAACAAATTAACCGAGAGCTTCTTTCCTGTAAAAACTCCTGATTTCCTTATACTATTTACATCACACATAATAGTATTGAAAACACACGCACACTCATCTAATTATAACTACTATACTGGAAACAATCATTCAAACGTATACGAACTTCTTAAAGAATACCCCTGGACAAAATTATATTATTGTTTTGCACGAAAAGCAACAAAAAACAAGCTATACAAATTTATTTACAAATTGCTAATGGCAAATGTTTTTCAGCCAGACCTAAGTATTTAAAATTAAAAACAAAACGAAACATGGAAACGCAAATTGCAAAATTTTCATTAAATATATACAGAATTATACGATTTATGCATCGATAGTAATATATTAGACTTTATGGTAGTTATCTAATCAATAAAAACCATTGACTTGAGAAATGATTAAACGCAAATTGTACAGAACGCCTTAAACGAAAACCCCAAAATTAATTGAGCGAAAGATGTATACGAGTACTATATTCATATATATAACTTATATATTAATATATATGTGTGAATAAGAGAATATATTGAAAGCTATGAATATTTAGATATATTATTGCTAATTTTCGAAATCCAAAATAAATAATATAAAATATGTATGTATGCTTAATAACCTAAGCACAAGGAACCAAAATTCAGTAAGGACGAAGTAGAGCAGGAATGCGAACCATCGGTTAACATGTTGAGATCAAGCAAGAAAGAAAGAGAAATGGATTAAGAAATAGTTTCTAGAATTGACTGTTTCCTTGCTTGTTTATATTCGTATCATCTACTGAGTAGATTCGATATTCCATTCTTGTCCTTTCTCTCTCTCTCTCTCTCTCTTTCGTGGTGCCAGCATGTTAACTTCTACCAAGACACTTTGAATTGTAACTAAAAGCTTGTAAATTAAATCCTCTGCACGAGAATTAATTTTGTATGTGGTGACCGCTTGGCTTGGCAGTGTCAGTTGTGTCAGTGTTGATAAGCGTTACTTGCAAGTAAGTAGTATAAAAGGAAGAAGAAGGGTTGAAAACTAATTTAAGTAAAACCAAAACACAATTAATTATAATAAAAATATTTAACAAAAAATACAAATATTGTACATGAAATGAATTTTAAAGCTTTTTGTGTTTCAACCTTTTTTCGTATAAGAATTTAAATTAAAATGTGATTTTTCTCGAAACTTTAATGTATACGCCGTAAATATTTAATATGATTATTAAGAACGACAGCAACATTTAATACGATGATTATATTTACATACTAATAATATATTTAATAATTATTGTACATTTTTGATAAACTCCCATTGAAAATATTTTGTAAATAGCGGAGGAACCCGCCTAAATTATAAAACCATCATAATTAAACGCAAAACTGAAACAAAAAACAAACAAACAAACAAAAAAACAAAAAATATACTGTATTTAAAGCTAGATTTTAATGACCGGAGACAAATGCAACCCTGAGCATAGACTAAAAGTGCATAAACGATCTATACAACTTACAACATACCCACGAGACAGCATATGATGATCTATGTACATAGCGTATGTAGAAGAGAGCAAAGAAAAATAAAAAAGAGTATGTGAGAGAGAGACACAAATACTCATAGAACAAGAGAGGTGCGGGTGAGCGATTGAGCGAGATAGATAGTGTGCGCTCGATGAACAGAGTTAGAACAGGAGAGAGAACTAGCTCTGTAGTTGCAATAAATAATCAGATTAAACATAAAACACAAAATATTGAATCACAAAGCCAAGGCAAAAGCAAAACAAAATAATACAAAAACTAATATATTTATATGAAATAAATAAATCAGTGTTTGTGCGTGTATAAATTAACTTTAACCAAATTTTTAGGATTAAATATAAAAGAAGAAAACAAAAAAACAGGAAGTAAAAGAGAGATGAAAAGTAAACTTGAATATATTTAAAAAAAAGATAAGTATCATTAAATTAATAAAGTAATTGAAGCTTCTATGTAAAGAAATAAAAAACAAATCTTAAGATTATGAGAAATTGGAGAATTAACTAGATCAACTCGATGAATGTAATAAAAAAGTGAACGAAATAGAGATGGCAAGAAGAAGATGAAGAATATGAAGAAATAGGGAGAGCAAATGAAATGCAAAATATGAGAAAATATTGAACATAATTTTCAATTGTAATAAATTATGAATAAAAGATAATGAAAACCACAAATGTTCTTTCTGTGTTTCCATTGATTCTCAGCATGCGAATTCCCAGCACTTTATGCGATTTGCACTGGACATTTGATGTGGGTGTCTTTATGCCATTTGCCATCTGATAGTCAGCTGGTCAGCTGGACAACTGTATATGTACCAACACTTTCGTATGCCCCGATGACCAATGCGTTGCGTGCAGTATCTTCTTGAAAGACCCAGCCAATATAATTGAACAATAATTGCCGCGAACTTTCATGAGGGGCACACGCTTCATCGAGCTTCCTTTGCTCTCCTTTCGTGAGCTGGAGTTGGCATTAGTTGGTCATCAGTTGGTGTGAAGTGGACTCTTCTTAAGGTTTCCTTTTTTCGGCAGCCGCTACTAATTTCAAAACAAATTCAATGGCACAGCAGCTGTGCAGATTACCACGCACCCTGCCACCACACTCACTCACTCACACATAGAGACACACGCACACACGCTTGACCAACAAATTCAATTAATATTAATTAGCCAAGGTGCTGAGCTGGTTGGCTGCTTGGCTGTTTGGCTGCTTGGCCGCACGCTGCTCTGGACGCTGTTGCTTCTCTCGCTCTTCCATACAAATGGAGTTTTAATCATTTTCCAAGTGTGAAAATTAGTTGCGTTTAAGTTCCCTATAATTAGTGGCTGGCCTGCTCGGCACACATAACATTAGACATTAGAAAGACGGCAGAGGGAGGCTCATTTGTGACACCACCAACGCAACGCAACACACACACACATACACACGCACATACCGCCATTTAGGCTCACCCCACTGTCCGCTCTGTCTGCAGCTGTAATTACTTTTACGAGCTGTTTACAGCTGCTCCAAGTGCCAATTATGCGGTGGCGTACAACATTCCGAGCTGTCAATTTATGCAAATTTCTTATATATTTGCCCAAAGTTTTTTCCTTTTTCTCGCTCGCGCATTGTCCACCTACAGAAAGTTCTTCTTATTTTACATTTGTACGAATTGCAGTCGACTATCCACCCCCCCTCCTTCCTACTGTGTAGCTCCTCACCTCAGCGGCATAACAGCAGTTAACGGTAATCTCCCAACATCCATCCCCTGGCAGTCAGTCTACTTTGAACTTGTTGTTTCTGAAACTTTAATTTATTTTCATTGCGCATTTTGATGCTCGTAATTCCCTCGTTATTGTTGCCTCCTGTCGCCTGCTGATGCTGCCCCTTCCCCCCTCTTCCTTATCCTCTTTCCCCATAGTTCTTGTGTTGTTATTGTTGTTATAATGTCACGCTTGGTGTTGGCATCATTACTTTTTACCATTGTGTTGTTGTTCTCGCTTTGCATATGAATATGATTTCAGAGAGACGGAGACAGAAACACAAAGTAAAAAATATATTGTAAACTGCGCTTACAAAAGCCACAGCCTCATCCGAGTTCCCATGCCCTGTCCTTGCCTCTGTCCCTGTTTCTGTTTCTGTTCCTGTTCCAGGTCCCGGCTGCAGCCTGACAAGCCCAAACCCAACCCATCCCAGCCCATCTCAGCCCAGCCCTTGCCTTAGTCTTTCCGTGGTGGTTGCTATTTTAATTTCATATTTTTTTTGCAGAGACTTTACTGCGTACACTCCACTTTTATAATTTCAAAACAGATTAATGTTGCGCATATGTGACACCATTTTATGCGACGGGTTTATCTCTTTTATGGCATCATCATCGTCCTACTCTGAACGAGCCATATATACCAATGTGTCGCATATGGATTCCCACGTCTGAACAAGGTTCTAGACAATTCTGGACTAGATAATGTTAGTCTTGCTTCTATCATAATACGCGATTATTATATTAAGCATTGATTAAATAAACTTGTAATATATTGGGCAGTTTTCAAAACGGAAGATCTAGAACAAGTTTTCAATAAATTTACAAAGTTATATCCGTACCATAATTGTCGTCATTCGAAGAAGTAATACGATAAATCAAATCTCAAGAAGATTGAAATCATCGTTCTGTAATATAGTTATAATTTAATGTATTTACTTATAGTAAATTTGGTGCGAGTCTTGCACAAAGTATAACCCAATTCCTATTTCTAAATATATACAAGATGATTTTAGGAGAGCATCAAGATGATAGTCGTATATATCCTAATGTTAGCATGTAGAAAAGTATGTTCACAGAAGAAAGTGCTAAAGCAAGACTAAATTATTAATCAAGATTGTATGACTTCAAAATTGAACCAGTAAACTAATATCTTAAATCAACATAAACAAGTAAGAAAATTACAGTCGAGTGTGCTCGACTGCGAGATACCCGCTACCCATTTTTAATAAAGGCAAAATATTGCGGTATTATTTTCAAAATATACCGAAGATACTAAAAATATACCAAATGGTATGTTTGGTATATCGATATAGTACACCATTCAAAATATACCATAGACGGCACAATAAACCAGATTGTCAGCCAAAGTAACTAAGACCCCTAGTAAATAGGCGTTTTTACTCATACAAAAGTATTTCTTTAATAACTTCGACAGTTTTTATCTGATCGCAACCAAATTTTCAGGAATCATAACTACTATAGTAATTATTGTAATTCGCAACTCTAGCTTTAAAATTACTCTTGTTTATCGATTTTTTTGATTTACGGGGGCGTGGCTAAAATTTGAAACAAACTTGATCTGCGAACATAACAAATGCTGTCGAAAAATATTATAGCTCTATCTCTTATAGTCTCTGAGATCCAGTGTTTTATACGGACAGACGGACAGACAGACAGACATGGCTTGATCGTCTCGGCTATTGATGCTGAGAATATATATACTTTATAGGGTCGGTGATGCCACCTTCTACCTGTTACATACATTTCCTGCCGGCACAAAGTTATAATACCCTTCTACCCTATGGGTAGCGGGTATAAAAATTCTACAAATTCTAGATGCACTTATTATGTTTGCACACAAATCAAGCTTGTTTCAAATTTGTTGCCACGGCCACATCCGCCACCGCAAATTGACAAAAATCAAATAACAAGCGTAATATTAAAGCTTGAGTCGCGATTTGCGATACGTAATAAAAATTATAGCTTCAGTATTTATGATACCTGAAAATTTGATTGAAAACACATACAAATTGTAAAAGTTATTTACCAAATATAGCCTTTGGTATATTTTGTTATTTTTGCGGTATGTCAATTTGGTATACTTTAAGAATAATACCGCACTGTTTTGGTTTTATTAAAAAGCGGTAGTGGGTATCTTACAGTCGGGCAGAGTTGACTGTAGCTTTCTTACTTGTTTAATTTTAAAACAATGATTAAAGACTGAATTTTTGACTTAAGATTTTTTAAATCTGAAAATCTTGATTCAAGATTTTTTTTAAAAAGACCGAAAAGATGTTAAATCAAATTTGCAATCTAGATTTTTTCCTTACTGCAATTTATGCAGAGTTTTTCTCATGGGATTTTAAAATAAAATTGCTGTATATTACAAACACAGACTCCAATAATACAATTTTATGATGAAATGAATAAATTTTAGAACATCTAATGTAGATTTGCCGAACAAATTAACGCACAACAACTGCATTATTTCATCAACAATAAAAGTCTTTTGTGCTGCGAATGAAATTTATACCCAATCAGCAAAAGCTAATTTGGTTAGCTAACTTTCAGTCAGAGTCAGAGCTACCAAAGAATTGTTCGGAGGCAAAAGCTATTGTCTTTTGTAATGCGATATGAAGTCTATTCATGGTAAAGCTGTCAAGGCATCCATCCTCATTGGAATTGCCTCGAGCTATGAATTTGAGTTCAGTCCGAGGCTCATTAATGCACTTTACATAATCGCAAAATCATTCAGACGACGATAACAATGGAAGACAGCGACTATTCAGGGACTATAGTACAATGAGAATGTGCGCCACACAGTTGGAGTCAAGTTGGTTTGCATTTTGAGAGTGAGTGTCAGTGTGATTGTGAGTGTACTACAAGTAAGTATGAATCTCAATGGGAATGTGAACGTAAGTATGCGCGTGGGTGCAAGCTACAAAATGAATTGAAATGTTTTCGGATAATTTAAATGACTTAAATTATGTAAATTGTCGCAGCAGACAAAGACTTTACAATGCGTGATGGCGCGTCTCGTTTGCCCCCACTTCCCTTCCCCATACCTTTCTCCATCTCCTTCTCATTGCCGATCTCGATCTGAGTTACTAGTTGGTCGCATTGTCAACTCTTGTGTCGTCCGACGTCTGTCGTGAAATGCATCGCACTCGATATAAATAGTGTGGAGAAAGAGGGCAGAGTCGTAGCCGCGCTCATTGCCATCAGCATCAGCATCAGCCCGCACTAGATTCACTTACAAATTTAATTAAGTTCAATTGAAAGTAACACCACGGCAGTTGTCGTCGTCGTCATCGCCATCACTGGCATCGTTGTCTGAGAGTAAGAGAGGGAAGCAGAAGAAGAAACGAGATGAAAGCGACATAAGCTCCACGCGGAATCGTCGGCTTGGGCAATGTGGCGACAATCCAAAAACTTTGTTTTGACAATTGATACAATGAAAAATTTAGTGCAATAAACGACGACTTGTCTGTCCTCTTGCCGCGTGGGCTGCCTGTTTGCTTGGCGGCTTTTCAGTTTGCTAGTCTGACTGGATTGTAGTTGCAATATCGCATCATATGCATGAATAGTGTGGCATGCGGCATGCGGCTGCAACGATCCGCTTTACACTTTCATCTAAAAGCGCATTGCATGTGTACTTGCCCCATTTAAGCGTTGCGTGAAAGCTCCTGGCATTGCTGTCATCATTTTTATGTATCTGTTTCTACGTATCAGTTGATGTCTAAATTTACATAATTGAATTTGTTTGCTTGATTGTCGAGCTGTCGATGCGCAGACCCGCCGCGGAGGCCACTCACAAAAATGACAATTACTAGTTCCGGTCGTTTGCAGTTTGAAGTGCCATTGACACAGGCCACAAAGACTGATGCTTAGTTAGACGAGAGTGATACGAGAGCCGGAGGAGGAAAGCGGAAGGAGGAGAGTACACACAACAGTCGGTAGTCTGTAGTGAGAAGAGGGCAACCCTCATGCCGAGAGTAGTCAACGAGAAGCGCAAAAATCAACGCAATTTGTCAATAAAAATGTAACTCGAACAGATTGTGAAGTGTGCGAATGTGCTCGAAACAATAGCAGGGCATAAATTATAGTCCGCATACTCGAATGCGAGTTCTAGTAAACCACACTCGGATTGGTCTCGTTACTGGCTGCGGGCTTCTCATTCAATTCATTCCCCTGGCGGCATTTGGGATGCTCACTCTGCTTGACTTTAATGAGTATAATGATTTCCAATGCAGATTAAATGATCAGATTATGCGCTTCTTCAGATTCTCAAGTGGACTTTTGGGCTTGGATACTAAGTGAGTTAGTTTCGCTACAAAATTGTATCTCGATTTATAAAACTTTTCTAGTCTATGGATTAAAAGAACAACAAAAAGTTTAAGCGACATATATAATTCTGAATTTAATAAAGAAGGGATTTAAAAGGAATATTTCACAATAGAATTAACAACGTAGTAGATTTTGTAATAAAACATATTTTTTCGAGCGAAAGTGAGAAAATCCATTGAATCATTTTAATTAAAGTTAATCAATTGCAGTTTTATATAGAAATTAGCTCTCATTTGATATGCCATAAATAAAATTTGCAATCAATTTTAATGGATTTGACTGCAATCAAATGTGTTGTCTGCCAGTTGACTTTTAGACTGCCGTTCTTACTCGTAAAATCTTGCAAGAAGTTTTATACAAAACATTCGTAGAATGTAGACTAAGCCCCACCCTCTTGGAGTAATTTTGTGACGCCCACTTTTAGTTCGAGTGCCAGCAAAAATACAAAAGTAAATTCTATTGAAAACATGGCAGGCTGAAACGACAGTTGAGTTTTGTTGGAATGCATCTGCATTTGTTAAGATATTGCAGATGCGGCTAGCACAGATACAATGACTTGTACAATAAAGTAGAATACTATTGAAAGAGTATGAAATGCATGTACAAACAAATAAATGCGTCTAAACCGACTATTGGAATATTTCACAACAAATTTGTACAGCAGTTGGAAATGTGTGTGTTGTCTTGTGTCCAACATTTTGCGCATGTCAACAAATTTGTTGCAAGTGGGCAAAATTATAAAAGTCGCAATAATTTCTTAAAATCCTTGAATATTTTTGGCTGCCATGTGTGTGAGAGGGAGGGATAGAGAAAGAGAAAGATAAAGACCCATATAATACTTGAATATGTTGAAGGAGTCTCAGACTGCATTGTTGTTGCAGTTGACAATGATGATGATGATGACGTTGTTGCTGCATTTTATTTTATGCTTCCTTACGTTTTTAAGACGAACGCAGAACTCAAACTCAAACTCTAACTATCCCAACTTCGACCCACGCATACATACATATTTCGGATTTGTGTGGGGTTGTTTATATATCCGCACTTAATGCTTAATTCAGTTACATCTGCTCTGTGCTGTGCTGTGCTCTGCTTTGCTTTTGCCGACTCGTCGAGTTGGTGCCGTAGCATTTTCAACGTTGTTGTTATTGCCGCTGCTGGTGATAGCATTGACAATGACATCATCATTATTGCGTGCTCCGAGCTTCTTCAACTTTAGCTTCCTTGCGAAAACATATTTGTACACATTCGAGTGAGTATATAGAATGTATGTATGAGATTGCGGTCGTCGTCTTCTTCTGTTCTTCGACGTCACATCTTTGTTATATTTTTGCACAAAATAAATGAAGTAAAGTAATATTATTGCACTTAGACCACATTAAGCTGTACGTGGCAATATGCGATGCTGCCACACTGCCACGAGGCGAGGGGTGGAAAGACATTGGGGCTTTACTTAGTTTTCAAATTTAAGTGCCAAGGATTTTCTACGAAATTAGCCAAAGAAATGCCAACGGCAGGCGAGAGACAGCAAGTTGCGACATCTTGCGCAACCCTGTGCTAATAAAACCATAATCAAGTATACGCACTTACGATGCTGCAGTTATTCCACTTCTGCTTCTATATCTACTTTCCTCTCCCAATCCCATTCCCATTCGCATTCACAGCACTGAAATACAGAGACAACTCTCCTTCGCTCTTTGTTAACAATGGAAAATTGCTGTTGACATGATTTTGCACTCTGCCATCGACTGCATTCGGCAATTAGATTTCTCTCTCCTACTGTTTCGAATTTGGTTTCAGATGCGAATCGTTTTGGTGGACACCATTGCAAAAGTGCAGCGTTGCAGTTCCCATTGCGTAATGTGCGGCTGTCAATTTGTTTGAATTATTTGCCAACCTCTTCTCCGTCCTATTCCTTCTCCTCCTTCTCCTGCTCCATTTCCATCGCCAACACTTTGTTTTGCTGGCGAGAGCCGACTCTCAAACAGCAAATCGAATCTCCTCAAATTTACCCCGATATTCCGGACTAGATTCCGGAGCTAAGTCCGATACCCAATGCCTGCGGCATCTAGGTGTCATTTATGCAACAGTTTGTGTTTTATGACTCACGGCCGATGCTTTGGGCAGGAACACTTGACCATTTTTGGTGGGTTGGTTACTTTTGCAGACCATAAAACTAAAATATAATTATTGCCAAACCTTTTTATGCCAGCGGGCTTTTCAAAAAGCCTGCCACATTCAGTAAGCCGGCAGGGTAAAGAGAAAGGCAGACTCCGACTGCATCCCAGACTCAAGCTTTCAAATGAGGTTTTAAGTCTTAATAAATATGTGAGGCGACGGACTTACCATCGTTAAATGATATATGCATGTGTCCGAGTATCTATAGCTAGCTGTGTAGGGTATATCCCTAGATTTAGCTACCTCAAGTACTATGCTAAAATAAGCGATTACTCAACGCACAAAATTGAAAATGTACACTAAAAGCATAGTTGAAGAAGAGACAAAATTTTCGACTACATTACAAGCATTGAAATATTATTATAAAATAATAATTAATTATTAAACTTAAAAGTAAAATCACAATGTTCAAACTGCAACTATTGATATTCATGGTGCACTTTCCCAACTTAGTATCAATATTGTGTAAGTCAAATACCTTCACAATCGAAGAGTATACTTCAACGAACTAGCTGACTCAGGTTGTACTACTCTCCGAAGGGAGCTCAGAGGAATGGAAATAGTGTACGTAAGTGTTACGTCCAAAAAGCCACAAAAATCTCATAAAAATCGCAAATTGAAAGAGGGCCCAAAGCGGCCAACAAAAGAGCCGCTCGAAGCAGAGCTAGGCGCTGACAGAAGACAGAAAGAGAGAAAGAGAGAGAGAGAGACAGTCAAGACGGGCTCAAACACTTGAGTCTTGACCAAGTTCTCCAGATTGCGGACTGCGACTGAGATTCGTTGTGTATTTGGTAGGTGGACACCACTTTAATTAGCCTGTGTTCGCGCTCGCGCGTTGGCACTGAAATTTCTGACCCACAAGCAGATGAACAGATGGACATTCGTCTGGTTGGTTGGTTGACTGACTGACTAACTGTCTGACTGTTTGGTTAAATAGCTGGTTGCCTCATCATTCGATTACAAGAATAATGAATGAATGTTCAATAAAAGTGAACCAATAATGACTTGCTTTGGGTTTTTTTTTTGTGCATTGCTCCGTTCTCAACTCTGATTCCATATCCTTGTATAATGATTGGCTTTTGTGATTCTACATGCCTTTGGCGCGTAATTAATTTTTGCAACAATTTTTCATTTCGTATCACTGAATGAAACAAACAACCGCAGGAGAAGACCAAACGAAGGGAAAAGGAAAAACAAGCAAAAGAAATGCTAAGTTTGCTCAATGAAAAGTGCCAAAAGTAATTAATTTCATGCGAAATGCAGCGATGCGCACTAAGATCTCTCTTCTCCTCCCCACCTCCCGTCTCCGTCTCCATCTTGCGGCTGCTCGTTCTTTTCCTGCTGTTGTTTTACGAGTCGCTCCGACTGTTGTTTGCCACCGTGTTGCATGTTTTTGTCATCTGTGCTCATGTGGCGAAAAATTACTCATGCAGGGCAGCCAAAGTCGATTTCCTTGCCATATTTTCGCATTTACACTGATAATTGCTTTAATTTTCTATTAATAAGCATGGGAGGATCACGGGAAGCTGCTAACAATTAGCCGCTATGTTGCATGCGACTTATGACATGGCACGGCCAGACTGCCGGACTGCCAGACAGCCAGACTGTCAAACTGCCAGACGGCTAGAATTCTGGGGAAAATACTAAGCGACGACAGCGTCAGGTTCGTGTTGGTTCGCTTCGTTTGTGGCATGCCCCTCCCCCTCGGTGCGGTGGAAGTGGCAGTGGCAACAAACATGGCGACAGTTGCCAGTTGTGGCAATTAATAATTTTGCGCCGCGCACACACGCGATTAATTATGGGGCTGGGACGAGCAGGATAAGAGCCCAGGAGGGGCGAGAGCGAGCCAACGAGAGATGAGGATTAATTTTTCGGCTTGCCTGGGCTGCTGAGTTGCCGAGTTGCCGAGCTGCCAGCCAGTCAGCCTGCGATGCAACAACTGTGCTGCAACTGTCACGAGTTGCATTTTCATTGAGCCGTTGGCCGAAAATAGACAATGAACACTGTCCCAGAAGCAAAAGCGGAGACGAGCGGAGCGGAGTGGAGCGGGGTAAACGATAGAGTGGAGTTTCATTCATTTTCCAATTAATTGAAGCACGCGCGTTACTTTCACTACCACTTCCACAGCCATTTCCATAGCTGTCATAGCACCATTTCCATCGTTTCGCTCTCACTTTCTGCCACATGCGGGCAGCTTCAGCTCCCGTCTCGAGCTCCGACAGTGGATGTGGATGTGGCTGCGCTGTGGCTGTGGCTGGGGGCGTGCCTGGCTTAATGGCACTTGAAAATCAAATTGGTAAAAGCAATTAAATGACGCCCCAAGGACACATTACAACAGCAGCCGCTGCAACAACAAAAGGCAGACACCCACACAAACACAGACACACACAGACGCACACATATGCGCGTGATTGCCTATAAAAAAGAAATTCTAATTATAATTTAACGCAAATATTCGCTGTCTGTGCAGCGTTTCCAATAAACGATAACTGCTTGCCTCAGAGTGTGTGTGTGTGTGTGTGTTTCTGCTTGAATGCTTTATTTTTGCTTTAAAGGTACAACGCATCAAAGCCAAGCCGAACCAACCTTGGACAGGCCACCACCCCTCAAAAAAGAAATGAAATGAGTTGGGCGATCTCAGTATCTCCGACCCAGTCGAAGAGCCAAGACCACAAGCAGACGCAAGTTCCTGTTGCGCGACGCGTCGCTCGCTTTTGTTAGAAAATCCTAAAAACAGTCGCCGCACAATGCGCCCGTCAATTGCAGGCAACATCGCCGAGTGCTGTGGATGACAGCTCTTGGCTCAGCTTTCGTTTCATCCGTTCATCCATTCGCCTCTTCTCATTTTGGCTGTGCGAGTCATCGTCTCATCCAATTCGACAGCCACTGCTGCTTCATTCACTCGCAAAGTTATTCATTTTGTGCCAGATTTGAAGTTCATCTTACCGCTTTTGCCAGCTTCAACTCCAGCTCCAGCAACTGCCCTCTTTATTTTTTTGATATATCATTTTTAGACTTTGTTTCGCAAATTGCTACTATGACCACTTCTTATTCGCTCCTTTTCTGGTTGTCGCTATTATCGTCTGCCACACAGCTATGGCGCCATTCTATCTTATTTATGAAAATTAAATATGCATATTTATACCCGCTACACATAGGGTAGAAGGGTATTATAACTTTGTGCCGGCAGGGAATGTAAGCTTACAAGCAGAAGGAGGCATCTCCGACCCTATAAAGTACATATATTCTTGATCAAAGTCAACAGCCAAGACGATCTAGTTATGTCCGTATGTCTGTCTGTCTGTCTGTCTGTCTGTCTGCCCGTCTGTATGAAAACCTAGATCTCAGAGACTATAAGAGATAGACCTATAATTTTCGACAGCATTTGTTATGTTTGCACGCAGATCAAGTTTGTTTCAAATTTGTGCCGGACAGACGGACAGACACACAGACGGACAGACGGACATGGCTAGATCGTCTCGGCTGTTGACGCTGATCAAAAATATATATACTTTATAGGGTCGGAGATGCCTCCTTCTTCCTGTTACATACATTTCCTGTCGGCACAAAGTTATAATACCCTTCTACCCTATGGGTAGCGGGTATAAAAACGCTTGTATGCGGAAGACTGCTACTTACTATAGGTCTTAGTTACTTTGGCTGTCAATCTGGTATATTTCGCACTATATGTATTTTGAATGTAGTACTGTATCAATATACTTAAAATATTATTTGGTATAATTTTAGTATTTTCACGGTTTGAAAATATATCAAATTAATACTGCAATAATTTGCTTTTATTCAAAATGGGTAGTGGGTATCTCACAGTTAAGCACAGTCGACTGTAGATTTATTTAAATTTTTTGTTTTAACTTATATACGATTAGATATTATTAAAAATAGTCAAGGGCTATTAATATTTGATATACACAGGATGTACTTTCTAATCGAAATATTTGTATTCTATGCTGATATATAATACTTCATAGTTCACTTTGTTGTTTTGGGGTCAACCTATTTTGCAAGCTGAAAGTAGTTCATCCCTTACTCATACTTCTGGAAAATTACAAAAATAAAGCAAATAACTTGCGATATTAGTCGTAGTGTATTAAGTTATAGCACATACCGACGAAGGTCATGAATTCTTATTTTCCTTATTTTCTCATTTTACGTATTGCTTTTTGGAGCCGCACGAAGAGCAGCTCCAGCAGCAAATAAATGAAAATTGTCTAAAAGCACAAAAATAAACTAAACTCATATTCGCATTTTTTGTCAAGAGGAACGTAGCAGCAGCGTTCTCCCCTCATCCCCTCATCCCTTTGCCACATTCACACATCCACTACAAGCTATGACGAAGAACTCAAACCCAGATTCAGGGCCATACCCAACTTCAACACCACCAATGCCAAAGCGAAAGCCAAAGCCAACAACAATAAGGACACTGAAAAAGGCAACAAACAGCACCCAAAATGGGGGAAGAGAGAGAGAAATGGTCGAAGGAGAAGATGGAGGACGAGGAGAGGAACAAACAGAAAAACGCAAAAAGTAGCGGAAAAAATAAGAGAAATTGTATAAATTGAAGTCCTTTCGGACCATATATCACTTTACTTGACAGAGCAATTCCCTTATCTTTGAGAAATCCTGTCGACTGGAAAGTGCGCAAGGACGCGGTGCGCAGGCGACGGCAACGGCAACAGCAACGCAGGCACAGCAATGGCAACAATGCGAACGACGATGGGGACGATGAGGACGACAACGACCAGAATGAGACGAACGACAAATGCGGGCCATGCCCAGCTTGGAGCGGTCCTGACGATGCCAAAGCTGCTAAGCTCAAGTTTAGCAAAACCCACAATGGGGAAAAGTAGCGCCAACTGAACCTGAAGCTGGGATACTCTGGGAGCTGCTCTGCAGCTGAGATGGAACTCAAAATGGAAATGGATGTCGAAACGAGGGCGTGGGCGTGTGCGTGGGCGTGGGCGGGGGTGTGTGTTGGTAGAAGGCGTGGCATAGCTTAAGATGACAGCGCGCGGTTTATTTGAATTTCTTATTATGGCGAATGCTGGCTCTGGATCTGGATCAGACTATGGCTATGGCTATGGCTTCAGGTCTGCATTGAAGAGGGGGGCAGGAGCCTTTTTTAATTTTCTCAGCATTTCCTGTGGGGCAAATCCTTTCGGCGAGCCTTGCATTACAGGGCCAGGCGTATTCAATTACAGCACCTTTTTATGCAAATGTTGTCAGTAAAAGTTCAATAATTGGCGATGTTTTACAAGTCGTATCAATGCGTCAGGTGAGCCAAATCATCCCAGTGAAACCACGCCCACATCCTTCGAACGGATGTCCTACAGATGGGTGCATAATTCACATCGGAAATTCAGACTCGCTCCTGCCATGCCCAGGATGGAAGGGGTTTGCTTTGGAATTAGTTTTCTAGCCTGCGGGCTTCGCGATGATAATTAAAAATGCAATTTTTTATACTCTCTGAACTGAGTGAGTTGAGTAAGTTCAGTAAGAGAGGCAAAAGAGAACTCAAGACAATGACGGCGGCATCTTTTGCGTCTGACGCATAAACCAAAACGCAAAATGTCGCCCCAGGGATTTTGGATGGGATTGTGGGTAGCACAACCCTTTGAATGTGCCACAATGTCTGTGGTGTATATATGTGTATGTGTGTGTGTTTGTTCATGCCACACACCAATCGTGGTAAACAAAACAACTTCATTTTGACTGGGGCTCTGCATTATCCTTGGCACTGCAAGCGACCTTATCTACCTTTCGCATTGCCTCGAAAATCTTAATGGCAATTTGAGCTGATTTTCAATGTTCCAATTGGGAGTTGGATTCTACTTGGAGTTGGGCTGTCCTCTTTCTTTTATCCCCTTATCAAGCCATTATTTTCGTCAGTGTTCAGCTTACTCTTAGACTCAGAACCTAGCCAGTGAAACATTCAAGCTGATTAGGCCATTGATAAGTTTTTAACAGTTATGTGACCGAACTACCTTTCTTCAACATGCGCCAATATGTACATTTGCCTTGCCTTTACCTTAAAGTATCTCACAGTCTTAGCATCGTTTAGCAAACAAATTCACCGTATCTGGCATTTTCTCACATTTGCTGGGAAAACACACACAACAAAAAAAAATGAATAAAAGTTCGAGAGTGTCCAAGTCGACCGACTGCGGCTTCATTTTAATGAGGCGTTAATTAATTGCTCCGCTTGCGAGTTTTGGCATTGGCCATCCAGCCCAACCGACGCGTCGGCCAACAAGATTTATGTCTTTCGCATTTTTAGCCCTGTCTTCGTGAAAGTGTTTATTAAAATATTACATTTGACATAATTGGAATTTATGAGATACAGTCCCAAAAATAAAGAACAATAATAATAACATCTACAGCAAAATAGAAACAATAGTGCGAGAAGAAATTGTTATATGTCTTTGAGTTAGAGCAAAAAACAATAATATAAGCATTTTTATGTTTTTAACTTTTTAACAATTTTAGTTTGAGAATGATGATCAGATTAAGAATGATACAAATCAAAGAAAATAAATTTTCAAACTATAAGTCTAATAAATTCTAATAATAGTTTACAATTAAATCGTTTATGTATATCTCAATCCAGTTTGATACATTAAAGTGGACAGCTTTTATTATATGAATACCAAATGAATATACAGAATAAATGCAAAAATCTACCGTAGGCAGTGTTTTGCACATAAATATACTATCATCAACCAAAGCACCTAAGACCAAACATCTGCAGAAGTGGTTTTTATACCCACTATCCATAACGTATCTTAGAAGGGTATTATGACTTTTTCCCTGCAGGAAATGTATGTTACAGGTATAAGGAGGCATCTCCAACTAAAAAGTAAATATATTATTGATCAGTGTCAACAGCTGAGACGATATAACCATATCCGTTTGTCCGTATGAACACCTAGAGACTATATAGTAGGAGATAGAAATATACATTATTCGGTAGCATTTGTTATGTTTGCAGGCAGATCAAATTTGTTTCAAATTTTTTGCACACAAAATTCGGCTCCTCAAATTGACAACAATCCAATGACAAGTGCAATTTTATAGCTAGACCCCCCGACTTGGTATATACAATAACATCTACAGTCTTTACGATTTGGTTTGCGATAAGAAACGCCTTCTTACTAGGGGTCTGACAATCTGGTATATTTTGCACTATACGGTATATTCTTAATGTAGTACTGTATCAATATAACCAAATATCATTTGGTATATTTTATAGTATTTTTATATTTTTTTAGTATTGTATTTTTACATTAATTTGGTATACTTAAAAATCATACCGCAATATTTTGTTTTTATTCAATATCGGTATGGGGTGTCTCACAGTCGAGCAAACCCGACTTTATCTTACTTATTTGTTTCCATACAAACCTATATTTTGAATAATATTTATGATTTTTAACTAATCGCAACCATACTTTAAATTTATGGATCCAATGTAAAATATAATTCATCATCCCGGTGCTCATCCTCGGGTGACGCCAATTAAGAATATACATATGGGTAATTCTCTGAGGGATGTCGCGTGCGACCAGCTTTTCAGTTAATAAAAAAAAACATATTCTGAAACAATTTTAAAAATAAGTAAAGATTATTTTTATAGCTCTAGATTAGTACTTTAATTAGAGCTAAGAATGGTTTTGGAATTTGTATTCTGATTTATTTTCTGTTCTGATAATTGAAAAATTAACAAATTCGTACGCAAAACCAAAAAATTAACGAATTTATATATATTATGGTATAACAGAATAAGTTACTAAAATAAATCTTAGCTCTAAAAATAGTGCTAATCCAAAGCTTTAAGAAAAACCTTCACTTAATTTTAAAATTGTTTTAGTTTATGTTCTTTTTTGTCACTGTAAAACTGTTCGCACGCGACATTTACCAGAGAATTACCCATATATGTATAGTTTATGGGGTCGGAGTTACCTTCTTCTCCTTCTTTCAGAAGGATAAGAGGTATATAAAAACTTGTCAAATGGACATTACTGTTTAAATACGTATTATTTTAATAATACAGGAGAACATTTCGTTGGGCTACAAAGTGTATGATATCTTAGCTGATAGTTATAAGCTATTTAAGTTCTCTACCATTCCATTTCGCAATTAGAAATCATTTTAAGCCCCGTAAGCCAATTGAGATGACGACCACACAATGAGCATACAAACAATCTACAAAGCGAGCGACAAAGAACCAAAACAAAATAACCAGCAGACAACAATCAAACAAACAACAAGCCCAGACAACCCCATGGCCATCTTAAGCGTCTGATCTGTTGTCTAAACGCATATAAAAGTCATCAAATTCACTGAAAACAACATTTGGCTTTACGTTTACGGTTTGTTGTCATTGTCACCGGGAAACTGTGACGGGGCGCGTTTGGGCTTTTAACTTTTTTGCCAACCCGACGTGACCCCGCCCGCTCTCTTTCACCATCGCGCTGCCCTTCGGAGTAATCAACAAGAGTGGCAATGGAGACTACGACATGCACTGCGTCCTGGTGCGTCCCGGCGGCAGAGGCAGGCGACGCTGCCAGCCCTCAGGGAAACGTCAAACAAATGACAGTTGATTAGACAAACATCTCTACGGCGCGGCGGCAACACAAAACGAGCATCAAATGGAAAATTGTGAAATTATGCAATACGCTTTCGCACTCACCTCCGACGAGTGTCGTCGACGACACCAGCGAAAGCGAGAGCGAATCAAATGAAGTAGTTTTGGACCCGGGTGATCCTAGTACGCCGATAAGATTAAACTCTGCCGTACGCACAGCTCAGCTCTTGTCGCATACAAAAAATAAAGAAACCCACCCGCCTAGCCTACGGGCTGTCGGACAGATACAGTTACAGCTTCCATTCAACTACAGCTACAGCTACGAATTCAACTACAGATACAAGAGAAGGCAAACACAATACCGAAATAATTGAATGCGATGAGGCTCATAGTCATCGTTGGCGTCGTTTTTTGGCATCAAGCCGTTAACCAACAGGCGTAAAGAGCAACAACAATTGTTACGGAAATGGCAATGGGATGAGAAAGGCAATGGGAATGGGAATGGGAATAGCAGGCGAGCCCTGAATGTGGCTCCAAATGGCCTCATAATAATTTGTGAAATAGGCAATATCAGTCAGGCCAAGTAGTTACAATTACTTAAGTGCCTGCCAGCGAGTTCAGCCCTACTTGAAATTGAAGAGTGCCTCAAAACAGTAATAGTTGATCCTTTGCTGGAGGCATCCATTAAAAGAAATTCATCCAATACTTTGCTACTTACTGCATCACATTTAGCTCACGTTTAACAGAAGAATATGTATTTGAGCATGAAGATGCGAGGGAAAAGGTTGTGCTGAATAGTCGAACAAAACCTTCGAAATACTTATTACATTTAATATAAGGACGTTAAGTGCAACTAATTGTCTGTAATCCTCTCGACTTTATTGTTAACTGCGTGTCAATGACTGACCACCAGTTCTAATTTCAACAGTCTATTGATGCTGTATGAAAATATGTAAAGTTCAAACCATAACTCAAGCTGCAGCAGTAACTATTTACCATTCCAGAAATATGCTTTTGTAGTTTCCGAAAGTGTGGTGGGAGTCGAGTCGAGTAGAAACTACAATTTATCATAGCCCAAACACTTTTAGCGTATGTTTTCTAGCAAATTCAAATTCAGCTAAAAGAGGACCAGGTACGCAATCATCGGTCACACACTGCAAAACAAATAAACAAGCAAAAAAACAACAAAAAAAACACACAAACAAACAAGCAAAAAAATACATAATAGAAAGTCGGCTGGAAAACGGAGACAGAGACCCGGACACGAGCCCGTGAACGTGGACGTGAGCCACAAATGAAAACAATGCAGAGCACAGCAATTTTCAGTTTTCTACCTTTGTGCAAGATTCGCTCAAATGAATGAAATGCAGGAGCAGCATCAGCATCAGCGGTCAGGGAAGCAGTCTTTGGACAGAGGATAGCACTAGGATCAGAAGCAGAAATAGAAGCAGGAGCAGGAGCAGGAGTCGAGCTCAGCTGCGTTGAGTGGAACGTCTGTTTCTAGAGCATTTGCTGTTTTTTTATATGTATAGTGGTTTCAGGCAAAGCAGTGCAGAGGAGGGACTCGTCGACTGCAACAAAAGCCAAGCACAAAAAAAAAAAAATGTCTCCTTCTGCTGCTGCTGTTGTTGTTGCGTGGGCGATGCTTAACAAACAACAGAAGCTGCCGTTTCCCGTTTTGTTGATGAAATAAAATCCGCCTTTTGTGCATTTAATTTTTTAGAATACCAAACAAAGCGTAGGCAACAACAAAGGGCGTTCCAAATATAACGCTGGCAACAACAACAACACCGCCACCAGCATCAGCAACAACAACAACAACAACATCACCCACAACAATAGTCACACTCACACTGAGCAACAGGACACTAAAGTTGTGCACACAAAACCTTTCAGATTTGTCGTCGCTCGTCTCGTCTCGCTCAGGCTCTGTTAACAAAGGAGCAGCAACTGCATCAGGCTTGCAATTTGATGCCACGGCAACGGCAAAGGCAACAGAAACGGCAAAAAAGGGTTGAGCGGCATGCGCTCTCGGTGTCGAAGTCGGAGGCGCTGCTGTGCTGTGTTTTGTTGGGGCAACTTAATTATTGGCACGCGTTGCAATTTTCTCATTGACTTTGCAAGCTTGTTTCTTGCGTTCCCTCATATTGTATTGCCTTTGCTCACCCGATTATCATTACGCTTGGTTTTCTTGTCGTTGCTTTGGTTGTGGCATACGAATTTGAGAAGCGCCACGTGCCGTATACGCAACCTTTGACCGCAACGCTGGGACAATAATAGCAATAACAAACAGCAGCTGGGTCGCCAACTATTAAACAATAACAATGCTCTCGTCATATTTGCCAAGAGCAAAAGCAGCAGCAAAGCAACAACACACAAAACAAGTCCCCGCGCGCTCGTTTCGTTTGTTAAGCTTGCAAGCGGCGCCAGTGACAGAGAAAGAGGAAGATAGCAAGAGAAAGAGAAAGGGGAATGGGAATGGGAAGAATCTCAAGACGAAACATTGTAAAAATTACATCAATGGATTTCGTCGAGCTTGGGTCCTCTCTTATCATGGCAACTCGCTCGTGTATTCAATGTGAAAATAATTTCTTTATCCTTTTTATGTGCCCATTTGGCATGTGCCGTTATGCCAAAGCTGAGGCTGAAGCCAAAGACAAGCGAAGTGCCAAATGCGGGGGGTTATGGGGGATGAAGTCGGTGGGTTGGGTTCGCCTGTTGGGCTGTAGTAGTAATAACATCCCCCAAATGGGTCATTTGCGTATCCTCAAACAGCGAATAAAAATCAGTGAATAAGAAAAACAGGAAGTGTCAGAGGACATCCGCATGTTTGTTGCTGTTTGCTGTTCTCGCTGTCGGCGTTGTTGTTGTTGTTGTTCCTCTCACATTGTTCTCACTAGCTCACACACACAACCTTGTTCATTCATAGCACACTTACAGTTGTGGAACATAAAAGTACCACTGTTTTTGGGCTCTCAATACTTTTGATTAAGAGTTCGACATCGTAGTCCTGCTAATTGCTAACGACGCTCTGCTCCACGATTTATGTTGTGCCTAAAATGTTCACCCTTATGACCTCGTTCGGTTACTTCATCGAATGGACAACCACTAAATGAGCATGTCCACTAATTGTCGAAGGGCGTGCGAGTAAGACACATCAAGTAAGTTTCGAGTGGTCAGATTTCAAACCCAATCCAACGTATGCTATGAGATGGTTTTTGATTGACTTCATATATGATTACAAATCGTTATTTTTGTTTACTCTTTTAAGACTTTGTTGTATGGTTGTTCTGAATTACATCAACAAAATTGAATTGCGTAAAAAATTCATTTCGCAAAAGGGGGCGACATACACATTCCTAGAAGCAAACAAAAAATAAATTACTTTAACTTATATAATTCTACTAATTTAAAAAAAAATCCTAATTAAAAAAATCAATTATCTTTAGGGGGTTTTGTTGTGGAATAAGTCAGGGTACAAATTACAATAGACATCGTGGCTGCAATAATAATAATAGATATTCAAACTATGTATAATAATAATCGTAAAATTTATATTTTCCCATTACATTTACATTGTTTAGCAAAGACTTTAAACACGTGAGATGCACCTGATTTGCTCTCAATACATTCAGGAATAACTTACAACTTGATCTGCTTACTTTAACCAAGATTATTTGTATAAAAATTCAAAATAGTTTACTTTATGGAATCAAATTTATTCCTATAAATGATCATGCCAATAAAATGTAAGAATTAATATTAGAAAACATTTATTGTAATCTAAAGAAATATCCCAATTTTCAATGAATATATCTTAAAATTCTTTTCTGTTGAATTGATTTAGTGCCGTCTAATATGCTAATCCTAAGACCTATTCATGCAGTTCAACTTTCTAAACGCTTTCATGTAATCTTTAACAAGCAAGTCCAACCAAGTCGCATCGTCTGGCCGTAATCCTTTTTTCGCAATTAACAACACATACGCATGTCAACACAACAGCGGGAAGCATCAGCATCACCGGCAACCTAATGGCTACAACTCAGGGAGATGCAACCGCAAACCGGCGACCGCCGCCCGACAACCGACACAACCAGCAACCAACAACCAACAACCAACAACCAACAACCGAGAGCCGCCAAGCGACATAGCCATCGGAGCTTCGTGTCTGGGGAAGATTAATGTGCGAGTTGCGTTCCTGTTGTGGCTGGCGCGTCTTGGCGACTTATGGAAATTCATCATTATCTCTGTCAGTCTCTCTCTCTTTTTCTCTCTTTCACACCCCCTCTCTCTTTCACTCGCTGTGTGCACAGAGCTAGCCAGTTGTGCGCTGTGCGTTTAATGAGTTCTCAAGCGATGTTCAATTCAACTCATTAGCTGCATTTTCCTGCTAGCCAAAAAGTGCAAGTCCCTCTGTCCTTTCCTTCGTTGTTTTTTTCTTTGCATATATTAGCTTTCGATGGTGCTGTGGCTGTGTCTGTAGCTGTTGCTGCGACTGTTCTGTAGCCGTGGTCGGGGCTCGTGTGCGTATTTGTCATTGTCAACATCGGTGTAAAACATGGCGACGGGGATGGCAATAGTGATGGCAACTTGCAGCTGCCCGAGCTTTCAAGCAGGTGATTAACATAAACTCCAAATGTCATGTTTTGCACTTTTAGTCGCCAAATGACTGAGCAACCGACTCGGAGCTAAGCTGGTCAGTGGCTATGCATCTATTGGTCTAACAAATTGTCCAAGTATGCGAATATATGAATTGAAATGGCCAAGAGCCCCTTCTCCGTCTCCTTCTCCTTCCCCTTCCTGTTTCTTAGCCCCTGCCCTTGTAAGAACAGCATGATTCCAAATCCAAGTCGTGGCACGCGTTAAGTCCCTCAACAAACGCCAAAAACTTTCGAGGCCATAAATCACGACGATTGCCAAACAAAACAAAAACCCGCCCGGACTTCTCAAACCGCATGCAAGGCAAACAAACAAGTCCTGGTTAAATAGCATGGGCAGGGAGCAAAGAGAGGACACTGAGGAGAGCACCTTGATAAATTCGAAAGCACGCACTTTTGATTTAGGCAAATCCCCAATAGGATATGAGAACACGGATACTCGTTTGCAGTATGTGAGTAGCTACAGCTACTATATCATGCAGGGCAGGCCGATCCAGGCATCCAGCTCTAGCTCCAGCTCGGGCTCTTGGTCATGCTTGAGCTCAAGCCCGAACCGGAAAGAAAGAAATCTCCATAATATATGCCGGAACATATTCTGCACACAAATTGCACAGCAAGCGCCCTGACCAATCCAAAAAGAAAGGAGCTATCTTCTGCTGCTGCTACTGAGGCTGATGCTGATGTTGGTGCTGATGTCAGCCACGTAAGTATGCAGTGAGAACAACGCAGTATTATAATTCAAATTTATGCAGCTAAAAAACCCTTTTCACACGCACTTTCTTATCGACACCATATGATTAGGAACGGGACTTCAACTCCCAACTCCTCACTGCCAACTCTTAGCTCGATGGCATCGTCAACGATGGACAAATAAAAAATTTGCTTCTGCCATTCCCATTGCCACTCCCATTAAAATCGGTGAGCATTGAGCGGGAAAAAGGACGAAGAACAGAGACCGAAGAAAACGGAAATAAAGCCAAACGAAACAAGCAAAACAAATTTACAAAATGAAAATGCCACACATACGCGAGTGTGGTGAATCTATAGCGAATGATGGCCAGATGAAGTTGGATGGATACTGGGAGGAGGAGTTGCAGATGGCTGGAGGTGGAGATGGTAACCTGGAATAGAGCACAATGGGGGAGACGGGAGACAGGCGACAGGAGTAGCATCCCCACGGTATTCGTTTGGCGATTTGCCTGTCACAGGGATGTAGTATCCACACTCTACTGCCTGCGTCCCCTCGCTGTTATGCTGCTTCGACAACCCCTTGTCTCAGCAAATAGCGAGGCTGTCGCCGTCAATGCTTGTTTTATTTATTGCTTTTTTAACCCTTTTTGGTTGATTTGCTTTCGCTGTAGTTTCCTGCTTTCAGTGGCTCTCTACTCCCAACACCCAAACTCTTCCAACCTTTCTTGACCCGCCTTCGAACACCACGCCCACAGTCTCAACGGCGCGGACATTGAATGGTTTAGCAAGTGGGAAGTTCCACTTTTACATTCTACGATTTAACGGCCGCTTAATGAACCAGACTCCATTAGAAATATATCGATTTTTGGTCATTCTACACAGAAAGAAAAAACGTGCTAACATTAAGCAATAATCTTGAATCAAGATTGTTCGTATATCGAAAATGAACCAGGAATGTTTATGAAAAGAATGTTATTCTAAAGAATGGGAAAATCTTAAAACGGAACCAAAAAGGCAAAATCTTAAAATAAAAAAAAAATAGATTGTGTTTTTTTTTATATATTTTCTAACAGCAACAACACCAGAAGTTAACTTATAATTTTAAATGAAGGGAATTTCAATATTTTCAAAAACAAGAACAAAAAAATTTGTTTAAGAATGAAACAAATAGGGTTTTTGCAGTAAAAAATCTTATTATTTTTATTATTATTCTTAAAATGTACTAAATTAATTTACGGTCAAAATACTGAAATATTCGGAGCGATATATCTTGTATTGTTATATAGTACTACATTTAAAGTATACCATCGATTACAAAATACAGTAGAATCCCGTTATAACGACTCCGCTTATAGTGTCCGTCCAATGGCTTGGTTGGTCCCCATACAAACTTATATGAAAAGCTTAGTAGGTCTCAGCTTTTAACGACAAACCAACGAAATTTTTCACAATTCAACTGGATATTGCGACGAAAAAAAAAAACGAAATTATGCCAATAAATTTAAGCATTAAACGACGCTGTTAGAAATGTATGCATTTATCACTGATCGGCACTCTTGCTTATGTGCCTAGCACCGACACGAAGGTTCTTACACTCACACTAATCTCTGTTAGTATTAAATTTTTTGTTTTGATTAAAAAATTAATATGTATTATCTTAAAAATTTAATACCAACATAGCAACAATAAACAAAAAAAAAATTGTTTTGATCCTTTCGGTTAGTGCGTCTTTCAAGTATTACGACGTAAAATCGTTGGTCCCTTGAAAGTCACTATAACCGGATTCTACTGTATAGATAGTAGAAAGTATTTTGTTAATAGCTTCTACAATTTCTATTATACATTGCTATAAAATAAAACATACTTTAGATTTATAATTATGAAACAGCAATTAAGCAAGATACAATAGTTTGTGTTACATTTACATGAATAATCTAAAACTCAAGTATTTTTTCCACATCGTGCAATGAATTCCAAAATATCTGATCTCAACTCAAATCCAATTCATTATCAACAGATTTTAAAAATATCGTTTGGGCCTAATTAATATGCCATTTAGTTATGTGGCTGTCTTGCCAAAAATAACAAATTTTTTCATTAGTTACATTTATTAAATGACACAACTATTAAATTATCCAGCATGCAGCGGCGTCAACGAGATGGTGGCAAGGCAACTTTTAGTGGATACAACATTTCATTTTGAAAATTTCAGTTTCTTCTTTTTTTTTTAGTTTGTCTGTTTGTCGCTTTATTACAGATGATATATGCGATGATGATGATAATGATAATGATGATGATGACCTCATTGCTGGAGCTTCTGCTGTTGGAACACACACATAGAGTACCAACTCTGGCTGGAATTCTGTTGTGGCATAGGCAAAACCAACACGCTACCAGCTGCCTCATCTGCCTCATCTGCCTCATCTTGGCTAATAATTTCTGTTGTTGTTTGCTAGTTTTTTTCGCGCTGGATGCATAATGACAAAAGTTTCTGTTTCTGTTCGTTGTTTTATGTTGTGCTCGGCGCTTGGTGTTGGTCAGTGTTCAGTGTTCAGTGCTCAGTGCTCATTGCTCAGTTGTCCAGCTGTCCAGTTTGCCAGGCGCGCACAACAGATGACAATCATTTAATTAGAAACTTTCCCATAGGCTCGAGCCAGCTCTCAGTATTGCTTGTTGTTTCACTTTTTGTTTTCGTTATGTTTTTGTATGAGTGTGTGTGTGTATGTTTTTTTTTAGTTTTGCGAGCTGTTAATTAACTTGTTTGAACAGGTGTGAAAAAGTTGTCAACGCTGTGGTTGCTGCTTCGACCAGAGGAGAGTGTTGCCGGTAATTACAGTTGGCCAACTTTTCAGATGCTGCCCAATAACGATTTGACCTCTGTCTCTCATATTTGCATACAGCCGCAATTGGGGAACCAGCAGCGGACACCACAACTCCACTTTGTAGCGTATGCATTCTGTATTCCGTATTTCGTGTTCTGCATTCTGCAGTGGCATCCATCAAGACAAGGCGACTCTTGGCTTGCAGACTGGTTGGGTGAAGGCCTTGGCAGAAATTAAAAATTCCGATTGGAATTCCCCGATAAGTTGCCGCCGCAGAAACAATTAAATATCGCTGGCATCGTCGTCATCCACGACACGATTGGCATTTGTTAAAGGCGCCTCGGTGCTCGCAAATGCGTAGCAATTGGCGCTACATTTGGCCACAAAATGCAACGGGTGCTACGTGACCGATCGCAGTTCCAAGATATTGGCACAGGAAAGCGACAAGCCGCCTGTCGCCGACCCAAACCCAAGCCCAAGCCCATTTCCACTGCCATTCGCTGTCGCAAGCCCAGACACAGACACAGACATAGACACACAAACCAAGAGCAAGACTAAAACCAAACAAAACAAGACAGACCCACGACAGTCCAATCCAATAGAAGACAAGTCAAATTGTCAGGGCGCCGTTCGACCAGCGTATTTGCAATTTGACTGATGATCATGATTAGGCTACGTTTGGACTACTGAACTCCCCTATAAACCCGAGTAATGACTGCACTTTATGTGCTCTGAATTTTATCGTGACCTAGCACTTTGATTAAACAAAACTTTTATGCAGGGAACAAAAATTTTATATCGTGTTTCCTAAACAGAAATTGTTTTAAATTTAATAATCACTATTATCCAGAGGAATATTAGTTTTTATTTGTTGACTTGAACAACAATAATCAGGTCTGTGTTACAATTAATGCATCACAGATTCTCCTAAATTATCCTGTGACTTTAAAATCTTGTTCTTCAGATCTATCATATTAAATACATTGTTTGCTGCGCGTTGGTTGTGATCTTTTGGTATGCATTAAGTCTCCGACGTGATCGCCAAGATGCATCCCATCCCCACTACTTTGTTTTGTAGTCTCTCTGAAGACCATGCGATCGTTCATTAAGCGAACGCTTTGTATAAATTATGCTAATGATGCTTCAATTGATTTGTAATAAAAATCCAAAAGGCGGCACAAATAAGATAAATATGAACCAGGCACGCACTTTCCTGGTCAACAAGGAGAATTGCGATCGTTGCCTGCCAACTGCGACTGCGATTGTGCTGCATGTTTGCATCCGCCTGTCGTCTCTGCTGTTTTCGGCATCTTGGCCATGGCTATGGCGATTACCATGGCCAGAGGCAGTCTCCATTCTGCAGTCTGCGCTCTGCAGTCGGCAGCTGAAAGTTGTTGAAGATGAGCTGGGAAAATTGCACTGGCAAAGCAAAGCAAAGCAATATGAAAACAACATCCACAGATTTACATGTACATAATTAGAAAGCTGCCACATATGCTGCCGCCCACACCATCATCATTCCCAATCCCTCTCGCATTTTCAGCAACTGTATCTTCATTGCAACCACCGACATTGCCGAAGCCGAAGCCAAAGCCAAAACCAAAGCCGAATCCGATGCTGATGGTGATGGTTGGTTGTTCCCAAGTTCAAGTTGCTGTTTTGAACCCTTTCAACCAATTTGCAACGGGAACGCGCCAACATTTTCCCGTTGCCCAGCTGCTGCAATTAATGCCACAACCCATGTGCTCCATGTACCCAAGTGGATTGAGAACTGATTGTGCTCATATGTATGTAGTATATATGTCGGGGTGTGTGTGTGTGTGTGTTAGTCTGCGAGTGTGTGTGCAAAATTGAGAAAACATGCCTAATTTCATGTAATTGCTATTTGATTTATTACAATCTACAAAATTTGACTTTTGGCGCAGTCTGCGTTGTCGGCAAAGTCCCCAGCTGACGCTGCTGCGGTATCCCATCCCCTTCTCTAGAGATTGCGCTTGATCCACCATCCAGAGTAGTTTCTATACGGTCCTGTATCACTTGTATGTCGGACGTTGCCGGTAGAATTTTCGAGGAATTGCCACCCGCCATATGTTGCTGCTACTGCGATTCGTGCTGCTGACTACTGGGAAAATGAGCAAATTATCTAATGAGTAATTTACGAGTCAATCTGTGCTGGTTTGTTAATGATTAGTTTGTGACTGAGGTCAAAAGCTAAGCTGAGAAAAAAAGACATTTCAGCAATTACTTATTGCAAGACAGTTGCAAAGACAAGGATATACAAAAATGAAATGATTGCACTTTTAAGGTGTTATATGCGCATATATCGAGGGTACACTGTACCAAGTATTCAGCACAAATAGAACAGCAATACAATGTTGCATAACATAAAAAAACCAAGTGCGCGTGAAATATGATCACCTACTATTGAATCACTAATGCTAAGTCAGCGTTCCCACGATGACCTCTTATAGCAAACATATATACATAAGCCTCTTGCTCCATTATGCTGATAAGACATATGCTCATAGCTTAGCTATGAGAGGCTCAGAATAAATAAAACAAGTAAGAAAGTTACAGTCGAGGCTGCTCGACTGTGAGATACCCCGCAAAATTACTATTAAAATATACCAAAAGCTACATTTGGTATATTTATTTATTTATAGTGCAAAATATACCAGATTGTCAGCCAACGCAACTAAGACCCATAGTAAATAGACTTTTTTGCCCATACAAAAGTATTTCTTAACAAGTAAGAAAGTTACAGTCGAGTGTGCTCGACTGTGAGATACCCGCTACCCACTTTTAATATTGGCAAAATATTGCGGTATCATTTTCAAAATATACCGAAAATACTTAAAAATACTAAAAATATACCAAATGGTATGTTTGGTATATCGATACAGTACACCATTCAAAATGTACCATAGACGACACAACATACCAGATTGTCAGCCAAAGCAACTCAGACCCCTAGTAAGTAGGCGTTTTTGCCCATACAAAAGTATTTCTTTAATAACTTCCACAATTTTTATCTGATCGCAACCAAATTTATAATAACTACTATAGTAGTTATGTTATTGTATATTAGAAACTCTAGCTTTAAAATTAGGCTTGTTATTCGATTTTTTGATTTGCGGGGGCGGAAGTGGGCGTGGCAAAAATTTGAAACAAACTTGATCTGCGTGCAAATATAACAAATGCTATCGAAAAAAATTATAACTCTATCTCTTATAATCTCTGAGATCCAGTGTTTCATGCGGACAGACGGACAGACGGACATGGCTATATCGTCTCGGCTGTTGACCCTGATCAAGAATATATATACTTTATAGGGTCGGAGATGCCTCTTCTACGTATATTCTGTAGTTAAAGTCAAGCTATTACGTTAATCTATAAATATTTAAAATAAAATCTTTTCTTAAGTGTATCTGATTGAAAGTAAATTGTTTGATTGGCACATAATTTGCCCACTTTGTACAGGAATATGACGTTGCAAAGCAAGTTGCTTATTATGATGAAAAACTGATATAAGTAGAGTCAATTGATAAATAATAAATTAAATTTATATAATCCTATTTTATTTTGAATGGTTGATTTGTTTATATTTCCTTTCTTCTTTCTGCCTGACTTTGTTTGAGTGTGAATCCCTGAACAGCTATTCGAATTTTATAAACTTTAGTTTAAACACTTGCATCATTGAAAGTCTTCATTGAAGCAAATGCACTTAGACTCAATAGGGTATAAGATAATCGATAGCAATAACGATCGATACGCAACTCTATTTCGGACTTGAAGGACTAAAGACATTACAAAATATAAATTGGAAAGAAGTTGTGAAAAGACACTGCTAAAATAAATATATTTATGTATATGTCAACTACTTATTCTAATTACGAAACACTTTCCTTTTGCTGTTCTATACAGCGAATACCAGAGTATGAATATGACTATGTATAGACTTATAAACCACCCATCAATAGTATACGCACATTAATGAAGCCTAACCGTCGTGCTCTCATCTCTGCTACCTTTTTCCCCTTTCTCCTCTTTTCCCCATTGTACGAGGCCATTAAGCTCGCTTGCAGCTCATGTCAGACGGCAGACGGCTTTTTGCGTTGACAATTTTCCTGCGTGATGTGCTCAAGATTGATGGGCCGCAATTATCGCCAGTTGAGTAATTTATATGAATACCAAAATGGGCGTGTCGCACATGTCACAATGCGCAAACACATTTGCGACTCTCTGTGTGTGTGTGTGTATTAATTCAATTAAAATGAAGTGCAATGCAATATTTGATGCAGTAATTCACAGTACAATTTTAAACTAAATATCGATTTCAGGCGCATATACGCGACAAATGTCTAGAAAGGAAATGAACATACATGCATACGTATATGTACATATGTTTGTATATACCGTATAATGTGTACGTATGACTTCATATACCAATAACACAAATTACACAGCATATGGTGCCAATGATGTCGACGTTGCCCTTTTCTGGTGCCAACAACAATAACTGAGCCCAACCCGATGCTACAGATGAATTTCAGGCACTTGTACCATATGAACCAGTAACGACTGTGTGTGTGTGTGTGTGTGTTGGGGTGTTCTGGGTGTGTGGCACAATCCTTTTGGCTGTCAGTGATTTTAATGCCTTTATTTCACTCGGCTGCTGCAAGTAACTTTCCTTTCCTTTGACTTCGACTGAATTTCCTTTCCTTTCTTTTTTTTACAGTTACTTTCGGCAAGCATTTTACTCTTTTAATCTCAGGTGACGCCGCCTGAGTGTCGTAAATCACGCCACCCTCGCCCCACTCTGCAACCCTCTTGATCCACGATCCCGTCGAGAAGGGGTTGCCATACCATGAGTGTGTCTGAGTGTGTGCGATAATTGAGTTGTGAATGCGCTTTATACTATATACATGTACATATATATACATACCATATTGGGTATATATAATGGGTATATCTGTTAAGGGAGTAGCGTCTATTCAAGGTTTTTTATGATGTTACGAATTATTACGATAAACGAAATATTGCCATTGTGAAAAGCAGTTAAATGGCAAAATAGTATCATGCTAATTTCTAAATAAAAATATGAATACTTCCATATTTGTGGACGATTGCTGTGATGTTGTCCATGGTCCACCACCCATAGAGATCTAAGGTTTCCATTAGTTAAATTTCACTTTGTCCGTGGCCCATAAAGAATTATAAAATGTCTTAATGGCCGCATAACAATTTCAACAATGGCGAGCCGCCCGAGAAGCGACACTAATCGCCAAACAAAATGAAATTTACACAAAGTTTTACCCCCTTATTGTCTTTGAGATGCCTGACAAAGGCCAGATAGCTCCAGTGGCTTTTCCTGGTGCTTTGTGGTGCTTTGCCAGCGGAAAGTGTTAAACATGTCAAGGAATTTGTTTATTGGGCTCTTTTTGGGCCAACCTTTGTGGGGCGGGGACAGAGTGGGATCATGGGCATCTGTTTGGATTGCGAAGACTCTGTCTCGAAAGCAAATTTTAATTACCAATGTTGCAAGTTTAATTAAAATTTAGCAGAACCCGCGCCACGGCACAAGAACAAAGTCGAAGTAGTTGCCTAAGTTTGCCGCCAGGTGGCGGCATATTTCTTGGGCAATTTTGTAGCCGCTACTCTAATTTTTAATTAGCTAAAATTGCATAAATTGCTGTCAGTCCCCTCCATAGTCCACAGCAGTTCGCAGTCTCCATTCCCCCACCACCAATCAGCATTTCATTCCTCCGTTCCACACTAAAAATACATTTCAAAATGGCTTCCGAGAAGCGTAATTACAATTAGTATTGCATAGTTTTGTGCGCTCCGTATATAACCTCAAAAGTGCCGCTGGCAAATGTCATTAAATAAAACTTAATTGACAATTTGAAAAGCCTAGCACGGGGAAAGTAGGTTCTGGTTGGCTGGGGTAGGCACTGCAACAGTCAATTGAGTTTTGGCGTAATACACAAAAAATAAATGGAAAAAAAGGAAAGCGACAACCGCATTTGACTTTTGCATTTATTTGCAAAAACTGCAACAAGAGGGAACAAATGAAAAATGAATCGGCCACTGTTTAGCACTTCTCTCCATTTATCGTATATTCTCTCGCATTTTCATTTCACGTATTTGCATGGAGCGAGGACTGCAGCCGTATCAAAAGGCTCAGTTTCTACAGGCCGTGGTCCGGGGTCCGGGGATCGGAGTCTGCTCGTTCGTACAATTGGCATGCAAACAAAATGGCGTTTTAACGCTAACTGACAGCTCAAGTTGAAAACTGTCTGCTTATCAAATTGGGAATTATTTAAATATGCGTTGCTAATTAGGCAGCAAACAAATTCGTTTATTGAACAAAATGTATAATGTTTCAAAGATAAAAGTTGCGTTTCTCTCTAATAAATAGAGAGAATGCAGAACGAGTCGCAACATATGCCATTTAACCTGAAAATAAGAGACTTTTATTAAATAAATACTTGAGTATTTTATTATCGCTGCCATGAATCTTGAGCACTAAAGTTTTTACTTGGAAAATGCAATTTAAATGCACTTTATATATATTTTGTGTGAGACTGTTTGAGAATGTTTTCAATCGAGTAAAAGTATGAAATGTGACTGGTTCTCAAGTGTGTGTTATTTATGAGTACACAATTGTTGGATAGTGTATTCAATATACGAGGCAAAGCTAATGGGTTTATGCATATGGATTTTAGCCTTTTTTGTCGCCCACTACCCACTACTCTGCACTTGGCCCAATGCATATTCGACTGCTCCGAATGTCAATTTAGATACAGGCTGGATATACGCCAGTGCTTAATTATGCAAACAGTCAGCCGAGCAAAAAAGAAATGGGCATGACCAGCCGAAAAATGATATACAACTAATTTATTTTCAATTTTCGGAAATCATGAGCGCTATTAAAACTTAGTTGTATGCTTCACCCACTCACACTGTGCAACCAATGGGTTTTTGATATAATCAGGCGGTTCGTCGCATTTGAGAGACCAGTAAATGTGGCATGAAATTTACACAGACACAGGACAACGGTGCAACGTTGTGGCCAGTTGCTGGACACGACTCCCGTGCTGCTGCAGTATTCACATGTGGTTGTTGTTGTTCCATTGGGGGGAGGGGGGAGGACAATGCCAATTCTCGTGGCTGGAGGCTGTGGTGGCTTTTTATTTTTGCATTAACAGCAACAAACACGACAATGAAATGACAACTGAAATGTCCGATTATATACCACACAACCCACACATACTCGTATATAATACGCAAATAATAATGCAATATTATTTTATTTTCAAGAGGAGGTTGCTGCTCATCGGAGGAGTCCGCGAGGGAGAAGGAGGAGGATGAGGAGACATCCGTGTTTGCTATTCATTGCGCTGACCGACGGCCATTGTCGGACGGATGTTAACTTCCACTTAAATGGCTTCGTTTCCGCTTGTCGTTTATTTTGCTTTTTAATATAATGCACATAATTTTTCAATTTTTATTTATATGTACTTATTTTGTGTGTATGCATTTCATTTGCAGCCGCACCGCAGTCAGTTGTGCCAGTTGTTGCATTATCGGCCAGGCCAAATAATAATAATGCACAATAAAATTGCGTTTTTCTGAAAACTGAAAACACACACACATACACAGACACAACTGAAGCTCCATTTTCGACACAAATCAGACGTCAGCATTTTTCACAATTCGCCTTTTTCTGCTTAATTTTGCAATTTTTGCCACACAGCCCAAGCCACGCCCCCTTTTTATAACGTCCAACTCCCTTTTCAGGCCCCCGCCCAAGCTCTCCATTGGCAGAGAGACAACAAGAGGCCGAGTGTGATAGAGAGAGAGAGAGAGTAAGAGTTTGTCCATCTGTCTGTCCTTTTGTCTCGTCTGTCATTTCATCTGCAGCTGTGTGCGTGAATATATGACTTTCATATGGTCACTCACACACACATACACACACATATCGAGTGAAGGCATTCTGCATTGTTTATGAATTTCATCCATGGCAGCCCCTCGTGACAGCAACCATTGCCACAGCTGTGCGCTCTTCAATTAAATATGAAAATTTGTCAATTAGTTTGTGCAACATGCGACAATTGTTAAATTTTTAATTATATCTGTAGGTATTTTCGCCGAATTAAGTTTTACATATCAATGTATCAACGCAAAAAATTGCCATACATGTTGAAGAATGCTGTGTGCAAATATTTAAAAGCATTTCATTTGCTTCATCTGCACCATTGTTATGAAATCATTTTCGACCTACTTCAAATTATTCATCACATAATAGTCAAATTTTAGTAAGATATATATTTTTTATTTATTTATATTTTATATTTTATGATTTTCTTAGTAATTATACATCAATCTTATATAATCATTATATTATTATAAGCAATTGTTCTTTTTGTAAGCAAATATTATAGAATTTGTTTCAAATTTTTGCCTCACCCAGTTCCGACCCCGAATCTCCTGAAAAATGGAATAACAATAATTTTGAAGCTACATACAATAATAACTACAATATTTATGATTACTTAAAATTTGATTGCGATAACATAAAAATTGTAGAAATTACTTAAGATGCAGACATTTCTTAGCTGCCTTAGTTGACAATCTGGTATTTGTTGTACTGTATGGTATATTTTGAATATATATACCCAAAATCCCCTGTAGTATTTTTGAGGTATATAAAATTAATATAATTTATAAATAATATCGCATTTCTTTGCTTTTATGCAAAATGGATAGCGGGTTTCTCACAGTCGAGCACACTCGACTGTAGCTTTCTTACTTGTTTTCTAAATACTATGTACTATATTGTAAAATCTTTTTGTATCATCTTTACTGCATTGAGGGTGGCTCGGTGACTGCAAAGTGGCGCCATCTGCCGTTAGCCAAAGGCAAGTCAGTTTTATCAGTGCGACCGTCAAAGCTGGACACAAGTTTGTACGAGTATGCATTCAGTCAATGTATATACACAATTGCAACTTCCCTTTCCATGGCGATGTCATGCACAGCACGCACACATGCACACAGTCATATTTGTGGCGGCTGTGTTGGTGTTGGTGTTGATGTTGGTGTGCGTGTAACGGTGTTGCGACTTGTAGCCTAATACTCGTAATTCTGCAGTCATATCTGCATGTGGCGATAGTCGGAGACCGCGACAAGCCTAAAAAAGAAATTGCTGTTGCATTGCCACAGTCGCTTGACAGGCGCTGCATTGTCGTTGTGTGAGAGTGTGTGGCATTTAACACTATCAAAAGTCAAAAGTGCGTAGTGTATGTCATATGCACTTAGGACAGACCTCGTTCGCAATAGTGAACTTAACTCAAAAATGTTTGCATGTTGCGTGCCAAGCAAACATTTTATGCCACCTCGAGGGGCACTGGAGGAGAGTCTGGGCTACGGTCTGCGAAATGCCGAATGCCGAATGCAGACGGCAAACTGCAAACTACAAACTACAAACTGCAGCAGGACGGCAGGCAGCAGGCTGCATGGCGTCCCATTTGCATGCCAGATTGGGCGCGCGCATGTCCGACTTGGCATTGGCGATGGCGATGGCGATGGCGATGGCAACGGCGATGACGATGGCGTTGGCATCGTTGTTGGCCATTTGCCCTCTTGTTGCGAAGCAGCTGCCTTCTGCGATTGGCTGCTTGAGCTGCCCTTTTAGCCATTTCTCGTGTGCATGCTGATAAGCCAAAATGCATGCAAACTTCTCCCAACAGGGCAACCCCTAGAAAAGACGATGACGACGACGATGCTCATTCTTCTCTTTCCCCCCGTAATCCTAGCCACATTCCAAATGCCTCCGATCCCCCTCACCCACTGCTTCTTGTTGACATTTCTGTGACATTCAATCACAAAATGGCGTTTTCTTGTCAACGTCTGCCACAACAGCTACCCGAAGCATGTGACGCCCACAAGCACTCGCGTCCACGTCCACGTCCAAGTCCACGTCGTCGTCGTCGTCGACGTCGGCGTCACATGCAACAAAGCGTACAAACAATAAGTCAAATGCGCAAACATGAAAATTAGAAGGAAGAAAAGATGTGGCATGCCGAATAATTAATACACTTGCCAACACTATATTTTATATGAAAGTACTGATATTAATATTTAATTAGGTTCATTGTTTTCCAATACTGGATACTTGTCTTCTAACGATGTTCCTGAATATATTTCAGATTAATTTAAACATCTTTTTTTATTTTTTTTTTTTGTGTTTTTGTAATTTAAAATGTTTATATTCAATTGTTAATTTATTTCTAATGTTAAGGAGTCCACAATGTGAACTTTTTAAAATTCCATATTAATTTGAATAGAACAAACTTTAAATTGTGTTAGTAGTATTTCCTTGTGAAGCAGTTTGGACTGGATCAATCAAACTCTACTTGTAAGGGTATCCGCTAGCAGCGCTCTCGAATCAGGTCCAACTTCTAACATCCAACACATTAATGTGGAAAAAGGGGTAGTAGGGATAGAGATGCAGTTGGGAAAAGAGCAAGTTGCGGACCTAAAGAGGCGTTATGGGTCTTCAAGTCAACAGTCAAATGTACGCGAGGCGACGCGAGCTGATGTTCAGCTGTAGCTCTCGAGCTGCAGCTCGTAAAAATGCGCAAAGTCCAAGAAATGTCAAATAATTTTAGCAACGAAATAAACCCATTTCATGTTTACGACAAGCGTTGGGTCCAAAGACGATGGCAACACTGGAAAATTTGCATGAGCCGCACACAACACAGTCCCCTTGCCAAACAGTTAGTCAGTGTGCCCTTGCCACACCCGCACTTCGTCTGCAACAGCCACAACCTCAGCTCAGCTCCATATACCAATGCCTTTTGCATGTGCACATATGGAGGCGTTGCTGGTTTCACTTAGCTTCGCTTTTGCCATTGCTCTACCACTGCCTATGTCACTGCCTCCTCTAGCACCTCCTCCAACTCCACCTTCAGCTTCGCCTTCGCCTCTGCCACCAGCTCTACATTTGACTCTGCTTTGGTGTTTTCTAATGTCCTGTCATGTACTTTATGAGATGTCGAGCGCCAGCGCATTGCCAAAGATGGTTGGCTCTGTTCCGGCCAGCAGCGTTGGTGGCTACAGCGGCAACAGCCGTGCGCGTTATCGTGTCAAAATGAAGGGACAAACGACAACGACAACGAGAACGACAAGAACGAAACGAAACGAAATGAATGGGACTTTGACTGGAAATGCGACTGCGACTGCGACTGCGACTGCAACTGGATCGAGGAGGTGGAGGAGAGTGCTACAATTCGAGGATAGAGACTCTTTTGACTTGGCCAACTGTCACTGCTTGGCCAACTGCCCCTGCCCTCTATCCCCTCTTCACTGGCATTGTTTGCTTTCGTAGGCTCTATGGCACTTACATTTGCGTGACACGGGCACAAGTGCAGCTTTTTGGCTGTTTCTGACTTAGGGTTGGTTAGGGTTGCAGTTGCAGTTGCCGTTGCAGTTTCAGTTGACCAGGCCCCGATCGCATTAGCTTAATTTGTGTGGGAGGCGTCGTCATTAGAGGCGGCCTATGTCTGCCGTACTTTGTAATCAAAAGCGTTGCAAACAAAAAGAGAATGCAGCTCTCAGCAATCGTGAAAGATGAGGCAAACACACTCTGGACGAGCCCATCTGCCACTCAATGTCGCTCTGAGGAGGCAGCAATAAGCCGAAACTAGAAACAGAATAAAGGATACAAGAATTTTCTGCTGATGGCTGTGCATGACTCTTGCCGGCTTTTGATACTAACCAAAACTCATACGCTTAGCCTCAAAATTCTTTAAAAACCTTTCGAATCTAACTAGAAACTTAAACTTTTATAAAAAAGATCTTCCAAACATATCACGTAATAGTATTTATAGTTACGTATTAATAAAACAAAATTTAAAACAAGTAAGAGTGTGCTCGACTCGGTGATACCAGCTACCCATTGTGGCAAAATATGCCAAAATAATATACTGTAAAAATACTACAAATATGCCAACCTGTATATTTTGTATATCGATATAGTACCACATTACAAATATACCATAGACGGCACAATATACCAGATTGTTAGCCAAAGCAACTAAGACACTTAGTAAGTAGGCCTTTTTATTTCATTAATAACTTCCACAATTTTTAATTGATCGCAGCCAAATTTTCAGTAATCAATACTGTTTTATTATTATTATTATTACAATTATTATTTTGTGCCTACAGGAAATTTATGTAGCATGTAGAAAGAGGCATCACCGACCTCATAAAGTATATATATTCTTGATCAGTATCAACTTCCAAGATGATATGTGTCAATCTATATTACAAATTATACTTTTCAGTGTCTATATTAATACCGATTTTAGTACTTACATAAAAATATGGTATATGAATAGTCTAGAATAATCCATTTTCACTGTCTTTTCTATTAAATTTATGTAAAGTCAAGAAAAATGCGTGGCTTCGTCGAAATTTCAATTTCTCTATCTTGACACAACCCGCACAATTTGATATTTATATACTTGCTATACTTACAATCTAAATCCCCACACTTACCATAAACTGGAATACAATTTTTGTATATTTTAAGAACTGATTTATACATAAGATAAAACAAACTTTGTAGACATTGAAAGCCCAAGCCAAAAGCGAAAGGCAGAAACAACAATCTGCATGAGGATAGAAAAATTTATATTTGAGCTAACAAAATATGCATAATATTTGATAATGCTTTCAGCGACATATCCTTGTTGCTTGTTGTTGTTTCTGTTGTTATTGCTGGTGCCAGGACTTTCAGCACGTCTACGCACAAGAACGCAAGCAAATTTAACTCGCAGCCTTCGGCACGAGGCACTCCAAGAAGATCTTATCAATGACGCCATGTGAGCATAAATTTCACGTCGTCGCCACAGTCGCGACGCTTCGTCGTGTGGCAAGAACAAAAATGCAAAAGGTCACAAGTCCCTGTCAATGTATCCCTACCCGCAACCTGTGGCCCTTAAGTGGAAGTGCAAACGCCTAAATAATGCAGACCTCAAGTGGCATGTGGCATGTGGCAATTGGCAAGTGGTGAGCGGTAGACTGGAAGCAGTAGTAGACGGTAGACAGCAGGCTGGCAAGTAATCTTTAAGCTTTGAGAAATGCAAGTCGAATTCAAGTCCAGTTGCAAACATAATGATGCAGTCTGACATTCTCGCCAATTGGCTTGGCTCTGGGGGCGTGGCACGTGGCAGACGCTGCAAGCAATTACAAGACGATACTACAATTACTTCTAAGCCGACTCAAGCATCCCATAACCGAGATAACTGGAAGCTGCAAAGTTTTGTTCGCTAAAGCAATTAATAGCAAAAATTACACTCTTCCACTTGCGAGAGACAATGTGGTTGGGATAACAAAGGGGATGGGGATGGGGACAAAAAACGGACGCGAGCCGCAGGCGAGGATAGAAGTGCCTACTGGTTAGTTGTTCGTTTAATCGCTGATTTCCTGCCGGACCCGGCAAACAGAAATACCAATGGAATACTGAACGTCAGACACCAATGGTGTGTGAGTGAAGAAAGGGAGCTGAAGAGCCAGGAGTCGATAGAAGGACTAAGTTCTGGGTGCCCGTTTCCTTTTGCACTCGAGTGATTTTGTTTCGGCATTGGTTTTGGTCTTAGTCTTGGTTTCGACTTGGGCTTGGGCTGGTGCTTGGGTTTTGGCTTAGGGTTTTTAGGCCAGTGGGTTTTCTTTGTTTCTGCGCAGTCGAACAAGCTCATAAATAAATTTAGCAAACAAATAAATTCCATGGCCACGACTCGCTTCATAATCAAGCGAGTCTTGTCTTTATCGTCGCTAAGTATCAGCCAAATAGCCAAGAAACTTTCTGCGCCTTTCCCCCTCCACACACACACACACACACACACACACACACACATACACACACACATATAATTGGATTGATGCTTTTTGTCCGCCCTTTGTCTTCTCCCCGAACCACTGAAGCGTCAAGGTGTACCAATTTGCAGAGCATGCTTCACTGCTCTTAATAAGTTCACCAACCACAATGCCAACGAGAACAAAACAAAAGCTGAAACCAGCAACAACTAATGTTAAAGTTTTTTTTGTCTTTTTTTGGAGTGGGGAGACGCTTCTCAACAGTTATCAGACCAAATGAATAAATTTTAGTTGGGCGACGCTGCTCGAGGGCGATGCTTTTGATTTCCAACTTGTCGCCTGATTGTCACACGTAAACAAAGCCTCAAATTTGGTGATCCGACAACCCAGCCAAAAGCAAAGCCAGACCTAAAGAGTGAAGGGGCCAGCATGGAGAAGGGGGAGGAAAGGAGCAGCTGGTCAAGTCACCCCGAACCGGGGCATTGCCGTTGGCTCCTCGTGCGCAGCAGCGTGCGAATGATTAATGGACGGTTAGACAAATGGAAATTGTACGAATTACATTAAAGTGTAGTTAGATCGAATTTGCAATAAAGGGGCAAATGCAAGACAGAGAAAATGTGAAAACCTTTTAATATGCTTTTAACTTTAAACTTTCGATTAATTCTTTGTAATTATCAACAACTAAACATTTTTATTAAGTATGAACATAATATAATAATAATAATAATAATAATATATATACAATGTTTAGTTGTATTTGTAAGCCAATGGAGCTTGAAATTTATTCAAAAACTACTTTGAAAAGCATAAACTTATCTAATAGATAAGTTAATTAATATTAATATTTTTAAGGTATTCAGGCTCAGGTTTACCAACTATTACTATCGATGAATTAAAAATCTAAAATATTTGTACTTTGAATGATATTGGTAGAACAACTATTTAGATTACTAAGCTCATTTTTATTTAATAGAAGCCACTAACTAATGTATTTCCTAAACATCAAGAGGCAAACCAATACTTGAACTCGTCCTACTGTTCTTGAATAACAGAAAAACCTTAGGCAATTTGCCGTCTGTAATGGTGTAACATAATTTCTACTTTTCCCCCTTTTTTGATGTTTCCAAATTTAGACAAGTAAAATTGCAGTTAAATGCTAAGGAAAAGATGGGACCCGAGCGAAAATTTATGATTTATGAGCAAAACAATTACGCCGAGACCGCAAAGATGTTGCAGGCATTAGACAAAGGGTATGAGATGTGAAACCCAGTTGAGTTGCATCGAAAATTAAAGTCGTGGCTGGCAGCCCCCTTAGCTTTAATTTCCGATTAAACTGAGGGAAAAAACTTAGTGGGGGCAATAACAAAAAAACAAGAGCAACACACCAAAAAAAAACTCATGAAAAAGAGAAAAGAAACCAGAACAAACTGTAACAACATAAGAAATTGGCAGCAAACAAGCCAAATGCAAGTGGACGAACGGACGCCGGTAGGAACGGCCATTGCAATGGTTGTATCATATAATAATAACAACAATAACAACAACAACAGCAACAATAACTGCAACAACAGAGCGAAACAAAATTATTACAAAAGCAAGCCAGGTAAACGGGCAACTGGCAACTGGCAACGGGCAACTGGCAAACTGGCTCCGTGTCCGGGCCTGGCCTGAACTCAACTGAACTGGCTAGCCAACAACAACTGGCCGCCACTCGCATTCGCATCATTTTGGAAAATCTACCTTGAAGGTAATTATAGTAATTACTTCACGAATCGCAAGTAGTGAACGCTGCTTCTGCTGTTGCTGTTGCCGTTGCTGTTGCTGCTGCTGTTACTGCTGCTGCTGCTGTCGCTGACGACGTGCGACCGCCTAAAAACATCAACAGTTTGCCAAGAGTGCAGACATCGCGAGGGTCCATCCAAGCAACTTCTTCAAACTGACCAATATGGCGCAGCAGAACATTTTGGGCTGGCAAACTCATTGATACCCATTGCTCCAGGCAGGCCTACGAATCTGCACAGACAGTCATGGCTGCTGCTTTTGCAAATCTCTCTCTCTCTCTCTCTCTCTCGCCTGTGTCTGTCTGTGCTTGCAACTCGCTTATCTGCGGGCATAATAGTCTGAGTCTGAAGCACACCGATCTCAAGGGGGGCAAAGTCGAAGCCAATTTTTGCTGCAGTTTTAGCAGAGAGCGCCCGCTGTTTGGCTCGCAATCGGATTGGATTTAGTTTAGCCCTTGATTAGTTTTCGCTGTGTGCTGAGGATACCGCCGAGTTGCTCTTATTATTATATAAAAGTTGTTTTATTTTTACCTCGATTCTTTCTTATTGGCTGACTCGTTGTTGCAGCTTGCCTCTTGGCGAGGGACTTGCAGCCAGCAAGACTAATTTTCTTGCACACGAAGCAATTTGAATTTGCAACGCAGGCGCAGAGATCTCTCAAGGAATGTGCTGTTGTTGTAGTTGCTGTTGCTGTGAAATTGCTCTGAACTTTGTTGCACTTTGGAAATTTGCAGTTTCAGATCACGATGTAATTTCCGAAATTGCCATGTTGGATATTCGCAGTTGGAATTGTGCACGGACTGCCGACTTTGCAGTTGCAGTTGCTGCTCTTGTGACTCTTGTGGTTGTTGTTACTACAATGCACCTAATTTGTCGCCGGCTGCAACATGAAACAAAATTTTTCTTTTGTTCCTTTCGGTCAAGTTCTTAAGGAGTTATGACTTCCCGTAGACTCTCCAACAGCTATAATCAAATCGTTTGCTTCTAGTATGCTTGCATTGCCTATTTTCATTGATAAATTCTAATTGTTAAATTTAATAGCCGTATCGATTGCTCGTTCGGCATCAGCACCAACTTCGATCCTCAAACAGCAGCAGTTTAAACGCGTTCCCATTTAAGTTTATTGTTACAAATGGCATTCTTAATGACGCTCGGGTTACCAAGCAAGTGTTCCAAATGAACCAAGTGAACGCATTTCGTCCAGCTCAGACCGAGACACGGCTCCCGATTTCTGTTCCTTTGTCGGCATCCACGTTGTTCACTTAAAAGTTGTCGCTGCAACCAATGCATTGGTAGCAGCCGACTTTATTTTTTTGTTAAGCAAAAGCATTGCACCCGATTTTTATTACTAATCATATATTTCATCTTATTGAGTCGTTCGCTTGCCTTCCTTCTGGGGCAGTCTCTTGTTGAAGATGGATGACCGCAACTTATGAGAACTCTTGAGAAAATGATCAAGAAATGTCGTATAATTTCAGTCAAACAAATATACCATAATTGAAAAAGAAAATGCCATATCTCCCAAAAACGTTAATCTTTATTTTTCATCCATTTCATTTATTGTCAAATCAACTAAACCATTTGGATTGGTTCATATTTTAATTAAAATTTTTTTTAATTATTATTTTAATTTCTTTCTTATTATTCCCGCTATCCATAGGGTAGACAAAAAGAGGCATCTCCCATAAAGTATATATGTATATTCTGGTTCAGCGTTAACAGCCGAGCCGATATAGCCAATAATTTTCAACAGCATTTTAAATGTTTGCACTTCCACTCCCACAAATCGACAAAAATTGAACAACAATAACTAATAACTATAATATTTATGATTCCAAAGAATTGAAGAAATTATTATTATATTATATTATGTAGGTCTTTTCCGATTGTAGTACTAGTACTAAATACGACCTTCGCTATGTTTAAGTATTTTTGCAGTTTATTATTTGGAATATTTTAAGAATAATACCGCTCTGTTTTGCTTTTATTCAAAATAGGTGCGGAGATCTTACAGTCGAGCACACTCGACAACAGTTTTCTTACTTTTTTATTTTATTTTAATTCTTATTATTAGAATTAAGAAAATTGTTTTTTGAATATAAAGTTTTACCATTACGTAACTTCCGATCGTATGTTCAAATATTTGTTTTTAGTATTCTTTAATATAGCAAGGATTTAGAAGTGTTAACAAGTGTGACGTAACTTTGTTCTAAAACCATAGGTAAATGACGCTAAATATAAAACGAACATTAATGTCAAGCCAATTGTCATAAAATTCCAATGTCATGAGATCAGGCAGTCAAAGGAACCTGATGCATCATCAGTTTATGTTACAATAAGATTTAACCACACCCAGACTGGCAAATAATAATGCAAGCTTGCGACTCGCAGAATTATATGGCTAATCAACGCAAAGCATTTGTGCAACATCACATGTGGAATCTGGGCATAGGGTATGGGACTAAATGAGTGAGCTGCCCTGCCCAGCACCATCTGATAGCTATCAACGGCGTTGGCGCATTGGTGTAACAAATATGAAGAAGTGCGTAGGCTGACGCTGTAGATGATTCGAGTCGATCTGTGACTGAGGATCAAGCGCGACGAACACGAAGTCAGAGTCGGAATCGGAGACATTGGCTGCTACTCTTGGCTGTTGTTGCAGTTGTCTCTAATTTCGCTGGACCAAATAAATGTCGTTACAAATCACGATGGAATTCAAACCGAGCCGTGTCGAAGAAATAGACGTCGCCAGGAAAGCATAGCCCTGGGAGCGATAAATGGCAGACAGCCGCAGACTAGCAACCAGTTGGCTGTCTAGTTGGCTAGCTAGCTGGATTTCTGGATTGCTGTTTATCAAGCTCGTTGGTTGGTTGTGTGCCCGGTTGCTTGGCTGTTTGGCTGTTTGGCTGCTTGACTGCTTGGCTCATTATTTAATGGACTGATCGATCATAAAAAATGAGGTACACGTGAGTGCAGTATGTAAGTACAAGTTGTAGTTGTACCTGGACACAGATTCAGCTCCAGATGCAGCTCCAGGTCCGTCGTTGTCGCAAAGACCAAGTCTTCGTAGGAGCGGCCACGTTTGAAACTCAAATAAAGCTTGTCACGTCTGGGGGCCTCATGAGTTGTACAAATGTTTTGGGCCACAATTGGAGCACTTCTGTTTGACAGTGCGTATGATTTATGTGCCTCAGCCCGTTGTTGCCTGTTCTTGCTTCTGGCTGCTGGATTTGGTAGGATGCTAGAAGGAGAAAGAAACAGATACAGAGAGAGAGAGAGAGAGAGGCTTCCCATGCGCACTTCCGGCGGAATTTCAGACTTGACTTTTTGCTGATTTTAAATGCAACAGCTTGTGCACTGTGTGAAATTATACTACAATATAAAGAGGAGCGATGTTTAACCAGCTAAAAAGGGAATTCATTGGGAGGAAAGAGCTTCCTTATTTTCACGCTGGCAAGTTTATTAGAGTGTCCCGCAGGACTTGCCTACCACTTGCCCACTTTACATCCGCTGTCAACAACAACAGCAACAACTGCAACAACAACAACAACAACAACAGAAACATTGAGACCAACAATACGAAGTCAAGCAAAAGGCAAACAAAATTCAGTGAAGCAATTTCTATGAAATTTATTTCACATGAAGATTTATCGCGATTTCAGACAGCACTGGCGACACCTGCCAACGCCTACAAACGTAATTTATGGCTCTCCCGCATTATGCACACCACACACATACACTTATACATCCACTGAGAGATAGAGAGTGAGAGAGACGCACACTGACACACAGCGTGTGGTTGTTTCCTTTCCCACTCCATTCGTTCAACACCGAAATGCTCATAAGCGCGCGCCTGGACCCAGGCCCCTAACTCAATTCTCGATGCGATCCCCAATCTCACCTCCCGTCATACTTCCCCCATACGTCGCACGACACCCAACCGACCGCCCACGGGCCACTGTTTAAAATATAATATATAGTCGTATATGTCGCAATTTTTGACTTTCAGTCATTCAAACTGCATGAGACGAGTGCATTTACTGCAATTTTATTCTTTTCATTTACTTGGCTTTGCTTTTGTTGTTATAATTGGAAGCACATTTATGTGGTAGAACTTTTATATATAGTGATTGAGATGATAGAGTGAATAACTTAAAGAACAAGGAATCTCTCAGTAATCAGTAATCCCTCCAAAATTTGAATTCACTCAAAATTCACTCCAAACTTCCATCATTCAATTTAAGATTTTAAAATTGAATTTTTTATTATTCTATTGTACTTTTTAAAGTAAGTTTTCTTTTTTTTACACAAGTCGTACCCATTTTTTGATGCCCTAAAGAACAAATTTTCTAAAAATTTTAGTATTTTAGAAAAATGACTTTAATATTTAGCTTGACAACTTTATTAACATAAATACCAGACGGATTTCTTTTCTTCCCGGATTTTTTTCTGTGTTTTTAAATTCAAAATGGTTCTATTATCCAAGTAAACATTAATAAAGCAGATAAGTAATATTCCATTATTAAAACAAGCAAGAAAGCTGCAGTCAAGTGTGCTCGACTGTGAAATACCCGCTACCCATTTTGAATAAACGCAAAAATTTTAATATTATTATCAAAATATACTAATATATATACTGTAAAAATACTAAACAAGTAAGAAACCTACAGTCAAGTGTGCGCGACTGTGAGATACCCGCTTGAATAAAAGCAAAATATCGCGGTATTTTTTGCAAAATATACCGAAAATACTACAAAATATTTAAAAAATACCAAATGGTATATTTGGTATATCGTTATAGTATCACATTCAAAATATACCATAGGCGGCACAATAAACCAGATTGTCAGCCAAAGCTACTAAGACTACTAGTAAGTAGGCGTTTTGGCCCATACAAAAGTATTTCTTTAATAACTTAAACAATTTTTATCTGATCGCAACCAGATTTCAGGAATTACAATTATTAGTTTTTATACTTTTTATTATAACTTTGTGCCGGCAGGAAATGTATGTAACAGGTAGAAGGAGGCATCTCCGACCCTATAAAGTATATATATTCTTGATCAGCGTCAACAGCCGAGACGATCTAGCCATGTCCGTCTGTCCGTCTGTGGGCCTGTGTGTCTGTCTGTCTGTCCGTATGAAACACTGGATCTCAAAAACTATAAGAGATAGAGCTATAATTTTTTTTCGGCAGCATTTGTTATGTTCACGCTCACGTCCGCCCCCGCAAATTAAAAAAATCGAATAACAAGCGTAATTTTAAAGCTATAGTTCCGAATTTTGGTATAAACAATAATAACTATAGTATTTATGATTTCTGAAAATTTGGTTGCGATCAGATAAAAATTGTCGAAGTTATTAAAGAAATACTTTTGTATGGGCAAAAACGCCTACTTACTAGGGGTCTTAGTTGCTTTGGCTGCCAATCTGGTATATAGTGCCGTCTATGGTATATTTTGATTACGGTACTATGTCGATATACCAAATATACCATTCGGTATATTATTTTAGTATTTTTGCAGTATACTTGGTATATTTTGAGAAAATACCGCAAAATATATTTATTTTATTCAAAATGGGTAGCGGGTATCTCACAGTCGAGTACACTCGACTGTAGCTTTCTTACTTGTTATTGTATGTACCAAAATTCGCAACTTTAAAATTACGTTTGTTATTCGATTTTCAATGATTTGCGGGGCGGAAGTGGGCGTGGCAAAAATTATACCTCTGTCTCTTGTAGTCTCTGAGATCTAGCAGCTCATACGGAAGGTCAGACAGATATGGTTATATCGTCTCGGCTGTTGACGCTGATCAAGAATATATATACTTTATAGAGTCTGAGATGCCTCCTTCTACCTGTTACATACATTTCCTGCCGGTACAAAGTTATAATACTCTTCTAACATGTGGGTAGCGGGTATAAACAATTGATATTGCGATTCATTTTATAATATAAATTGGATGACAGGTTTTGACGTGTGTGCCTCATTATAATAGCTGAAATTCCTCTACTCGTTATAAGTACGAAATTTACTTTAAATTATTAAATACAATATTACATTTTTTATTCATTCGAGCCACGTAAAAATACTTATTGTATTTGTAAATTTATTTTTAAAACTTAGGATGACCTATCCAAATTGATAGCAAATTCCGATAACGAAAAGTGACTAAATTATGATTATTGCATACCTTTTTCTGTATTTTGTAAGGCATCAAGTAAGTCGCTTTATCTTGAAAACCCCCTTTAGTCAGCCCTAAAATGAAATGATGCGACGGATGGGTAAAAGGGCAATCCTTTGATATGTTGAATATCATGCCAGTTGGCGCAGCTCTGGCTAAAAATTGTGGACTCCTCGTCCATTTGCATATAGCACAGAGCTTTGGATGGTTTTCGGAGGCACTAACAACAACAACATCAAGAACAATATCAAATGCGACTACAACAAGAGCAACTGTCATTGTGAGCTTTTAGAGAAATTCATAAACTGAAAAAGTGGATTTTCGTATGAAATTTTGTGTATGCAATTCAGAAATTCAAATGCGGCAATGACAGCCACCAGCCCTCCATCTCCTACCTCCAAAATGACTTCTCCTTGCAAAAGAGTGAAGCAAGAGCAGAGCAGAATACAGCACAGCGTGTCGCACGCATGAACACCTCGTCTGGGCGTCGAGTTAAAGAGAAATGTTCCTGGACGCAGCAAACAACATAAGTCGCACTAATGCCCATAAAAGTCGCACTTGGCCCAGGCACTGGAACTGATGTTGTTGCTGCTGCTGCTGGTGCTGGTGCTGATGCTGCCAGTGCTTAGTACTCGTGGTCTGGTGGCAGTGAGTGTCGTCCCGGACTCCTTCAGGCAGAGTCGTCAGACTCGAAGCCAAGTCATGAGCTCGTTTTGGCCAAGTACTTTAGATAAACTTGAGCACATGGAATAGAGTGACAAGTGGGCTGCATTTTATACAAATTACTGTGAACGAACGACAATTTAATGATAAATATTCTAGGTCGCAGTCCAAGTTCTTTTTCCGGTTCCAGTGGTAGAAGTACTACTTCTCCACTACGAATTGAACTCGTCGTCTGTCTCAGTGTCAGACTCTGTGTAAGACTGTTGCCACAACTCAATAAACTTTACGGCTATGAAAATGTTGTTTGCAACAAAAAACGCAATTTAACAATTAACAGCACGAACATTGAGAGCTGCTCAACGTCCACATCAGCAGCAACAGCCACAACTACACCAATACTAACAGCTACAACGAGAATGAGAACGTTTATTATTGTTATTAACATTTTTTGCAGTGCCGTGAGGTGAGTTTTAATTGATGGTCCCCGTGTCGCGCCACACTGCATCAAGGTGAGCCAAGCTGAGTTGAGCTGAGCTGAACTAAGCTGAGCTCGGCCTCTAATGCAGTTGTATAAAAGCTGATGGGGCCGGCGTAAAAGACGATTCGCCGGCTGACCGATGCTGAGTTGCTGAGTTGCCTTCTCTCTCTTTTGCATGCGCCACGCCCACAACGCTGCCACAGAGCAGTCATTGCGCCATCTCGTTCGCACCAAAACAAAGTCGTCGACTATTACGAAATTATCGTTTACTGCTGCCAAGCCGAAGACATTGCCCAGCCCTAGCCCTGGGGCCATAAATACATGTACCGAATGGGCATTCGTCGTCGTCGTCGTCGTCGTGGTCGTTGTTGCATTTGCAACCAGAAGCCGATGCCTAATTGCAATTTACCTTTGGCTTTGGCTTTCGCTTTGGCTGTGCCTTGTGCCTATCTCCTCTCTCTTTCCGCGTCTCCCTCCCTCTCCCCGTCTACGTCCCTGTCGCTATCTGGCAACTCCATCCCCGCAAGCAGTTAAGAATTTTAAATTGTTTAATGGTGACTAACTTACGATTCCGAGCCGAGTTAATTACGTCGGGGTGCATATTTGCCGATATGGCTGGTCAGACGGTTCCAGGCCCCAGGCCCCTCATAGAAGTGCTGGCCAACTGCTGGACGAGACACTCTCACTGGCAATCGCTAGGGCAACGGCAACAGGTGCCCTGCGCTCAAGCACACCAGTTGCCAGTGGCTGCTGAAGACGAGGTCTCACATTTGTGAAAAATTAAACAAAATGAATTTGTAATTTCGTGTCATAAATAATTGGCCGCTAACTCGGCCCCGTTTGAGCCGAACTCGCTGTTGGGGACACACTGTTTGCCAGTTGCGTCGATCTGAAAGTCCAAATGGAACTCGTAGGAGCTTAGGAACCTAGTCAGGACAGATCGGACTAACTTAGCCAAGCCCAGCCCAGTTCAACAATCGAGTCGAGTCGAGTCGAGTCGAAGTCGAATCGCGAACAGAAATTGTAAAAGCTGAAATTACGCTAAATGCTGATTAAGTGAACATTTATCATAGCTCGTTGGGAGCGCGCCGAGCTTGAACGTTTCATTGCAGCAGTATTAAGGAAATGGAAGTGAAAGGGAATGAGGAATGTGATGGGAATGGGAATGCGAAGGGGACGGACGAGGAGAACAGTAACGAAGTTGGGAGACGCCTGTTTGGTCAGTTAATTTTCTTGGAAAAACGAGACAGGCAACAGAAGCTGCTGCTGTCAAGCCGTTGTAGTATTTCAGCATTAAAACAGCTGTTATAATCGTCTCGCATAGTAGATGAATAAAGTGGCTGAGATAATTTTCCGATAGTAATGGAACTGAGTAATGAGGCTTTAAAAATAGTTAATCAGCTGATTAAATGCCAAAGAACATTTTTAATTAACAGATATGCATAACAATGGATTCAAATACTTTAATTCAATGATGATAATGTCTGTTACACATTTTTTTTACCTGCTACCCCTAAGGGTCTTATGACTTTGTGCCTCAAAAAATTTATGTAACCGAATGTCCGTCCGTTTGTATGTTATGTTTCCACGTAGATTAAGTTTGGTTACAATTTGTTCACTCCCCTTTTCGCCCCCGCGTTTTTCAGCACATACAATATTAATTACAATTTTTATGATTCCTGTTTTGGTTGCGATCAGATAAAAATTTTAGGAATACCATAGGCATGTCTGTCTGATCGTCTGTCCGTATGAACTAAAATTTTTGGCACCACCTTTTATTGTTTCACATAGATCAAGTTAGATTTAGATTTTTTACACTAGTGTCACCCCAAGTCTGTAGTTTTCTTACTTTTCCCCGCTTCGAAAAGATGTAATTTATATTAGATTTTATATAATACAATAATTTTTAAAGAAATTAACATAATCTAAGAACTACAGCAAAATGATCTTATGTTATTTAAAATATGTATGTATACGTATGTTGTGCTTAGTTCTTTTATTTTTTGGTTTTTTTTGCAATTTAATATGGTTAACTTGGATATTTTCCGCCAATCTTAGTGACGAGAAGACAATGCCACAATCATACAATGTAACCCAACAAAAAAAAAAAGACAATTGACAAACACACAGCGACAGATACTTACACCAAAAAGTACCATAACACAAAATGTCGGCTTATCAAAGACAACTCTGGTCACTGTCCACTTCAATGACCATAGACAATGACACCAACACGACGGCAGGGTGAAGGGAGGAGAAAGAGGACTTGGAATGAGGGGGACTGCAGTGCTGCAACTGCAACGAGTTGAGGAAAAATCAAAGACAATGACAAGTAGCCATAAGATGAAAATTCAAGAAGATGCAACGTCAATTTGATACATATTTATGATAATATGGTCAATGGAAACGGCCATAAAAACAGTCAGATAGACCGGGGCATGCCCCCTCCTTATTCCAACAAGAAAGTGCAGCCAGCCAAGAAAGCATCCATACAACTATCCAGCAGGACGGCAATGGGAACTGCGGCAGCCAATAGCGGGCCAAACAGCAGCGTCAAACGAAACGTAACGAAAAACTTTTGATCGTTGAATGGTTCCGGTGGCGTTGCCCTGATCTGGGCTACTCTTGCTTTAGCTTTGACTTTTGCTGGCTTTCGCTTTTGCTTTTGCTTCTGCTTCTGGCATTGCCTTTGCCTTTAACTTGCTGGATAGCGTGCTTGTTAGTAAATGTGGATGAGGACGATGTGTGACGACAGTCGTCAGACGACCGCTAGGCTCGGCCTGAAGTCGCAGTCTCAAGCTCACATTGTTATCGAACTATATCAAAATGATCGGCCACATTTGCGTACCCAAGTCGAGGATGAAGCTGGTCGGCTGGGTCCTATTGCTGGTACCGAGTGCTGGTGCTATTGCTGTGATTATGCCGGGCGAACTGCAACAACCACAACAACAAAAGCAGCTACAAACAATCGCCGCCAACAATCTGAGCAATCTGGCAGAGGGACAAACAGTTGCTTGGTATGCAGATCAGCAGCCAACAAGGAGCACCAGTCACTGTCGCATTTGCATGTAAACCCAGTGGCAGGGATAGGGATAGGGGCAGGGGCAGAGGCAGAGGTTGAAGCAGTGGCCGAGTCCGAATCGGAATCGGAGATGCAGCAGTGTCAGAGGTAGCTGGATACCGGTTGCCGGTGGCTGCCGGCAGAGAGTAGCACACAGGCTCAACGACGACGCACTGCATGCAGCTCCATCCAGCAAACCAGTCAGCCAGCCAGCAGGAGCTGCTGCCTATGCCGACGTCGATGTCGATGTCGATGATTGTTGGCCATTGATAAAGCTGCGGCTGCCTCTTGTACACGCTGAAACTAAAAAACTAGAAGCATTTACCGCAATTGTAATGTCGAAAGTACATGATATAAGATCATAGATATACGCTTCAGATTCTGTATGCTTCCTCTTCGCTTACATTCCCCCTCCTTCTCCTTTTCCTTAACACTTGCCTCCTTTTGTCGGCTTGCTGTGGTGCAACTGCATTTGTTCTCTTATGTCGCAAAGTTTTTTTTCTTTGCGGATTCGAACTCAAATCGGGCTGCTGTGCTTCAGTTTTGTAATCCACGCCAATGTTGAACTGGTTTTGCCAACCTCATCGTCATCGCCATCACCATCGGGATCGCCTTGCCATCAAGTGCTGAACTCGTTGTAGTTTTTGGTGCGGTTTGGTTTCGGTTTTATTAGATCATTAGTTGTCCGCAACTCGATAAAGATCGCACAAACGTTCCTTCGCTCGACTAGATTCAGCTCGGAGTTGGACTTCGTTCGACTCCAGCTGCAACTGCATCTACAACTACAACTACAACTCGAAAACCTAAACTCCAAATCCAGCCTGGTTGCTGGTTGCGACACCAGAAACAGCCAACGATCTTCGGCTCTTCTCATATAGTTTACCTGGTTCGGTTCCAATCGGTTTGCTTTCGAACTTTTTGCTGTCCATAAAGTCGTTTTGTTTGTTCTTAATGACTGCGTTTAGATCTTGATAGTTGGCCCACATCAAAGAAACACTGCCGCCGGCGCAGCTCAGGCAACCTCAAAGCCAGCCATACTCACATTGTTTATGGTACATTACAGTCTCAGCCCCAGAGTCAGACTCGGCCTCAGGATACTCGTATGATACACGACTAGTTTGAGATTCTTTGATTCTCAACTTGTCGCCATACGAACAGGCAAAAACAAACTTACACTCAGGTGCATGTTTGGCGAAAAATTATGGACCTTATGCTTATCAGATGAGAAATCAATGTGGAATCTGATAATAATTATTAGCACAAAGTTTGAATATCCTTTGAAACAATAAATATTATACTTTATTTTCGAACATATAGGTTGGTTCACAAAATTTTAGTAGGATTAAGTTACGGCCATAATATGGACAAAATTCTGAGATATAATAGAATTTGGGAATTAATACGGAAATTACTAGTAAATAATTAAAAAAAAAAATATATATTCAAAATTAAAATTGGATCAATACTCTCTAACTATCAATTGTTTCCGAACTCTTTCAATGGACCAAAGAAGCAAGTGAAAAGTTCTTAGTTAGGTATTTTAACCAGCAAGAAAAAAAGTCTGGACATAGTCAAAAATAAAAAAATTAATGCCGTGTATAGCATGCCTATTTGGAAAATTAAATTTTAAATAGGCAATAAATAGTAACTTTATTAAGAGATCGTCCCAATATCTAAACTTGATATTTCAAATTCAAATTCAAAATTCAAATTTCTTCTGATATCGATGGCTTCGAAAAGTAGACACGGGTCAAAGTAATACTAAGTGCGTGGGCTTTAAGTGTGTGAAGAGTTCAGCATGTCGGTGCCATTAAGTAAACAGCCATGTACGCCTACAAACAAAAGGGATTCGCGGGATATGGGAGAAAACCCCACATTGTATGCTGTAGACTGTATAAATCGATGAATGGAGCAGGGGAATGCCACTAACAACCTAATAACTGCTACAGCCAGAGCAACAGAGCAGCTAAAACAGTCGAGTATTGTGAGTCGAGGAGAGGGAAACGAGAAGCGAAAGCCAAAAACCGACAACCGACGACATCTAATCATGGCAAGAGTATGAAATGCCCAAAATAAAGCCACTTGCAGAAGCGCCAAGAGTGGCAGACTGCAAACTGCAAACTGCAGGCATTGTACTTGTGTAGTATAGTAGTTCTATATATGTTAGCCTAGGTAAGGCGTTAGCCAGTGGCCAGCCAAACACTGGCTCTGCAACTGTGGGCGTCCACCTCTCATTCTGCGGCAGCTGTGCACCGGTAAATTTTGCACTTTAGCAAGCAAAATGTCATTGGCAGCAATGGACGCAAGAACCGCAAGTACACTTGAGTGCTGCACTCCAGGTGCCGTTGTCGATGCAGAGAGACGAGAGGCGAGAGGCGAGATTGGGGACGCGGAAGTCAGAGTTGGGTGCCGTTTGCTGGGCCGGCTGACTCCATGTTGTGGACATGAACGTGGCTGGGACATGCACGACACGACGTTGTTGATGTCAAGGCATAGGCAGGTCTCAGCTTGGTTAGCTCTAGCCTCCACTCAATAGGTGCACTGTACAAGTATGTGTGTTTGTGTGTGTAAGGGTAAGTGTACGTGTGTATGTTTGTGTTTGTCAAGGCTTCAAGTTAAAAACCACCAGACATGCCTGGGCCAAACGGTCGAGCCGACGCGTCGGCGAGAGATTTCATGTGAAATTAGCATGTCGTGACACAAATGACTTAAAAGCACTCAATCGCACCGAGTAAAGAGAGTCGGAGTGGAAGAGAGTCAGAGAGGTAGTGAACTGCAGTCCGCAGTCCGCAGTCTGAAGACTGCAGAAGACTGCACCAATGTGTTCGTACATGGTCCTGACGACTTAAAAGAGTCGGGAAGTCGAGGTAGGTTAAGTTGGTGCAAGTGTCGCTCGCCCGCTGTGCGCAAAATAATTTACATTCACGCGTAGAGTTCATCAACTGTTTGTGGCAGCAAGAACTTCAGATTCAGATTCAGCCACAGCTACAGCTACAGCATCAACTCAAACACCAACTCCAACTTCAGCTTGAGCTTCATCTCTCCCCTCGTAGTCATAGTTGCCCTGTTTGCAGTCTCCTGGCCCCACTCAAAGGCACAACTTAATTAAGCCGACCAGGCGACAGGAGCATTAAAACAGCCGCTTTGCAGCACCGATTTCGATTTCGACTTTGACTCCCATTTCGATTCCGATTCAGACTCAGTCTCAAACTCGGGCTCGTTGCACATTCCACACAACATCCCATTGATTGCATTAATGTATTTCTTCAAAATTATTGTTTGCCCAGGCGCGCCTGCTTATCATAAATTATGTAAATGGAAAAACGCGAACCGGAAAAAAGACTTGGACTTAACAACAATTCTCAATTAATGAAGCCCACGATATCAGTTGCCAGTTCCAGATTAAAATGCAAAAACAACAACTCTAAAGAAGCGAACAACGAAAGCGAAGTCGAAATCGAAATGAGGGGACTCAGTGCGGCAGCTCTACCTACCAAGGCTACCTTTTGGGTCTGTCCAAGACTCGTCCGAGTGCGCCAAAAAATTAAGCAGTGACAGTTGATAATTTGTCAAAGCAGCAGAAAGAGAGAGATAGTCCCTGGATGGAATGGGAATTGGAATGGGAATGGAGTATCGCCCAAAGCGAAAAACAAACTTGTTTCACTCATGGCATCTACCTAATTGGGGAATTTTTACTTTCCTATAATGTTTGTCAGAAGTCACTGAGAACCGTCAGAACTCTAAGCTGCTGATTATGTATCGACAAGCATTGAATTTAATTTGTTGTTTAAGCTTTTATGATTTATTTAATATCCAACACTAATATCATTAAATTTGTATTTCACATATTTTAAATTCGTAGTAACAGCTTAGATCTCTTTCTTCAGATATTAAATTTTAGAATTTCATCACAGCATCCATTCGACAGACTTTTGTTTTTTCTAATACGCCATTAAGAGGGTTCGAAAAGCTTTTGTTTGAGTTACAAAATTGTGTCCTGAACTACATTAGTTACATTAACTACTTCAATTAAATTATACGCAATCTGCACTTACCACAAATAAGTAATTATTCAAATTTAATGTGTATGTCACTTCGCACATACCATAATAAAAACTGGAAAATAATAAAATTTTTATGGAGAGAGTATAAGAGCTTCGCATATTAGGCAAATTAGTTGATTTTGGCTTTTAGCGATGACGACATGCGTTCGGTGTTTATAAAGCCAGGACATATACACGCATGCGTAAGTTGTTGCCAGTGTAAGTGTCAGTTGGTGCTGATAATTAGCGATTAAATTTACCGTGCACTCAACTGTACGTGTTGCAGTCAAGTACTCTGTGGATGTTGATGTTGTTGCTATTGCTGTTGCTGTTACTGTTACTATTGTTATTGTTGTTATTGTTGCCGCGCCGTTTGAGGTTAGGGGCATGTGGTTAAAGGCAACGACGCTGATTAACTGGCAGCGGTTGCAGCAAAGTTCAAAGTGATGGTACAGAGAGCAGCAACCCTACAGTGCCCGGTGTTGCTGTTATTGTTGGTGTTGGTGTTGCTATTGAGTCTGGACTATGGTTAAACAGCAGGTGAGCTCTGGCTCTGAGCATGCACGCACATTTTGAGGTTAAGCACGAACATTTTAATGCGATAATTTAACCAGAATTTGTGGTTACATTGACTAATTGAACAGGTGTGGCTATTAAACAGCCGCAGGCTCTGTGAATGCAATCGCATTTTGGGCCAGGATCTGGACAAGTTGCCGAGTCTCCTGTCGCTGCATTTGCGTGACATTCCTCCGACTGACCAAAGGCGAAACCAAAGGCCAGCGACAGCTTGATAATTTGTTAGGCTGTTGAGTTCCTTGACATTGACCGGAGACCTCTCTACTTACGGCAGGTAAGTCGTAATACTATTACTGTGTTCGAGTACGCATAGGTGAGTTCGAGTATGTTATGTATTCGTAATAATGCGTGCTTGTCCTTTTGGATTTCGACTTGGGACTAGGGTCCTCCCTGGACAAAGTGCATTGCGGTTTTCACCAGGATTGTTGCATGTGGCACGCCAATGAGCACTGCCCTAAGTAGTGAGGACTCCCAAAATTAAACACTGTTGACAGCTCGCACTCACAAGCAATATGAAGAATTTGAATGCAGTGTCCGTGACTGAAGCAGGGTCGATGTCAATACTTTGCGAGCGGCAAGCGGCAATTGGGATTCGAATAATCAGCCTGGTTTTTGGTTATAACTTGGAATAATTTGTGCCTTTGTGGTTAACTCATTGTTGTTTGCCGAACAAAAGGATTGACTCTGTTTGGTATTACGTTTCAGCATTGACTCATTTAAAGTGATCAACGAGCATAGCACTGTCAAAAAACATCTGACGACTGACAAGTAAGGTACTGTTGTAATATGCTGGACATCCAATAATGACTATGGGGAAATGAGCCCCAAAAGTGTTACATAAAATAATGTTTACAATTTTCCAATAATATTAATAATTTTAAAAAGTAAATTTCAAAAATAACGTTATTAGTATTTTTAGTTTATTTTTATTGCACTATTTTGATCAGACTGCTGTTGTTAGTTGATTATGATATAGATAAATAAATACATAAGAAACATTAAAAATATTAAAAGATCAATTAACTGATTGCAGATTTAAATTTGTATTGTATCACAATTCTGACACATTAATACTCATATCAAAAAGTATTTTTCCTGCGTGCAGTCGAATGATTTGATTACAAGTAACGTATATACACCCCACCCGATGTGGTTTAACTAACCCGGCCAAGCCGAAAGGCCAACCAATTAGTTTTGAATTTGAATAGACAAAGAACAACGATGTAAGCCATGCGATAACAACAACAACAGCAACAACAATACCAACAGCAGCAACAACAAATAACTTCAGATAATTTGAATTGAGGAATCGGAAAGCGTACAATCAGCATTGTTGCCACATTGAAGCCGTGCACGTATCTACGCACACACTCACGTACTCTGTTCGTCTGTGTGTGTGTCTGTATGTGTGTGTGTCTGTGTGCACATTTGCATAGCCAACGATTTTTTGACACGTTGACAGTTGATTTTTCTGACAATTTAACTGGTCTCAATGTAAAATCAGTTTTCGAAAATTACACTCAAATGCCGACTGACGACTTTAAAGGAATTTTAGAGTCGGCCTCCGATTTTGTTGTAAGCCTTGTTGTTGCTGCTGCTGCTGCCGTCAGCGCTGACCATCGCGTGCAGTAAATTGTATTTCAGCTTACATCGCCATACTTGTGTGCGAGTCTGGCTCTGTGTGTGTATGAGGCAGTTGAAGTACTATGTATGAGTCTGATTGTCTCAGTTTCAATTTCAGCCGCAGAGAGCATGAAACTATTATTTTCCAAAAGTCAGCAAGAAAATTACTTAAATTGTTATTTAAAAGTTGTAATTATACATGTCAAGAGTAATTATATTTTACCGACTTTTTCCTTTTTTAATTATTATTTTTACTATATGAACAAACACATCACGTGGAAGATCCACGAATAACTTTAACAAAACATCGACATTGTCGGTCAAAGAAAGTGCTGCATACTTTTGGGATGTACGAAAAATTAATGAATTGTTTAGTAAACATGATTATTTTGCATGAAATGCACATATTTGAGAATGTATTGTAATTGTAAAATGCAAAGTTGAATTTTAATCTGGATTATTTATTGTGAATCACAATATTAAGCAGTTCCTTTCTTCAAGAGAAACCCTCATAAAGAGCGGATATCAAATGATGGCGGACGCAAAATTTGTCCGAGTTGCGGCGAAAATGTTGGTGCAGCTCTGCTTAATTAATTAATGCACTCTAGCAATTTATGAAAATATATCAAAAGCTGACAAGCTGGAAATTTATGTGCTCAACTAACCAGTCGCTACGCACAGGCAACCTGAAGTGGCAGCCGGCGCCGCTGCCAATACAATTTCGGCTCGTTTAAGTGGCAATGACTCTGGCTGTGGCCATGACAGGGGCAAGCACTGGGACTCTGGCTTTGCCAGTGACAGTAGCTGCAACTGCCACTGCCGCTGCCGCTGTCGATGTTGCAGTTGCAGTTGCAGCTGAAACTCTTTATGTATGAGCAGCAAATGCAGCGCAACTAATACGCCTCAAAATTCCTTACACCGACTCCGACTGCGAATGCGTTTGCGTTTGCGACTCTCCGCTGGCTGGTTGGCACTGTCATTGCCGCTCGATTCGTTTGCCACATGCTGCATGCTAGCAGAGAGAGTCAAGCGAATCAGCAACTTGGAGAGTCGATAGTCAGCAGTCAGCAGCCAGCAGCCAGCAGTCGAGGAGGGAGTTATGGGATGGATGTTGGGATATGGGAGACAGAATCCGATTCCGGGGGCCTGTTGAGGTGATAAAACACTCGATAATCGCACAGATCGTTTTGCAGCAGTTGGTTGCCTCTTCAGCGCTTTTCACCATCTCACCAAAGCTAAAGCCAAAGCCGTAGCCATAGCAATTGCCAACGCTGCATGCAAACATTATAATTTAATTGACAAGATTTATCGCGTACGCAATTAGCGTGGCAAATGCTGCCAATGCCGTCGTTTCCGCGTAATTCGGTGGAAGCCGCAACAGTCCCAGTCGCAGTCGCAGTTGCCGCCGATTTAGACAATTTTTCTGCACAGCTTGCATAAATCTCTTTGGGTTGCCAACGTTTGCCGGCGTGGCAATTATGCGCATTTTGTTTTAAACGTCGAAATTAATAATTTTCACTTTGGTAATTATGACATGGCCGCTGAAGTGACAACGACAACATCAAAGAAGCAAAAGGAATTGCCTTTGGCAAACGCAAAAGAAGCACACTCGTATCTCCCAGTTGTTTATTTACTGCATTCATCTACTCCTTACTCCCAAACACACTGTCCTACCTCTTATTGCCTGTATCGCGGGCAATGCCTTTTGGAATTTCAGAGCACCTAGAAAAATTTACACAAAATCCCTCACAGTGTCTGTAGAATATAGTAAGTCTGCGGACATCCGACTGATAAAGAAATCTGCATTAACTGCATTGCTTTCTTAATTTTAACAAAACAATTGATATTGTCACTTCACTGGTGTATTTAAAATAAGTAAGAAAGCTACATTCAAGTGTGCTTAACTGTGAGATACGTGCTACCCATTGTACAAAAAAGCAAAACAGCGCAGCATTATTCTTAAAATATACCGAAATAATATACCGCAAAAAAATTAAAGTGTACCAATGAACATATAATATGTATGTTGAAAAGGCACATGAATAACCGGCTGTGACTACAACCGATAACGAAGTAGAAGTTCGAGCGAAAGCCGCAGTTCAATTTTAGTTTCAGTTCAAGATTCGCAATCGCAGTTTAGTTGTAGTTACAGTTCAAGATTCATAATTTACCTATTCCATATTATCCTTGCATCTCTACCTTTAACAATATTTATTTAGTGAGTAACGAAAAGTTGTAAAAATGGTAAAACCTTTGGAAAAAGCTTGTTGCTTGGAACTTCGCACCGCTGGTTACATTATTGGCTGGCTAGGAGTGTTTGGAGGCGCTTTGTTTTTACTCATAGGGCTCGTTGGTTTGGGATATCCAAGCATATATTCCGAGTTAATCGGATCGTCCACACACGAACAGAATTTTGAAGGTGGTATTGCATTTTTCTTTTATCCATAATGATATTAATTTGTCTTTCATTAGTGGCTACCTTATTTTCCATTATCTTCATTGTGTTAGCCTTTGTAGGTTTCGCTATATATGGGTTGGTCATCTACGGTATAAAGGAGGTAAGAATGACGTCAATATTTGGCTTTTTTTTCATATTTTACGTACATATATTTGTGCAATACATATGTGTATATTTTTCAAATATTTTGAATGACGTCAACAACCAAATATTTTTTTCTTGTGTGTACATATGTATTTTCAAACATATTTAAATTGCCACATTGTCATATCTTTTTTACAAACAGAACCAGGATGCGATGTTTATTCCCTACTTGATATTGAGTGGAATTAGCACTGCACTCAGCTTTTTAGGAGTGTTGTTTGTCGCGTTTGACTTGGTTGCAGGAACACACAACATTTTTTACTTCTTTTTCTCAGTATTTTCTTGCAGTGAGTTCATTTTATTATTTTTAAATTTATCATTTTCAACATTGCTAAGAATATAAAATGTGTGCTCATCATGCATTTACGTGTACAAATATCAATAATATTATATATTTTTTTATCGCTTACAGTGGTTCAGATCTTCATTTTCCGCGTGATGTACTCTCTGTACACAACTATTAAAATGAACATCTTAAACGGTCGTGTATAGGTTCCGCCTTTAGCAGCAGCCGTACCATTGCAACAAAACGTTCCCACCGCATATCCCCCAACGCCGCATATCCTCCCAACACATATCCAACTACCTACCACACCTATAATAAAGTATAAGTTCGGAAAACCTCATCTATGTTACATGTATCGCCATTTATGGAAGCTTACTCATCGTGATTCCCATCAACTTAAAAGAACACCAAGAGAATATCAAATATTGACGTATATTTAGACTGCGAATATTTTTATTAATGACACTTCGTAGCATTTAAAAAACCTAAAGCCGAAGACCAACAAACAAAATTAACTTACTCACTACATATTAACTATATTGTCGTTTATTAGATTCAATTAATTAATTAATAACACCATTGTTTATAAGTATACCACAACATTTAATTATGGCCTCATGAACACAGGCCTCATCGTTGTTCAACATTTCTGTGCACTTAACTTTTGTGGTTTTATTCATATTGCATATATGTGTATAAATATTCACATGCAGAAATATCAGATTAGTTTTCCAACTATGAAGGTATTTTATAAACTCAAATATACATGTATGTTATTTCAATAACAAAATAAAATAATTTTTTCTGGAGTCTCAAAAAGAGAAAACTTAAAAATCCACATAAATTCTTCGACTCAAACGAAAAATTGTTAAAATTTAAACTAGAACTTAAGTAACGGTAACCCGAGTATTTTCACAGACACTCGAGTGTTTTTCCCCCACCTCCTCTCTTGATGCTTTTGTGTCGCTGGTGTTTGTTTATGCCACAACACTCGATAAGAAATTATGAGTGGACAGGCACGCCTGTCATACATACATGTGTTTGTATGTATGTATGTTACTCATTAGCGACCAAGAACTATTGATTTCTATACAATTAAATTATACAACTATTGCTTAGCGTATGCATGATTTTTAGAGATCTTGCAAATATGTCTGTTTAATTAATTAATGAATTAATTTCATGAAAAACCATCTATTATTTATTTATCCATTTGTCAAATTATCAACTCGCCAAATCATTCATAGTCATAAAATCTAACAAGATTTTGACCTGAGTGCATTTACCCGAGTGCGTAAGGTCACATCACACCCTCACTCATGAGTATACCAGCAAGCAAAGTTAGGAGGGCTTTAAATTATGTGTCCAAACTTAAGAGCTTTTTCTGAGCATGCACATAAATAAGATCGTTTCCAGAGCGCAATCGGTGCATTCTAAACATCGACTTATAAAATGGTCTATTGCCTGCGCATATTCGGAGTTAAGTTAAGTAAGAACAGAGTAAAAACGTCGCTTAAAATAACGAAATGCAGATTTTTGCGATAAACGAGATCATAAATAATATATAAATGTATCTCGTCCTTGCAAGTCGGACGTGATTAATGGGCAATTAAAATATAAAATATACGATAAGTTAATTTAAAAATTAAAGTTAAGTTTTCATAAAACTCTGAATTTGAAATCCACCCCAATTTTACATTTCAATAATTTTCAAATTTTTCTTTACATTCTTAATATTTTTCTTATATTTTAATTTGTTGAGTTAAATAAAAATTATATACATAAAGTTAAATTTATCCACACAGTGCCTAAAAATCAACTTTTATGTGCAGTTTCTGATGATTTTCAATGCTTTGTTACTTATATCTGCACTTATATCTGTGTCAGAAAAGAGTGATACTACTGTGGGCAAAAAGTAAGGTGAATTTTCAATTTAAACTTCGCGGACCTAACAATTCGGGCTAGTTCTTTTTTTCTTGAGTTGGCAGGACTATTGATGACATCTGGGCCAAATTTCATGTGAATGTCATTATCAGTAATGAATTTACTCTTGTGTTTTCCAAACGATTTTTTCGATTTTTACAAGAAATCAGATTTAATTGAGCAGAGAAGTGTCATCAAATTTTGATTGCGGAATGAAATTTCGACTGCGGAAACGCTGGAGCGCTCCGGACGACCATCGCCGTCAACAGATGACCAACACCTCAATGAAGTGGAGGAATTAGTGCGCAAAAATCGACGGTTGACCATTAGAGACCTTACTAATATGGTCGGAATATCAGAAGGATCAGTGAAAACCATTTTGAAAGACCATTTAGTCCTACAGAAAACCGTCTCACAGTGCACTCGTTCTTCGTAACCTTTTCCCCAAAAATTTGACGCAAATTGTTCCGCAACTACCGTATTCGCCTGATTTGGCTCCGTGACTTCTGGCTATTCCCGAAACGCAAGAGATCACTTCGGGGAACGCGTTTCGAGATGATTGAGGAGATAAAAGCTGAATCGAAGAAAGCGCTGATGGCTATACCGGAAAGGTACTATTTGGCATGTTTCGAGGATTGAAAAAAACGTTGGCATAAGTCTATTTTATCAGGAGGGGATTACTTTGAAGGAGATGAAATTGATTTAGAAGAATAAATAAAGATTTTTTTATTTAACCAACAAATTCACCTTACTTTTTTCCCAAAGTAGTATTAGACACAGAAATCTCTCTTAAAGTACGGCAGTTTTCCCGGAAAAAACGCTCTTTCTTGATTCTTTTTTGGGCACTTTACGATATAAAATGCTCATAAAAACTATCAGAAAACTAACAGAATACACTCATGCTTGCTGGGATGTGCCTTTTTTGACATCCGTACTCATGAGTATATGTATTTTTAATACTCATACTCCTGACTACAATTACATATTTGGTATATTGATTATTGATTGGTATTTGAGTACTACATTCAGAATATTCCATATGCCAACTAAGCAAGTAGTTGCTTTTCCCATATAGTAGTATTTATACGCGCTACCACCCATAGGGTAGATGGATATTATAACTTTGTGCCGGCAGAAAATGTATGCAACATGTAGAAGGTGACATCTCCGACCCTATAAAGTATATATATTCTTAATCCGCATCACTAGCCGAGACGATCTAGCCATGTCCGTCTGTCCGTATGAACACCTAGATCTCAGAGACTATAAGAGATAGACCTATAATTTTCGACAGCATTTGTTATGTTTGCACGCAGATCAAGTTTGTTTCAAATTTGTGCCACGCCCACTACCGCCCCCTTAAATCAATTTTAAAGCTAGAGCTAGAGCGAATTTTGGTGTTTGCAATAATAACTATAGTATTTATGATTCCTGAAAATTTGATTGCGATCAGATAAAAATTGTTCAAGTTATTAAAGAAATACTTACTAGGGGTTTGAGTTGCTTTGGCCGACAATCTGGTATATTGCCGTCTATGGTATATTTTGAATGTGGTACTATATCGATATAACAAATATACCGTTTGGTATATTTTTAGTATTTTGTAGTATTTATTTATTTATTTTTATTTATTTATTTGACGTACTAAAGGCAGTACCATCAAGTGGCCCAGCTACACCAAGCACGGGCTTGTTGATGCGCGGAAAAAACAAAATAAATTTGTGAACAGCATGCATTAATCGAACACCGCGAATAAATATTAAAAGACGTTGGACAGCTAATTAATTTAACTATTAAATACTCGATAAATATGCTAATAATGAGGTTTTGAGCAGAGGAATAGATTTAGTAGAGCAAACTAGGTTATTAAGATTATTATAATTCACACATAGAATACGAAAGGGATTGTGGCAAGCAAAGTTAGTAGTTCTACGAGAAATGAGAAGAGGAAGAAAATTCCTAGTGATCCTGACCGGAACTGCAAAACTAATTTGACTTAACAGGTCCAAGGAGTCTATTTCACCATTAATTAGTCTCTGTATGAAAATAGCACCTTGCATAGTTCTACGATCAGAAAGAGAAGGAAGGTTTAGTAATAAAAGTCTATTGCGATAAGGTCGTAATCTAATATTAGGATTCCAATTTAAACTACGAAGAGCAAATAACAAGAATTGTTTCTGCACCGACTCAATCCTATCTTGATAAACCCTATACTGGGGATTTCAGACAAGAGATCCGTACTCAATGATAGGACGAACCAGTGAGACGTACAAAGTTTTGGTAATGAAGGGATCGTTGAACTCCTTCGACCAGCGTTTTATAAATCCCAGAATACCCATGGCCCTATTTACAGCAGACAGAATATGCTTATCAAATTTTAGTTTAGCATCAAGCAGAACCCCCAAGTCATTCACAACTTCAATTCGCTCAAGAGGAGTGTTATATAAAACATAGTTATTTACATGGGAAGAACCCCTACAAAAGGTCATAATCTTACACTTATTGCAGTTGAGATGTAACATATTTACTCTGCACCAAGATACAAGACGATTAAGGTCACATTACAACAGTGACATTGCAGGACTATCATTAAATGTCAGGCAAAGCTTGACGTCATCAGCGTAGATAAGTACACGGGAATGCTCAATAACAGAAGGAAGATCATTTATAAGCAAAGTGAACAATAGAGGACCCAAATGACTACCCTGGGCACACCAGAAGGAACTTGGACACATTTAGATACAAAGCCATTATAATAAACATTCTGAATTCTGTTGGAAAGGTATGAGGTGATCCAATCAATTAGGCTATGAGGAAACCCTAAAAGATTAAGTTTATATAATAAGAGGTGATGACTTTCTGAGTCAAAAGCAAAGTCAAAATCGGTGTAAATGACATCTGTTTGCATTTTATTCTTGAATCCTTTAATTACGATAGAAGAGAACTCCAATAAGTTAGTAGAAGTGGACCTAGATTTCACAAATCCAAAATGGTAAGGTGAAATTATAGATTTACACAGATGTTGCAGTTGAGAAGTTATGATTTTTTCAAATGCTTTCGGGATCGCAGACAATTTACATATACCGTGATAATGTTGATTTGTTCACTTTTTTTAGGATAGGTATAATGTGACTTTTTCCAGATTTTTGGAAAAGAGCATGAGTTTACGGACAATTCAAACAATTTAAAAAGCGGTTTACAGATACTACTAGCACAATACCTTAGCACACAACTAGGCACTCCATCCGGACCTGCAGAAAAAACAGGTTTTATAGCCAATAGTTCCCTTAAAATAGAGCTTTCAGTAATTAAAGGACCAAAAATACAATTAGATGAATATAACTAATAAGGATAAGAAGAGAAATTTTGAAAACTTGGAACAGAATATGTCGTTTGAAAAAAGTCCGCAAATAAATCGGCAATACCAGGACCATTAGATACTGTCATATTCTCCAAAGACATAAATGATGGCGATGACGCGGATCTACGCTTCAAGTTAACGAAGTCGTTAAATCGTTTTGGATCACGCTGAAATCTTATTGTGCACCTACTCAAATAATTATTATAACACTCATTGTTATGAGTGCGAAAAGCAGCTTGAGCAACAGAATAGCGGAAAAAATAAAGAGAAGAGCCAGTTTCCCCGAATTTTTTGTAAAGTCTCGTTTCTTAGTAAACTATAAGGGTTTATCGGACAAATGTGGAATTCTTGATGGAACACAATCATCAAGTAGCGAGTTCAAAGTAGAATAAAAAAATTCAACCGCTATATCCAAGTTCGTTGACAAAGAAAGTTGCGACCAGTCAGTTTGAGATATAAGCGGGGCAAGTTTTTCAAAATCGGTTTTCCGAAAACAACCAGAACGCTCACCACAACGTACACTAGACTCTGACGCAATATATGGGAGCTTTGGGCGAAGATATGGGAGATGTTCTCGATAGAGAACATGAATCTGGGTCTAAAACAAAAATAAGGTCTAGAGACCTGTTTAAACAATTTGGAATACCATTGATCTGAGATTTGAAAATAATATTTTGAAAATAATACCGGAATAATTTGCTTTTATTCAAAATGGGTAGCGGGTCGAGCACACTCGACTGTAACTTTCTTACTTGTTTTTAAATAACTTCTACAATTTATATCTGATCGTAACCAAATTTTCAAAATTCTTAAATACTATAAACATTATTGTATGTACCAAAAATCGCTCTAGCATCAAAATTATGCTTGTTATTCGATTTTAGTCAATTTTCAGCAGCGGAAATAGGTGTGACAAAAATTTTAAATATATTTGATCTGCATGCAAACATAGCAAATGCTGTCGAAAAATAAGTTATAGATAGCTCTATCTCTTATAGTCTCTGAGATCAAGTGTTTCATACGGACAGACAGACAGGCAGACGGACAGACATGGCTACATCGACTTCGCTTTTGAGATGGATCAAGAATATTTATACTAAATGGGGTCGTAGATGCCTCCTTTTACCTGTTACATACATTTCCTGCCGGCACAAAGTTATAATACCCTTCCTATGGGTAGCGCGTATAAAAAGTAGAAAATAATAAGAGAGTAATGTATAATAAAGATGTTTATTCATGGGTAACTAAATAAGTTCGTTCGATCATTTTCAGTACAGTGGACTAGATCCTTCGATTTCGTTCATCCATCTGCAAATCAAAATACTAATCGTAGGTAGAACATGCGAATAATAGCGAAGAACAAAATTGAACAACTGACTAAAAATCACTGCTCACCTTACAGCATATTTATTCTTTTTTCTATGATGAACGAACAAACCGTAATTCTTATTAAGTATAATAGTTCATAGTTTTCCAAATAAGTACTGAAACAATAATACATTAACTTACGAGTATGTGAATAAAAAACAAACTCAATTCTTTCTTTTATAGGAAGAAGAATTTAATTGTTAATAAAGAATATAAAATATAGCAAAATTTTTCTTTCGCTATTATTATATTTTCGATAAAATATTCAAAGTAAAAATAACTCTTTATCTCACATGGTGATAGAAAGGAAGAGTATTGTTATTAAAGTGTCTCTTTTAGGAATATGTCACAGAATTTATTTCAGGCAGCGTAACATGCCACATTTCGGGTGCAACACCTGCAGCATTCTCATGCTCAGCTCAGTTTCCTTGCAATTTAAACCTTATTCGTTACGCTTAGAGTACAAAAAACCACAAATGCTAATATTTCTGTCAGAGCTTTGCCACAGAACTCGACAGTTGTGAAGGTGGCAGGAGAAGGGGTTTGGTTAGAGGCTGAAAAGCACTTTGGATTTCAATTTGTGCAAAACGAAATATTTCAGCTGAGCTCTTTCCTTGCATCATGCTGCTTTAATCTTCTGGATTTCTCAAAAAAAAAAAAAAAAAAATGAATACTAAGGCAAATAGATAAACAAGCAAAAGGAGCAACCAAACCCGAACAGAGTGCGCGGCACGCGCATGTTATCCTTCGAGGCACCTGGTCCAGATACAGATACAGCTACAGCTATAGCTACAGCACCAGCATCAGCTCTAGCTTCAGCCTTAGCTTCAGCTGCGTCTCCGACTCTAGTGCCAGTTGCAAGCTCTTTGGTATGCATGAAATGTACGCGACGCCAAATTTGTTGTGCGACGAGGCGAATGCGCAAAATGCTCTCTGAGTGAATGGGTATGAGTGCGGCTCTGACTGAGTGTATGTGTATGTGCACCCACACGCACGTACACACACACACAAGCACACAAACACACTCATATATATACATATATTTTCCAATTCTTATTGCACATAAATTCGCACGTGGTGCGACTGTACGAGTAATCAACGAGGAGGACACTTTACTCCTTCACTTCGCTCTATATTTTTTATTTTACATACTACGCTGTGCTTTCCTTTTTTAATATCCAGCGATGCCACTGCTCGGCTAGCATTGGCTCATTAATCTTGGTAATGATGCTGCCCAGCAAATTGCATTTCAGACAATGAATGAAAATAAAAAAAAAACAGAATAATAGGAACAACAACAAGAACAAATTGAGCTCAACGCAAAACTCAAAATCAGTCAAGCAAAAGCCAAAGACGAGCCAGAGCATGCTACGAGTAATGAAAATGATAAGAAAATTTCTGCAGCAATGCACAAAGAAAAAGTGAATGGAGAGCAGCGCGAGAAATATAATTAAAATACCTTCCATCATTAGTTTTGGAAAATGGTTTGCGTGACAGTTTTCTGGGCTGCTGCAGCCAAGCACAAAACTGAGATAAGTGAAAGGACACCGAACAACAACTCCCCCCGCGCCCTCCCTCTACAATAAGAATTGTTATTAAACGGAAGAAGGACTATCACTGGGTAAGCATCAAAAAAGTTAAATTAAGGCGACACCCAGAAGAGGAAACATAACGGGAAAAAAGTGATAAAAAAAATAAAGAAAGGCACAATTTTCATTAAAATTAGAAACAAATCAATATTTTTTTTCTTGTGTTTTGCTAACAAAAAATAAAAACAAACCGGAGCAAAAGCGAATCAGAAGTCAAGCAAAACAAGAAACAAGGATAATTAATGATTTTTGTGTGCGCTTATCTTGCGGCAGGAGCTAAAGAGAACCATGGAAGGCAACGACGACGACGACGGCAACGGCAACGTCAGCTGACAACTTTTGGCCATTGTCTGGCATTATCTTTTTGCTTGCTCGTGCGCTGAGGGTGGTGTGTATATGTGTGTGTGTGTGTGTTAAGCCAAGCAAAAAAGGTAAGCGACAAAAACTTGCAGCCACATTTGACCAGGACGCGCGGCAGGACATGCGCCTAATCTTTAAATTCAAATCTCATTCTCTTACTTTCCTTCCAATTTTCATCTTCTCCCCTGCCCTACTCGTATTTCCTCTCCTTTCGCTGGTGACTTGTTTTGTTGTTTTGTAAATTAAGAGAATCGAGCTGACTTTTTGTCCTATGTTCCATTGTTTGATTACAATTTAGCATTTCGTGACTGAGGCCCGAATGAAGGATCTATTTGTTGTCGCGTAATCTTGTGCAATCACTACAAAACGGCAATAAATCAGGATTATGCGAATGTGGCGCGATGCGTGTGATACTCGTATGCCCATCGAGCATAGCCACAGTCAAAGTTAAACCCAAAGCTGAGTCCAAGTCTGATTCCGCTTTGGCCTGTGTGCATAGTTCCTAGCACCTTTTGTATTGACTCCCGACAACCCTCGCGCCAGTATCTCATTCCATTGCCATCCCTTTCCATCGCAATCTTATGCCTTCCTCATCCCTCTTCCATCCCATTCCATCACCATCGCTATCGTCAGTGCTCTCGGGCTGTGTGCGTGCGGAGTTCGTGCCATGATTTATGTTTGTAAATTTGAATAATTTATAATTAAAAATGCTTTGCATAGACTTTGGTTACTTAATGTCGTTGACTTTGCATGCATTCCTTTTCGGCCCATTGCTCGTTTGCCCTTGTCTCAATTTTATACCCGCTATCTATAGGTTAGAAGGGTATTATAACTTTGTATCAACAGGAAATGTATGAATCCAACCTCATAAAGTATATATATTCTTAATCAGCGTCAACAGCCGAGTCAATATAGCCATATCCATCCGTCTGTCTAGATCTCAGATTTCAAATTTTTGCCACGGCCATTTGCGCCCGTAAAAATTGCGAATAATAGTTATAGTAAATAATAAAATTAAAACTATAGTATTTATGATTCCTGAGAATTTTGTTGTTATCGAATAAAAATTATAGAAGTTATCGAAGAAAAACTTTTATATGGCAAATTACGCCTACTAAAATCGAGTCTTCGGTACTTTGGCGGTATATATTTGGTATATTTTAACATCTATGGAGTATTTTGAATGTATAACTTCATAAATATACCAAATATGAACATCATCTATTTCAATATATTTTCGGTATATTATTGAGTATATTTTAAAAATAATATCGCATTATTTTGCTTTTATTCAAAATAGGTAGCAGGTATATCACAGTCGAGCAAACTCGACTGTAGATTTGTACTTGTTTATTTTCGTCTTTTTTTCCATTTTTTCCGGAGCTCATTCTTTGCCCTGATTACGAGCTTTAATTACTTTTATCCTTTTTGTTATTTTTTTGTTTTGCTTTATTTCTGCTAGGGCATGACATTTTCGAGTCTCTGCCCTTCCTTTTTCTTTCCCCTATTTGAGTTGTTTCCTTTCTTCATTGTTTCAATTTTTATTGTTGGCCAATATTTTAATCTAGTTAGGGCTCATGATGTCATTTGATCTCAAGATACTCTTACCATATATCTAAAGAGAATGGCTGAAACCAATATATTTGATGAATGAATTTAGTTATTTTATTCTCTCAAAACATGCGTTTAAATGCTTCAGCTCAAATCTGTTTATATACTTTCGGCTTCGGTACATATTGAAAGAACTGTGAAGCTCTTTAAAGTACTTTGGATTACACCGTACCCATCTTGCACTGTAAAGAACACATTGAAATGCCTTTCAGCTAAGCAACAAATCACCGATCATACACCACACTTTTCCTATTTTTGCCTCACTACTATTTTCATCTTCCGAGGGAAAAAAAATTAAAACAAAAACTGCGTAAAATAAGGTTAATAAACCTTCGACTTTTGTGAAATTTAATACAATAATTTCCAAATTAAGAAAGTATTTCTCATTTCGAGCCCCCTCAAATGAGTATTGGCCCATAGCTCATAATGCTGTCCAGTTGTCCATTTACTCGTATCTAATGACTTCTCAATCTGTGTCCCCAAAGTGCTCTCCATGTATTCAATACAGCTCTGGAAAGCAGCCTTTCATTCATGGGTGGACTGCTTTTGTCTGAATCCCCAGCAACCGGACACATCGTCAGCTCGTTTGGGGGCTTTGATATATGCGCTTTTCGGGTATGTAAGTCAGTAGCCAGTTGTCGATATTGTTTGTGTTGTTGTCGTTGTCGCTGTGGTTGTTGTGCCGTTGCTAAACCTTGAGCTGAAGCTGCAACAATCATGGAGCAGCACCGGCTGAATGTGAAAAATTATTATGCGTTGCCGTCGCTTTGAGCAGTCGCCGCCGCCGACGCCGCTGCTGATTAAATAAATTCAACCAAGCGACTAGTCGACCATTTCGAAAAGTCTCAGTCTCAGGCGCAGCTACAGCTACAGCTACAGCTACAAAGCTGAGAGCAAATAACCAGCTTAATCTCGAAAAACTTGGCAATCCTCAATCCACGATCCGTTGTGCTGCTGCTGCACCAAAAACTTGCAAACTCAATTGGGAGACGGTGGCCGGTAGATGCTTGAAGGAAAGGGGAACTGCAGGGGAACTACGTAATCCCAGTTGCTCCATCAGTCTTGTTCGATCAATTGCACAAACGCACAGGTTCCTTGCGCGTTTCTTCGTCGCTACTTGGCTCTGACTCTCTGACTCTGGCTCTGACTGGGGCATTGTTAGCAGCTTGCTGACATTTTTTTGCTTGGATCGCATTGGCCGATCTCTCTGCGTAGCGGCATTGCTGCAAAGGATTATGTTTTATTTATGCGCCGCATTGCGAACTTAACTTCAATAAATGTCCAGCAAATATGTGGAGCATGTGTTTCTTGGCAATTTTTGTCGTAAATTTTTATGTTTGACGGCCATTCATTCTGGCAGAAGCTGAAGCTGAAGCTGAAGCTGAAGCTGGAGATGAAGCTGGAGCTGCAACTGTAGCTGAGGTCTCTTTAGAGGCTTCACTTGAAGAAGTTTGCCATTGTCGGCGGTTATGTTCTACATTTCGTCATATTATTCGCAGCATTATTGTCAACTGTCTGTCGAATTGGCCGGTAAAAAGTGACTTTGACCAGCAGCAGAAGCAGCAACAGCAACAACAACAACAACAGCAAATACAGCAAAGCGAATAACACAACAAAGGCAACGACAAGCTTCGGTTCGATTCCTTTAGCGGCGCATCTGAGAAAAGTGGCCTTCAATTGCCTGTCGCTAAATTGTGAAATGCAATTACCAATCGCAAAATTTAGATATGCCCAAATATACGCCCACAATACGCCAGAACCAATTGTAATATGAAAACCCAATTATCGAGTCTGCCTATAGGCCATGGAACTGCAACTGCAACTGCAACTGCAACTACGACAGACACTGGCCCCACCAGTTCTCTGGCTGAGTGACGCTTTTGTCTGTAATTGACTGTGGTTTAATTATAAAACGCCTCTTTCTCAATTGGCTTGCAATATGCAAAACCGCATCCGAGCCCCGATGAGAATGCTCGCCAGTCGACGCATTGGCCATCTCTTGTTGTTAGCCGGCCTGTCGGAGTGTTGGCCTTTTGGTTTGTTGGTCTGTTAATTTTACACTCGCATAAAATGCATTATCAATACATTTAAACCATTGTCAGGTTGCCCACCTGACCCCACTTCTCCTAAATCACAATAAACACTCGGGTTCCATTTCTGTTGCACCATAAAATGTTGTGCAAAAGCAATTATGATTTTGTCAATCGGCAATGTATCCAAAAGATAGACGTTCTCTCTCTCTTTCTCTCTCTCTCTCTTGCTTTCTCTTTTTTTTGCTCGCAACTTTTGGGGATGCTTGTGTGCAATTATAATAGCTGTGGCTTGGAGGTCTGGGAGTCGAGTGGGCCATTTTCCTGGCCCTCTGATAAGAATGCCATTTCTGACATGGTCATTGCATAATATATTATACATTTTGCAATTATTGTAATTTACGAATGCACTTTTAATATTTTTATTTACGGTAGAGTGTTGGTCGATTCTTGATATTTGATATCGGACAGTTCAAACTTTGCTTTGTTTGTACGAATGTCAGTTGACTTGCTCTTCCACATTCGCATCGTTTAGTTTGTTTTGGTTTTTAAGTACAACAATTAAATTTTCTAAACTTCTTCTTTGGCAATTGCAAAGAAAAGTGAATACACAACGAATATTACAAAAATAGCTTTTGTTCTTTTATCCACCACCCATAGACAATCGCAGACTCTGTATAACTTCTGCATTTTCTTTCTTTGATTCATCTGTTCTGCGACTCTCTGCGAACTTGCGTTTCTTTCCCTTTCGTCCTAAATATATTTAATATTTTCTTTATTTCATCTGCTTCTTCTCTGCCCTTGAGAGCGGACTGTCGACTATGACGAGAACATTTTTTGAAAATAGCTGAACTTGAACTAGAGTTATTATATAACATATATATTAATGGGAGATCGAGAAGCTAAACAAACAAAGACTGCTAGCAACGATAAAAAGTGATGTTCAAGTTATAGCTCTATCTGGTATAGTTAAACATTGCTAAATCAAATCGACTGTTTAAAAATATATATTCTTCATAAGGATCCTGCCTTCTGCTTGTAGCATATATATTATGTTAGCACAAATTTATGATACCCTTCTAGCATAAAGAAAATCAAAAAATCAGATGTCTAATTATCAATGTTATGTGTCAAATCCTTGGGGTCTTTGCAGACGTCGGAATGTCGCAGGTATCAAATATGTTGAAGGGTTGCTTGGGGTCATTCCACACTCATGATCATAACTATATTCATAAGACGCTTCATCACCCTTTCAACCCGACAAACAAACACTTAGGAAAGGTGGTGTTTCATGCTGGGCCAGTTTATCCTAAAACTCTAAGACCACTCTGCTGAATCGACTGCACTAATTTAGCAAGCGTTGAATTTCACTTGCTGGCATTTTAAAATCCCTCTCAGGGTTGACATTAAGTAAATTATATTTAATATTTTAATAGACTTGCGCATATCAAATATAAGTGTATAAAATTTGTGCAATTACATCTTCGTGTGTGTGCGTGAAAGTATGTATGTGCCTTTGAGTATATTGTAATTATGTAATTTTCATATGGATGTGATTTAATTACCGTAATGGGATTTGAGTCGAGCCTAAGAGACTGAGGCACACACAGTGTGTAATAAAACACTTAATATGATGAATGATGAATGAATCAGCAAAGGGTTCGCTGGCCCCAGGAAAAAATAAGAATAAATGAGGCAACTGAACGCTGTCTCTGCCCCTGGGAGAATTAAACACGTTGCAACTTCTCTATCTGCTCTGCAGTTGCATATTCGTAGTTGTAGTAAAACTCGTCCATATGTGTGACTTCCCAGGCGCTTTTTGCTTTGGCGCGTGCGGCAAATTGAGCCAATTTATTAAGAAAGCAAAACTGGCTAAACACAAAATAAAAATGATTCGCAATTTGAAGCGTAGAACGAGTATAACTGACATTTGGTGGAATTTTAGTTTAGTGACAAGAGAGGGAGAGCTGCAAGTCGGGCAAATTGCGTTTCGTTATGCTGTCAATGTCAAAAGAATTTCAGGTATTCCCTTTTTTGTAGAGTAGGGAGGAAGGGCTCGTGTTCTCTAAATCGAAAGTCAAAAAAGTTAAATTATTCATAGCTAAAAAGCAATTTGAAAGCGGTACGCGACGTCGGGCGACGACTGCAAAACTTTTGTAAAACGCAGTCAAATTGCAATTAGCCTTTTGTTGTGCCGTCTTAGCCAAAATGGTTTTCGTTGATGGTTGCACTTTGTTGTTGGTGTTGCACTTTGATGCATGCGTGCCGGAGTCGGCACCATTCCACGCAAGGCATGCAAGGCTCGACTCAAATTTTCTTCTTGGCTCGACTGACAGCAATTTTCCAGTTGTGAATTATGTGAAATTTGCTGGCTGCCATGGCTAATGGAAATGATTGCCAGCTAAAACGCAATGCCGGCGGGAGGTTCAACTTTGTTTGTGGTTCTCCGTGTTGTTGTTGTTGTTTCTGCCTGTCAGTTGGCTTTAATTTAATTTTGCACACGAATTATAAATGAAATCAGCAATAAAAATAACAAAAACAGAAAAAACAAAATCGAAAAAAACAGAAAACAAACGCAACCAACAACTGAAAAGAACAAAACATGACCAGCTGGAGTTGAATTGAGTAGAGTTGAGATAAGGGGAAGTGAAGCGAAGTAAAATACGTGCAGGGGGAAATGTGACGCCAACAAGCGCAAAGAAATGTAAACAATTCATTGAATTTGCAATTACACGCACATTTGCCACACACACACACACACGCACACACACTCAGACAGCGATGCGTGTAATGCTTGTTGCCTGCTGTTCAAATGTACACACATACTTTCCCATATACATACATACGTAACATACATATACATATATCTGCACATATGTACATATGTGTGTATAATACTCCTCGTGTTTTTGTATTTTGTATTTATATGGAATGCATCTCACAGACACGCATCATATATCCGTACTTATGGCAAGTGTGCCACATAGACCAGGAATACGCAGGGTATGCGCTGTGGGAGGCCGTAACAATGCCATTTAATGTTTGCACACGTCATGACTCGCGATACGCTTTTATAATCACAAACCATTTATAAACAAATTCGTCTGCTTTTTTCGTTTTTTGAATAAAATATTATGTACTTTTTTATACATGTGTATGTAGTATATAATCCATATAGATATATGTTCATATATCGACTATGAAGTCATTTATACATTACACAATTAATAATTTGTTAATTGAAAAACGGTCGAACAGAATTAAATGGATTCACTTTAAGAGACCTGCTGTCATCTATTCCTCAAAATTATGTAATTTTCATATATATACATATATGTTTGTATATCGAATATAATAAATGTCGATTTAATAAATGTCGTATCCCCCAAGAACGAATTAACATGCAAAAAACTACAGTAAAGTTTTGATTTTAAGAGACTTGCTCCTTTTTGCTTCACATACTACCATATATTCCCATAGCAACTTTAATAAAGAAAAAATATACAAAATGCATGTACATATCTATTCAGTATCTATGTTAGAGAAGCTATCAATGAACTATTGCTTTGAAAATTGATTTTCTCATGCTATAGATGGAACCTCATACAAAAGTTGTGTTACAAATTTATATTGACTCCTATTACGACCGATATTTATTTAAAATATGAGGTGTATATAAGTTTGAAAGTTGTAAAATATATCAAATTAATAGACCACAATAATTGATATAGTACTACATTCAAAATATACCATAGCGTTAAAATATACCAGATTGATAATCAAAACAGCATCCAAATTTTATGTGACAAAAATTCCGACTCTGGTACAAAAATAACAAGTGCTAAAATCCTCCTTCTGATTCTTACATATATGTAATTCCTGGTTCCAAGGTTATAATATTCTTCCACGCTATGGGTAACGAGTATAGCATTTTTTGAGCATGGACTAAATACGATAAGCATGACTAAAGTTTGATAACAATTGCATCAAAAAAGTGCTTGTAGAAAATACAACTACATACATGTAATAAGTTCATAATACAGTTTCCAGTGTTAAGCTGTTAATTTCTCTCTTATATTTGGAATCTTACCACATCTTGTACATAAATTAAATGTATTGTTGATGCGAAAGGATTCATTAAAAATGTTCTGTAGTATTCCATTACTCTCGTTGAAGTTGAATGCCAAATGCAGTGTGCATTAAAGTTCAGTCGAAAAGTACTGCAACTTGGATGATTAATGGCCAAAAGTCATCTGAACTATTGGATTGGTCCAAGAGGGATGTAGGAAGTGAAGTGTTGAGCAATTATTGTCTAAAGCCTGGGAAACATTAAGAATATCTGGCATACGTCAATCAAAAGTCAACTCGCGATAGGAGTGCATAATGGAAACATTTTGGCCATTAGACTTGGGTGCAAATGCCAAATTAATAAAATCAAAGCGAGCGACGAGAATTTAATAAAAACTTCGAGAAACAAGTGCAACATACGTAACTATTTCTACATGCGGAGATGATGGTTGAATAGAGGATGATGGTTGGAAATAGAAATGGTAATGGAAATGGAAATGGTATAGAAAGTGGTGGTGGTAGTGGTGAAGCAAATAAGATTAATGATTGCAATAAATCCAGTGACAGACGGGGCAGACAGACACACTAATAGTGCCACCAGCAAGGACATAAAAGGATACTCTTCGGCTTCTGCTACTGCTACTGCTGCTGCTGTTGCTAACAATGGTGTAAGCGAGTTCAAGAAATCGGGGCTAGCTTAAAGACCACCAGCAGGCCCGACCAAGCCCAGTCGAGTCCCCGGTCCGCAGTCCCCTGTCTCTTGCCCAATATGAGCTAGGACTAACGTACCATTACGCTGATTAACACACGCGCCATCGCCGGCAGGGGTTGCTCCCCCTGCCCGTAACCAACCACTATAGTACTGCTCCTGCTGATAAGGTCGCGCAACATGCCATAAGCTGCCCGGCTGCCCGGCTGCTCGACTGCTCGGTTGGCCGACAGCTCCGATTGCTACCCGGCTGCCGTGGATTGCTCATTTGGTCGTCCTTCGTCCCCGTGGGGTGCACACAGTGACGATGGGAGAGATTGGTAGCGAGAGAAATTCATCATCTTGCTGTGCCGCTGGTGCCATATCCTTAAATCTAATTACGACTTAATCGACGCCAGTGGCGACAGTTGCAACGAAAACGAGCCATCGCCATCGCCATCGTCAGCAACCACCGAGCAACCCCGGAGAAGCTTATGACGCTCAATTGATAAAGTCAAACTCCCGGCACCGTCACATGTCCTACCATAACCCCAGACCCCCTCTATCTCTCTCTCTTTGTCTCTCATTCTCTGCTATTTCTAATCCTCAGTTCCCCCAACTGTGCCTCCCAACAGCGTCGCTTACATGTGTTAATCACAGTCGGCGTTTGGTAGTCGCATCGCTATTGTCTTTTGTCGTCGCCTCTGTCTCGACGCATTGTTAGTTTTAATTGCCCAAAAAGCGAACCAAAAGGGTATTTAATACTTATTCACTTGAATAATTTAATTTTTCACTGAGCATGTCAATAAAATCCAGTCGAATAATTTTGCTTATTTATTTACCAAAATGAACCACGAATTTTGTTAAACGAATATTTCTCATATAAATTGTACAGTTTTCCAACATAAACATTATTATATTCAAACTTTAATATAATGAATTTAATTAATTCAATAATAATTACAGGAGAGGCAATAATAAATTTGAATTTGAAGGTATGTATTATAAAATATATAACTAAAAAATTATATCTAATAAATTATTGTATCGTTAGTCGAGACAATAAACGACACACAAAAGCTGCCAAAGTTGGATGGTAGCCATTAAATGTATTTACGCATGATAGATAAGTAACTGTTGAAGACTTCAAACGTATCGCAAACATATTTACAGTGTAGACACAGTGTTGCTTGTTTCGCTTATCGAAATAAGAGTTAACATTCTGCGTTAGTTTTGTTTTTACATATTGCCTGTTGTCTCTGGTCTCTTGTCTCTTGTCAGCTGTGTGTTGTACTCGTTGGGTGTGTCGTGTGTGAATTGTGTGTTGGCTTGTCTCAACACAGCTTTTGTTTTCTAACACCCGCAGCGACACACATGTGCTCACATTCACTCCTGCATGCGTATGTGTGTGTGTGTGTGCTGTTTGCAAATATCGCTGCATACGTGTGGGCGTAAATGAATAAAATGGCTGGAGCCGCCGAAAAACGATAAATTCAATCGAAAATCGTTACATGTCAATGCATTAATCGGCCATAATCCCATTATGGTGCAAGGATATGCCAGCAACTCCTCTCTCCTCCCCTCTCTCTCTCTCTCTCTCTCTCTCTTACTGTGCTCTCTCTCTCTCTCATTGCGGCGCGTGAAAAATATTGTTACGCATCCTTTTGTTGTTGCTGTTGTCCGCGTGTCGCATTTGATATTCATGCACGCGCATATTTTGTTGTTCTTGTTGCTGTTCCTTTTGTTTGCCTGTTTGATGTTTGTTTTGTGCTTTCCGAACGGTTTTATCTGCGGCTCAGAGTTCGAGCTTTTGACGATGCCACCGCCACCGCTCCGACGCTCCGCCGCTTCGTCGCACCACAGCAACACCGCATCACCGCACCACAACGTCACCTACCACACCGCCAATCGACGTCGTTGGCGGCGCATTTGACAAATGGCTTCTGTTGCAGGACTGCTAGAACAGCGGATCTGGGATTGGGGTTGGTGGCTTTACCGGGATTGCAGGATTGGGAGATTGGAAACTGAGGATTGCTGGATTGCTGGATTGGTGGATTGTGGAGCTGCCAGATGCTCTGCACTTTCATTTTGCTCTCATTGTTGTTTTACATGTGATAAAAATAACATCTATTGTCCGCGCATTGCATTATATGTATGGTATTATAGCCTTACACTGCTCATTCTGATCCAATCGCTCGCATGCTGGCTGCATTTGCTGCAATGAAAACATCACCACCAGCATCGTCAATATAAACAACAACAGCAACAACAAATAATATTGGCATTAAGCTTCACTGTAAGCTAACATGGTGCCGAAGTAAATGCGGTGCGGTAACAGGGAAGTGAACCCTTCAACTATACATAATTCGGATCTATTTAATATGTTTATAAAAAGTATTTCAAAATTTGGCTTCTAAAGCAATTAATAAAACTTAACAGAAATATGTATTGAGTATGTGTTCTAAATTATATTAACTAAATGCATATTACATAAAATAATAAATTTATTTATGATATGATATAACCATTTGTTGGTGCACGGAGATAAAGCTTGTATTGAATGGAAGGGGAAATTTCAAAATAAACTCTACTTTTTATTTATATTTGAAAACCTTGAAATCTCGAAAAAAAAACTTTTAGAAATCGAAAACGTGTTGTAGTTGTGATTTGGTATTTATGGTATATATTGAATTTAACGAAATAAGGTTATACCAAAGTTACCTTTTGGTATATATTTGTCCATTAAAAATTAGATTATACTTTTAGTAATTAAAATAAATTTTATTTTACTGCACCACTGCAGCTCTTTCATTTTGTTGTATTTAATAAATATCTAAATTAGATTTAGAGATAGGTTTTATATAAAACTAAAAATGGTGTCTCTTAGTTAGAATCCATGAAATAAGTACAAGTGTACTATGCACTTTGGCATAATTTTGTATATGATAAACAATCTAATATGTTTCTGTATAATTTACAATTTAAAAGTCTCAATACAATAAACTTAATATTAAAAAAAACGAATAAGTTCAATACATTTAATTTTAAATTAATTCATAATATAAAAATACTTTACCCTACTAACCCTAAACACAACTTCATCAAAACAGAACATTTCACGTAGAAACAATTGTTAGATTTGTAAGTTTGTGAAGTCTTAACTTTGATACTTTTTCAATAATACACTAACACACAGAAGTACAAAAATGTATTAATATATTTCAAGGAAAGCTGCAACTTGAACTTGGCCCCACGTCATATATCAGAAATCATAAGCTTCACGCGACAACAAATAAAAAAGAAGCATGAAATTGTAATAATTCCAACAAACCGACAGGCTTGGCCTAGTATGTTTCTGCCTAGGGTGAGAGTTGGTGGAGATGGGAGTGAGGATGAGGATGGGATATGGATGTGGATGCGGATGTGGATGTGAAAAAGGAAGGGGAATCGGATGAAGCACGACGACATTTGAACGCATAAAAATGCCAGAACCGGTGCGACGTTGTGCCCTGAGGCCGATTTTTGCTACTTTATATCCACTTTATATGCTCACAGGATGTCCCAATTACTTTGAGACGCACACAGGCACACACATAGAGACATACATACACACACACAGAGAGACACACGCATACATATATACCGAGATATGATGCGATGCGAGTGTGTATCGTATTTCAAGTCAGCCATGTGCGAATAGAACTTAATCTGCAACAAAATGTCGCCAAAGGTGGTTGCCAGGACGAGGCCGTGTCGGCCGATTACTTTCTATATTTTCTAACGTCTTTTACTCACATACGGCCCTCCTGCATGTGTACATGTGTGTTTCAGTGTGTGTATTCCATATAGCTACATAATTTTTTTCTCATACTCGGAACGTTGCCATCGGAGGATTTGTGACGGGATTTCCTTTTCTATTATTGGCATTAGGCATGTCCTGTGTGTGTTATGCATTTAAATTGCGTATTTTTCTCAGCGATTTGTCTGCTTATCGTCGGGTCGTAGTAAGCATGGGGCGTGGCCAGAAAGTAGCACGCAGTGGAGAGCAACCAAAAGCGGACTAAAATTTCTTAATGTTTATGGGCGCAACGTTTTTCATTAAATTTTTGCCTTTTTTGCCTTTAAGGAAGCTCAGAAACCTGACTCCAACTACTTTATGATGCCAGCTGAAAAAAATGAAAGTAGAATGTGCGCTATTATATTACTCGACCTCGACAGCTTGATCCTTAAAATCCTTTTTTTAAATACACAGCAATTTTTATGTAATTTTAAAACAAACAAACAAACGACGAGTCGGCCAAATGACTATCATGCCCATCCTGGCATGGTACATTACACTCGCTTGCAATCCTAGAGAGAAAGAGAGAGAGAGAGAGAGAGAGAGGAATGAGTAGACCCGCATTATCCTTTTATCCGTTCGTCGGAACTTGGCCAGCACTGGCCACGTTATCAGACACAGCAGCGACCACAGCAAATGCTCAACCCTTCTCATTAGAGGATTTTGAAGGATAAAGCGCGACGCTCGGCGCTTTGTTGTTGAGTGATACTTTGCCTTAGCCTTGCTTCTCCAATGTGAATGAGAAGAGTGGAGTGGAAGTAGATGCAGTATTTGCTGCCTTGCCGCTGGCCACTTGGTCAGCAATAGTTTGCCTGTCCTGGTCATGTTCAGATGTGTCGCTGTTGTTGTTGGTGATCCTGGGAGTCCTGCCTCTCCCGCTGCTGCTGGCAAATTCAAGGGTTACATTTCCGTGTTTGTTTATTCAAACGGAAGCAAAGTCGTGCTGTTATAACGCCGGAGTTCCTGAGACCAAAGCTACAGCTTCTGCACATCTACATGAACATCAACTACATCTACATTTGCAACCTCTCATCCACATTCACATTCACATCCTTTGCACACTTTGTTGAACATACCCTTTCACTGTCTCAACCCTCCCTCATTGTTGTTGTTGTTGTTACTGTTGCTGCTGCTGCTACTGCTGTGTACATGCAGACGATCAAAGCTCAGAGCAATTAATCATTTCGTTTGCCCTTTACACCCATTTATTCAACCTGAACGCCCCAAAGAGCTAGCTGGCAACTTGCTTTTCGAATAGTAGCTGCGACAACAGCGGGTATCCCTCGTCGATAAGCCTTGTACCTTCCCTTCCCCCTTTCCCCGTTGCCTGTGGCACCTCCTCAGCAGCATTCAAATGGATTGTGGCATCAATCGCCTGCCTAAGCAACATTTTTGGCGCTCATTTCGCTGTCGCATACAAAAATCTCGTACACTTCCGGACCAACCAAGAATGGCCTAGTTCTGACTGCTTAAGAGGCAAATACCCTTTGTTTCTCATTAAAAATATTTTATATACATCTAAATTTGTTTATCGCTGCCTACATATATAGAAATAAAAATTCATTAAATTACTGGTAAATGAAATTCATTTCCGAAGACCTAATGTGTGTATAGGATATGAAAGAAAAGATCTAGTCGAAATATTAAATAATATTCACGCGCTTTTTTCGGCTTTAAAAGGTGTGATAATTATTAGTACGTTTTCTGGATCAGCCGCTCTATATATAATAATAAAGTCGCTATACCCCATTTTGCCCTACGCAATTGGCAATCGCATGGAGAATCTAACACAGGCTTGTAGTTTCTCATCTTTGAAATCGTTAGACAGCCACTGTGCGAGTATCTGGGTAATGGCGTCCCGCCCATTTTGACGGTCCACGGGCCACGGCTCACAGCCCGCCCTCTAAGGCTTGTGCTCTTCTCTCCCTAAGTGCCCGCCTTGTGTCCGCCCGTGACTCTGATACTTGCCTTGACTTTTGGGTATGGCTCGCACATGCCTTTGCACTGGGGGCGTGGGCTTGCTTTTATACTAATGGGGGCGTGGTGTGGTACTCGTGATGCCATAATGAGCTCAATTCTCAAAGAATGTTGTTGCGGACTGTACACAGCCTCAGATGAGCTTTGCTTTACTGCGCCTTGCTTTGGTCCACCTACTGCTACAGGATCCCATGCCATACCACAACTGGCATCAATGGCGTCAATTATTTCATTGTCGTTGTTCTCTCATATCCGTTTGTTGTTGTTGCTGTCTTGTAACTGATGACGCTGCTTTTCGCAGCGTTGAAAATTTTCTGCTGATTTTGCATTAAACGATTTTGATGTCTGTGCCATTTTTTCAGTTGCTGTTTGCCTCAATGATTGCTGCACAATTATGTTGTTGGTTTTGTTGCTTTCATTACTCGTACTGTGCAGTTTGACAAATTTGACAGCACGAAGAGTTTATAGTGAGAGAGGCCACCAAATAGTACGGGGTATTTCTTCGCTTCTCAACGAACTTTCGAAGTTACGCAATTCGTAACAGTTTATTTTGTTTTACGTATTAATCTTAATCAAGCTATAATCTTAAGCGAATTATAATTATAGTTATTTTAAATTATTATTTTATTGCAAATGTTAAAATATATTATCCAAAAGTTTTGAGAAAACTATTAATTATTCGATATATCTGTCGTAAATTTATTATTTAAACAGAGAATTTCATTTATTTATGAATGGAATAACTATGGAATATTTTGAATGTGATACTATATCGATAAACAATATGCCGTTTGGTATATTCGTTGTATTTTTGTAGCATAAATTTTGGTATATTTTGAGAATAAAACCGCAATATTTTGCTTTTATTCTAAATGGGTATCACAGTCACTTTCTTACTTGTTCCTACCTTCTAATTGCGTGATGCAGTTTTGTTGTAAACATTTGCATCATAGAACTGCATCAAGAAACTACATCATTGAAGAAGTTGCACTTGGACTAAATAATAATATGTACTGGATAAAAGGCGACGCTTAGTTCATGCTAAGTGCATCTGCTTGAGTGATGCGATTTGACAATGCAATTGCTTACACCTTAGTCAAACAGCTGTTTATGGATGCACAAGTAAACAAACTCATGCAGAAAATAGGTTAATACCAAAGGTGAAAACAAATCAACCGAAAATATAGAACATAAAAAATAATGCGGCTAAAAGTATGTGTTTTTTTATAACATTTTCTTATGATGAGAAATTATTACAGGTACACCAACATATTTTTTGATGTATGATAAAGGAATACTTTTGACAATCTAAATACACCTGTATACGCTATTTTTATCCTCTCTAACTAAAGAGTAGACCTAACTATTGCGCACTAAATCAGTAAGGGCTAAGAGACAGTCCTTGTTGTACTTGTTCTTGATCGATCTGTTTATTTAGAGTGTTATTGGTCCCATTCTAAAATTATTAAGTAATTATACATCAAATATAAAAAAAATAGGAATATTTAATATTTCCAATATAAAGCGAAATTATAAGCAAGTGAGTCCGGGTGTTAAGTCCTCTGAATATAGAATCAAGGACTCAAATATTTACATTTTATATAATTTAAGAGCTAGTTAACTCTTAACCAGAAGGATAACTGATTTGCATCATGGCTAAAACTTGGAAATTACCTAGAATGCAAAGCAATATACGTACACTTCTATCTGAGCTTCGTTAATAACTTATAAGTCTCCAATGGCAAGAGAACTGGTTTACAGTTACCCATCACATCCCCATCCCTATCCGTATCCGCATCCGGATCCGCATCCTTTTCCACATTCATACATATCCAGCAACATCTCATTCACATAGCTTCATTTCAGACCTGTGTTCGCGGCTTTTTTGCAAAAACTGTCACATTTCAACTCACATTTTTATTTATTACATTTATTATAAGACATTTTGCATGCGCGCATTCGCAAGTGTTGAAATGCAATAAAAGTGAGATGCCAAGCAATAGCGGAAGGAGACACTCCTCACATGTCCTGTTCCCCCTCGCCTCTTTACACGCGTCGTCATTCGACAACCCCAGCACCTCTATCAACTACGTGCATGAATATGCGCACACCTTTTTGCTCCGGTTTTTTCTTTTTCATTTTTTCTTTATACTTTTTTGCACTCGGTACGCAACTCGCATAATTTTACACACGAAGTAATTTTGCAACACCCTCACACAAACAATTGCAACTCCTTTTGAATTTTCACACCAATTTTTCAACTCGACAAACCCGCTCAAAAAAATATAAAATAAAAACAAGAAAAATCCGCAACGCAATTCCATAAAAGGAGCCCAGAGTGAGTGCAGATTGGTGGCGTTGGGTGTGGTAAAAGGGGAAAGCGGAAAGGAGAAAGGGGTTGTGGGTTGTGGGTGACTTTTAACGTTATGCCATAGGAAACGCACGCTGATGTGCGAGAAAAACACATCCGCCGGTTTGGAGGCAGCTAGAGAATTCTCCTCCAATTCCATTGCCCGTTGCCCGTTGCCCGTTGCCCGTTGCCATTTACCAATTCGTGGCCAGCTCGTTGGCTCTGTGTGGAGAGGGGGAGCGGGAGTTCGTCTGTTAGCCCAATTTGAATGCGCTGGCGCATATATCATTCCAGTTGACAGGACAATTCTCTTATCTGCGCAAAGCCAACACAACAGCCGCAGCCACAGACTCGCACTCGCTCTCAGAGTCAGCATCAGTATCAGAGTCGCAGTCGCAGTCGCAATCGCAGTTGAAACAGAAGTCAGAGTTGCCCTTGTCGCGTTGTCCTATAGTCCGTTGTACTATAGTCGCAGCCATCGGATTTGCGAGCTTCCTCTCTACTCACTGCTCTTTCTATCGTCATCATTTCCCTCACCCTGGCGATGTGCATGTCCATACTAAATGAATATTTTAAAAGAAAAATCGCATGCCAATCAATGGGCAAAAGGCATGGTCAATGGGTGGGCCTTAAAGCGCGGTCACTGACTGCTCTTTGCTTTTGATGAACTCGCCGCAGTCATAACAGCCATCTATTAGAGACCTCGTACTCGAACGTGTGACCCATTTATCAAAGCAGCCTCCAAGACAATCAAAATTAACACTGGGTGTAAGGCGGTTAGGTCAATCATAAACTCTTTCTCTCTCTCTCTTTGCTATATCTCATCTACAGTGGTGCAGTCTCTCTCTTCTCTTCTCTGCATCTTCCACATCTCTATGTCTGTAATTTGTACAAGCTGCCGTTGTCGTCGTTGTCATTAAAAAGTCATTTCACCCATATATCATCAGAGCCACGCCCACACCCCGAAACCAAGTTCTGGCATATAAATTACTTTATGATATTGTTTTGAACCTGCGCGACAAATAAGATTGTCACAACCCAAGAACGGGAACTGGATCGGGGTTACAGGAAGGGTCTCTTGCTGACTGAATAGGTCACGGCGTCAGCTGGCAGCATCGAAAATTGAAAGTTCTTTTGGCAAAATGTGTAAACTGTGATTGAGATTTAGTCAAGCGAGCGAAGCGCTTTAACCACACTTATGGCCCATTTGAATATCCTGTGACCGGGCAATAAAAATGTCACAGCCAACCGGCGTTCACACACACACACACACACACACACAACCAATCAGACATTGTTGAGAGTCTCACGTTGAATGGGGGCAGGCACTTCAGTGTCAATTCAATTTTATTTTCATTGTGTCATAACAATAACATAAAATTAAAATAATATAAAAAGGAAATTGAGGATGCACGTCAGAAAATACAAAATACATATGTAAGTATATACACAAATATATAAATACTTACAACAGAGTACAGTTATATCTAAAGAAAAGCCACTGCATATCAACTTGGCATAAAATCGTCAGGCTGTTTGTGCTGTTGCTGAAATTATCCATGCTACATTTTCGTCAGTGACATTGTTAAAAAAAAAGGCAACAACAAAACGAGCAAGAGTTCCGAATAAAACAGGAAACGGAAACACATCAGCGTAACGGAAGTTAAAAAGTCGTCACATTCACATAACAATAATGCCACCGTATATGTCCCAGCAAGACGATTCTCCATTGTTTCGTCCAACTTTGTATGCAGCAAAAGGCACTGCGAATAAGGAACGAGCGGCTGCAAAGGGACAAAGTCATGAAATGTAGCAGGGCACAATTCGGGCGAAGACCATGTAGCGTTCTTTCCCATCTCGATTGCAGTCTTCATTAACCTGCTTTCCCAGTTTGTTATCTAAATTAAATTGGACAAATATTTAAAAAATCTTTAATTTAGTTTTTATGAAAGAAGAACAGTTTTTAGAATAGTCATCATAATTTTCATATTTGTTCAAAAAAAAAATGATGTAACATAAGAACATCGATTTATTTTTTAAGAATACCAGACAATTTACCTATTAAAATCTAAGGGAAACATGCGGATTGAGCTCATAAGTTTTATTTTATGTTATAACTCACTAAGGAATATTACATTGTTAATAAAGTGATTGTATTGAAATTGACAAATGTCTCGTTTCATCTTGGTAAAAATACTTATAAACAATAAATAATAAAAATAAACTCTAACTTGTTTTTTTTTTTTATTTATAAAATCAATATTGTTAACTTCTGTATATTTTAATATTCGAAACCTAGTTAACTCATAGAAAACATAGAATTTATATTGAATTCAATGAAAAGATGTCTCGATTACTCTATTATGAAGAAGAATAAAAACTGGTCTAGTGTCAGAATGGTAGCACATCATTGATGTTAACAATCTGATAACCACAATTTCCCCTCCCAATACACTCTGCACAAACAATCAAATATTCAACTAATACACAGCCAAGCGATAAGAACAACAACAATAACGTCAATAAGCGTAATACAATCGGGGACAATTTTTCAATTTTTCAATTTGGTATGCGTGGCGTATTTAAAATACAATTCGATTAGAAATGCTTTGCTTTTCAAAATAATAAATTAAATTTGTTTCCTCCTCTCTCTGAAATCCCATTGCCAATGCCATTAACACAAGCCTGAATGGAAAGAGTGCGAGAGTATCTTGACGGGGTGCTAAAGGTTGCGAAATTGCGCGACTGCCAGCCAGTTCGGGGAATTCCTGTGGAAACGATCTGGAAAAAGTGCGCTGCTGAATCAATTTCCTCCCGAAGACGGAAAGAAAAAAAAAGAAGGGAGATTTTTACTGCTGGGTGCTTTCTTAAAATAACAAAATTACTTTTTATATGCAGGCGACTTTAGGACTCAGGACACAGCCGCACAAATAACAACAACAGCATGCCATTGACAACCATTAATCATGAAAGCCTGTCAGGGCGGGTCGCAGGCAGGCAGGCGGGCCGGGTGTGGCAAAAGAGGATGGGGCTCGTCTGTGCTTCTGCCTGATGATTGTCCTGTGTTGCAGTACTGTTTTTCTTTTCTCTATTTTTGTTTTTTTGCTTTAAATTTTGCCTTTACATGCTAATGCCTTGCAATGGGGCTCAAGTCATGCTCGTGCCCATGCACAACCACGCCCAACTGCGAAATTGACAAGCAAACCGAGTGCGTTTTGACATGACACTTGCAAGGGACCACTAGCAATAGCAATAGCTGTAGCAGTAGTTGTGGCTATGGCTGGGTCTGTGGCTGAAGCACGGCCAGGACGAGACGCTGAACGTAGGCGTGAGCAGGCAGCATAGGACAAGCACACAGTGACATGAGGCAAGAGGCAGGAGGCAGAAGGCAAGCGACAGGCGACAACGATAGGTAGGTTATGTATGCCATCATTAGACGTGGTCTGTTTGCCACGCCCGTTCTGTTGCTGTTGATGCTATTCTTGCTGTTGTTGCTCACTCGCAAATTGGCAGCACTGCAATGAAGGACCATGTCATGTCACAGGCTAGAGCAATACAACGTGCCTGATGGCCGGTCAAAGTTCAATGCGAAAGCCAAATTCCGATTGTCAAGATGTTACTGCAAGCTACATACACATATGTATGGATATATTTACATGCGAGCATGTGTGCGAGTCGGACATGTCTAATTGCTCAGTTTATGGGGGCTACATGTCATAAAGTGCAAATGCATGCCAAGCACCAACAAGCCTAAAAGCTGGCTATAAAATTTTCTATTGCTGCTTCTAGGTTTGGTCCGTGATTTGTATGTGAAATTTGACATGCATTTTCAATTTAACAGCAGCTTTAAAGAGTCACTTCTCCATCCAATAATGAATTCCATTCATTTTGTTTGTCTGCCATCCTCATGGAGCATCTGACCTCTACCCGCCGCGTCGCCTCGACGACTTGTGCCGTGCCGGCCACGATAAAACTTTATGCACTGCAAAGGCCAGCATTGACATTTCAAGTGCTGCCGCTCTTATAGAAAGGAAAAAAGAGGCTACGATGGAGGTTCACCAGTCCTGGCGCCATTGGAGAAAATAGTTTTAATAATGCACAAGACGACTCCAACGGAAAGTAACATAAAATGAAGGACATACGAGACCAGCAGCAGCTCACACAGATAAGACCCTCGACTGTCCAAGTTCCGCCCAAGTACATCAGCAGCAACAACACCAATAACACCAGAATAAAAAAGAGCATAGAAGAAGCTGGAAAACGTAAAAGGTGGCAAGAAACAGAAAACATGGATGGGCAATGCAAGTTTGTCTATTCGATGTCAAAATGAATACTTTTGCATTATTTATGCTAGTGCTTTTATTTGTTTTTCCGATAACGAAGTGCAAAAAGCAAAACAATTCAATGAACTCCTCGCAACGTCCACAGAGAGCCACATTTTCGAAACTTTAAACAGCAAAGGCTTTAACCAACTACTCTTATACGTGGTGAGTATTGTTTATATAAAATATGTTTTTTGGAAGAACTATTTTAATGATGTAAAGATATTATTGTTCATTTAATATATGATGTGCTTTATAAAGCTGTCTCCATCTCCATTTAAACAATACAACTTCTATTTTCAAAATGCGATTACGTTGTAAATTTAAGACACAGCCTGAAAGTATGCTCCATAAAGTAGTGATCGTCACCATATTCAATCTGCAAATTCAAATGTAGTATATAATATAAAAATAAACCAAATTATTAAATAATTAATTTTGTTAAAATTCTTTCAATTTCTTAAACTTTGAGGTTGAAAATATAGGTAGAAAGCTAAATTTGGAAGTTATAGCTCCGGATTCTGAGCCAGCCTAAAAATATGCAACATTTTTTATATAAATAATTTGCTATGGAAAAGTTTGTGAGATTACTATCATATGGGTATTTTTAAAAACAACCAATGTGAAATATGTAAATTTTTCTGTGAAGGCAGATTATGTAATCAGCACAATTACTAATATATTAATATATTGAATTAGGATGATGATACAATACATATAGACTAGATAAATTAACACATTATGTGTATTGGATTAAAAAAGATTGGACCATTTAAGCGCCAATGATGTTTTACACATTCTTTGTATGAATAAATGACTTGATACTTGTTTCATATTTCATTATTATTTAATACATCTTTCAGACAACCACGTAGATCAGAAATATAAACTAGACTAATAATGGACAGTCATGTCAAGTACATCCAAGGACACTCAAGAGCTAGCGCCATTCCAAGCAATGACAAGTGGTCTTCACATACTCGCAGTAGATGTCACAATTCTTGCAAGCCAAAACCAAAATCAATTGAATCAAGTAGTAGTTACTATTGTTGTTACAGAGGCCACTTATACCCATAATACACACGACCCGGCGAGGACCACTTTAAATAGCTTTACTTAACTTTGCCAGATCTTAAGCTTGGATTACACAGAACGTTCAACAAACTTGAACATAAATGGTATGTTAGGTTTTACAAAGAATTCCGCCTTAAAAGCATTCTCTATGGGATAGTCGAAGCCAATTTCAAAGTTGCGCACCAGCCTAGCAACTGCAATCTCCAGCATCATGTCAACAATGCGCTTGCCAGCACAGGCTCGTGGTCCGAAGCCAAATGGTAAATACATGAAGGGAGTGGACGTGTCACCCACTAGGTTTGAGCTAGATTCGTCACGCAGCCAACGCTCGGGCAGAAACTCGCGAACGCGTGGAACATACTGTTCCATGTTTGCCATCTGATAGTTGGACGCCATACCCACATCTGTGCCAGCCACAACTCGGTATCCACTCAAAACAACGTCAGTTGGCACTCGACGCAAGGTGCCAGGTCCAATGGGATACATGCGAATGCCCTCCTTGATGCAAGCACGTAGATAAGGTAAATTTGATGTGGATTCTATGGTCCATTGCGAATGCTTGTCCGGCAGTACGCTTTTGATCTCCTCTAATAAGCGGGATTGTTTAGCGGGATTCTTAGCTAACATCAACAAAATGCCGCACAGAGACACCAAGGTCTAAAATGAAATTGAAAACTTTTTTAGCGCTTTTCTAGAAAATTCAGAGAAAATACTTACAGGGTCTGCACCAGCAAAAAATAAATCCAATGCAATAATAACTGCCGTCTGACGATCGACACGCAACAGTTTTTCGAGTATGCTCATCTCCATACCTGGCTCGAGGCTTATACGACCCGCCTTGGCATTCTCCTCTACACGCTGCAGGGCTCGCTGAATGTGTCCATTTGCTATGTCAGTGATGGTGTCCAACGAACGCATGAGTTTTTTAAAGTTAGGTTCTGGCAGATACTTCCAAATTGGAGGCAACATATCCAAAATAAAACCCAATTCCAGAATATCTTCCAATGCCTTGATAAAACGAATCACCTCCTCGCTATCCCGATTCTCACCGAGAAAACCTAGGCGAGTATTGAGCGACACAAATCCAATGGACTCCAAAATTAAACGGCGAATTTCCTCTACAAAATCAGCTGGCATTTCTTGAGTTACTGGATCTCGTATGGCTCGTATACTGTTTCGTGTAATAATAAAGGTTGCTCGACTGATCAATAGTATTAGTTGCTGGCACCTTGCTTACCGCTCCAAAAACTCATCATTGACCTGAACAAGATTATTCACATATAACTTGGCATTTCGGGGCTGCAATAGAATTGGATTGACAGCCGTTCGCATCTTACCCCAGGCCGGTCCATTTCTATACATTTAAATCTTATTAGAAGACTCAAAAGAATTAAACATTTTGTTTACCCAGAAGTTAGTCCATCAGCACCCTCGAAAATATCGCGCCGATGAACCTTTTTGTAATACTCAAAGGTGGCGAAACTCCGTCTGTAGGGCCACTGTCCCTCATTGCGGAAAACTGTCTCATAGTCCACCGGATTCAAAGTAATCACAATGTCAGTTCCACTCACACTAGGCATACGAAAAATATTCCCATAGCGACTGCTGAGATCCAAAAACATTTCATGAACCGGCACATTCTTATAGCGGCCTTATCAAAAGTCAAAGCAAAACAAAACAAAACAAAAAGAAAAGAGAGAGAAAGAGAGAGAGATAGAGAGAGAATAAAACATCTATATGAAGAAACTTTGCCGAGTTAAAAGCTCACTTACCACCCGGTAGAAAAGATCGTATGAAATTAAATTTAGTGGGACCAGGTATTTCCGAGTAAGGTTTAGACTCTTCTAAATATTTTGAAGTCAAGTCTCCAGCGCTCTGAAAAGGATGTACAATTATAAATTCATATGCTCATCGCAATTCCAATAATTATTACCTACTTTTGCAGACAACGCCCTTTGAATTTGTAGTATCTGGGCGCAGATCTTTCTCTCTCGATTCAGATGTCTTGACAACATTTTGGCTACTGAAGCAAAAATGATGCGATAATTGAATTTATAATAGAACATAGAGCGAGCTTTTAAAAGCTTTCGGCTCTCTATGTTGATATACGTTAGCTTTGACAAAGTTTCATACTCTCTATAATTTATAAAAAATATCTATTGCTCGGTATACTTGCTTAAAAAAAATTATTTAATTTAATGCTGCTGAAGTCACTTCTTATCATTTAGTATATTTATACCCGCTACCCATAGGGTAGAAGGGTATTATAACTTTGTTTTAATTGTTGATGTTATGAATGTTTTCATTAAATAATTTAAACTTAACAACTTTAGTACGGTAATTTAAATTCCATGAATTTTCTTTTCTAACACAATTTCGCTACAGAATATGCTAAATGAGAATCCCATACTGAGAGTTTGAATTCAATTAAAACATGACGTATGTTATATACCGCTTTTGCACAAAAACAAACTTACAAGCAAGAAGGCTACATTCGGGTGCGCCTGACTGAGAGATACCTATTTCCATAATAGAAAAACAGCAATTTACTATTCATAAATTATACCAAGTAAATAAACTGGAAAAGCACTAAAATATACTTTATTGATATACTACATTCAATTTAAAGTATAAGCAAAGCAATTGTGACCCGACAACAGCAAGCGTTTTTATACCCGCAACCCATAGTGTCGAAGGGTGTTATAATCTTGTGCCTACAGCAAATGTACAGGCAGAAAGTGTCATCTCCGACCCCAATTATACATACATACATACATATGTATGTATAAAATCTTGATCAGCGCCAACAGCTGAGACCATATAGCAATGTCTGTCTATCTGTCTGCCTGTCTGTTTGTCTATATAAAGCAATAACTTGCACTTATAGTTTTCATAAAATATAGTTTTCATCAAAAAAATCGAATAGCAAACATAAGCGATACACGGTACAAACAACTATAACTTAGTCTTGATGCATCCTGAAAATTCAGTTGTGGGCGTGGCAAAAATATAAAACAAATTCGTGCTGACGAATTTACATACATTTCTTATAATACTCTATTGGAAGCGAGTATAATAATGTATAATATTTTATTATATTATATATGTACATTAATTCGGTAAAATAAAAAATGTTATGAATGGATGTATCTTTATTTTATTTATAAGTATTGAATCCTTTATTTCTAATTTGAATTTTTAAGGATATCACCACTGTACAGTTTAAAAAAAAAATCGATTTTTTCAAATATTCCGATTTAAATAAAGATATTTTTTCCGTCCGGTAGGTTTAAATATACACAACTTCTGCTGCGTGCCGCGGAGGTCTTCCAGCGAAACACGTCAAGTGCGGGAGCAATATATATATAAATATATTTTTTTTATATGAAAAATAATTATTTGTACTTTTAAATATATGTTTAGAAATATATGGTTTAAATTTCATTCATCAAATCACAAAAAAGGTCTTCAAAAACAAGGTTTACAGTTGTTTTAACTTTAACAAATGCTGTCGAAAAATTATAGCTCTATCTCTTATAGTCTCAGACAGACCGGCGGACAGACCAAAGGACACACAGACGGACGTGGCTAAATCGTCTCGGCTGTTGACGCTGATCAAGAATATATATACTTTACGGTGTCGGAGATGCCTCCTTCTACCTGTTACATACATTTCCTACCGGTACAAAGTTATAATACCCTTCCACCCTATGGGAACAGGTATAAAAATACAAAAATAACCTAAAACGTTTACCACCAACAAAATTTGTAATTTTATAATTCTTATTGTGTATATTAATTTAATCAATCAAATAAAAAAATACATTATTTATTTAGATTTTAGTTAATTGTATTGACAGCGGTTGACTTTTCTAGCAACATGTAAAAATTCGAAGTCAGAAGCAAATTTACTTATTGTATTAGGGCGCATCATCTTAAATGTTTTTTCATTATACAAAAACGTTCAGTATTAAATGCGAGCCTTTAAAATTGCGTATCTATAGAAAACAATTGGATCAGTCAAAACATAAGCCTGTCAAAGGCACGACTTAAATCACACTACCTCAAATATCGCAGATGACAGAAAATCTATATAGAATGACAGACAAACTGCTATAATAAAATCGATTTTTTATATTTGGTCACTGACAAGGGCGCGTCAGTTTGGGTAGTGGGGTGCATCTCAACTGGTGGGCACATAAATATTACCACACAGACACACCCACACACACACATACGTAGTCAGACATAACAGACGAGGACACATACAGACAAGACACAGACAAGCCAACTGATGATGGGCATACAAAGGTTGACCTCGACTTTGAGCTGTCAAAGCCAAAAACTAACTGACCTAAACCAACAAAAATCGACTTTGCAGCCTAAACACAAAAGCCTGAGCATGACAGCCCGCGCCCCCGCCATGGACGCGGATGCGGATGCGGACTGGCCCCGAATGGGGGCGGGGCGCAACCATTCGTTCGTTCGTTCGTTCGGGCGTTAAAATACAAAATATCAGCATGACGCAATGATTTCCGGCAAGTGAAAATGAAACCTGTTGGAGCTGACTGGCGGCAGTGACGACCTCGACACCGGCATCGCTGCTGTCGTTGCTGCTGTTGGCAATATAAACAAATTCAATTTGACAGCTGACAGCGACAACGGCGGCAGTAGCAACAATGACAACACAGTAACAGCACATGCACACTCACAAACATACACTCGCTCGCACACACACAAAAAGCCGCAAGTAATAAACTTTTACGATCTGTTTTACGGCAACGCGGCACGTGCAACTAGGCCCAAAACATTGGCATACGCGATAAAGATGCGGGAGGAGGGAAGGGGCACTCTCTAGATGACGGGCCACGGTTGGTTGCAACATAAATTTAATGAAGCCAAAAACGCGTCACGACAACAACAATGCAGACACCAAAACAAACCCATTCATACACATACACATATACATATGCAGCCAGCAGCAGAGTCTGGGGTTAGGACCTGAGCAGAGCCCCGCAATATAGGCAATAAAAATAAAATAAAAGTAAATTGTTCAAGGACAACAATATTTTATGCTATTACTCTGCAGTCGTAGTTCCAGTGCAGACATGAACAGAGAGAGAGAGAGAAAGAGATTGTATGTGTGTGTGTTAAGCTGGGAGAGCGACAGAGAGGACATGCATGTCAGAGAAAGAGAGAGAGAGAGAGAGAGAGAGAGAGAGAGAGAGAGAGAGCCGGAGTAAAAGAGCCATAAGAGTCTGCCTACTTTTTAAAAGCCGGCAAAAGAATTTTATTTTTTGTCTGCTCTTTTGTTTTGCAAACGAAAAATTTACAAAATTTCACTAGTGGGGGTTGATTTGGGGTGTTTGGAGTGTCCTGCCACCATCTATATTGAGCATTGGGTGCGTCTGCGTATGCGAATGCGACACAAAAACGTCAGCAGCACTCAAAAAGCATTCATAATTGCGTCTGCTTCTGGCCTCTCAGGCTGCTGGCTGCTGGCTGCTGTCCTTGCCGTAGTAATGCCATTGATGGATGATTCTTTTGCCGGCAAGTGCAGAAAAATAAAAGCACTAAAACTTGCAATTTGTATGGAATACATCAGGAGCAGACACAACCCGATGAAGAGACGGCCCAGCGACTGTTTGTGTTGGCCAGAAAGAGTCAGCAGCACGAGAGCAGAACCTGAGTTATAGAAAGCCATAACCTGCACTCTCCCTTAAGGCCAGACACACCAATACAGTGTGTGAGCGTGTGAGTGTATGTGTGTGTGTGTGGGGGCGCTTTATGATTGCCAGGCATAAATAAGCGGCGAAAGCACCCCAATGACGGCAAGGGTGTCCTGTTACTCTCTATATGGGTGTGTGCAAATGTGCGCTGGCAAAGTGCACTTCCTGTGTCCTTTCAGTGTTTTGCCACCAATTGCTGCCAACTACAGCTACAGCAATAGCAATAACAACAACTACAACTACAACTACAACATCAAGGGCAAGAGCAAGGCTGCGCAGCTTGGCTCAACTTCACCTGCTTTACATTTTCAGCTAGGCAAGTCTTTTTTGCCCTGCGCTTTTTCTGCTGGCGTTGGCGCTGTCAACGCCGTCGTCGACTGTATAAATGTGTATCTACAGCATACATAGTCTTCTGCCTTGCCGTATATACTCAACTCGACTCGAAAAAGTATACGAATATGGGTGTGTGAGTGTGGATCTGTATCGTTAGCAGCCTGTTCCGTGCATCTGAATGGATGTCTGCGCATCTTCTCTTTACTGTCTGTGTGTGAGTGAGCCTGTGTATTGGTATATGTGTGCTAACCAAAAGTAGCAATTCATCATAGAAAATGGCGGAAGTAATCGTCCTTTTACGAGAGTGTGTGAATACGGAGCACAGAAGCACAGCGAGTGTGTTTTCTTAATACTAAATCCTTCCATGCTATAAAGCAATTACAATTTTCTCTTAAATCGACATTATTTTCTAAATGTAAATAGTCAATTCTCTAATGTTTTAGTATAAGTAAAAAAAAAGAAGATTACATAGTCTGGTTATCTTTTACGAAAATAGAATGCATTTACGATAAAATGAATCTATGAAAAACAATGTCCTAGTTTTACACCTCAGAAAAATATAAGCAAACAACATTTTTAAATATTTTTTTTTTTTGATTTAAGTAAAAATTGTGATATTTTTATTGATTTGTAAAAGCGAATTCTCTCCATACTTTTTGTAAATAAAAAATATTGTGAACGTAGTAGCTATTTTAAGCGCCAGAGAAATGGACTTAATAAAAACAAGTAAGAAAGTTACAGTCGAGTGTACTCGACTGTGAGATACCCCATTTTGAATAAAAGCAAAATATTGCGGTATTTTTCTCAAAATATACCAAAAATACAACAAATACCAAATTGTATATTTGGTATATCGATATAATACCACCATAGACGGCACAATATACCAGATTGTCATACAAAAGTATTTCTTAAAAAACTTGCACAATTTTTATCTGATCGCAATCAAATTTTGACGAATCACAAATGCTATAGTTGTTATTGTATACACCAAAATTCAGACGGACAAATGGACAGATCATCTCGACTGTTGATGCTGATCAAGAATATATATACTTTAGGTATTATCAGTATAATATTTAGGATTTCTGAAAGATATATTATGATCGGATAAAAATTCTGGAAATTTTAAGAAAAATTTGTTATGGCAAATAAATTATGCTGCTGTCGGGTCTTAGATGCGTTGGTTAAGAGGTTGATATATTCTGTACTTGAACATTCAATTTGAAACATCATTAAATAATCACTTTTAATGAAGAAAAATTAATGAAAAAATCTATGAATGGATATTTTTTTTTCAAAGGTGATTAAAGCTGCTCTAATAGTCGAGGTTGTATTTAACATGAAACCATCGGAAGATGGCTGCCGCGATTGTTTAAGGATATCGTGAACTTCTTGAATGAAATGGCGTAAATATCACTACAAAATCAAATTCCGCTCTCTATATTTAGTTCTTTTATTTCTCCTCAATCAAAAAAAAAACAAGTAAGAAAGCTACAGTCGAGTGTACTCGACTGTGAGATACCCGCTACCCAATTTGATTAAAACCAATATATTTTGCGGTATTATTCTCAAAATATACCGTATATACTGCAAATATACTAAAAAAATACTAAGAATATACCAAATGATATGTTTGGTATATCGATATAGTACACCATTCAAAATATACCATAGACGGCACAATATACCAGATTGTCACCCAAAGCAACTCAGACCCCTCGTAACTTACGAGTCGTAAGTAGGCGTTTTTGCCCATTCAAAAGTATTTCTTTAATAACTTCCACAATTTTTATCTGATCGCAACCAAATTTTCAGGAATCATAACTACTATAGTAATTATTGTATATACCATTAGCTTTAAAATTACGCTTGTTATTCGATTTTTTTGATTTGCGGGGGCGGAAGTGGGCGTGGCAAAAATTTGAAACAAACTTGATCTGCGTGCTGTCGAAAAAAAATTTTAGCTCTATCTCTTATAGTCTCTGAGATCTAGGTGTTCATACGGACGGACGGACAGACGGACAGACACACAGACGGACAGACGGACATGGCTAGATCGTCTCGGCTGATCTCGACGCTGATCAAGAATATATATACTTTATAGGGTCGGAGATGCCTCCTTCTACCTGTTACATACATTTCCTGCCGGCACAAAGTTATAATACCCTTCTACCCTATGGGTAGCGGGTATAATTAATACCCTTTTGCCTAAATTTTCCAATGGCACATTGAAAGCGTTGCAAGGCAAAACACAACATTTCAGTCAAACTTAAGAAAATTCAAATAATTTGTGAATCGCAGTAAGAGTCTTAATGCGTTGCGATAACAAATTGAATATTTTTACGCAATAGTAATGGCCAATCCATTACTAAGCGACTTGACTCTTAAAAACAAGCCATATGCTTGAACTGTTTAGTGCCGCGAACATGAAAAACGCATCTACTAACTACTTAATGCCGCACAATGACTGTGGACATTTTATCGCCCAACGATCCAGCAATCTGCGCAAAACAAGTTCCACAATCACACTCGGACCCAAAAACAGAAACAGAACCAGATCCAAACCAAGGGCCAGGTTCAATTTCCAGACCGGTCTAAGGGGCGAGTCATCAAGAATGGGGCATTTAGTTAATTTTAAATGCTTATTAGCGTAATTTACAATTTCTCACATGGCATAGAGCCTTAAAAGGGATGTGCTTAGGCTGAAAAGTGAGGGCCATAAACAGGCGAAGGCGAAGGCGAAGGCGAAGACCCAGAGTCACAATCATCAACATAGACACTTTAGGGCAGCATATGTAGAGACGAAATTATAATTTTATTATCATTACCACAACGGGCGAGTGTCTTATCACCAAGTTTTACGAGGCCACAGATCGCACACAGGTCATGTTGTTGCTATTGTTCATGCCATTCTTGTTGATGTTGTCGTTGTCGTTCTCGTTGTTGTTATCCTTTCGGAATGAAAATAAACTGTGGCTTAAAGCGTTTACGATGCGTTGACGACATCGTCGTCATCCTCGACGGGTTCACATAACATAGCTAGCAGCTCTGCTAGCCTGGTCGCTTTGTCTGTCCGGGTTTATGGCCCTTTTATGCGCTTTTTTATGTTTCATTCTAACCTCAATTTAATTGTTTAGCCGGTGACAATCATTACCCCAATGCCAGTTTGAGCCATCGTCAACATCAACGTCAACATATGTACTCAACAGTAGTCTACTCATCAGTGCCTCCTCCCCTGTGCGTCCGTTTGAGTTTTACGACTCCAAGGAGCTGTCAATTTGATGTGCTCGATGCTCCATTGACAACGCATCTGCCAGTTGGGTCGAGCTTGTAATAAAAACATGAAGATTACACTTTATTACCCCAGCAAAACTTTACGGAAGTTGTAAAACACTCAAGTGTAATGATGCTACCAAGTTCCCAGATAATCCCACACCCCCTCTCTTTTGATCCGCCCCTTCGACTGCTGAGTGTGTTGGGTGTGAAAACTAGCGCAGGGCTTTTCATTTGACGCTTCCGTTCGCAAATTTAACGAGTCTGCCAATTTTTATGATCTTATCCTCGCATTGATATGAACTCGCTTATTATTTTTCTATTACATTATAATTTACAGCACTCTCTGCATGAGTTTTACAACCATTTAATGGTGATAGCCAGAGATTTGTCATTGCCTCGAAAGCACCAAGCAGCCACAAGACGCAGGGCGCAAGGCTCAAAGCACAAAACCGGAGAAGCAATCGGATTCAAGCCAAATGCTAAATAAAGAGCAAATATTTACAGGTTGTTCTTTTTCCACATCCTGATATACTCTGTCTCAGTTCCTCAGCTCATAAAACTCCGCCTGAGTCATTGAGCTATTTGTTTTTTATGGTCATGTTGACTTTTCATTACATATCCTGATCAGTAATATACGAGAGTAGAATAGGCACTGTGATGTACCTTGTGAATGTACTCAGGGTATATTATAGTCGAACAGGCTGTGTCAATCTGTCTTCTTTGGTTTTTTATGCTCTCGGTGCTAAAACAAAGTGCGGTCTGTGTTATTATCGAGTGTCAATGCTGTTGTCGTTGTCGTCGTTGTCGTTGTTGTCGTTATCCTTTATTCTTTTTGGCTTCGGATCTTGCCTGCTGCCGCAAAAGGTGTTAAAATGTTGTTGCCCATTGCCATTACTATTATTGTTTTCACTGACGTTTCTGGTGTCTGACTTCTTGCCAATCTCTGCGAATTCATTCAAGCGCAAAAATGGATTTGTTTTTTACGACTTGATTATTATGACTGCGTTTGATTACAAATATTATACCACTAAATGCGTTTCCTTCCTTCTTTGTTTTTTATGTTGTTCAGTGAAGTTGTAAATGGCATTGATTTTCTTTATTTTATATTTCATTTGCTGTTCCCACTGTTTATATCTTGTAATTTCGTGCTTATGTTTATTAATGAGCACATCTCATTTGCAGGCATTCATATTGGATGTTATTTGTCATTTGCTGAAAATAAATTCAATTTTGTAAATGATAAGTCTAAGCTTAAGCTACACTCTAAAGTTTTATTTTTGGAATTTCAAATCAAAGCGAGACAAAAGGATTTTACATGCCAAACCGTATAAGGGAAACGAAGCTACGAAGTCTTAAGCAAGACATTGGCCGACACTTTTGTGTGTAAAGAAACAATTTTCCTGCCAACGAAACAAAAGTGCAATAAAATAAAATTAAATCTGCAATTTTGAGGTTTTTCTTTGGTCATAAAAAGTGTCTGGCTTGAAGTCAGATGTTGTTGCTGCCTTTGCTGCTGCGGTCTGTAAGCATTTACCTTTGACCCAGCTAAATGACAGCCATTGTCAAGACACTCAGAATGCCGAAGGATGTCCAGAAGCTGCTGGCATGCAAAAACAACCTCAACTTCAACTTCCAACTTGATTAAAAATGAAAGAACTTTCTACTTCTCGCTGCTGCTGTTGTTGCTGTTGTTGCTGTTGACTCTGTCTGTGCGGTTGCCTCAGGGAGGTGGCATTGTGGCTGCTGTCAATGGACGTTTTATAGGACTTTCATTTCAAGTTGCTGGCATCATAAAATTATGCTTAATGTAACACACAAAATTGCTGTTCTGTTAGATAAAAGTTCATAAAGAAAATTAGATTGTACATAATTGAAAGCGAGGCGCGAGACGCGTAATGACTGCGGTTAAACAGTTGTTGGCTAGCAATCTCAACTGAGGATTGGCTAAGTCTTTTTGGATACGCAACCGCGCATAATGCGGTGTGAAAATCAAAAGTGAATTTCAATCTCATATGCAAATTAGAATTCAAATTCAAATTGTTGTGCACGATAAGAGAAAGGCGCAACCGCGTTGTCTGCTTATCAGCCACTGTAATAGCTACCTTGGATGACTGATGGCCGCAAGGATGTTCTTCGGAATGGCATTTGTGTTTGTTTTGCAGTTCCCCAGCTTGGCGATAAGATTATCTAAGCTTTGTTACCTTTTGCCCCTGGCAATTTCAATGAAAAATTAGATAATTAAAGCCACGTTCTAAATACCTAGGCGATCAATTTGGGCTTACAACTCTTCGTTGCGTTCGTTGATAAGAACAACAAAGACAGAAAAGCGGAAGGATGCTCAGCAGCTAGAAAGTTGTTCCAAGTTGGTCGCTTGGCCGAGCTGCTTATTAAATCAAGTTAATAACTTTTAGAGCCGCAATAAAAGTGTCAAAGATTATAGCATAGTTATAGGCCGTCCCGTCTACTTTCTCTATAGGCAAGGATAAGCAATTAAATTCGCTTTAATTACGACGCATTTTTGTTTGTTTTTTTTTTGTTGGTCTGAGAGCGCGCGCCACGATGTTTGTTAATTTCAACGCCTCATGCGGCTCAGATAAAATGGCAGCCAAAACGCGCAGAGCCGGAAAATTTTTGTGACCAACGTCGCCATCGTTCATCCTTCGTCCTTCATTCTGCTGTTCTACTGTTCTGATGTCCTGGTCCTTCGCACTGTGCTCGTTTTGCATGCACAGCATTTGCCGGGCTGAAATTGGGAGGCTTGTGGTGTAGGCAACTGGCATGTTTATCTGCACTCAGACAGATACGCCGCATGTCGAGCAGTGGTAGCTGGAAAAAGAGCCAGAGAAGCCAGTGCCAGTGCCAGTGGAGCAGGAAGTACAAACGGGCATGGCCAATGGTTGGGTAGAGTGTAGAAATGTTGTGCGAGCCATTAATCACACGATTTCATGAATACATCAGCCAGTGAAGCACAGAGTCAGGCCAACCAACCAGTCTGGCAAGCTGCTGCTGCTGCTGCTGCCAGACGATGACGATGACGACAGCACAGAGGACGAGGCTGAAACTGAGACTGAGGATGCAAAGAGGACCGCAGCCACAGCAGGATGAGCAGCAACGGCAACAGCAGCAGCAGCCAACAAACATAAACGCAACAAAACGAAATGACTCAAAAATCTTATTTTCAGCTCATGTTGTGCTCGTTTGTTATTTTTTGCTGGCTTTGTTTGTTCGTCGCGAAGAGTTAGCAGGCAAGGACAGAGGAGAGACGAGACTGGAATCATATCACATGCGTCCAGCCAGCACCAAGCAAACGCAAAGTCCCTCGCTTTTCTCCATGTGTTACGTGGCACGGCTGAAAGGGGTTAAAGAGCCAAGGGCTGGGGGCTAAGGGTTAAGGCGACGCCAGGCTGTAAAATGCTAGTTGCATTAATGACATCACAGAACCGTCCGGAGACGCACAAGTCGAATTCAGAGCCAGTCACTCAAACTGCGGCTGTGGCTGTCAGAGTAGCCATTCTTATGGGTACAACCAACGGGTTTTGTTTTTGGCTTTTTAGTCAGCTCGGGAAAATGGCCTGATAGACTTTCCCCGACTCTAACTCCGACTCCAAGTGCCTTCCCGGTTAGTTTGCAGCTCAAATTTTTGGTTTTCACTCTGGTTTCGTGTGTGTCACAGGCGAACCATTAAGCTCTTGACTTGTAACTGGCGGTTATAAGACTCTCTACTCATTTCAAACAGTTGCCCAAACTTCCAAATGGGGACGTATCTACGGAGTCAGCTGCGGCCATCACTCGAAAGGGTTGTTTGTCTTCCCTCCTGGAGAAAGAGACTTGCGCATTTTGTCAACATGTGATCTTTTTGATGATGTGCATTAGCATGTCTTTAACTTGCCACAAACCAAATTAAACATTCAAAAATGCAAAGAAAGTTCTCAACGCAAAGTTATGCCAATTTGGTAGCTCATTTGCAGAAAATTTCTTTTCTCATCTTCCCAGTATGATAAACATGCTTACAACTTTTCATTTCGGCTATCTTCGTTCTAGCATAAACACAAGAAATACTAGTAAATGGCAAGGTGTAGGGGGTCGTTTCCGCTGGAGACAAAGTTTTCTTTGGCGGCTTTAAAGTAAAGTTTTTATATTTTTAATTAGATGCACATGAGGTTTTACTTAACAAAGTTTTGACGGCCAGCACAGAGCAGAAAGCAGAGAGCACGGAATTCCGAATACGGAATACGGAATACGGAACACACAACACTCAGTTATGGCATCTTTAATGCCCCGGTCGAGTTTTAACATAGCACGCCGAAAGCACCCCCACCTGCCACTTCCGTGCCATTGCGCCAAAAACTTTCTATCGTACACACACACACACACACACACACACACACGCACACACACACAAAAGTACAAGTAATTGTTATTTTTGCAGACAAACATCCGGACATATCCTGGCCGCACTGAGTTTTATAATTTTTCCATTGCATATGCCAAGGCACTGCCATCATTTTGTATATCAACAAAGTTTTTCAGCTTTTGCAAAACGGATTTGGGTGAATTTCTCTCTCATCGCTTGTATGCTATATGTATGAGTGTAAATGTGGATGTGAGCGTGAGTGTGCATCACATAAAATGGCTGCTTTACTTCCTTGTGAAATCGGCTTAGGCGAAAAGTCCTCTAGTTAGGATGCGAGAAACATCGAAAACTTTGCCCCGACGCTGCAGGTAAATGTCAGAATTGATGCCACTCAAAAGGACGCAGAACTTTTTCTTTAGCTGCATTATTTCCATTAGTATACCTTTTATGTGCTTCAAAAGTCTGTTTCATCTTTTACATGGTGCATTGCCTGCCTTTCAGAACATGCTCCAACCTATGAACTGACAATGTGTGACAATGCCATCGAATGTTGACATAGTTAAGATCACATAATTGTAAGATTGAATTCTTGGACATTCTGATTATTACACAAATCGAATTTTCAAACTAAAGATGTAAATGTTACAACTTTATAAAACGACATAACTTGCTGTTTGATTTAGCATTAGTAGCGACATTGATATGCCCTTATTTATGACAAACAATTAGAGTATCAACGCATATATCGTGGACGAGTTGGTCCTGGCTGCAGTTGCAACTGTTCCCGTTGTAAAGTCCAAAGGCATCAGCAACAACCACCTAACCAACCAAAAAACCAAAAAGTTTTGCATTGTTTTAGCCAGACCTGCGACCTACGACCTGGCCAGCCGCTGTGCCAGGGCGGAAGCAGAGCTCAGAAGCAGAAACCACTTCTGCAGACCAGCAAGTTCTATCCGCTCCACCCTACACCGCTTGTACAATTAGCAAGAAGACACAGTTGGCAACTTGGCTTTAGGCATGAGCTTAGCCTAATTAAAAAAAGAGACGTCAGCGTCACATTTTGTGGCTGCCGCATTTTGCTGCCTCTGCTGCTGAAGCTGCTTCTCATGTCAAAAGGGTTGGGGGTATGGGGGAAAAATTTTAAATTGAATCAAGTTGAGTGCTCATAAATTTTTCTAGTGCTTTCATGTTTTGGAGAATTCGCAGTTTCGCTACAGCTTGCTACGTCACTTGCAGCCCTTTCCCCGCATCTGATCCTGGCCAAGGGCATTTGTAGTGTTGGGAAGATTGGGGACATACGCAGGCTTGCCAGGTGCGGCTGGTGCTGTTGTTGTTGCTGTTGCTGTTACTGATTCTGTGGCTGACATTGTTTAAACTTTTATTTAAACTCAATTAATAGGAAGAAAATCCTGGCTTTTCGAGCAACACTTTGCGACCCCATTAAATGTTGTGTATATGAATATATTTACCGCATTCCGCGTAATACATATTCGTATAGATATACTATAAGAACATACATTCAATATGTAGAGGATGCTCTGTGAGCGACTTCAGCTTGTTAATAGCAAGTTTTTCAAAGAGAGCCAATTAAGTTGTCAATCATTCTCCTCCAGTTGATGCTTCTACTCCGCAGATAGAGCAACAGCATCAACAGCAGCAACTCGGTGAGCTGTGGGTCTGTTGGTCTGACATGCCAATTAATTAATTAGAGCATTCTTGCAACATATCGCAACAGGCAAGTCGCTCTGTTCCTTGTGCCTTTCGCCGTGTGTCTTGTGTCTTGTGTCTTGTGTCTTCGCCCGAACTACGCTGCCGAAACATTGCAACAATTTAAGGCAATAGAACACACAACTAAGACAAGGGCATACACACACACACACACACAGAGGCAATGTCACGCTGCGTGTCGCGCGGTAATTTAAATTTTAATTTTGATCTTAATCTCTTAATGCGAAATAAAATGCCGCACACTGGTGCCCGCACACTGGAGCAGAGCATCCGCAATCAGCACAGCCCACGCACAGCCTTTCACTCTGCGTCTCTGCAGAGCTCTTTGGCTAGCAGCACGTGTATCCTTCTCTCTGTCTCACTCACGCTATCTCTCTCTCACGCTATCTCTCTCGCGCCTTACCATTTCTTTTACTATGTTTTTCATGTTTATCTTTAAATATATTTCTATTGTAGAAATATTCAGTTTTCACAAATTTTATTCGACTGGCAATAAAAGCAACACATTGCGGTATTCCACTTTTTTCAATTTCCGTAAATGTGACAAAATTTAAAAGGAACTTGCTTGTAGCTCTTTCTTTTATAGTCTCTGAGATCAAATGTTTCTATGTCGTCTCGGGGTTTATTGGTTCGGAGATGACTTCTTCTGCCTGTTACATGCATTTACTGTGGGAACAAAGTTATAATACCCTTCTACCCTATGGGAAAAGGTATAAAAATTAGAAGTTAATCAAGAAATAATTGCATATGACAAAAAACCAATGCAGATGTCATGACTTAATTGCTTTGGTTGGACAATAATTTGTAGATATACAAATTTGCATTTGGTTTATTTACATGAGTATTATTTGATATACTTTTATTTTTATTTTAATTCGTGAACAGGTATGCTATAGACGAGCCCACTTGACTGCTTCCTTGTTCTTTATTGTGGAAATATACCAAATGGCCAAGATTAAATATTGTAAGCAAGAAGCACTGAAATTTGGCAATTCAATGCAATGTGACTACACGCATATCTAAAGTGCTCAATAGCTCAAAGGTCGTACTGTCGGACTATCTCCGCCAACACGCAGCTCGCCTAACCGCATCCCATCTATCAGGAGGCATAGTTAAGCCCGAGAACTTACCGAACTGAAAATTAAACAGAAAATGTCATGCATTTTGCATTCGACAGTGGCCACAGCATATCAAATTTGTGTTCACCACCCCCGCACCTCGCACCCCGCACCCACATCAACTGTCCACATAAGCATCTGTAGATGCGAGAGTATCGCATGGCAGGTTCGAGTCGAGTCTCGCCCATTATACAAATGGTCATATCTAATTCGTTCTGCCAGCAATCGAGAAATAAAAAGAGAGGAGAAAAAATGAACATCGAGGAGAGGCACACACATACAACGTGTGTGTGTGTGTGGGTATATACATTAGTATGGAATATACCAAATCCCGTGTCTAATCTGTGGCAATAATGCTGCATATAAAAAGATAAAGTTCGCAGTGGACATTGTTGTATTTGTCGTTATTGTTGTTGTTGTTGATGGTATTTAGAAGGTGACCATAAAGTTGTATGATTTGTTTTATGGCCAACAGAGGACGTTATTATTGCTAAAAGGCACGCCCACATCGACAGAGAGCACTACAAAAGGAATAGAAATACGGCGCAGGTAACAAAGGGATCGACCCTCCGATTGCCCGCTTCAGATGCTTCAGATTCTATAACTTGTATACATAGTATGTCGTAAGGAGAGTGAGAGCTCAATAAAGCATAATGTGCGCACGTTTTTAATTGGCGTCCGATGAAAAGGACGATGCCCAAAGATGGCGTTGTTCCCGGTGCTGCTCCTGATTCTGATGCTGCTGCTGCTCCTGCTGCTGCTGACCAGAAACCAATTAGCGCCAGCGCCCCGCAACAGACGATGGCCAATTTCGTGTGCAGTGTTAGATATAAATGTGTGTGTGTGTGTGTGTGTGAGTGAGTGCCAAGGTCTAATTACGCTTCAATTGCGTCACTTGCATATATATCGCTAAATTATGGAAATTTTTCGCAAGGCGCATTTCTTATACCTACTGTTATACTTCATACATATGTGTGAGTCTCTATGTGTGTGTGTTACTGTGTGGCAATGTGTGCTGCATACAATTTTAATTTCAAATTGACAGAGTACAATTAGGCATCGAGTCATGGCTCACTCTAGCATCCAGTCACCCAACTCCAACTCCAGCTCTCGCTCCATCTCCAGTTCCGATGGATATTCTGGCGCCTTTAATGTATTTTATTGACGTTGCCGAGGTTATTGCATTGGGCATAAATTAATTTCACGACACGTAAATTGAGCAGTTTTTGACACTGCCTTTGCTCGCCTCCTTTGCTCTCCTCTCGCATCGTACCGAAAGCCAATTACGTAGCTAAGGTTTTTCCTGCGCGTGGTGACAATTTTGCTGCTTACCTAAGATTTTCTTCATCGTCGTCGTTGTAATTGTGTGCCACACTGCAAACCATTAATTCTCGTTAGCGTCCGAAAGGCAGCAACAACAACTGTTAGGGGGAGTCAAAAGGTGTAGCAAGAACAGTTTGGCATGGGGTGCAGGGCATCGGGTGATGGGAGATGAGAGCTGGGACCTGGTCAGCTAACTTGGCAGCTTCTTTGGCTCTTTTCATATTAATTTAGTTGATTTTTGTGTGAATTAATTAGGCAAAAGGTGAAAATGAAGATGAATGTTTTAATTAGGCAGACCAGGCAGTGAAACAACGCGGATTTGAATGTCACACGCTACACAAAAGAAATCCCACCTCCTCCCCTCTCTTCTGCTCTATTCCCCACCCCGTTGCCGTACGATAAAAAGGCATACAACGCTTTAAGCTCTTTAAAAGTCACAATCATTTGGAGACCCTGCCACACCAGGGACCATGCTGTAGTACTACTGAAGAAAATCTCGACAAAGGCTTAAGCAGCGTCTGACAAAACACCTGAGACATTCAATTATAGCGGCACGCGCAATGCTAACAGAAACAGTAGGAGCACCAATACCAAGAGCAGCTCAAGAAGTTGGCTGGAGAATACTGAAACAAGGAATGAGGAGTAACAGTCCCTTCACTAGATGCTATGTTAAGGCAGAAGTCAGTTGAACAGCAGCGATCCAACGTTGGCTTATAAAATTGTCAAGCGTCTCGAATAGAAGAACCAACAACACAAACAACAAATTTAAACAAAGAAATTTTACAGGAGCAAACTAAACTGAGAACTGGCTAAGCACGGATACCAAATATTTAATACTCTTCATTAGAGTTTGTTGCTTAAGAAATGAAACGGTCAAATAAATTTTATATTAAAGTGCATTTTAATTTAATTAGATATTTTTCCGTGTTAGAAGATAAGAATATAAACACTTGAGAGCCTATTTATTGAGTACCATTTGAACATCAGTATATAATATTAAGTAGTTTCTATTAAAAGTCTCCCTTATGTATAGAATCAATCAGCTACTCTATTTTACGATATAGGTCTTCAAATGAATGCTAACTTAAAGTTAACTAAAGTGTGCACTACAGAGCGCGAATACTAGAAACATAATAGAAAAGAAATAATAACTTGGTCTGGAGTAAAAAAATATAATATTTCACTGCAGACGGAAGATGCAAGTTTAAGTGAACATTTTAATGTAATAAGTGGCAGAAGGTACAAAACAGATGTGCTTCCTTGCGTCTCCTGACAGAAAGTGTAGGCCAGGCCATTGCACTGTCCAGAGTATCGCAGGGGATATGACAATTGAAGATAGGAGGATGATGTCGTCAGATGCGGTGCAAATGATTAAGATACGTCGAAGCGAGCGTGGAGTAGAGTGGAAAGTGAATAGATGTCGAGCAGGTTCGTTCCATTTATGATCTTATCTTATTAACTATTTAATATGTTTATGGGACAACTTGAAGTGGCAGACAGTTGGTATTACAAGTTAATAGGCCATGCGCCATGTAGTATAACTAACCCGTGTTAAAGTTTTGCGCTTTTCTCTCGTTTGTTACAATAGCTAGAGCTAGAGCTCAAGAGTAAACCCCGGGCCCAAAAAATAAACCCCACATAACTCTCTCGTTGGGTTGCCGCTTGGCCTGACCAGCCTATCCCCAAAAAAGGCTCATTCATACAACATTTAAACAGTAACAGCAACGGGACACACACTAACACATGCACACACACACATACAGCAAACAGCATCACACACACTCAGATGTAACCTTTAGCATTCAACGTAATCGCTTTCAACCACTTCAACGGCCATTTTGTATATGTGTGTTTGTGTGCATGTATGGGGAGTGTGGGAGTGTGTGCGTGTGTGCGTGTGTATGTGTGTATGTGTGTGGCCCAATATAAAACCAATGTTGGCAATATGGTTGTTGTTGCTGCTGTTGCTTTTGGCATTTTGGGGGCAGCCATCACACAGCCAGACGTACCTTTATCGCTTCAAAGCACAGAAGCCGTGCTGAAGAGTGGAAGATTTATGGCGAATGCTGGAATTTAATGAAATTGCAAAACGTAAATGTAACAACACAGGGAAAGACACACACACACAAACACACACACACATAGGCGAGTGTGGGGCAGGGAGTTGGGGCACGCACAAAATGGCGGCAGAGGACAAACAACAGCTGCTCCTGCTACTCATTGTGAATGGAATGCAGAGTTTCTCATCAACCCTTTCCGGGTGTTTTTTGGTGACATTTTCAGCTCGTTCTTCTCATCGTTAGAAAATAGCTAAACGGTTAGCAGCAGCTTTAACTTGGACAACGATCAACACCCACACCCACACACACACACACACATACACAATGCAATGCTAGTGCATTAACAGGCACTTGAAAAGTGCAATCTGGCCGCAATTGGAATGAATACCCGGCCGCGAAATGGCGGCGCGTGATAAAACACGTTTTAATATCGGGAACACTCTTGCCGCCTCTCGCCACCATGGACAATGGTTATTGACAAAGGGATAACTTTGGGCCGCCTGTCGACTCTGCTCTCTGAGTCTACCAGTTTCCAGTTGCGAGTTGCCAATTGGCAGCCAGCAGGAAGCAGCAGCACTTCGCCAAATGTTGCACACAACGTTTTACAGACTTTGGTTAACACTGGCCACACGAGAGCAGGGTTGCGGGTTGCGAGCGATGCATGCAACAAACGTGGCTGCGTTTTGTTGTAGGCGCCGTTAAAATTCAATGAATTGAAATTGTAAAACGCGTCGCGTCGCGTCGCGTCGCGTCGCATCGCATCACAACGCGTTGCAACAGCGCTGTGACCTGCGGGAGCCAACAGTGTCTGCAGTGTGTAGAGCCTGTGGAGCCGGCTAGTGTTGACTGGCGTGCAGTTCAAATACATGCCCTGCTGTATGCTCGTATGCTCGTGTGTGCCATGGAAAATGTATACACAAACTCGTATGCAGACGTACCTTCTCGTCTGTGTGGGTCTGCTGACACCGGTAATTACCGCCACGTGACAATGAAAATTACCAGCAAACGACGCGGCTAACAAAAGCACACACGCCCTTTAAAGTCGGTCGCAACTGAGCATAAATATTGAAAAGTCCTTGCCTGCCTTTCATCAGCACCACGCACCGGTCGACCCACGAAAGAAAAGCTGGCATTAGCTGAAGGCATTCAATTATTTGAATGGTATTGATTTTTTTATAATTTAGTTATTAAACTTTGTTTTCATTCTGATCACCTGCTTTAAGTCAAAGCCGCCTCACTGAAAATTGAAAGTGGAAGCAGCAAAACACAACTCTATAAAATATGCAGTGGAGGCTGTTCAACGACGACGATTCTGAAAGTTAAAAAATGAAATGAAGCCAATAAACAAATAAAATAGATGGATAGATGGATAGACAAAACAAATTATTATTATCTAAGAATCTGATCGGTTTTGAACGAGTTCAAAATTAATCACGTATGAATATATACTTTTCATTCACTTTCTTTTAATTTGTTTCTATTACTTATGATATTTTTCTCTTCCTTCAAGCAGATGCGCCCGATATACAATTATATTAAACTGTATTATGTTAAGTCATTTTCGGCATTAAAATTTGTTAGTGAAATTGAAATAAGAAACTAAGTATGTAGTACAATGTTGATAAAAATATATTTATGAAAATAATAACAAACATAAAATAAAATCAAGTAAGAAACCTACCAAGAATATACCGCAAAAATGCCAAAGCGTACTGATATATAGTACTACATTCAAAAAATACCAAAGAATTCCAAATATACCGGGATGTCAGCCAAAGCATTAAAGAACCAATTGACGTAGAATACAAAAGTAATTCTTAACAATCGATTTGTTTTCGATTTGCAGGGACGGAAGTGGGCGTGCCAAAAATTAAAAAATTGTAACATAAGTGCTGGTAAAAAATATAAATATATCTCTTATAGTCTCCGAGATTCGGTGTTTAATACAGACAGACGGACATGCAGACATACAGACAGTCAGACGGACAGATATGGCTGCATCTAATTGGCTGTTGACACTGATCAAGAATATACACATATACTTCATGGGATCGGAGATGCCTCCTTCTGTGTGTTACACACATCTCCTATAGGCACAAAATTAAAATATCCCTCTACCCCTTGGTTTGCATGTATAGAAATGTGTGCAAAAATTATCAAACGAAAGAACGACAAAGAAAATTGAGTGATAAACAACGCTGGGATAAAATTCTAATAAACGACCTAGTTCACTGAGCAAAAATGAGCGCACAATTCTATTCAGTGAATTGAATGATGTTTTCACAATACACAATTCTCGAAACTAAGTCAAGCCGAGTACATTTTATGCAGCCCAATGGAAGCAATAAACAAGAAAAGAAACACTTGTCAGAAACCAATGCCATGAATGCTACAAGTTCGTAACAAACAAAATTGCTCCAAAATTAACAAGTTCAATTTAGACAGAATATTGTAATTTGTATAAACTGCTCACAACAAGATACGTGTAGAAGGTTGATATGTTCATTATTTACTTCTACACTTACCTTGTTAATTCTAACATCCCTCTCTTATGGATATTTCCTCATTCTTTAGTGTTGTGTATTATGTAATAAAAATATATTTTCAGTGTTTAGTATTACGTTATGTTTACTTAATTTAAATGTTGATTAGTTTAATTCAGTTATTAATTATAGCATGCTATTTATCTGAGACAAATAATAATAATCTCTATGAATTGTTCGTTTAATATTTTTTGCTTTTAGTAGTACGTAGTTCGATTGAGTCTTACAGTGTATTTTCAGCCACGCCCACTTTTGCAGCAACAATATAGGCTGTGCAACATCAGTCGAGCTCGTAAATAAATCAATGAGCCGTATTGTATTACACTCTGCGCCTTCGAGGAGACTGACAGGACATCGTTTTTTTCATGCTCATACTGACCAGCGCATAAATTTCTGCTGCTTGCCTTGGACCCGGACTCAACTGAAGGCTAGAATGAGTTTCGTCCTTTGGTCTTGACTTCGTTCTCGTTCTCATTCCCACCATCGCTGACGTATGCTTAGCTTGAGTGGATTTTATTGTGACAGCATCAGGATTTACTATAGACAACAACTGGAACTGGCAGCTAGTAATGAGGCCTCAGTGTAGCATCGGCTCACTCTTTTGATCTCTGTCTTTCATTCTCAATATCTAGCGTTTAGTTTGCTGCCTGAGCATAGCTATCAAGTTCTTTATGCACTGATCTGCAATTAATTTGCCGATTTTGCTAAATTTATATACTGCATTCATAAATTACTCATACGACGCGCGTACTAAAAGTGTTCCGCCGATGGGGGATAAAGCGATGAAGAAGAGAAAACAAAATCAATGCTCAAATATGCAAATTTTTATTTGCGCGACAATTTCAATTTAACGACAGCGACCATGACGACAATGATAACGAACCATTTTCTATTAACATTGGGTTACTTTTTTGTGGCGTTTCTTTGTTTTGGGTAGGGAATTACTCTCAGATGTGCCGTTAACACCGTGCTCTGCGCCGCAACAGGGCAACACCCTCTTCTCCCCCAAATGGCTTTTCAAAAAGAATAAAAATGGAAATCTGTAAGCAAACTTTAGATGCCCTTTTCGGCTGAAGATTGAAAAGAACGAGTCAGTTAAAGGACAAGAAAAAAAGTAGAAGTAGTCAGTTGGTACGTTAGTTAGTTGGCCGGCAGAGATATCGCACATCGAAGGAATAAGTCCAAAATTATTATCCAGTATTTCGTTAAGAGATACTGTAGTTTATTCGCAATTCAATTGTGAAAAAGTGATTGGAAATTGCTGAACACATCTAGAGCGTGCTTAAGCTTAGTATTGTCGGATTAATTGCTCAAGTATAATCTCGATAAATATGCTTCAATATACACAGAAGGAAAACAGAATTATTGAGCTTTTTAAAATTTACGCGTATTGCTTAAATGAATCTTTAGTGAATCGTTGGCATGACGACATAAGCTTCTTGGCTCCACTTGAGGCCACTGCGAACCATCCACTCTCCTTCATTGCGCTGCCATCGAAGTGGAGCTGCGAAACTTCGGCTCAAAGATTTATAGCGGCCAGAAACGAAACTCATGCGAAAATAACTTTAGCGGAAAAGTGCCGACAAAATACATGAAAATGTTTAATCAACAAGGCGGTCAGAACACAAACACACTCACAGAAACACAAATACAAACACGCACGCACAGTCACACATTGAAGGAACCCACTTACAACAATTTGGGATTTTGGGATTCTGAGTCTCTGTAGCTATGGGGCTCTAGCGAAAATGGCGAAACGCTTCGCTGCGCAGAGCCAAAAACTTCATGAATTTAATTACCGAATTTTTTCGCTGTAATTACGAAATTCTTTTGGCCAAAAGTGGAATTTTCATTTTATTTTCATTAAAATATTTCTGCTTGCAAGTGTTCCAACGTCTCGCCACCTGTCCCCACCCACACATAGGGGAACTATAATGCAATATATGTAGCTTACTGGAAGTCACTGCAAAATATTTAGTTATTGGCCCCCAAAAACAAAACGTCAACGAACTCGGGTTGGCTTGGGTCAAACAGACGCAAGTTGTATCAATCCTCAACAACATCGAACCTGCATCATCAAGCAGCATCCTCTTGCCTCCTTATCACCTGTTTGCATTATTAAGTCGACCACGATAAGCTTATAATGAGGCTAAAGACTGGGTAACCTCCAAATGTGCGGTCACTTAAGATGTATATTTATTGACAATAAAAAAATCACCAAGAATCCATTACACTGCATTATATTCACATTAAAATGTGTTCATACAAGCAGATAATAGGCTGATAACTATCTCTGACTTAGAATCCATTGCATGCCAATAAGAATACAATTATATAGATATAACACCTTCACTTTGCATTGGTCTACTTAAAACATTGGCCATTCAAGTTCATATCCGATGATTATTATATAAGCTTAACAATAAAAATGTTTGATAATTAGTAAAGCGCTGTTCCCAGATACGCGAAATCGTGTTTTCCGTACAACTCCATATAGAAAAACGTCCTTGCAAAATTTTTCCGTGCAACATTTCGGTCCGCAGAAGAGAAGAGATAATATTATGAAGTCGCAAGACTATATGTGAAATTTAAAATCAAAAGAACTTTGCAACCAAATGCAATAATATGTGCTTGGGAGTTTTTGTTTAATAATTGCATTTATTTGAGCGGTGGGTCCATACATTTTTATTCTTACCATTTCCGTTCTAGATTTTCGGTCATAACGGTAGCCAAAAACGGGCACTATAAAATTTCTGGAACCTGCGAAATACTTTGCTTTTCCGCACGTTCAAAATTTTGGTCATCTGAGAACAGCGCTTAAACAAAAACTGTTATTTTCTCAAAACTTATATTGCTTAATTTGAGTATCCCAAAGCATATACAAATTATGCAGATCAGATTTTAGATTTCAATAACTTTGGAAAGTGATACAATTTATCACGGAATCAGCAGAACACATAAAATTTCGATAATAAACTCGTGAGGGATAGAGACCTCAACATGCTCATAGGTCTATATTGTATACTGAGGACATGACTGAAACCACTGAGATTTTGACGCTTATTCGAAGAGATCGCTATTTTTCCGTTGCGTACATTTCTATTTCGACAAACTTAATTATACTCGCCACCCACAGGGAAATCTATGTAACAGGCAGAAGGGGGGCATCTCTAACCCTATAAAGTATATAAATTCTTGATCACCGTCAACAGTCGAGAAGCAACAATATCCAAAAGACATTTTATTCGAACTTGGTTGCAATATTTTTTTGATTTTAAATTTCATATGCAGTCCTTCGACTCCACAATTTTAAATAATGCTATTTTTCTTCACGAGAAAACGCCTCACGCACTTCCTTTTATATTTAATTGTCCATCTATATGTTTGTGCTAATTTTACCGATATCAGTGCAGAATATTTTTTTGTCTGTGCAAATTTGACATCCACATATAGTACATTCCAGTATCGGAGTATCGATACACAAAATTATTATTATGCTGGGAACTGCGAATCGAAACATCGCAAACATTTTTACGGCCGTTTTTTTATGGAGTTGCACAGAATAAACACTATTTATCTGGGAACAGCGCTTTACAAAAGAAAAGTTGGCACAAATAGGAAATTATGTTCATGTGTGAGTGCAAGGAATCAGAACTTCGATACTATTAGCATTTCCTTACTATCCAAAGAAAATGCGTGAAAAGTTTTCACTGAAAACATAATTTTTGGCACGCCAAGCGATGACAACAACCGCTGAGAACTTGGTGGCTTCGAATTTCGAACATCGGACGCGCAACGTCACAGATTAACTGCAGAACAACGAAGAATGCATCTTTTTTATTTGTGGTTGTTGTTAGTGGGTGCATTTCGTTACGCAGTACTTTCGTATGTGCGTTTATATACTATATATGTATGTACAAATGGTGTATATGCTGCATGTAGAATTTTGCGACCAATGCAACAGCCAATGGTTAGTGCAAGTAATTTTTGTTCGACAATTTTGTCGAGAAGAAAGACAACTACGCTTGCAAGAAGTGCAATAGTTTTGTCGAGTATTCCTTTTTACCCTGTTAGATGCATGTACGCAATTTTTAGCTAGATTTCATCATTTGTAAAAGCGAGCCGAGCATGGGACGGAGTCGAATAGTACATTTCTATGAACTATTAATGCCACATGAATTAAAAACGTCATCTATCAGATTATAATTGTACTAATGGTTTAGATCAATTTAGCGTCCGTTGGGTGTACTACATTCACTTCGTTTTTTGTTTCTACAACGCCATCTTGTGTCTAAATTATGGACTATTAAAAAGTGACCTAAGTTGACTGCGACATCTAGCTGTCACGAATCGTTTCTACAGCTTTTATCAACAGCTGGTTCACTTAACGAATAAATATTTCGGAAATTATTGTCCACTTGGGTGCAATTCACATTGAACGAAAGTCAACGACAGTCTGGTCCCTAACCACGGTTGCCACTTTTGGTACAAATGTACAAAAACTGGTACATTTTTTAAGCGTTGGTACATTGGATAACTTTTTTACATTTTGGTACATTTTTTATATGCCTGTTTTAATTTTATTTAAATTTTTCATAAAATTTTATGTTCACATATATTATTTTAACAAATGGCTCTGTTCCACCAGACACAAATTTTGTATCAGTTAGAAATTGATCCATGACTAACACTGGTAAATATCGCATACAGTCGATTTGCGATGACAATTGACAGGATAATTGAGAAAATATGTATGCGCCAATGTAAGGCCCACTACGTAAACAGTTATTTCGTGTGGTATATTTTTGCTACAATTGGTAAATTGGTAAATCACAATTTGTGAAATGCAAAAAATCTTTCGTGAAAAATATTTGGTAAATTTTTGCTAAAATTGGTACATTTTTTCAAAATTTTGGTACAAAAAATTTTTTTGGAATGGCAACCGTGTCCCAACCACAAAATGTCTAACCAACAAACCATGACAACAACCGCTGGGCAGGCGCTTTCGAATTTCGAACATTGGGAGCAGGCCGCAATAAATTTAGATGTTTTAGGGGATTATTTTGCATGGGAGCAATTTAAATTTTTATACTATTTAACTTTATAGGCATTCGCCCATTAACATTAACATTACCATTTTAATTTTTTCAGTATAATCACAAAATGTTAATTTTATTCATAGAATTGAAATCAATAAATTTAAATGCAATTACGTTTTCCCTTATTTAATTATTGATTCGCCAGATAAGAGGCAGCAATGGACGAATTTTTTAAAATGAATAAGAATAGTTTATACAGTTAAATAATAAAAAAACGAAATCAAGAAGGCTCAATTTTTTTTAAGATCATAAACGTTTTGATGAAATGGCAGATAAGTGAAATTTTTGCAAAATGTGGCAAAATAGAGCTTTGAGGAGGCCTAAAGTGGAAGTGTTTAAAAATAACTTACCAATTTGCAGAACTTCCGAGAAGACAACTTGGACCCGAAATCTCTTTTATCATAGAATCGCATTATTGGTGCACTTGATCTAAATAGGGAATAAGGTGCTAAAAATTGTAAGTGAAATAATCAGCTGTTCAAGGTTTAACAAACAAATTATTCAAGCAGATTCGGTTTTTTAAATAGGTATCAAGAAAAAATTTTCTAATCGTTTTCAGCCAATTCTGGTACTGGTATATTTTGGTATATTCTTTTATGTAAAATACTATGTATACATTGCGGTCATACTGGCAGTGACATAATTTTGAAACAACACAATAATTGACTGCTTAATTTGGTTACCAAATTGTCATGAAACTAAGATGGCAAATGGTAAATGGATGTCTACGCCAGCAATGGCGAAACCATACAAATATTATAACTGCATCAGCCGCCCCAGTAACCGCTTCTGAACTTAAAGTAAACAAATCCACTGCACGTGAAACTTTCGTGGAGCGAGTCGAACGCGGTCCTGGACTGAAGGATTTCTTTACTGTGAGGCCCAAACAACGACTGATTGAGGACAACGAGATTTCAGATACCAGCAATAATATACCTTATTTGAATGCTATAGATTACAATGGTCATGGCAGAAAGGTGTACTTTGAAATCTACGGCTGCCAGATGAACTCAAACGACACTGAAGTTGTGTGGAGCTTGTTGCAAGAGCATGACTATCAACGTAGTAAGGATGTGGCTGACGCTGATGTGATAATGCTGATCACCTGTGCTGTGCGTGATGGCGCTGAGAAAAAGATCTGGAACCGTTTGAAGCATCTACGGGCGCTCAAAGATCGGCGAGGACACAAAAGACCGCTACAATTAACACTTTTGGGTTGTATGGCAGAGCGATTGAAGGAGAAACTTATCGAGCAGGAGCAATGTGTCGATGTCATTGCGGGTCCCGATAGCTATAAGGATTTACCAAGACTGCTAGCTGTAGCTCGACACTATGACAATGCGGCAATCAATGTGCTGCTCTCTTTAGAGGAGACATATGCAGATGTGATGCCGGTGCGGCTAAACTCCGAATCCCCAACAGCTTTTGCCTCAATTATGCGCGGATGTGATAACATGTGCTCCTACTGCATCGTGCCTTTTACACGTGGTCGCGAACGTTCCCGTCCTCTCACGTCGATCGTACGCGAGGTCAAGAACCTCCAGCAACAGGGAGTCAAGGAAGTGACTCTGCTTGGACAAAATGTTAACTCCTATAGAGACAGAAGTGGCGAACCTGCAGGAAAAATTGATAATAACGTGGTGCCTGGGTTTAGCACTGTTTATAAACCTAAAACTGGTGGACTGCCATTCTCAACGCTGCTGCAAAATGTTGCCGAGGCTGTTCCGGAAATGCGGATACGTTTCACATCGCCACATCCGAAGGATTTCTCCGATGATGTACTTCACATCATTCGAGATTATCCCAATGTCTGCAAACAGTTGCATTTGCCTGCCCAATCTGGTAGCACTTCGGTGCTGACCAGAATGCGACGCGGCTACACTCGGGAAGCTTACATGCAGCTAGTGGAACATATTCGTGGCATACTGCCAGATGTGGGCCTTTCAAGTGATTTCATTTGCGGCTTCTGCGGCGAAACGGAGGACGAGTTTGAAGACACAATTTCGTTGATCCGCAGTGTACGCTACAATGTGGCGTTTCTGTTTGCCTACAGCATGCGCGAGAAAACAACGGCGCATAGACGGTACGTGGACGATGTTCCATCCGAGGTAAAGACGGCCAGGTTAAAACGCATGGTAGAGGCATTCCGAGAAGGTGCCACAAAATTGCACAGACACTTTGAGGGTCGGGAACAGCTCATCTTAGTTGAGGGCAAAAGCAAACGTTCCGACAACTATTGGTTTGGGCGCAACGACGCCAACATCAAAGTTATTGTGCCGGCAACAGCTTTGCCATTGACACAGAACAGTGGGCAGCTTAAGGACATCAATGTAGGTGATTTTGTAGTCGCCAAAGTTGTGGACTCAAACTCCCAAGTTCTGAAAGGTATTCCGCTACGCTACAGCAGCATTTGCGATTACCACAACAGTAGCAAAACCAGATTAAAGCAAGTTCAATAAAAATGATTTAATTACTTTATTGAAACCTAATCTTTGTACATCACATTTCCATGGTGGCTTCCTTACTCGTCGCTGACAGTACATCATCACTTCTGCCGTGGTATTTGCCAATATTACTACGATAGAAGGCAAATATGTCCGCACTGGCGGCTCGACAAATACATTCGATATCATTGAATTGAGCAATCTTGAAGGAACCCTTTGTTTGCACCAATAATAAATTTCCATCGACCGAGTCAAAAGCGAATGTGAAGCTGGCTTGTTGATGCACTGTTTCACTCAGTTCTGGGTCCACGATAAACTCTCCCTCCTCATTTATAATACAGTGCACCGCAGCAAAGCTGTATTTCAAAGGCAAGCCGCCAATCAACATTGATAGGCAAGCTGCATTTAAAGCACACGCGTCTATCTATAATAAAATTGTTATATGCAACTCTATAGCTGTTATATTTACAAAGCTTACGCTGCCACGATCCTCTAGTTCCTGAATCTGTACAGACATCTTTGAGCGAGGATATATCTCGCTTAGTAGCGCAAGTTCCAACACATCTCGAATGGCCGCCTCACGTATGCGTTCTTTCACCTGCGGCAAGCCGGCCTTGGGACGATAATTGCACTCCAAGTAGCTACACTCGATGCTTAGACTCTGCGTCTTCACCTCAATAGGCCCCATCACAGCAGCGATGACCACTGTAGCACCTGTGCAATAAGAAAGAGTGCAATCAGCCGGCATTCGAGCACAATGACATCTTAAGAAAACTAACCTTGGCTGTACATCACTGAGCCGTCGCAGCGAGAAAGCGGATTGAACTTGCATTTCATCAAGCGCAATTTGTCCTTAGCGACTTCTTCTGTATCGGATTTACCCATAGTTGTTTATTGAATTTGTGAACTGCAATTGAAATTATCAATACGAAAACAACGTGCGCTTGTTGATAAAAACGTTCATTGGTGATGAGCGGTTGCCGATTGATATGGGTAATCGTTATCGAATCAACAAGTGCAAGAGATGTGCATTTGAAAACAATAATTTTTATTGTAAATGTAAGTTAATAATAATAAATAATAAATAATTTTCATTTGAAAAAAATGGTTTATACATTATTTTATAATGTACATATTTTCTGTTACTGGCTGAAATATCGAATCAACAAATGCATGAAATGAGCATTTGTAAAAATATATTTATTACTTGAAAACAACTATTTTTTATATATATACATATAATATAACAACATTTTAAAGTTCCCAGTAAATAATTGAAATTGGAAAATTAATTTTAAAGTTTTTGCTAAACATCAACTACGATTAAAATACCATATCAAAAGCATTGAAATATCGATGCATCGCTAATTCATCGATGATTCTCCACTTCCACAAAAAATAAGATCACAAAGTCTTGCTCATTTCACAACGTAAACGCTCATAGTTCAGGTTAAATTTGTCTTCAGAAAGCGCAATAATGTCAGGTAAGTGACATTTAAGCTAATTAAGCTAGTCCTGTTTACTCTTACATAAGTGCCAAATAAATTCTTATAATTACAGGCGAAAATCCGTTTGCCCAATTTGAAAAATCCTTCATTAAGGATGGCACTGTCTACAAGTACTTTGATCTTGCGTCCATTGACAGCAAATATGGTGAGTGCTAAACCTGATATACATTTTTCTATACATACACATATGTATGTACGTACGCGTTTAAAGAAAAAATTAGCAGGGAAGCCACTGAGCAGAGGGGTGTGTATGCAGCTAAACGCACCTGCGATGAGTTGAAATTTGACCTCAGAATCTGATACAATATTGTAGTACATATGTACCTTTCTGGCGAGCGAATTTGCAAGTTTAAGTAGTGTCATTGGGCAGCTGCTGATTTGATTTACCTAACAACATGCGGCAGCTTTCTAAAACATGCCATACGCGCTTAGTGGAAAGCGAAAGTTATCACATTGCTTAATTCAACTCAAGCAAGGCTCGTCTGGGCGGGTCAGGCACACGACGACGTCGACGTGTGTATATTGATAAGAGGTGCCTAGAAAAAAGCACTCGTATATTGTACGATAATCAAGCTTTTGTATTATGTAGACATGTAGTTATCAGCATGAGTGAGCAAGACAAATTGAAATTGCTAGTTTCGAGCAACTTAATGGTGTGATGCTTTAAAAACCACACAAAAACACTTGTGTTTCACAGGCCCCTCTTTCAGGGACTCTCTTTCATTTGACCCATGCATCTTTAGTGCTTCGGAATATTATTTAAGTACGGCACGTGTTCCTGTTATAGACAGACCAAGTACAAATAACAGTCAGTTATCGCTCACCTTGAATGGAATTCATTTGCTACTCTAATAACGTAATCCCGCCATCGCTGATTATTAGTCACTATCTGTTATCTATCACTATATATATATTTTTTACCATAACGCCTCACATTTGATTACAGATCAGCTTCCCTTCTCCATCCGTGTGCTATTGGAGTCGGCGGTTCGCAATTGCGACAACTTCCATATTCTAGAGAAGGACGTTCAAAGCATACTCGGCTGGACGCCGGGCTTGAAGCAGGGCTCCAATGATGTAGAAGTGTCCTTCAAACCAGCCCGTGTTATTCTGCAGGTACTTCTCTCTACTCACCGGAACACCTAGAACACATCATACTTATTAAATTATATTTGTCAAATAGGATTTCACAGGCGTTCCTGCCGTTGTCGACTTTGCTGCGATGCGAGATGCTGTCCTGGATTTGGGAGGTAATCCCGAAAAAATCAATCCCATTTGCCCCGCCGACTTGGTCATTGATCACTCGGTGCAAGTGGACTTTGCCCGCACGCCCGATGCTCTGACCAAGAACCAAAACCTCGAATTTGAACGTAACAAGGAGCGCTTCACTTTCCTCAAGGTAAATTCAATTATATGCTCTCATCTATGGATTTATCAGTTTATACTCTGCAGTGGGGAGCTCGTGCCTTCAACAACATGCTCATTGTGCCACCTGGCTCAGGCATTGTCCATCAAGTGAACTTGGAGTACCTTGCCCGCGTCGTCTTCGAGAACGATTCTACCGATGGGAGCAAGATACTGTATCCCGATAGTGTTGTTGGTACTGATTCCCACACCACTATGATCAACGGCTTAGGCGTACTGGGCTGGGGTGTAGGTGGCATTGAGGCTGAAGCTGTGATGCTTGGCCAATCCATATCGATGCTTTTACCTGAAGTTATTGGCTACAAACTGGTGGGCAAACTCAGCTCATTGGCCACATCCACGGATTTGGTGCTGACCATCACCAAGCACCTGCGACAACTGGGTGTTGTTGGCAAATTCGTCGAGTTCTATGGACCTGGTGTGGCTGAACTGAGCATTGCCGATCGTGCCACGATTAGTAACATGTGTCCCGAATATGGCGCCACAGTTGGCTACTTCCCCATTGATGAGAACACACTCGGATACATGAAGAAGACAAGTACGTGTATTAAGAAAATAAGATGACTTAAATCTATGTCCTCCAACTGTCTTACAGATCGGTCTGAGAAGAAAATCGACATTATTCGGGAGTACTTGAAGGCCACTCAACAATTGCGCAACTACTCTGAGGAGGCTCAAGATCCGAAGTTTACACAGGTACTCTCTCTGAACAGTGCTCAATATAAAAAAACTTTTTAATATTTATATGACATCTTTCTTTTTAGAGCATCACCTTGGACTTGTCGACCGTGGTTACCTCTGTTTCGGGACCCAAGAGACCACACGATCGAGTCTCCGTTTCGAATATGCCCGAAGACTTCAAGTCCTGTCTGTCCAGCCCGGTAAGTTGAACAAATTTCGCTCTTATGAGATAAACAAAGCCCAGTGATGCTTGCATATTCGACAAAACTGAACTTAGTATATCCCATAAATTGAAATCGAAAACACATATAACAAAACTCGGCGGAACCGTATATTGTTAGCTCTATGTTAAGCTGCTTACAAAAAGAGCTATCTAAAAGAAACAGCAACTGTGATATGTAAGAATATTTGAAATGTAAAATCACGGCTACTATTTCCTTAGATAACTCAATATAAATTTTGATTTGTTTCCTTGGTGCTCTGCCTTCAAAGTTAGATCAACAAATGAAAATCGCTTTATAATTGACTTATACTTGGTTGAGACTGCACCACGTAACACTTTGAACTGAAACCTGGTTCTTGTTCAGGCAGCTCTTATAAGCTACGTTGCGTTCAATGGCCGCTGCCAGCGCATCAGGTTTCCAACGCTATCGTTGGCGGTGATGGTGGCGTTGGCTGATCGCTTTTGGTTAATGCCAACAAATTGCTGAGAATGCGCTTTGCTTTCTAGCACACTCGATATTTTTTGCCGAATTTCTAAAAAAGACTATAAAGCGCTATAGAATTTATTGCACTCGCTTGGACTTTGTCGAATTCTGAACACAGGCCTGGGTCTGATTGATTTGGATTTGACTCAGCGATGGGGCCTCATGCGGCAGTGGCCGCTTCCGCAAAACAAACTGACCTACAATTTACCATTCGACCATTGTGGGGTCATTGGACGTTCAAACTGGCTGCCGTTTATGCTGAAAATGTAATCGCTTTATGTTGTTGCCACACTTTAGGTCGGCTTCAAGGGATTCGCTATTGCGCCAGAGGCTTTAACGGCCAGCGGAGAGTTTCAGTGGGATGATGGCAAAACCTACAAACTTCAGCACGGCTCCGTGGTCATTGCGGCAATCACATCTTGCACCAACACATCAAATCCCTCGGTGATGCTGGGAGCTGGTCTTTTGGCTAAGAACGCTGTCGAAAAGGGTCTCAGCATTTTACCGTACATCAAGACATCACTGTCGCCAGGGTCTGGTGTCGTCACCTACTACCTCAAAGAGTCTGGTGTCATTCCATATTTGGAAAAGCTAGGCTTTGACATTGTTGGCTACGGTTGCATGACTTGCATTGGAAACTCTGGACCCCTCGAGGAGAATGTCGTAAACACCATCGAAAAGAATGGTTTGGTGTGTGCTGGCGTATTATCCGGCAATCGCAATTTCGAGGGTCGTATTCATCCCAACACTCGGGCTAATTATCTGGCGAGTCCCTTGCTGGTAATTGCTTATGCCATTGCTGGACGCGTCGATATTGACTTTGAGACGGAGCCACTGGGCGTAGATGCGAATGGCAAGAACGTTTTCCTTCGTGACATTTGGCCATCTCGTACGGAAATCCAAGAAGTGGAGAATAAGCATGTTATTCCTGCCATGTTCCAGGAAGTCTACAGTGAGTATAACAGCCAAAACCATATAAAAAACAAAAATAATGGAACTTATTTATCATACAAATAGGTAAAATCGAATTGGGCTCACAGGATTGGCAAACCCTTGAGGTGTCCGATGGCAAGTTGTACCCATGGAGTGCTGATTCCACATATATCAAGCGTCCGCCATTCTTTGAGAATATGACTCGCACTTTGCCCAAACTGCAGAGCATTGAAAACGCACGTTGTCTTTTGTTTTTGGGTGACTCTGTAACCACAGACCACATCTCACCAGCTGGTTCTATTGCCAGAAACTCGCCAGCTGCCCGTTTCCTCTCTGGACGCAATTTGACTCCTCGAGACTTCAATTCCTACGGCTCACGACGTGGCAATGATGCCATCATGGCACGCGGCACATTTGCAAACATTCGTTTGGTGAATAAGCTTGTTTCTAAGACCGGACCTCGCACTCTGCACATACCCAGCCAAGAAGAGCTGGACATCTTCGATGCCGCCGAGCGCTACCGTGGAGATGGCACTCCATTGGTGTTGGTGGTCGGAAAGGATTACGGTAGTGGCAGCTCCCGCGATTGGGCTGCTAAGGGTCCATTCCTTCTGGGGGTGAAGGCAGTTATTGCCGAATCATATGAACGCATTCATCGTTCCAATTTGGTCGGTATGGGTATTATTCCCTTGCAATTCCTGCCTGGTCAGAACGCGGAAACTCTCAAATTGAATGGTCGTGAGCTGTACAACATATCTTTGCCAGAGAGCGGCTTGAAGCCAGGCCAGAAAATTCAAGTCGAAGTAAGTATTTAGTATTGCTTTGATTATAATAATACTTCATTAATGAAATTTTAACCAGGCCGATGGCACCGTTTTTGAGACTACCTTACGTTTCGACACGGAGGTCGATATTACATATTACCAGAATGGCGGAATTCTAAACTATATGATTCGCAAGATGCTTTCTTAAGTTGTTTTGTTTTTTGTTAATATTCATAAATTCCACTTGCATTTTAAATACTGTACATTGTAGTCTTCTAAGTTTTCAATGTGTGATGGTGATTTCCCTGCTGAATCAATAAAGTAAATCGTTTATTCCTTTAATTAAAAGAGTTAATGGAAATGCAAGTTCACCTTATAGCACATATTGATATATGAACTTTCTCTTGAAAGGGCCTACTTCAAGTTCTTGAGTTGATCTAACAATAACAAAAATGCAATAATCGATTAGAAGCTAATGTATCAATTCCCCGCACAAAAAGAACATTCTTCGTAGTGCCAAAAATTCTTATAAATTATTGTTTGTACTTTATTACACAATGCATGCTAAAACTAGTTTTCAATCAAAGAACACACATAGTACATCCAATAAGAAGTGCCCAGTGCTGACAAAAAGGACTCGATAGGTAAGTACATACAAGCATTAGCAAGTTAATTTTTGGCGTTTATAGTATAATGGTATTTTTATAACATTATTATCAACATCATCATCAATTACATACTTAAATATAAAATATATAATGTACAAGAATTCATTTGAGTATACATGTGCTATATTAATTTCTGCTTTAGTTTTTGCCTCTTCTGTCGTTAGGTTATAAATGTAAAAATTCACTAGTAACAAAATAAATTTCGTTATTTAACACCATCGATACGTTTAAGTCGAATTGCATTAATCATAAACGATAAACGTCAAAACATTGTGAATTTTTTTATAATTCTATTTTTAAGAAACATTTTATTTCTCTAAACAAAAATGACGATTTAGAATTAATCTAATAACCTGTGCTTGTTGCTATCCATTTCGTCTGTTATTTACAAAGGTGAAGCCCGCTTTTCATCCCTCCAGCGCTATCCAGCTGGCTCGGCAATATATCTCTGGTGGTTCCTTAGTATGTTGCGTAAATGCAGTTAGGATTTCATTTAGGTTTTCAATTGTGCGGTCCGTCATTACCACCGTATCAAGTGTTTGTATTGCTCATCGACAGCAATTCGCTTGATGGTTTCGTATCCCAGAATAATGCTAAATGAGAAAGCCGCTGACTGCACCAGGCGTGCGGACAATCCTTTAAAGAAGCAATTCAGCTTCTCCTCATGCCACAATTCGCGAAAGGCAACGCTCATAGAGTCCAGACGGTGAACCTGCCAATGGAAGCATATAGACAATGCATTTTGTGAAATGTTAAACACAGTAAGTAAAGGTTGCTGTTACCTGCAGACGTGCTCGTACTATATCCAATGGATTAGTTAGAATGGTTGTGGTAAAGCCACCCAAGCTGCCAGCCACGCATTGTATGAATAAATGAGAGACCCATATTGGACAGATGCGACACAATTCATCTAGAAGTTGAGAATTCAGTTTCGTAAAGTGGACGGATTGCATAGTGTCGAATTAGTTAGACCCACCTTGATACAAATGATAGAATGCCCACCACATTGCAGAGTTGGGAACGTATGCCATCAGGCTGGCAGTGTAACCTCTGTAGAAGCCGCGTAATCCATCTCTCCGCATTATCTCGCGTCCAATGTCCATCGATACATGCAAGCGACTACGTCCAGGCCATGATTTAATACCAAGTGGATTTATGTCTGCTTTCGAGCCGGCATGCGCTGACATCCCAAGCACCATAGCATGCTGAGATATCACGTCAAAAGGAACAATTATGGTCTGACCCACCAGCGATGCACAACCACCGCCAATTAAAGCTTTAACACGATGCCCAGCTCCAAGATCATTCAGAATGTGTCGAACACCTTCGTATGTGCTGATGTAAAAGACTCCAGATACGATTTGAACTGATGATATCCAGAAACCGCGATATAGACCAGGAACACCCTCGGATCGATAGATTTTCATTGCACAATCGATCATTCCCTTGTAGATATCGCTCTTGTGCTGGACCTGAAGTTGTGTCTTGATAACAGTCAGCGGGAATAGACAGCATCGTACGGAAAATGAGCTTAGCATGGACAGTGGAAAGAACTTGGTCTTGTTCATCATGTCCCATTCGATTGTGCGTATATAAGCATCATTTTTCCCTCCTATTGCTCCTGCCCCTCCTCTATCCTTGGCCTTGCCTGTGCCGGTGCCTTCGCCATTGGCCATCACGCTCACGCCGGTACTGTTCGACATTATGTTAGCTGTATCTTGAACAGCTGTCGGAGACCGTGCGCTCGCCGAGCTGTGGTTTTTGCATGCGCGGCCAGTCTGTGAGGGATCTTGAAATCGCCTTTAATTCCTTTCTCCAGTAAGCAGAATCGTAGCGCCTTAATTACTTACAGCATCATGGTCCAACAACGACTGTTCTGCCGACCAAAATGACTCCTGAAATATAAGTATCCTAAGTGCAATGAAGATGTAAGACTATCTGGAATAACAAAAATAATATACTATATACATATATATGTATGTAAGTACTTTTCTGCTCCCAAGGTTAATGCTCGAATATGTGCATATTATTTTGTAATTATTCACTGTCACTTCTTTGTCTTATTTTTTATTTCGTTGTTTTAATAATGCTATTATTGTTCACACGGCGGCAATGGCTTTGGGATCATCTGGAGGCCATGGCCATATGTTTACAATTGTCATTGTAATTATATAATGCGAACATACACACAACTTCCACCACCTGATCGAGTTACCGTGTTATCATTTTGCTCTTATCATTCGTTTCGCACATTTTGCATAAGACGGTGCCCGACAGAAATGATTCGATTATGATGAAATATATCTAACGTTCACGGTGGTGAAGAGCGCTCTCAACTTAGATCTATTAATATTTGTTGTTGATTTTTAGTCACTCACACCCACCCTGTTCACTATTGTTGATGTTGGTAATACATTCAGTGTGACCTCAAGTCACATACTCTTTTGCGGCGAAAAAATAAAGTAAGTCAAAGCAAGGCATATACTGAACAATAATCAATTCTGGTATTTTTTAGTATTTCGGCTGCGCTGAATATGTTGTTTAATCGACAATAAATTGATTTCAACTATGTGGCAACACCTACCTCCTACCTTGGCATGCACACACTGGCGTTTTTTGGCGCTAAGTTTGAAAAAAAATGACGACCTTTTTTTAAAATTACGTATTTTCCTCCAGTTTTGTGAGGCCACTGAATTTCGAATACAAATAATAAATTATTTGTGTTAGGAATGATAATGGGTTGTGGTGCTATGGGTGAGGAATTTAATTTTAATAAATATGTAATAATTTGCTTTTGTCAATGATTGTAAAACTATTTTTTTTCGCTCACTACACTTTCCATTACATTACTAACAATGTAAATAAGTTAGCTTAATTTTTTTTTGGTAATTGCCAAAATAATAATCAATGAATCCTATTGGCGAATACACCCATAAGTGGCCCACCAATGACAATCAAGGGGGCGTTCTGCGACTGCGCTTTGTGTCACAGCATCATTGCAGACTGTCCATCAACCCCCATAAACACACCAGGACATAAATCATGCTGAATGTTCATCGCATCCTATGAATTTCAGGAGTGCCAACAGTTGCCACGAGTACTTCAAAAACGTTGCACGGAATGCGGCGACGATCGCCGACAGCGACAAGAGAGTCCGACGTTGTGATTAATAATTCAAAATTATTGATGCACGGAAGCAAGGTGAAATCCTATTACTGAAAAATTTTACAATAGAAAAAGAAGCGAACAGCGTGTAAGGTTTACTCGAGTGTGCATTTTGAGCCACAAAATGGATACCGCTAAATTGGTAAGAATTCTTTCAAAATAAGTAGCTGAATCAAGTGAAAATGAAGTTCGAATGGTTAAATACTTAAAGCTTTAATACATTTGCTCTGAAAATACTACGTATATTTAAGAGTCGACTTCAGCCATAGCTAAGCGTATAGCCCATGTTCTCCATGAGCGTCTCCTTGATCGCTGGCTGAAGGGCCCGTTGCATGTAAGTGGTCAGCAGTCCACGCACTCCCATTGAAAATAGCTTCTCTAGCTCATTGGACATTGCGTCGCCTACAAGTTCCTCATGATTGCCTCCTCCTCCTCCTCCATTACCGAATATGTCGGCGAAAGCACGAGCATCTGGCTCTACAAGCTGCTGCAGTTGGTCATCCTGAAAATTTAATACATCTCCATTGAAGTGCATCTCATCGGAAGAGTAATCGTCCGCCATAACATTTCTACGTCGCCGTCGTCGACGCTTGCCCTCCAATTGTCGGCGTCGGTAAAAATTGTCCCCATTCGGATCAAAGAATTCGCTGGAATCTCGAAATCCCTCGTTACTTTCCAGATTCAGACTGTGATCCCTTTGAGTTGTGTGCTCCAGTCGTATATCGTACGCTGGCTGTTTATTCTTTTTAGAGGTACCCATTATAACATGTGGTTCACCCAATTCAACTTCAGGGGTAACACCTTCGCTGTAGCCAAAGCGTCGCTTTGAGTTCTGACGCAATCGAATCCCACTCGGTCCTTGGCAGCCGTGTGCAAAAACGGATATAAACCCAGGCTCGGCAAAGTGCGAATCCGTGCGAACCGAGGCGGCGCCCAATCTTCGCGATTGCTCATACGCTGAGGACGCTGATGCCAAGGCGGAACCCAGTGGAACAGTGCGAAACTCAATGCCAGCGTGTCTCATGCGCAATATCATGTGGCAGCGTCCACCAGTAGGTTGCAGCACCACCTTGCCGCTGAGTGTCAAGTCTGGGAAAATGAGTCGTGTGTCAAGCGTTGAATTCTCAGTGCTGAACTTGCACTTATCAATCTCAACCCACCGCGACGCGGCTTTTGCCGGCGGCACGCGCACCTTCAGATCCTCAACCTCAACCCGCGAGATGGCCAGTTTGTGTGGTTGACGATTCTGATAGGGTTGATGCGACTGCTGAGATGACAGCAAATCCTCTAGCTCTAGAGCACTGTTGCCGCTCCCACTGCCACCTCTGGAGGAGCCGCTGAATGCATAATGGCGTCCACTACGCCGGATGCTCTTAGCGTAGTAACCGCGTACGTAGTTGGCACTGCTGCCCACGTTGTAGAAGTCATCCTCAGGATCACTTTGCTGCCCATAGAAGTTGTGATACAGCTGATACGGTGTTTGCAGTGGCTGCTCCCACATAGAACGTGAATTCTTGGTCTGAACACTGCGTCGACGCATGTGCTCAAGAGCATTCTCCAGACGATTGGAGCAGCGCTGCGGAGCTTGGTACATCTGACTGAAGACAGCTGCAGGCAAATGGCAACATAAATGAATGCTCATTAATACGACTTGACGAACTCACCTCGGAGAAGGGCGCAAAGTAGAAACACACAGAGTTTGGCTCCCAACATGCTGGCTGAAGAAATACGGAGTCTGTCCGCGGAAGAAGCACCACTCCAGACTGGCTCAGGTCTCAACCGAAAATGGGCCCCAAGCTTCGACGACAACGCATGCGAGACCGAGAAACTTGCTCGGTCTCGCTTCCATAGACACAGCCGCAACAGCGCCCACAAGAAGTTCACGACAACGACGATGGCGATGGCGATGGTGACGTTGACGATTCCGAAGTCGTGTCACTGCCTCAACATGTGCAGTGAAAGTGTTTTCCACAACAAGCGCCAGCAGGCGAACAACGCACATGAGCGTGGAAACAGCCAACACAAAAGCAAAAAGAAAATCATTGTCTTCTGTTGCGACTGCTGCTGTTGGTTGTTGGTTGATTGTTGGCTGCAAAGTAGATCAAAGTTGGAAACGCAAAGCAAACAAAGCATCGACATCAGATCGTCATTTCGTAATGCGCACAAGCGTCGTAAAATTGTGGGTCAAAGTTCATAGGTGTTTGTTCAATTCATCAATTAAGAAAAAACTAGACGATTGCATGGCGATCACCAGTCAAAGTCGACGAGCAGCTTTGCACCGTTACAAATTATCGTTAATTTTTCTATAATTTAAGCCGTTTTTTGTCGCGTGTCTTTGGGCGATGTGGCAACGCTTGGCTGGCTGCTCTTGACGGTTACGGTAAATAATGTCGGTAATTTGATTTAACAAATTGTTTGCGTGCACTTATAAGTCACCAGCATTTTTATCATCACGACGCAATGCAGCCTTATTATTCTGCTATAAGAGTACGTTAAATTTGTAACATCTGTATATGGCGGAAACGTTTTGCAATTGCAAAATGTAATGTCATATTTTAATGTTAATGTAGCCCACATTATATACATAATCTTTGGAGTCAATTTAATGATCACATTTTAGATATTCATGTAAATGCTAAGAGAAAGCTGCACTCTGCGCAGCACGTTCTGCGTATTTTCTAGCTCTTGTTCATATGTATTAGTCTTGCCGCTTTCTGCGTTTCCGCATGAAGTTAAAACCCATTGCAAAAGTCCCTCCCTCGTCTATATAGTATCGCACTTTCGTCTGATGTATGCATGTATCGTATGTACTGTCGTATCTGGCTATAATGAACTATTTACTGCAAAACTACTTAAAACAATTGAGATTGTTTAATATCGTAATGTTACAATTTTTGTTGAAAATTTCGTTTTTGATCAACTAAAAGTGTATTTGTACATATATTTATATAGGTATGATTGTGTTTGTTGGTAATTAAGGATAACACACTATTCTCAAAGGCTACGATGCGGAACGTTTGCTTTGTGCCAATTTCTAAGTGTCAAGTGGCCATCTCACTGAATGGCAAATTTGCGAATTAACAGAAGATGTAACTAGCAACTTGTAGTTGGCACAACAATTGTTGTCCGTAAGCAAACAAAAAGACCGCCCCTAGTAAGATCAATAAAAGATCAAATGAAGATCGCTTTCCCTTGTAGTTCACTTTCTCTGACTAGCTAGAAAGTAAAATGTCAAGAGACAATTGGAAAGGGGGAAAGAGAGACATGTGTCATCGTCCATAAAGTCGGTTGACCTCAGTTAGCTCATTAAGTGTAAAAGTGTCAATAAACCATTGTGCAGGTTTCCATTGTCTTTGTACGACAAAAGTGAGGGCTCAATCCCAATCGCAATGTTAAACACAATCCTGGGCTAGCTCTAATGCTCATTACTTAATGGACTGGCCAGGATTCTAACAATGGTCAATTGACACCACACACTTTCGAGCTGTTAAGCTAATTGCCACAACTTCTTCACACTTGAGTATGTCAATGTGACGAACATTAGAACTGCAACCTTAACCTGTTTGTGTGGAGTGCCTGGCCAGCGCCGCGGGCTCTTGAGCTGCCTGCCCAGCAGGTGGCTTTAAGGCTGCAGACACTTAAAGCTAGTCTTGACTCATACCCATGATGCGTAAATTACGAATTGCCAATTGATTTGCCAAAAACCGGCTGAGAAAACCCAAAAACAAACTCATAACAATTTCCTGCCGCGTCTTGCTTCATTTCCTTTTTGGTAACAGGTCGACTACGGCGAGTCGAAGACTCATCTGGAGCAGCTCCAGCAGTCCCTGTCGCATTTGGATCACCATCCTCACCTCCCACACTCGCATCATCATGGGCATGCACATCACCATCATCATGGACTGTATCACGCGGCGCCGAATACATCGACCATAACCACAGATTCGCTCGTTTCCTGTGTCACGTCAACTCTGCCGTCTGTGGGCAAGGCCACATCCTCGACCTCATCCTCCTCCAGCTGCGACAATTCCGACCCAGAGCGCAAGAAATGTCACAGTCACACTCACAATTACAGCGAGATAGATGTGGGACATACGCTGATGGAGGCCATCTGCACGTTGCCATTGCCCATGCATGGCCAGAGATCTCCGCCGTGCTGCCTGGCCATGGCTGGCAATACCACTTCTCCCGCCGGGGCTGGAGCCGGAGCTTTGCTGAGTGGATCGACGCCAAGTGCATCCGGAGGCAGTGGGTCTTTTTGCAATGGTGACTTACATGGCGGATCGCTATCGAGACAACGTTTAACTATTTGTCTTGGCAGATCTTGTTCGTGAGTCGTCCTGGTATGCAGCGCATCATCATCACCACCATCACCATCACCAGATGCCCGATGAGCTTGTTATGTACACAACGCCAGCGCCGACGGCGGCAGCGGCCGCTGCCATTGGCAAGTTTGGCTTGGACACATCTACGGAGGGTTACTTGAACGCAAGGTACAATGGTAAGCGTCCACATCCACAACCAAGTCCATGTTCACGTCCATGCCCGGATGCAGCTCCACGACCAGTGCATCAACAATGTTGTGTTTGTTTTCGCTATTTACACTTTTTGTTTATTAACTTCCATTATTAGTTCTACCTCTCTCTCTTTCTCTCTTGGAATTCTTTGGATTAGAATGGGCATGAAGATGGGATGATTTTGCCGCAAGGCTTTTCATTTGTTTTGTTTTGCTTAACTTTTTACTTTACATACAAACATTTCGCAGGAGAATGTTCTATAACACATGATGTTAGCAACTTCTGCTAAAGAAATGAAACAGCTAACTAAAATTTCATTAAAGCTTAAAGCTGAGCTGCAAACCTTAAAATCTTGATTGGGATCGATTCGTTAAGTGGTTTTTGGAAACTCTTTTTTTCATTCGGTTTAGAAATTGTGAGAACATTGTAGAACTTGAAGTATCGGAATATATTGAAAAGAAAAATTCTCTCGAAACGAGCGTGAATCGGTTTGTAGCCCCGGTTTAAGGCATCTATGATTATAATTTCTATATCTACCTTTACTACTCGCATTGTCTGCCACTTGTCGGACTAGGAGCACTTGCCATGTGCATATGACATGGTTCATTTGTGGCCTCAAAGATATCCCGGCGTGTGGCTTAATGCGAAATATTATGTAACAAAAGCAAAAAGCTCTCTCTAGCATTTACTACTACTGAAAATCACATTAAAAATCATTCCATTTTGTGCCGCTTATGCCGACGATGTCTGTCCTCCGAATGCTTCTCCTCTGGATCTGCAGTGAATGTCAAAGGCGTGCGCCATGAAAGAACATCAACTTTCTTCGAAATACCTGCTGTGACGCACCCGCACCCGCACTCCCATCCGCATCCGCATCCACATCCGCACCCTCATGCTCCTCATGCTCACCCGCCGCATCCATATTGCTACAGGTATGTAGTCAATGTGGCTGACAAGACAAGCCACAAGTAGATTGCTCTGGACGCTTCAGCTGCATGCTAACTTAAAGTCAATCAACTTTTTGTATTTTCAATATATTTTCACGCTACCCCAAATGCTGTCGTTAGATTTCCAGCATCGCCACCCGCGGGTATACTTAAAAAGAGCGACGAAGGTAAGCAAATGAATAAAAATTATTAAAGTCTTGTGTCGTAACGTTACCATTTATAAAAATTATGTTAAACCCTGTGCCGGCTTCAGGCTTAGCTGTACTATAGAACATTAGCTTCGGTTGTGTATTCCAATAAGTCAATTTATTCGTTTTTTTGGTATAAAAGAAATAGAAACGAAGAAATCGTGCACATAATTTACAATAACAATATCCGCGGTGTTAGTAACCGCTAATCCAATTGGTAGCACGGGCATGGAATTGAATTTGAATTCAAGAAGAGCTGCGTTCAGCGATGCAAGATACTTATACTTGGCCTCCGGCCATGGATGGATGAAGCACGATGAAGGCTTGCAGTCAAACAAGCGACTCAATCACAATCCGCTGAGTGGATCGAGGGAGTTGAGTACTGGGGTGCACAGTGGGTGGTGGAATGAGAATGGAAGTGGGAGTGAGATTCAGTTAGGGTTAGGTTGAGGGGTGGCACCATTGGGAAATAAACACAGTGAGCACTCTCTCTGCTATGCGCTTCGTTTTGGAAGCCAACAGGTTCTCGACGTACGATTGCTATTATCGGCGATGATGTTTTTACTTGTCGACACTTTCTCATGGATTATGCAGAGGTATCTCTTGAATTTTTAATTCCTTCAGCGTCGAGTCGCGTTGCCCTGCTGATGTGATTTTGAGCGTGTAGCAAGGAGAAACCTGACCCAGCAACATCATTATCATCTGCAACAACGGACAATCTAATGAAAAGAGCAATCAGAGTCGATGAGAAATAACATTGAAGTGGGGAAAGGGCGGCAAAGTTAAGAGATGGGTCTGGAGTTTGCTCTGTTCATTGCCCTTAAATTGCAGCATATTGAGCATATTGTTTACAAGGGCGCTGTGCGAAGCGTGTGGGTTGTTTAAATAATTAATTCCTGCTAAATACCTTGGCCATTTAGTGAAGCAAGAACAGACTGTTATTTTACTAGATTTAACCCACCATAGTCGATCCATTAAATACTCTTTTAACTTTATTAGAGATATTATAATATTTTAAAAAGTCATGTATTGTATGGGTTCATAAAAATAATTATGGTTTTCTTTTTTTGCGAAATTGATAGATTTCAGCACTCAATATGCAAATCATTCTACTTACGGTGGCATACACAACAATGTGTATGTTATGTTAAGAGCGTTCCATTATCAAATACTCTGTACTGCCCGATACTAGTGATTAATTAACTTTTAAGATTTAACATTTTCAACTTCAATTCAACATATTTTGAGTCTAAAATTGGTGTTTCGATTACGATTCTCCAATTTCATATTCAAACTGGAATGTGTAAAACAGGTGTGCCAAAAATTTGTCTCTGATATCTAAGAATATTTGCACAGATAGAATAACTTGTAATCGTATTCAAATTCAAAAAGAAAAGCTATTTATAAAAAAGTTTGTCACAGAAGGTGAAGTCAAATATGACACTTAAAGTTTAAAATGTGTTCATAAGGCTACGGAAGACATATGCTCACTAATGAACTACACATCTTACAATTGGATATTGCCGAATAAAACAAATTGGTTTGCTTAAATAATGTTTTATTTTGGATGATTTATAATTTAGTATAACTATATTACATTTTATACTACATGTGATTGTTGCCTTCAATTTAGTAAACATTTGTATATCCAGAGGAATTTTGTGACGACAAGAAATGTACACAGAAGGCACCATCATAAAGTATATTTATAACATATATTCTTGATCAACGTCAGCTGCCGCAACAATGCACACCTAAATCTTAAATCCGCTATATTCGACACATACAATAATAAGTCTTTATGATTCCTGAATAAACAAATCAATGTGTTGCTTTGGTTGAGATCCCCCATTAACTTTGAATCCTATGAATGAAGTAGTATATTAATTTACAAAGTTATGAACCCATTCTATCCTATGGGTAGCGGGTATTAACATAATAAAATATAAAGCTAGGTATATTTTAGTATTTGTTGGTATATAATTTTGGTATAGTTTAATACAGTTTTGTTTTGCTTTTATTAAAAATAGGTAACGGATACCTCGCAGTTGTGCAGACTCGAGTATTTCTGTATAACTTGTTTCTATTTCTTTAGATTGTTTTAACCATTTTAAGCTTCTGTCTAATTCGTTCTTCTTCTGTAGGTTTGTAGTTTTTTGAGTGTTCATCAATTAATTAACTTTATGCAGAATATTGTCGATAACTATAACCCCTTCACACATAGCAAATTGGAAAGCTACAGTCGAGTGTGCTCGACTGTGAGATACAGCTACCCATTTTTAATACAGTATTCTATACATTTTTGGAAAAGATACCACAAAATATATTTAGTATATCAATGGTGTACTACGGAGTTTTACGTTATAGAAAAGTATTTCTCAAATAGCGAAACAAAGTAATAATACCCTATTGGAAACGGGTATAACAATATCAAACTTGTGGAATAAACTGCAAATATTTTGGAGTTTATAAAAAAATAATTTTGTATGGGCAAAAACGCCTACTTACTAGGGGACTTAGTTGCTTTGGCTGACAATCTGGTATATTGTGCCGTCTATGGTATATTTTGAATGTGGTACTATATCGATATACCACACAAACCATTTGGTATATTTTTAGTATTTTTGCAATATATATTGAAAATAATACCGCAATATTTTGCTTTTATTCAAAATTGGTAGCGGGTATTTCACAGTCGAGTACACTCGACTGTAGCTTTCTCACTCGTTTTACGTTTATTTAATGCATTCCAAGTGAACTTGAGTCTATTATTCTTACTTACTTCGAACTTTTTCAACTTTCCAAATTTATATTTCCCTACTTTCTAGAACCAGCATCTGCTGCTGCAGCCGCGGTAGCTGCAACTTATTGTAGTGAAGTGTCGGCCGGGCAGCATTTCCACCAGCAGAACACAAAGATAGAGCATGCCGATTCCACAACGACTGCAGCCATTGTTCAACTTCACCAACACCAACAGCAGCAGCAACAGCAACAACAGCAGCAGCAACAACAACAGCAACAACAGCAGCAGCAGCAGCATCAACATGAAGAGGAACAGCAACATCAGGCTGCTCTGCATGCTCATGCCCACAATCAGCAGCAGCACTCACAGCATGCAACACATCAGCAGAAGGCACATCCCCAGTTGACCCCTGTGCACGCTGCCTCCGCCTTCAAGTTCAGTCACACGGCTGTTATATCTAGCTCGGCAGTGTATGCCACGCCCACGCATTACGCCCACCAAGCCACAGCACAACAAGGACAATCGTTGACCGCCGTCTATCGAGACATATCTCCCACTACAGCGGGAAGTAGCGAATCGGATCTCAAGTATGACAGTGGTCCCTACAACGCCACCATATCCTCCACCTATCCTCCGCAATTGCGTCCCAGTGTGGTTGATTCGACCACGTCGAGTGATGCGGAACTGCGGCTGGATCAGTTCTATGCCAGCAATGCCATCTCCACCAGCAGCAATGGACAAACCATCAGCCAACGTCGTGGTTCGCTGCAATTGTGGCAGTTCCTAGTTGCACTATTAGACGAGCCCGCCACCAGGTAAGTAACTAATGAATCATCACTTTGCAATTTTCCTTAACACTCGTTGACACATAGTTCCAGCTGTATTGCCTGGACAGGTCGAGGCATGGAATTTAAGCTAATTGAACCGGAGGAGGTGGCACGTCGCTGGGGCATTCAGAAGAATCGACCGGCAATGAACTATGACAAGTTGTCACGGAGTCTACGCTATTACTACGAGAAAGGAATCATGCAGAAGGTCAACGGCGAGCGATATGTGTATAGGTTCGTTTGTGATCCTGATGCGCTTTTTAACATGGCCTACGGTCATTTAGCCGGCAAACAAGCAGATCAGCAGCATCACTTGACCTTGGCTCTGGCCAAGTCATCGTCTTCTTCGGAGTCGCAATCGCAGACACTGCGCGTACAAAAATCGACGGCTGCAGATTATTATGACAGTGGCTTGCATAAGTATCAGTAGGCGGAGCGTGGGAGCTATATACATACATATACGGAGGCACAACCATGGCTCGTGTACATTGTGTAATTTATTTTGCATGGCTATATGATTTGTATGCGACGACGGCGCTGTTCGCTGTTTAAATTAAAATGGTGTTTTGCCAGTGTTGGTAAGCTACCGTCATAGTGTTAATCGGTAAACCACCACAGAGTGGTCGCCTATAGCCTCGATAACAAATAGTTTCCAGCTCCACAATCGTTAAATTCAATTCGAAATTTGAAGCTGTGAATTGACAACAGAGTATTATACAAGTTTCTTATATTTGGTTATTAGATGGCTAGCGATAGATGTACAGCTCATCATCTAAGCGAGGCCTTATCAGCAGCATATACTTATAGCAAATGTATAGAACATACAAAATTGTCCACCACGCTATTGTAATCGCGTTGAGGTTGAGTTAAATAAAGTATGTACCGTTTTCTGTTCCGTTACACAACATATGTTACAATAGAGTATTACTCCTGCTTCCGTTTCTTTTTGGGCACTTCCTTCTCTTCTGATGCATCGCTACTGGAATTGTCCGCGTCATCTTCGCTGCTGCTGTTGCTAGCACTTGACACCTTACGTTTCTCTGGCGACTTCGTGAGCTTTTCATGTTTCTCCACATAGCTTTTCACTTTCTGCGGCTGAGGACTGTAAGCCCAGTGAATTAGACTCAAGTGCAGCTTGCTAGGCTCTCCATTTTCCTTAGCAAACAGTTTGTCATCGGTAGTCTTGACTTGATCCAGAAGTTTGGCAATCTGGCGGTTGCGTATAATATCCCAACTTGTAGTATCATCCTTTGGAGTCATCGTTCGCAAATGCTTATAGTTGCCATTGGCCTTTGCACCACCATAAGCGGCGAGGAATTCAGCAGCCAGCGCCTCTTTTGGCTCTGGCAACTGGGCAACCAAAGCATGTGGTAGATAGGCGCGATTATCTTTAATACGATTCTCCGCTTCAAATTCTTCAAGGAATTTCTCAAGCACCTGAACTCCCTCGTTGATATCTTTGATTTTATCCTCATTTTTGGTTCCGGAGAGCACTCTCTTCGAACTGCCGATAAGTCCCTTGATTGCCAGCCTCTGATAGTCAGGATCGCGCTCTGCCAAGACCCTATAAGTAATAGTATTAATATAATTATAAAATACGTTTACAAAACTTTGACTAGCTTCTTTGATACAGCGCTACAACTAGTGTTAGTGTTTTTTTTACTGGAATGTTTTAAGGAAGCGTCGGATTTTATTCATGTCATCTGTGTTGATCAAATATTGTGGATTGTGGATATTAAATTTGTATGTATATGTATTTAGTTTTATAGTAGTAATTAGTAAGCTATTTTAATTCTTCAGGGGGCAGGATGGCTATATGTTTTAATATACAATTTGCATATTGATAGTTGATATTTTTATAGAAAAGCCAAACACACAATTTCATACATATGTATGCACATACATACACACATACATACATATGTATATGCACAGTGTTTATGTTGAACTAACAAATTTGGAATGTCTCTAATTGGTTTGCGTGCATGGCAAATATATACATATGTATGTATGTGTGTGTGTGGCTGAAGAAACAACAGCTGAAGAGCAAATCGAGTGTGAGAGCGAGACACTAAAACTGACACATGACATCATGATGATAGAGCAACAGCAATGTATTGTGTTGCGTCTTGACCTTCATCATTATTCGACAATATTAATAACATTATATCTTACCTGAGCGTTGCCTCTGCAGCTGTCTTGTCCTTAAAGCCAAGACCGGGCACTGTTTGCACCTTATCTTCGCTGTCAGTCTTCGCATTCTTATTGGAGGCACCGCCGCCATTCTCCTCTAGCCATTTCTCAAACACACCGATGGCGTCATTGATATTCTTCACCTTCTCCGACGCCTTTGTCACTGCACCATGATCAAAATTAATGAATAAATATAGCCATATAATCCGATGCAAGTGTGGAACTTACAAGTCAGGACACGCTTGGCACGTCCCAAAAGTCCTCGCACCGTCAGTTTGCGGTATTGCATGTCATGGCTCTCGAGTAGCTTGAGTGTCTCCAGTGCCTTCTCCATATCCTTGAAACCAAATTTCGATTCGCCCTCCGACATTGTTACTTTTTCCGAATTATTTCAAATTTAAATGTATACTATACGTATATCTAACAATTGCCACCGCGATCCACCAGCGACAAACTGAAACTAATTTGTGTTTTTCGTTCGCAATGCTTTTGTTCCACCAAAATAATGACCAACGGAAACAATCAAAGAGAGCACGCGAGAGTATCGGAGATTAAGAGAGCGGCCACTGAGCCAGCCAATTAGATAAGCGAAGCCAAAATAACCAAGTGACACTATCAGTAGTTGCAGCAATTAGCTAAAAGCACAACCGGTTTGTTGTCGTACCGCTGTAGCAAAACAAAACAAAGATATGACGTCAGAGCTAACATCTGTCAGATTATATACGTACACATACATATGTACGAACATATACAGGAAAAATATTGGAAAAAATTGTATGACATTAAACCCACAGGGTGCCAGCAGGAAGAAGGAGGCATCTCCGACCCCATAAAGTATATATATTCTTGATCAGCGTCAACAGCCGAGACGATCTAGCCATGACCGTCTGTCCGTAAGAAACACTGGATATCAGAGACTATAAGAGATAGATCTATAATTTTACAACATTTGTATATTTTGAGAATACCGCAATATTTTGCTCTTAGTCAAAATGTGAAGCGGGTATCTCACAGTCGAGCACACTCGACCGTATTTTTCTTTCTTGTTTATAGTGTAACACAGATCCATCCACAAGCTTGGATTATAAAGCTTTATGCCACCATTCTTGTGCTTAATGAAAACATGAATAATAATTCTACAAAAAGAGCTTTAGTGGTCGAAGTTAATTTATTCAAGTAATATAGAGAGAAATTGTAAATTTCTTTAATGTATTTTGAATTGTCGTCGATATGATGTAAAAAAAAGAATAAGAAAATTAAAAAAGATGTTCTCATGTTGGGGTATTAGTCTCGAAAAGATTTGAAATGATTAATTTTAACGTAATCTAAAAGTGTATGAGTTTATTTTAGAAATTTGTAAGAGAGTTTAAGCGAAATTCAAGTGTCTACAGTCAACTATAAAGTCATTCGAGGCTAAAAATTTGTTGACAAACCTCATATTTTTCACTGAAACCACCCTAATGAACATTATTTTCTGTGGAAACACATATTCCATAAATTGTATACATTACACAAACATAACACTTTTTTCTAAAAAGTAATTGATTGATATGGATACGTATATAGACTATAGATAGTAGATTATTTCCTTGTCCCAAATTTATGACAGATTATATACACATGATTTGCGTGGTACATGCATTTGTATCTTTTTATTTGAAATAGAGTTCGACAAAATTGATTTTAATTCGAAGTAGATTCAAGTGCAGCTATGCCGGATTTGTAGCACATCGTCCAGCATAAAATTACGTAAGTGGCATAGTGCTTGTACCGCGTTCTCCTGGTCACTGACATTCGGACCTAGCCAGTGCTCTGCCAGTTGAGTCTTGCCCACCTGAAGCGGGTTTATATGTGTGATCGAGCGACGCCAATTGTTGTTACAGGTAGTGACATTTAAGTGACTGCCTGTCTGCAGACTCTCTATGTACTTGATATAAGCCTCTGAATGGATGACTCTATTAGAACGAGGTGGAACAGTCACGAACATCGGCTCCGGAGGCGGTCCAGCAATAATGGTTTGGTGCAAATGTGGCTGCTGCTGTTGTAGCTGCAATTGTTGCTGATGCTGTTGAGCTGTTTCCACGTTAATCGGTGCTCGTGGTGAGACGGAGTTGTTCGATGAGACTGCCGCATTGACCGTCATTGACTGTGGCACCAACTTGTGTTTGCGTGACATGAAATTCTTACTGCGTTCGCTGAGACCCAAAGGTTTACCACATTTGCTTAGATGCACTTCGCGCACGTGCTTAATTAGACGCAACACATTTGGGAACGCCTGAATTGACTTGCGAATGCGCGGACAATTACGCCAAAGGCACACGTACTCCATCTCGACACCAGCCTGGGGATGGCGCTGTATATGACCGGTGGCATCGGCCAAGCAATGCTCTGTGCAATCGGACATCTCCTCAAACTGAAAGTCACACTTGTCCCACAGGCATTCATAGGTGAGCGGCGGGCCTGGCTCCTGGGGTACATTAGCGATCGCTGGCAATGGACTCGCACAGTTTTGGTTGTCATCAATCTCACGTCGGAGTGCAGCTGCCTCTTCATTCAGCTTGTTTGCTCGATCCTCCCAGCTTTGTTTGACGCTAGATGGTAAGCTCTTCCACTCATTGCCAACCATACGCGATATGTCACCAAAAGTGGCATCCGGATTGCTCTGACTTATACCTGTCGATGAAATTATTAATTGTAATCGGTGATTGGCCTATATAATGTGAACTTACTTTTGCGGACATCGCTCGAATAGAGAATGTAGCCAGTAAGGCTTTTCTTAGCTGTTTTCGTTTTTTGCTTTCGAGGTAAGCGGCGTTGAATTAACGGACGGGGCTGGCGATGATATTGCAACAATGTCCGAGCTAAGGGAAGGCGTGTCTCCATCCATTGAGTCCTCCATCATGGCTAGATCATTGAGATCACTCCTGGCGTCCTTTGCTGGCTTGATTGGACTTTTGAAATAAAAAGATTTCGTCCTCAGTCACTTCAACGCTGTGCTGAAACTTGCGCAGATTGCCGACGACCAGATTGCGCAATGCTTTCTTTAGTTCATCGTAGACAGATTCGCATATATATACATCGCTCTCTGCGATTTCTGTGGGTCGCGAATTAATGAATTCGGCATACTCGAGAACTGCACAACGGCCTACGATGCCAATCACTGGACTGATATCTTCCACAGTGCTAAGCAGCAGTTCTTGGCGGTAAAATTGTTTGCCTAACGCAGGAGTTGTTTCGTTTGGCGCTAACAGCCACGGTCCCTTAAAATACGATTTACCATTGATCTCCCAGATCTGCTGGACCTGGGCAACTGATTGCTTGCCAGTTTGCGTCGCAACGTAAACGAAATCGCCAGTTTTTATGACACCGCTGCAAATGGTGTTGTATTGCTGATAGTACACACTGTTATCCTCCGCATTGGGAGGAGCATCACAGATAACATTGGGCTTCTCCTTCTCGACGAGGGCCTCCTGCAGCTTCAGCTCTTCGAGCTCACCCTTGTGTTTCTCGATACGTTCCTTGAAAACGGACATAACTCTCTTTAGCTCCAATGGCGTATCGCGGGGAACAAACCTTATAGAACCATTATTGCTCTCACGCGCTGTTGGCCAGTTCTTTAGCTTCTTGAAACAACGCCCTTGCAGATTGTAACGAGATTCACACACAAACACATCTTTCTCTGACAGTCCATCCGGCCTTAGCTTGATGTAGTCTCTGATGTGCATCACATGACACATGCCCAGCACTTTGTCCATTGAAATTGTCTGCGAAATGCTGCTCTTGAAAACCTCCTTTTCGAGAAACTTTCGAGTCGTAACGTGATAGGTTTCATGGGGACGCAGAAAGATCGATGCCTGCATTAGTTTCTCATTGTTCGGTGTTGTCCAGAGTCGTTCGATGCACACAATGGTGGGTATCTTGTTCTCGGGCGTCTGCACGTAGACAAAATCACCCGGTGAATAGACTTGTTGATTAATAGTCATGCTTTCTCCTTTTGCATTGGCGGCAGCATTAAATTCATCCTTGTCCTTCTCTTGCTCTTGATCCTGCTCCTCTTGTGCTGCTTTTTGCTGTCGCGTAACCTCAACGTCAGACAATAGTTGATCCAGAGTAAAATTTAATGCCGGTGAACTTAATGTGTCCTTGCATAGCTCGTCGCGCTTGCGAATGAAATACGTCTGCAATTCAATAGAGTCCTGGAAGATGTCTGAGTCTGTGCGTGATAATTTACGTGCTCGCTCCATACAAGCGAAAATATCATCCTGATAAATATCCAGACGTTTGTAGGCGCCCTTGTCAAGTCGCCTCTTAACCAGATCTAAGGAAATACCTCGAATCTTTGCGCCTTCACCCAACTCATCATATTCTGGTAGCTCGGCCAATGAATCGGAGTAACAGCGCCCCTCCTCATCTTGGTGATTGTAGACGGAAGTGAAGAGCGTAAGGAACAATTCTTGCACGGCCAGTGGAACATCAGGTTCGGTGCGCAGCTGCTGCTTCAATTGAAGAGTTAGTTGTTGGAGTACCAACGCATCCTTATAGATCTGAGAATCTGGTTCATTATATTTACAAGCGTTCTCTAGCATGAGCAGAAAATCAGCGGCCAACTCATCCACACTCTCGTAAGCGCCCTGTTTAAGTTTCTGTGCAATTCGTTCCATGTCCATGGGATCCTTAATGATATCATAATATTCCGGATAATCACTCTTAGACGGAAGCTTTGTAAAGATCAACGATAATTGACGTTTGCCTTTCGGTTCTTGATAATCGCGTAGGGATTCGTAAAACTGCCACATTCGATCACGATCAGCCAAGAGTGCTGCTTTTGGTTTGCGACCTAACTTATTATACTTTTGCAGGGGTTTTTTGACCTCTGTCAAGCCGGGGAATTCCTTCAGCTTTTCGTTAAGGGCACGTTCTAGGGTATTGGCATCCTCGTAGATAGTGGAACAATCCTCGTTATACTGACGACAATTTGAGAACATTAAACGATAGTCGGCCACAACATCTTCGACGGTGGCATAGCGATCGGACCGTATGTTATGCTCAATAGTATTCATGTCGATGGGGTTCTGAATGATTTCGTAGTAATCAGGATATGCTCTGCGCGATGGTTTCTCCATAAACATCTCGATGAGCCGCCGATATTCTACAGTGTAGTCCACCAGATACTTTTGAATGCTGAGAATTTTTTTCTTAATGGCCGCATTGATGGGAATTCGATTAGATTTTGGCGAGATAGATGCATTAGATGTATTCGCCGTGCTGGGATTCGAAGTAGAGTTGACTCTAGGTCTGCCTGGCTTGCGTTTCTCTGGCTGCACGTTGGCAGCGAATACTTCATCGCCCTCTTCTTCGTCCAAATCGCTCGTTTCCTCGAGGGTTTCTTCAACCAGTTTGGCATTCATGAGTTTTAACATTTTCAACGCATCCTTGTGCGTTCGATGTGTGACCGAGAATGCCTTTTTGGCGTTGTCCAGCATTAGATACAGATCCCCAGTGAGATCGCTTATGTTTGCGTAGTCGCCTTTTTTGAGTTTCGTATGGATTTGGCTCAGGGAAATAGGTCGCTTAATTAACTCAAAGTATTCAGGATGAAAACGACGCACTGGTAATTTCCACAATGAGTTGCCCAATGGTGGCCCAGTAACCCCAGGATGCTCGGATGTGCCAGGCGCATTATACAAATGATCGAATAATGCCCACATAGGACCCTCGCCCTTTTTGCTCGTCTCTTCGTCATCTGAGCTATCCACTTCCTCTTTAAGTGCTGCAAATAAAGTGTTATTTCATTTAAATGTATCTACTAAACATTTTGTACTCACCTGCTATTGCTGCACTGGACAAGTTTTTCAACCGTCTGGCTGGTTTTCCCTTTCCTGTCTCCAGCTCTATCCGGCGTTGCGTGAAAATTCGCTTCAGGGCTTTGGCATCCTTGTATATCTGTGAACCGGGCTCATTAAAGAGACAAGCATTCTTAGTCATTTGCAGAAGATCTCGCTCCATTTCCACCAGCGATGAATAGGCGTTCATTTGAATCTTGGTGGCAATTAAACGCAAGTCAATGGGATGCTCGATGACATCGTAATAGTCGGGATACGCCTTTTTAGAGGGCAACAATTGAAATATAGGGTGCATTGCTCTGTCCCCAACTGGGTCCGTTGCAGACATGACGGATGCAAAGAGTTCCTCGTACTGATTGCAATCTTCGTCAATATCCCCGCCTCCCGGCTCCGCACTGGTCGTTAGTCGTCGGGCATTGCGAGGCGCTCGTTTGGCACGTGGCTCCTCTTCCGCAAAGCCATTGGCTTCGAGAATCCGCTGACGCTGGGTCTGAATGTGCTGCCACAAGGCAATGGCATCTTGATACTCGGTTGACTCAGGTTTGTAGAAAGCTTTGGCATTATTTATCAGCAATTCGAGATCGTTCATCATGTCATAAAGGTCTTCATATGAGTCCGTCTTTAGCTTCTGCTGAACTTTTAGCAAGTCAATGGGATTAACCACCACGTCGTAGTAGGATGGCTCCTGCCGACGCTTCGGCGCTCTAATAAACGTGTCGCACAACATCGATCCATCCTGCTTCTTTATGTTGCGTATCGAGTCATAGAGCTGTTGACATAGCTCCGTTGGATCAAGACGCCGCTTTTTGCGCGCGGATTGCGTTTGTTGCACCGGCGACTGTTCCGGCGTGGAGTCGTCTAGTAGCAGCGGATCTTCATCTTGACGACTGGATATCGAGCTGGCTCGACGTTTTCGGCTTAGCATTATATATTTATTTGTTTAATTATTATTCTAATACAACAAATTAAAATTTCTTATTAACGACGCCACTGCAGAAAAAATTTGATAAGTGTGACCACAAGCTGTTGTCGAAAATATATTTTATTTCGCATTATTAACAAAATTGGTGTGGTAACACTTCAAAAGAATTTCGAAATTTATTAAAAATGTGCGACACATTTTTTTTTATTTCTTACATATTAATTTCGTTATCATTATGTAGAACACAATGAATACATAAATAGCAACATGGTTTGGTATATAATATACAAAAGATGGTCACACTGAGTCACAAATGAGTTCTGAGTCTACCGCTTGCTGTGTTATAGCCTTTTCCACTGCACTCAGTTTTTTTACGTTTCGAACCAACTTTTTTTCTTATGGGTTTTTACATTGGGTGAACGTAACATTCGACCTGAAAAAGGCTATTAGAGCTTCGAATATGAAAATGAGCCGAAAATTATTGGGTTTTATATATATATATCAGTTGCTTATCGTTTTGATTGCTTATTAACTGCATCTAGACTAATGTTCTGTTTTTACAGAACCAAAAATTTGAATTTTCTACATTGTTTTCAACATATTTGAAATATGTCCCATGTAAAATCCCAATAAAAAAGAACTGTTTTTCACGTGCGTGAAGTGTGAAAATATCGGCACCCATTGCTCCGTATATTCTTTTCAATCACGCGATATCTTATCGAATTGAAATCGAAACGAAGCTCACAACAGTAAAAAATTATAAAATATAAATATATATGCGTGCAAATCAATTTGTCAGTGGTGATGATTCTTAGCGTGGAAGCAGCCAAACGAAAAATTGAGTGACTAAAACAGATCATAGTTTTTAAAGCTAACATTAAAAAAATGTTTAGTTCCATTGTATTCGATAAGTTTTTATTGTTGTGTGTCTGTCTATCGTTTAGCATATGCTACAAATAAGAGCAGTTACAAATTCAAATATAATATATGAATTTTTTTAATGTGTACGTTATATGACATAAACCAGCTGGTCGAATGTAAACAAATTTTCTTGAAGTGGGAAATTTATTGAAATTTAAATATATATACGATGATTTGAAACAGGTGGAGAGGGATTCACTATTTTGGTTAGTGATAATAGAATATGTATTCAAGGGAATTCCAACGCATCTTACCTTAATTATCGGTAAATCATTCATATTTGCATGTGCAATGTGTACATACATACATATGTATGTACATGGAGATATACAATTTTTTTAGACATGGTTTTTTAGTCTATATTTTATTTAGAAAATTTGGTTCAAATGTTGAACGCACACCAGCATAAGCCTAAAAAGGGGTTTAATATGAATCTATGTATAATAACAGGCAAAGCTTCTTGAACTGTGCATGTACATATGTATATGTATATACATACCTCCATATTGCTAGATCGAATATTAGAAACTAAAGGAATTGTTGAAAAAATCAAGTATTGAAACAGTCTATATGTGGATAAAATTTAATAACTGTATACTATATACATAGTGCAATATCACAGTGGGTTAACAATGTAATGTTCATCAGTCAGTCATTGGGTCAATAATAATAATGCCGTTAAGCTGTAAATAAAATAAATCAAGAATTGATGTAATTTGTTCCCAATAATATTAATTGCAAGAAGCTGTGAAATGGGAAATGAAAAAAGCGTTATTTTCTTATTTTTTATATTTTATCACATATATTTTAGATGCTTTTAGGTGTGTGAAGTATTATTGGTTTGAATATGCAAATAAATGATGAGATGCGCTTCAGCGCTCGTTTGCATATGCACTTAAGGAACATTGTTGGGCTACATATGTATAAGTAATTATATATTAAAATAAATAATTAGTATATGAATTAGAATGACCATGAATTGTATGCCTTCCACATGTGTTATAAATAAATACAAGTATAAAAATGTCGAAATGGTTGTGAATTAAATTATCGACATATCTATCATATGGATCGTAAGACTGACTCAGAGTATTAAAAATTTTAAGAAAAATAACATCTACAATTATATTTACGCACTGTTGTCAGCAGTTAATGTTGTACGCGTGTTAGTATTCGAAATACATTTTACAAGTTGCAATTGAATGAAACTTGTAAAGATTTTCATTCACATACATACGAGCAATTATGTATAATGTGAAAACAAAAAAATCTTCCTATGACATTACTAACGTATGTATGTATATGCAATATAAACTACAACAATTAAGCACAACAATGAAGAGCGCAACATTTACATACAAATATCAGTTCTGTATAAATTATATTCACGACTCCTCGAGTCTTCAGCTTTCTATCTTTTTCTCAAAACTCCATCGTGATTGCCTGGCGACTAGCGGTGGTTTTGCGACTGCTCTTACGACTAAGATCGTGGTACTTGGCATAGAAACTAGTTAAACTAAAGCGAGGCGACTCGACAAAGCGTTTTAGCAACAGAAAAGCATAACGCTGGCGTTCACATGTTAAGGATTTGTCGTGTCGCTGACTCAAATATCAGTTGATGAAACTCATGTAGTTCGTAAAGAGCACATAGTTTTCTACTAACCGTGCCCGCAGCTCACGCCGTACTGGCGCCGTGAACTTGTTGACCAGGCACAGCGCAGTCGTGGTGCCAAATACCAAGTTATAAAGCAGAACAATTTGAAAGTTGCCCAGCCATTCGATGGCGCCAAAATCTCCCAGCAGATCGAAGTTGGTAATGCCTGCAAACATAAGGACAATAACTGATGAATATTACGAGTACATGAAATTGAGATATAATATCACACCTATAATCCTGCTTAGCAGTGGCAATGCCGATGATAACACCAACATGAAGCCACAGTTTAACATCAACTGTGGCAGGGAAGTTTTCCGCCATTTCGGACGCACGTTTCTCATAAAGGGCATGCTGTAGAAGCCCACAACTGATGTGGCGCCAAGATAAAATATTAGACATACTTCCATTGCGGCTCCAACGGGTCCCAGCTTAGACAGAGATGAAATGCCCAAAGTAAATTGCTGAAAGTACAAGAAATATTAGCCAAGAATACTTGACTGTGGCGTGACTTGACTGAACTTACTCTTGTGCTCAACGGCAGCGCTTTTATGCCTATGAGCAGCTCCAGAGTGTTTTGGACCACGAGCAGTATGGTAACGGCGGTACAGAATAGAAGTAAAAGCATGGCAAGTGGATAGACGAAGGTGCGTTGAAAGGTGCTCGACTTGCGCATCTTGTCCAGCTCCTTACGCTCACTGTATAACTCTTTCAGTCTTTCATTGAGCTGGTGCTGGTGCTCGTCCATATTTCCAGTCAGTGGCTTGCGCTGATACAGATGCAAAGAGTGCTGTAACAACGGCTGCGACAGATAGTTAAGTGGACGTCGGCTACCATTAAATGCGCGTCCATGCCCATTGTTGGCCTCAGAGATGCTCACATTGTGCAGTTCAATGTGTGCCAACTTTCGTTTGACGCTTGCTTCCTCCATGTAGAAGGCGCTGAACTCTTCATTCACATCTCGCATCAGCATCGGCCTTGCAAGCACCTGGTTGACAACGCCAAACAATCGCACAAAGCCATAAGGGGTACAAACTGAGAAAATAATGTGAACCAAGTAAGCATAGAGTAAGTTGGTTTCTAGGGTTACCCTTCAAAATGGCAAACAACCAGAGCTAAAACTTTAACAAACTTCTGACGAGGCAATTTCCTTTAATATTTATTTAGATACATAGCACTAGAATGGACGACAAGCATATTAATGATTTTGCTGATTTTGAATCAACTCTGCAGAAGATTGAGGATATTTTACAAAATAAAGGATCATCTGCGGAAGATGAATCTGTCCTTCCAAAGGCCAAAACCGCGGAAGACTTTGAGAACCTCGATGTTGATAAGGTGCACTTAACAATACGTGAAGACCGCACTGTAATCAATAAGAGTGATGCTAAGCCTAAGGAGCAGAAGGGCAACGAGAATACAATGGATCAGCAGAGCTTCATGAAGGAAGTGGAGAGGGATGCGAATGAACGGGCTCAGTCACGCGCTAAGCGTGAACACGAAGCGGAAGGGCATCGTTGGTAACTCAATATTCAAAAACCTTTTTTTTATATTACTAATTTTATTTTATTTCCAGTCAAGGAAATGAGGCTTTTCGCAAGGGAAGTTATGAGAAGGCAATTTTGCATTACAACAAGGCGGTTGAACGCGTTAAGGATAGTGCAATAACCTACAACAATCGGGCCTTGTGCTACATCAGGTTGGTCGAGCTAATCTCAATTATAATTCTAAAAATAAATGTTACATTTTCAGACTTCGCAACTACAAGCGTGCTCTTGACGATTGTCAATATGTACTGGACAAATTGCAGGAAACCAATCTACGTGCTTGGCTTTATAGGGCCAAAGCTTACAAGTGCCTGAAGGATGTTGACAAGTTTGAGGAGAGCGTTGCCAAAGCTCGTCAGCATAATCCAAAGCAACTTTCGTATATTGACAAATTTATTGGACAGATTGAAGACGAAATGTAGAGTTCTATCTAGTTGCGAATAGATAACTATAGTAATACGAAAATAAATATATTGTTACTTACTCAGCATTAGAATCACCCCCAGAAAAGATACGCATGAATAAAGAAACGGCAAGTGAACACTGCCTAAATCTGTGAAGCATAAAAAGTAAAACGGATGTAATCAATATACACTCAAATCGAAATTGGGTGCAGTTTTTGTGATAGCGGTTCCTCTGTGAGCTACTCACTTAGAAACCAGAAGAATTGAAACTTTTCAATGCCAAATACAGCGCTAAGCACGGCAGTCAGGACTAGGACAATGATAGCCATCAACATGAATACTGTGAAGGTTTCGTAGACTCGCGCTAGGATGCCTTTTTTGTAGCCCACAAATCCCGTCGATTCGGAGAATAGGTAGACAAAGGGCAAGAAAATAAAAAGCGATAGGTTGGAGAAGAGGAAAACGTGATTCCATAGCCCTGTAATGTACACATTAAGCATAATTAATAGTTGAATATCATTAACCATTTAAATTAACTTACCTTGTATCAAAGAGCTGTTTAACCACTTGACGTAGTAACTGTTAGGATATAGCAAAAGCACTTCGTTGCTCGCTATAGACACTGGTAGCAACATGGCTGCGCCTTCGGCCACAGCTAGTGTAAAGGTGCAGAGCCAAAAGCTGCAAGGAATTGAATTGATTTTTATATGAATGAATACCTCACCAGCCTCTTTATAGTATTACCTTATGCGATATATCAGTACTTCGTCTTCATCATTTGAATATAGATCGTCGCGATCTCTGCGACGAAAACGGCAGACGACCACATATGAACTGAAGTACAGCATAAGGATTAACAGCAAGAAGATCTGAGACGAGAAAAATAAAGAGAATTAGGGAGGAATAATTAAATATGAATTCGAGATTTTATCTATATCCACAGTCAATTTCTTATTGTCTTTAATATTGTTTTCTTTAGAAGTGTACTGTTTGTTTGAACAACTGTGATTATCATCACAATATACAACGCGTATTATATGTTTTCGTATGATTCTTAAAAATCTATTGTGAGTTATTATATGGAACTAGCAGACCAGCGAGCTTCGCTGCCTTTTCAACTCATGTTTCATTTTAAGCGAAACTTAGAATAGAAATTAAAAAAAATCTTATTATTAAACCTTGTTGCATACTTTCTAAATTTGAAATTTTGGATATCATTAGATATACAACTTTAAAACTATATAGAATCCGATCATCGTATTTAATCCTTTCATGCCCCAATTTAGGTGGGTCGCCCATAAAAAATCCACAAAAATGTTGAATCTTAAAAAATACAATTACAAATCAAATTAAAAAAAAAAAATACAAAGAAAACAAAAAATCAAATAAAATAAAATAACATCGACGGCGTATTGGCTCTGAATTATTTTCGGTGTTTCATATGCGATTCAACAACTAAATCAATACCCAAGTTCATCGAATGCTTTTTTATATGTACAATCGATTGCAATCGCATTCAAAAGTCAGACAGACAGTCATGCCAAAACTTACACATTTTTTTCTCTATTTTATAATTCAAGTCACTTTTGAGCATAAGTTTGTTCTTGAAATTATTTTGAATTAATTCATTATAATTGTCTCGGACTGAAACGAAAAAAACGAGTCGCTGCTTTAACCCGACCAGATATCGTGCAGTAAAGTTCGGGTTTCTATTCACTCAAGTACAAGTTGTTCAAATAAAAAATTGGATGATTAATAAGTAATACCTCTAATAAAGTAGTGAACGCTGGGTACAAAGTTCAACAGATTGTCTTTTAGACCAATGCCTTTCAGGTGCCGACGATAGCAGTAACAAATCTATTGATAAGGATTATATTGAGTGTAGACCAAAAAAGTCAATTAAACGTCCGCTCCATAATTCGAGTTACCATACTAATTTTACTTGAAGCCTAATCAAACAGTATAATAGTTTTTGGTTATTAGCTCTCCATCTAACATTATCTAATTATGTTAATTTTCTTTTATAAATATGTGTACAATAATTACAGGTTTTAATCGAGACAGTAGAAACACATATAGAAGTCAAATAATATACAGTGATTTCCTAAGGTTTATAGATCGTCTATATCCAATAATAGAAATTAAGGTAATTTTTTCCCTTTTTTTTTAGGACATTTTTTATATTGACCATAGAAGCAATACATCAAATAAATACATATATCCGTCTGTCTTTTGATGATATTATTGTGATCGGATAACAAACAGACAACAAGTATTTAAAGCACACGTCATTGCTTTTTCCGCAGCGTAAAAAACAATGCAAACCTTACTATGTGTATGTAGGTATACACAGACATAAGCACAAAGATATAAGTATACTTCAGGTATACACATGTATATTTGTAGGAACATACAGACAAATATAATTAATGAGAATTTGTGCATGTTTTGACTAACAAAAGAAAGACCAAAAACAACTAATATAATATCTTTGAGACAAAACAACATAAATTACTTAAACACATGCTTCATCATTACAGCAAATTCGCATTTTCTGATTAGAGAATAATATTTTGCACATATGTATGTACATACATAGATGCACACGTTTATATACAAATTACTACTTAGTTAATTACTGTTAGTATTTTTCAATTCATTTCATGGACCTGGAGCTAAATAAACGAATCTAAACACATGAGTTTTTATTTGTACCTCAATGTCAAAAGGAATTTTATTTTTTATGTTAGTACTAGTTACTAACTATTAGAAGGAGGCATTTCCGACCCCATAAAGTTTATATATTTTTGATTAGCTTCAGCCGAGACGATATAGCCATATAGTCGTCAGTCTGTCTGTAGGAAACACTTGATCTTAGAGACTATGAGATAGAGGCAGCACTTGTACTGTTTCTATGCAGATCAAGTTTTAGATTTTTGCCACGCCTATTTCCGCCTTGTAAATCAATAAAATCGAATAGCAAAATAATTTTAATAAAATATGTAGAAGTTATTTAAAAAATAATTGTATAGGGTAAAAAACAACTACTGCTATCGGGTCTCATATATTTTGTACTCTACAGTATGTTTTGAATGTAATACCAAAAATATCATTCGGTATATTTTTAGTAAATTAATTCGGTATAATTTATGAATAATGACACACTGTATTGCTTTTATTTTAAATGGATATCGGGTATATCACTGTCAAGCACACTCGACTTTCTGACTTGTTCAAATATTATATATTTATAGAAAATATTTCTTAACACAATTGCGACCTTCAAATTCCAATAACATAACACTAAATACCTTATATATTATTTATAAAATAAATTGTATTTAACTGTTATAGCGCATGCAAGCTATGTATGTATTTTACAGCTTTAAACTAAAAAATTGGCGTAATTACTGATATAGAAACGTGTGCTAAAGACAACTCTGATGAATCCTAATCTAAATTCCTCGAAAGCACCGGCAACAGAGTCTGTCAACTGGCTTTGCATGCCAAATGAAACATAAAAACTGTTCTACAATCATATATTTGTTATACATAGCACATGTCATGCACACTGTACACTGATATGGGTAACAGCAAGCTAGGCGCAGCAACGCAGCTGCAGTGCTTAGTTCCAGAAACTTATAAATACCTACACACATGTGCACGTACACATATGTATGTAATACTAATGTATGCGCGCATTTAAACATGTAGACAGATTCACTGGGAATGCAGTTGTAGTTGCTGCAGTCACTGATGTTTGACTGCGTGTGCTTATAGATTTAGTGAGCTTTATGCAAACTTGTTGATGTTGGCCAAATGCATTCAATGGCCATAGCCAGAGAGTCAACGACTCGACGTGAACTCAAGATGAAAAACGCCCAAAACGCCAACCTGCAATGTGACGTAAAACTTGACTAAAAATAGCAACATATTGTGGCCAAGTGGCAAATTTTATGGCAGCAACCAAACGGCAAACTTAGCATCACAGCAGCCTAGTATTGGTGCTGTTTTTCATGTTGTTGTTATTATTTTTCCCGATCAGCGGTGGAAGCAAAACAAAAAAATACGAGTAAAACTTCAATTGAAAGATACTCTTTAACGAATAAATATAATTTTGTACGAGCAAATGCTGTAATACTTTATATTTAACAGACTATTAAACAAATAATTATCTACATTTTTCTACGGTACTCTGTTCCCCTCAAAATTCTTAACATTTCGACGTTTACTTTTACCGGGACAATGCTCTAAATCAGAATGCGACCCACGTACATAAGTGTACATCGTTTGTTGACCCACATCGAGTTCGGCATTATTCAATTTTCGTTAATGTATGCCATAACAAAGCAGAAGCAAGAGCCAATCATACAGTCACACAGGTTTCTCGTTTCCTGGGTCAATATCAGTTTTCAGTATGTACATATGTACATATGTTCTTCTGCAAATTCGATTATTCGCGGAAGTGCGTTGATACCCTTCAATAATGATGATGACTATTGTCGCCATTCTACTGGACACAAACTAACTACTTGGTAGACAGATAATGACTTCATCGTGGGTGAAGTCTACAGGAGACTGGTTCCGAATTATGAAGTGAGTGACGGGGCTCCAGCTATATACTGATTGGCTGGCTCTGCACTACTCTTGTGGTACTCGAGGCGGAGACAATAAGTACAAATGCTATGGCAGCACTTGGTTGCTGCGTTGGCTAGTAACTAGTGCTGTAAGCGAATGCACTAGTCATTTCACCAGTCGCGTATTCATTTAATGGGCTACCAGTTGGCTACACACAAATACTAAAATAAATAAATAATTGTATATGTCAAATACAGGAATTGTTTATTTTTAGAACCAGCATAAACAAAATGTGTTGACTATGACACGCCGTAAGAGAAAAAAGAAAGCTAAGAGTTTATTCTGAATAGAATTGATTGCTTCTTCAGCTATTGTTTAAATTACACAAACAATGCGCTTAACTGCGTATGGTTTGGAGATTAGGCACGAATCGCGACCATTTATTGAGCACTTCAAATGTGAATTGTCTCAAATTGTTTTCTTTTGTGTTACATATTAACGCAACACTAAACACATATGTATGTAAGTACATGCTTACGTTTATATGTACATACATACATACTTATATGCATATTTTTATTAACACAAGCCAAAGTACTTTCACTTGTTGCTATTTCATTTTCGAGAAGGTGCCGTTTTGCCATTGCTTGTCAATTAATGCTACATATGTACATACATATATTAAATTATACAAGCCCTTTCAGCTAATTCATAATTTACTGGCTACTTTTAGTATTTTGTTGTATATGACATTTTCCCCAACAGGAAATCAGACAATTTCAAACTCACTATAAGATGACTATCGCCTTTCTATTTATTTTCGGCCTCTGTGGCCGCAAGTCGAAGTGTTTAGCTGATAACAGTCGTAAACAAAACGTTTGAACGTAACTATGTTTGCATGCTTATTTGCCAAATACATAGACATACATAGATTTGCTTATCAGGTGTCTAGTTCACTAACTACAATTCAAGTACAGTTCAACACTTGGAATTTGGGTTGAATTTATTGTTGCAGCAGACCAGCTGCAACAGATTGTGATTTTGTACCACTGTTAGGGTTGGTATTGTGACGTCATATTATCGGTCTTGTTATCGCTGACTTACAATGTGCTCTCGTACTGTATTGTGAAACAGTTGCAGCTTCAGGTCGGTCACTTCATCCTCCTCCTCATCCATGTTCTTCAACAAAAACGATAACTTGTCGTTTTGAGCCAGTTTTCTATTTGTTTAGCAAGGACCAGCACCGTACCGTCCCTTCTCTTCTACTTAGCTCGTTCACAAACGACTATAAGAATTTATTTTGCATACACAAAAATGCCTTCGACTATAGTCGAAATCAAATTTCACTTTCACATACGAAGCGATGGCCGCTGATAACTGAGCACAGTTCTTTTTTTTTTTTAGCGTTTGTCGATTTTTTGATTTAGCGTCGCGTTGGCTTTTCGCAATTTTTTAAGACCAAATTATCCACAGCAGATCATATTAACATATACAAAAATACACCATTACCACTACCGACAGAACCGCCGCACAACCCAACGCCGTAAAAAATTTAATCAACTGAATTGGTTGTCACAAACATAAATTTATCGAAACTATTAACGAAATGGATATATCGATAAATTTATTGAATGTGTCGCTGCTACTTGGGGACTTCCAGAATCGAATAAATTTTGTGTAACAATTTTTTTTTAAGAGATTTATTATTTTCTTAAAACCTTCGTTTTAAATTTTTTTATACTCAACAGTTAAGCTTTAATTCGGTTATATGGAATAGTTTAGTATATTATTCTTAAAAATATCAAAACAGTATATTTTGAAATTCAACGGCCGGTCACGTTGCTTATGTCACATACAATGTCCCAACCACTGAAGCACCAGGTAATGTTGATGTTTGCATTTTGTTTAATAAATGTATGGAATGGTTGCTTGTGTAATAGGTGTTGAGTGTGTTCAAGAAATTGCACCGTACACGACAATATGTGTTTCATGGTGATAACCGAGCCTTATTGGAGGGCAGGCATAAAATAAACGACTCATTTCGACAGAACCGAAGCGAGTCCAATGTGGAGGAAATTCAAAAGGTAAATATTTAAAGAATAATATAATGTGAATTAATGTCAATTTTATGCAGATGATCAAGTTAGCCATCGACGTAGACCATGAGCTACGCACTAATATAATACAGGCAGAAAAGCGGAAGGATGATGTTTACGGTGAGTGCCAGGCAATTATTTAAAACATTTCTTATTAATGGCGTGGTTCCTCCACAGAACTTCGAATCACGCCAGAGACAACACGCCTAGACAATGTGGTATTCAATCCCGATGCTGTTATTGAACCACCACGAAGGCGAAAAGGTGATAGGACCTCCAATTGTTGTGGCGGAGCTGCAATGGCTGCATTAGAGGCCGAAAAGAAGTAATTGTACTAGATGTGGAACCAAATTGTATATTGTTAATAATAAACTATCCAACTATTATTTCTTGTGCTTTGTTTTGGACTTGTGTTTCTTCGACTTGGATTTCTTGGGTTTCTTTTGCCTCTTTCTAGGTTCTGATGACGAGGGTGTGCTGCCTTTGGAGCTAGCGTCCGAACTGTCATCAGATGAGGATGATTCACTGTCTGAGGATTTGCTGATCTTGGCACGTTTGGATTTCTTTTTTCCTTTTGTTGAACTTCCAGACCAGTCCTCCTTACGCCTTCTGCTGTTGTCATCGACCTTGACGTTTTCTTGCTTTCTGTGTGTACAGTAAATATAGAATTCAAGTGTTTACACGCTTAATGCATATTGTATTATACTCGTATAGTTTACCTTTCATCCGCATCTCTTCTTTCAAAGCTATGATCCAATTGACTTCTATATTCGGTCGAGTAATTATTACCCTTGTAAGCTGATGATGGGTTTCTACGATGCGAATCATAAGATTGCGAATGTCGCTGATAATGCAGATCTCTTGATCGCGAGCGCCGCTGGATAGATCGCTGGGTGGGCCGTTCCTTTGATCGGGAACGTCGCTGGGTAGGCCGATCCTTTGATCGGGAACGTCGCTGGGTAGGCCAATCCTTTGATCGGGAACGTCGCTGAGTATGCCGATTTCTCGATCGTGATCGGTACTGAGTAGATCGATCCCTTGACCGTGATCGTTCTCTATGACGTCGAGCGTTATCATCTCTTGATCGATGACTATCTTTCTGTTCTTGGTGGCGAAGCTCACGAGCCTTTCTACGCTCCTTAGAACTCATTCGGCTTCTCTGATTATGCTGGTCGTACTCAGCCTTATTCCGTCCATCTTCTCTGGTTTTATTCATATTACTATATCCATTTTTTTCTCTCAAATTATTGAAATCCAGCTTTCCATCAGAACCAACAACACCACGGCCTTTGCCGCGCCAAGTCACCTTGGATACAGATTGCGAGAAGTCGACGTGAATACGTCGATCATCGATAAGCACATTGTCCATTTTAAAATAGGCTGCTTCACATGACTTCTGGTTGTCGAACTCCACGAAAGCGTATTGCAAGGAGTCACCTGTTTTGCGATCACGTATTACCTCGCATCCCTTTACGACGCCAAACCGGCTGAATATGATCTCCAGGTCATCATCGGTTGTCACGGGATTCAGTTTGCATACAAACAGAACATTCTCCGGCGGCGCCATCTCCGCATCTGGTAAATCACCCACTATTTCAAGAATTGTAGCACGTGCTTTGGCTTCACGCTCAGCCAGCAATTCTTGCATTTCCTCCATGGTCTTCCCGTCGGTGTCGTCGATGTCCTCATCGGCGGCAATGCGTCCATTCTTCAACCGCTCTGCACTGGGAGACGGCGAACGGCTGGGTACTTGAAAGCCGCGTGGATTGGGAAACGGATCCTCGAGCACAACTGTATGGGTGATACGTATGTCTTGATAAGGACGGAAGTTATCATCGACAATGGCATCGTTTAGACTGCGCAGCAACTCGTGTCCCTCCACTACCTCACCAAAAACGCAGTGAGTCCCATCCAGAGAAGTTAGATTCTCACCAAGCGTGAAGAAGAACTGTGATGCCACAAGGTTTTTGCCAGCACTGACAAATGAGACCAGTCCGGCGCTTGAATGATGAATCTTCGGTATGTATTCGGCCTCAAAGAAACGCTTGTGTGCTCCCTCCACAACACCCCAAATGGAGGAGCCGCCATCTCCAGAGCCATTGGGGTCGCCGGTTTGCGCTATGAAGCCTTGTTGCACCGTGTGAAAAAGGTTGAAGTTGTAATACTTTAGCTGGCATAGCTTTATGAAGTTCAGGCACGCAATTGGTCGCTCGTCTGTGAACAGATCCACCGTCAAGTCGCCCAGTGTAGTCTCGATGACCACAGACATATTTCACGGATTAGGGCAAACTTATTTTGTTTGCAATCATGTACCGAAAAGACAGTGGTGTAAAAGTGTGACCACATTTAAAAACAACAAAATCTCAAAACCAAAATAAAACATCTTGTAACGTAATTTATCGTAGTTCTAAATAAAATAATGTTGTGAATTCCTATTTATACAATTTTATTTGTTATTATTTATTTGGTTCACTAAATTGATCAAAATCGATAGCTTATCGAGCAAAAACATTCGATTTTTTTATGAATTGCGATTTCAAAGCCATCCCTGATAAGTATTGTGGGGTCGCCATTTTGGATTTAAGAAAAAAATTGTGAAAGGTTCTCGGCAAGCATTCAGTAGTAACATACGTTGTGAAATCTGGTAGTCATAAAATATTTTTTCTGTCGATAAAATATTAACGTGTGCCGTAATTTAATTTTTATGCGAGTGTCTTTATAATTGCAACTAAATATGTTAGAGAGTGGCAAGAACGTCGCCGAGTTGCGTGTGTGTGACCTTAAGGATGAATTGGAAAAGCGCAAGCTTGAGACCGTCGGTCCAAAGGCAGTGCTTATCGAACGTCTTCAAAGGGTACTTAATCAAAAATTGTAGTTAGCAACGTGGTATTTAACTATCTAATATTTTAGGCATTAAAAGAGGAGGGTATAGATCCTAACACACATTTGATTGTGCCGGCCGCAAGGGCAAAGAAATCATTACCGAAACCAATTGAGTCTGACGTTCACATTAAGGAAGAGCCAGTTGACCCAGAAGAGGAGAATGAAGAGGCATCTGTTGAAACTGCCGCAAATGCGGATGGTGTGGATAATCCTCGTCATGCCGACGATGATGGACATGAAATTGATCAAGTTGGTGATGTGGATGATGAATGCGTTATTCTAGATGATGAGGATGACGACGATGAGGAACAAGAAGCTGACGACGATTACGGCCGCAAGAAGATATCTACTGAGGAAGACGCAGATAAAGAAGACACCGCCGAAAAAGGCGAAGAAAAGACACCTACAGACAATGAGCTGCAGGAAGAAAACACAGGCGATACTGTTAACATTGACAATGATGAATCTATCAATCTTACAATTGGCGAGGACGAGCAGCAGCTCTTGCACGATGAGGTAATTAATCGTTTAATATATTTGAATAATTGTGTGGGCTCATATACAAATATCATTGCAGGCTCCTGACGACAAATCGATAAAGTCGGGTAAGTATATGTTTAAATTTAATTTTATACAACTTATTTCAATATTATCATAATAACATTTCAGTTGCATTTTAATGATCCGGTTTAAATTTGGTACACTCTTAATTTTTTGAATATTCCGTCTAATTAATATAATATTTTTAAATTATTGCGATAATCATATAGTTATTTCAAAATTTGATTTTTACATCACCATAAACTTAAATTAACTATTTGTGATCTGCAATATTGCCATTTCCAGGAAAAATTTACCTTTTCATTACTTTTAAATTCTAAATTGAATGAAATAAAAAATAGTGAAAAAGTAACATACCAATTACACAAAGCGATACATCAATAAAGAACCGTTATTTTTCTAGGAAACTGATCCTCGTATAGGGTTGAAATAAGCTATGGTACTTTTTTTTCGCTATTTTTTGTTTTTCAATAATACTAAATAGTAAACAGAAAGAGAATAAATGAAAGAATATCTTTTTGTTAAAACTTTAAACTAAAATCCTGCGATCAAATAAATTCAATACCTATTTAAGTTGTCAGTTGGTGGTGATTGAAATAAGTTGTGATCCACAGTATATCAATGTCAAAGTAAAATTCACAGTAAAAAATGATTGGTGTTAGAAACAACGCAGGGCAGCAGTCTATATCCTTTTCCCCATATCGTCTTCTATTAATTCTTTGTTAACAAAGTGTGAATAAATACAAATATGTTGATGGTAAGAATTTCACGTTCGCGATGTTACGTAACAAGTATTTACAAAATTGTAAAATACAAAAAAAGCAATAACAATACTTCTTAATAGTGCTTACTAATAGAAATCTATATTACTTTATTGAAAAGTCAAATATCATTTCCGCGTTCCACGTTCGCGATCTAGGGTTTTTCATTCATATAAAATATAGAAAAAAATAGAAAAACAATTTTTTTTTTAAGAGAATGTATATTTTTGACATAATTTTTTTCGTTTAAGGACGTACGAATGTCACGTTCTTGGGCATTTCGATACTGTAAATTAATTTTATTAACTTTTAAATGTTCCTAATTCCCATTTTAGTAAAACCTGCCAATAAATTAGAAAAATTGAACACATCTAAGGATGTGGACAAGAAGAATCACAAGGAAGACGAAGGAACTCGCTTAAAGAAAAAAGATGAGAAAACCGCTGAGAAAAAGGACATCAGGTTTGTTGATGAGATCTATCTATTCTTTATTATCTTTAATTATTATCGTCTACAGTACATTTGATTGATTTTCAAGTTTATTTTAATAGTTTCACAGAGCACAGTTAAATTTATAAAATTTGGGAATCCAATTAAAAATGTGCGAATAAAGTGTAGTTCTTCGGGCTTAATTACAATAATTACACGGTTTTATAAACATTGGGGCTCTGGTATCTTATTTCGATACCTCTTGCTTGTGTTTATACCCGCTACCCATAGGGTACAAGGGTATTGTAACTTTGTGGCTCCAGGAAATGTATGTAACAGATAGAAAGAGGCATTTGCGACTATAAATTATATATACTTTTGATCAGCGTCAACAGCCAAGACAATACAGCCATGTCCGTCTGTCTGATTGTCCGTATGAAACACTGGATTTCAGAGACTTAAGAGATAAAGCTATAATATTTTTAGATTTTATTATTACTGAAAATTTTGTTGCGATCAGATAAAAATGGTCGAAGTCATTAAAGAAATTCTTTTGTACATATGTATCATATGTGTACATATGTACATATGTATCTTAGTTGCTTTGGTTGACAGTTCGGTATATTTTGCACTCTGGTATATTTTGAATGTAGTACTGTACCAATATACCAAATAGCATTTGGTATGCTTTTTAATAAGTATCTTTGCGGTATGTTAATTCGCTTTATTTTAAAATGAATAGTGCATTGTTTTGATTGTATTCGAAATGGATAGCAGCTAACTCACAGTCGCACACTCGATCCTCTATGTCACGTAGAGTTTGTTGTAAATAAAAACAAATTGTACTTAAATTATTCAGAGAATATTTCGAGTGTAATTAATGTACCATATATATTTATACATTCACTAAGTAGCGTATTATACACAAGTTTGTCAAAATGGACACTGGCACGCATGACACTGTTATAATTAATATTTTGTATTTCTTTGTTAATTCTTTTCTATGTTTGTCACGGGAACCCCGATCAGTGATCAAAAATTGGCATCCAAATCCTCAAGTCAAAAAGATGATAAAGGTAATTTTAGTTATTATTGCACCAAGGAGATCAGTGTTTAGTAAGGTTACATGCGTAAGTTGAATAGGAAATGCATGAATTATATAAAAGCTTTCAAAAAAACATTGTGTTGTGTAGTGTGCAAGAGAGTGTGAATTTGGTTGGATACTGGAGAGGACCAAATTGATTGACCAAAAACTCACAAACGAGAAATCGAAACAAATTTGTGTGAAATTTGGCTTGAATTTAATTGTGAGCAAACCTTTAATATAAATAATAATGATAATACCTTCGGAGATACAACGAGAGATCACATAAGACGACATAAGACGGTTTTTTGATGACGATTATCCATCCCAGGCGACTTCTCAGCTTCACCAATATCAATAAATCTCGGTCAAATTTACGTTAACTTATGATGCTGATGTGAAGCTTGACAATGGAACTGGATGTGGCGTACTTGGACAACATTCAGGACAATGGGTGGACCTAGAACGCATATATTATGGATTGACAGCGGCGACAGCATCAAGCTAATAACTTCGATCAAGCAGCGGCGGCTAATGGCATTTTCATCACAAAGACGACGGTGGCTTTCTTTCAACGACATTCGTCTTTAACGTAGGAGGAAGACAGCTTGAGCATTTGCAGCAACCCAATCAAATTCACACTCTCTTTGCGTTCTAAGCGCGTAGTAAAATAATGACAGTATAGTTAGTTATGTTCGTTTTGTCGATAATTCACGAGACTTCAGCAAGCAGCTACAACTATAAAGTGTGCGTTTAAAGTGCTTCCCTTAATGATCAAAACAAAACCAATACCAAAACTGTTAACCAGTTAAAGCCACTCAGCTCTGACCATAACTCTCTTCCAATATTGTTATTATTTACATGGAACTTGCAGAAAAATCATCGACAGCAGCAGCAGTAGCAACAGCAGGTACAGCAACTGCATCATCGGGTGCCGCTGCCAACAAAACGGGATCCGGATTGGGATCGAGCGGAGGCACAGGTGGTGCTAGTGCATCGTCTAGTGCAGCTGGCAAGCAGGCTCTACTTTCACGCAATCTATGGGTATCTGGTTTGTCCACGCTTACACGCGCCAGTGATTTGAAGGCCATATTCTCGAAGTTTGGCAAAGTTATTGGCGCCAAAGTGGTAACCAATACTCGCACTCCAGGCACTCGTTGTTACGGATATGTAACTATGTCCTCGTCAGGAGACGCATCACGCTGCATTGAGAATCTACATCGTACGGAGCTACATGGACGCATTATTTCCGTGGAACGCACCAAGAATGAGATTGGCAGCAGCGCCAGCTCATCGAAGGAGTCCAACAGCAAGGGCAGCAGCAAGGCTAACAACAAGCCCAGTGATGCCAAAAAGAAGGACGACGATAAGAAATGTGGATCCAAGGGTTATGGCGTTGAGGACAAGAAGGGTGGTGAAGGTAGCGCAGATGGCAAGAGTTTGGGTGGTGAATCCGGAAGCAAGCGTGATGGCAAAGACAAAGACCGCAACAAGCTACGTGACGAAAAGGACAAGTCTTTGGGTGGTGGGGACAAGCGCCACGAACGTGATCATCGCTCGGGCACGGGACACAAGTCTCAAAATCGTGATGGGTCTAACGAGCGGCGTCCGGGCCGTCATCCACGAGACGTTGATCGTGAGATACAGCAGCGTCAACGTGAACGCGAGAGACGCCAGCGCGAGATGTTATCTTACCAGAAGATACGTGAGGAGCGGGAACGTCAGCGATTGCGTGAACGGGAACGTGAGATTCGCGAAGAGGAGAGACGACGTCGTGAGGCTCGAGAGCGCCAGCGAGTAGAGGAAGAACGCTTGGCTGAGGAGCGACGCAAGCTGGCTATCGAGCGGGAACGCCTTGAGCGGGAGAAGGCAGAACTTCTACGTATGGAGCGGGAGCGTCAAAAAACTGGAGCGTGAGAAAATCGAGCTGGAACGCCTCGAATTGAAGCGTCAACAGATGAAGTATGATTATCGTAAACGCGTTGCACACACAACGCTAAAAAACAACAAACACCATATATTATTTTTACATATTCTCTGAAAGGCCTTTGGCAAATTCGGGCAACAAGTTGCAGCCACCGCGTTGTCTCTTCAACCTACATGTAACTGCCGGGCAGTGTAGGCAAATGCTTTTGCATTGCATTGATGTGGATGCAACTGTAAATGAGAACTGCATCTGCATCGTAGTCTCTTATATTCCTACATACATATATTAAGATATGATGAACTGTTCGCCTACTTTTAAAATGTTGTTAATATATCATATTTTTGCTTTTTTCATCTTTCTAAAATTGCCACTTTTGAATTGGTATTCAAGGATTATGGAGTCTCGTGATGATCCTGTTAAGCGTTCTGCAAGTAAGCGAACTGATGATCGCTACAACGACGCCTCAGATCGAAAGCGCTCTGCAGTCTTTGATGCACCTCCGCCGCCGCGCTTTGATGCCTCTTTGGTGAGCTCACGAAAGTAAGATCATCGTTTTTTACTCAATGCATCTTCGAAATGTATTCAATATTAAAATTTTTGTTTGCAGTACTAGCTCTTATGATAAAAAGCACGATGATTATGGTACATCATCAAGTTCAAAGCGCAGCCTTGAGGACTATTCCAGCTCAAAGCGTTTGGAGTATTCAAATAAACGTGGGGATTATGGTAGTACCACTGGCACCAAACGTGGTGCCATGGATGATTACGGAGCTGTGCCCAGTAAGCGTTCCGGGGGCAATGATTATGTGTCCTCCAGTTCCAAACACGATTATCAATCGTCGACAACCAGCAAACGTGATGATTACAAGCGCGAGGTAGAAGTCCGTCACTTACCAGTTTCGTCCGGTGGTGTTGGAGCCAGCGGATCAAGTGGTTCATATGTTCACAAGAGTAATAGTGGGGGAGTCACAAGCTCCTATGTACACAAGAACAACACTGGCAACGTGACTAGCTCCTATGCTCACAAAAACAATACAAACAGCGGCTCTGGCGGTGGGCGCTACAATGATTCCGATCGCAGTAACAACTCAAATTACAGACGTGGTGGCGTCGATGATACCCATAGCATGTCGCAGTAAGTTACAGTAGGCAACAAACCTAAATTTAAATGACAACTAATAACTAACGCTTTTTTTACTTTAGTGGAAACAAGAGATACGAAAACTCGACTAGCAGTGGAGCCGCCGGCGGCTACGGAAGCAACTCGAATAATGTGAATATTTGGGCGCCTTCTGGTGGAGGTAGTGGAAGCGGTCATTTGGGTGGTAGCAGCGGTCCTTTGAAGTCATATACCAATAATGGAATGTCATCAAATATGCATGGTAATAATTCGTGGCAGAAGTCTGCCCCAATTGAAGACAACAATTGGCGCCCAATGACACAAACACCAAGCCGCTTTGATCGCACTTACAACGACCGCTCTGGAGGCTATCAGGGAAATAGTGGCGCTGGCGGAGGCATGTATGGTGGTAGTCGTCCAACACAGGATCGCTATGGGGGACAAGTGGGACGTTATTAAATAACGCCATTAGAACACACTTATAATTTTCAAGGCAATTGAAAACATTTTTTGGCCCCACAATCTTAATAACCGTAACTTTTAACGCTCTCGTTTATGTTAATTTTTTATAGTTCTATTGATTAAGCATCTAGATCTACATTAAATATCATTAGATGTACCACCTAAATGAAAGCGAAGTATATGTGGGAAACGGGACGGTAGTTCATGCGAAATATAATCATGATAAAATTGATCTAATATATTACAATTTCTAAACACTTCGCACAAATAGTATTCGTTTTACTAGACCGGTATTAGCCAATTTTATTTGCTGTTTTACAGAAGCTCACACAATTATTAAAGAATAGTTAAATTTAGAAAAGGCAATAAAATCTGTGAAGGTTAAGCCTGTATGTTTACAAAAAGTTGAGAAATTGTAACAGCTGGAGGTACAAAGCTTAACGACAATACTCCATAGGGTTTTGTTTAGAAATAATTTTGTTGGGTAAAATAACATCTCAGCTGCAATGTTTACACTCATTTGATTATATTCTCTTACAACCGGTAGAAGGTACGTTGAAGTACATTTTCTAATATTTTTCATAAGCATTTGATTAAACTAGATTAAAACTCAAAGCGTAATTAGAAAAACTTAGTTTATTTAAAGATTCAAATCACTTTTCCCTTAATGTTAATTACTTTGTATTTGCATAAAATACATTAAATTGTAGGTCCATTCTCACTCAAGTTCGAGCTTCATATTTTGAAAATTCCTCAGCTGGGTCCGTCACTATGCAGACTAATGTATTGAATATGTAATATAGTAGGTTAACATGACTTAATCTCTATTCAGTTACGCTAGCTAGTTTTATGTTGAAAACGTACATTAATATGCTGGATCACACACATTGAATGAGTATGTCTGAATACTATGGGCCGGGATGGCTAGCTCAGCTGCCCGGAGCTACATCCTCCGATTTGATCGTCGAACTGCTGACTGGATCATTTCCAGAGAGTAAATCAGCGCTGGAAGCATTTGTCGGCAGCGCAGTAGCTTGTGCTTGAGCTTGAGGTGCAACTGCTGCGATTGGTACAGCAACCGGCACAACAGGCACTAGAGAAACGCCACTGGGATCCACGCCAGGTGCAGTGCTAATGGTGCGTGCCAAGTTTATTTGCTGTCGTTTTAATTTTTCTTTTTCTCGGGCTGCTTTCAACTTCTCAAAGTCGTCACCCTCATCCGGCACTGGCTCTGCAGTTGCAGCGGTTGCGGCTGCTGTTGCTGCAGCGGCTGCGACGTTGGTCAGAACATCACTCGATGTCTTAATGTCCAAGTTCTCTACTGTAAGAGCATATATACATATTAATTACAAATCAAATTTACGGGTTTTGTAGTCAACGCAAATAAACCAATATCAAGAGACAAACGCAACTTCTAACGGAAAGCTTAGGTAGGCTCAGAGTAAATAAGTATATAAATAGGATAGTTACGAAAGTAGGAATGCTTCAACGGCTGTAAAGCAATATTGCAAGTATACAAGTACGATCTACAAATTCCAAGGGTTACTACATTCCGGTTAATACTGATGGTTAATTAATTATAAATTAAATAGTTGTATCAATTGGAGAATACTTTATTTTTAATCCAATTAAGAAAATTGAAATTTAAAAGGACGCACAAACGCAAAGGAATTAATGATTGGCAACGATTATTTAGAACAACAACAAAATAAAAAAAACTTGGATGCCAATGGATAATGCTTGAACTTTACCGGGTGTTACGAACCACCTGAAAAACTGTGGTGCATCAGGTCTCTCAATCGCTTTAACGTTATAAGGTTGAGTGTTAAGCGTCGTCGAGTAATTGTGTAGATGGACGGATATGAAGATAAATGTTAGATGTGAATATCAAACAAGAATGTGCGAGCGTGGGCAATCACGATCCCGATAACGATCATCAACATACCTGTCTCTCGGCTCGCGGCCTTTTGTTGATCATAGAGGGATTTGCTGCTGTCACCCACGGGCGAGCTTGGCGCTGTAGCAGCCGACAACAGAGAGTCTCCGACTGGAGCCGAGGTGCTCAGCAGTGCATCCACGCCACCGGGTGGAAACAGCGATGGAGTTGGCTCGTACTGCGATTGGGCTCGCTCATATGTAGGTGAACGCCTTGGTATATCCATGGGTTGGGAGCGCACTTGTGTTGCGGGTGGAATCGTTGATGCGGCCGGCAGAGGGGGTTGTAACGGAATTGATTGGGTTTGTCCAATGGGTTGTGAGAATAAGTCCATTACATTGGGACGTGGCTCTGTTGGACGCATTGATGTAATGGTGGCCTGTTCGTCCACCTCCTCAATGACCTGGTCCGTTATTCGCATACTGCCTGTAGGCTTAACTCCAGCAGCAGCGGTGACACCGCCTGTTAAACTGGCCGAACTAGCGCTGGTCGGAAAACGATACTTGTTCGGATCGTCATTGGGAGTTGCGGAACCAGGACGGCTGTCGTCTCGACTAAGGAATCGCTTAAGCGCCGAAGCCACTGTATTTACCCGAGACAATGTACCAGATACGCTAACCAAACTGGGCGAGGATCCCAGGCCCAAACGCATTTTACCATTGCCAGCCGAGAAATGAATGCCGCTGGCATCGTCTGCCTGCAGAGTGGGGTGACGAAGGTACATATTATTTAATGAATCGCGAGTTATCAGGACAAGAAAATCAAATATGTGCATTAGTTACTTAAAACCATTAGAGGTACAGGGTGCAGTTGTGTATTTGGAGTGCACTAAGAAAATAAAAGCAAAGTAAGGCCGTTCAATGCATTGTGATGCAGTTAGAGGCTGTAGGCAAATAGATTATGTTAGAATCAAAAGTTAGTATGCAATCTTATAATTAGGACAGACACAAACACCAATTAGTTTACATCTAGATTTGGATTCAAATTTTGATGAGAGCTGCCATACAGTGAATCCTATTAGATACTTTAACATAAAAGCTAGAGACGCTAGTTTAGATGAACAGTAATAATAATTATGCATTTTTTCTTAATAGAATTCACTGTGGAAGCGCTAATAAAAATTATTTGTTCAATAGTTTTAATATTTTTATGATTATGACGCAGGTATATAACTACCAAGCACCGATGTGATTTGATATGCCAATGATCGGGAATCCCGTGCGGAATTCACTTTAAAATAGAAGGTTAGAATATTGATTTCGATCTCGAATTGTTCACCACATGTAATTGCATGAGTACATGAGTTAGGAATAAGTTTAGCCAAATTATTTGGTGCTCATTCTTCTGCGTAGTAATTGCTGCCAACGTTTTGATTCTAACCTCCTCGTCTGGCGCCCCCTTGGAAAGGTCATAAGTAACTGTCTGCAGGGGTGCGCCTTGCTGCTCATCGGCAAGCGGCTTTGGCGCAGCCATGCTACTGGTGCCATTATTACCAACCATTTCATCAATGCGCACTGAGGACATTGTCGAGGGCATTGCCGCTGTTTTGGGCACCTCGATTTTGGCGGTTGAAGGCTCTGGATGATTTTCACGAAACCGTTCGGCGGCAATCGTATATGGTAGTTCATTGGGGAACACCTCATCCCAATACTGATCTTTGAGCAGTTCCGGATGATCGTGGTGCATTTCATCCACAATCAGATAGGAGACCTGTAGATTTCGATCCACCATCCAGTTTACCTATGAAATAACCATATATGAATAAATTTGACAGCTTAAGCTTTAAGAACTTAGCAACTAACCTCGAAATCGTCATCGTCTTCGCCGAAGGGATTGATTAGAGACTCGGCCACTTTCAGCCATCCCATATAGAAGAAGAACTGGAGAGTGGTGAATACTGGAAAGTACAAATCGACTTTGTTCAAAAATCCTGCTGTGCCAGCGACCTTTCCATCGGTCCATTGCTGACCCATGCAGCAGGTCAAGAAATAGGAGTAGACCGCCAGAGTAACCACTTGGGTGTAAACCAAAGGCACACTGATGGTGTCGTAACTTATTAGCAGACCACACTGACCCCGGAACTTGTTCAGTTCATCAATGATAGTCTTAACAGCAAAATCGTCCCTAATACGACCCTGTTGATAGATGATAACGAAATAGTAATCAAAGGGATATCGAAACTATGAGAATTATGTACCTCTTTTCGAGCTCTGGTAATGATGCTGGCAGCCCATACAATGGGTAGCCAGTGCTTTGAGGGTCGTGGAAACGATTTGTTCATTGTCTCAATAATTGTGCGCTCGTTTTCATTTAGTAAACCCGCTTCCACGAGATTGTTTAGTCCCGGAAAACGCTTTTTAACACGGGGCGATACATTGGCCAAAACCATGGTCAGGCATAGGCACACATATCGCATGATTGTACGTCTCATAACACGACCACGTTCATCCTGGCCATGCACATTAGAGCTGACGAAGACTGCAATGGGATCAGGCCAGGGAATAGATGTGTACTGATTCCACCAGCGCGTCATCACAATTGATACATAGAAACCTAACACAAATGAGAGCGGAATGAGCTCACGTTGACTATTACAATAGGCCACAATCTCTTCGAAAGTTCTGCAAGGAGACCAGAGTGAATTTCATATTCGAAAGGGATAAAATGTTTATCGACTTACTGCTTCTGATCGGCGTTTAACGCAAATCGATAGACCAAATTGAGTACATAATACAATGTAAGAAATGCTAGAAGATCCAGCCAAACCAATTTGTAAATACTTCCTCGCCATCTGAAAGTAAACCTTGTTAATATATTTGTATATTTAATGATCAATTAAAATTAATATTAAACAATTATTTTAACATTTATATATAGGTAATTCTCTGCCGGATGTCACGTGCGACAATCTTTACAGTGAAAAAAAAACCTGACCTGAAAGAATTTAAAAAATAAAGATTATTTTTGGAATTTTTTTCTGTTTTGTTCTCTGTTCTAATAATTGCAAAAATTAACAAATTCGTACGCAAAACCAAAAAATTCACGAATTTATATATTTTATTGTAAAACTGAAGAAGTAATCTAAAGCTTTAAGAATAACCTTCACTTATTTTTAAAATTCTTTTAGTTTATGTTTTTTTTTCACTGTAAAGATGGTCGCACGCAATATCCGTCAGAGAATTACCCATATTCATTTTTGAAACAAGTTGCTTTGCCACTTTCTGATTTCGCTTGTTCCTTGCATTTCGTTATAAGCCGTTTAACTGTATAACGACTGTTTATATAACCTTTATAATTTCAAACGATGGTTCCATTTAAAACCGAATACACAAAAACAAATCTCTTATGTTCCATTTCTGATTATATGTATTCGTCATTTAAAAATTAGCTTTTATTATATTGTGTTTCTCGTGTTGGATTCGTGCGAATGTCCGGTGCGACATTATGGAAATGCCCATACAATACTGGCGACGTCATCTAAAAGGCTTGCCGACGTGATATTGAACGATAGTAATGCCACCGTCCACTTGTTGCTGACAAAACGTCATAAAAACAAACATACACTGATCATTGCGAAAGTCAGCTAATTGCTATAAAAAACTTTGACTACCCCACAATTAACCCGCACCCATGATACAATGAGTCTTATCAAATATTTTCTGCGATAACACAGCCACAACAACAGCATTAAAAAGAAGTTTATCTTTCTTTTATCAGAGCATGGAATGGAAAACAAAACTTGAAATTTTTATCAGCGTCTGTTAGATTTCAAGGCTTCTCCTACTTAACAATTGTCTGTCATTGTCTGTTTTGGTTCACTTCAATGAAAAATAATTATTTATAGGCAATGAATTAATTATAATTAAGAATATGCTTAAAAATTATACTTAAGATAATTTTATTAACGAAGGCAGTAGGAAGAGGTTTCGTGACATCATGATTAGGCTGACATTATCAGCGAAACATTCGAATAAACGTTCAATTCATTTAGATAGGAATATGTGTCAATATTTAGGATCGTGTGGGACGAACTACTGCCTGGCACTTATTAAACTTGTGCGGATAATTCAAATTACATGCATGACGGATGTCAAACACATGACTACCATGTGAACTAGATTACTCGCATATAGGGTGGAGTTGTCGACAAACTTGTATCTGTATTATGTGTGTATGTATGTATGTTATTTTACTTGCGTATTGAGAGGAAATTGTACCTTTTGCATCAGTTGCAATTGACAAACGTTCCTCACTACCGGACTAAAGAGCAACTGTGGAGACGTCAATTCCCAGCGTCAGTTCTTTAATTAGCACTAGACTAGCAATTTTACACTCTTTACTGATACTAATACTTATGTATATAGTATATTTACATGAGGGTGAGTACATGTGATATTATTAGATTAGTTCTCACTTACCTGAGAAGTAGTTTGAGAAAACAGCCAAAGCCACGGCAAGTGGCTACTTCACCTGTGTATGTTATTGTCATTTTGACAAGTTCTTTGTAACTTTCTTTTTAGTTCTTTGTTTTACTAGATTACTGTTATAGTATGTTAAGTGTTATATTTTGTAGGGTTTCTCATCACGCTGAATGTTCTTGATAGATGCTAATTTTTTGGAGTCTGTTAACATTCTGGGCAAAAATGAAAGGTACGTAAAAATTATACAGTGATGTGATGTAAACTATAGTTCATTTATTATTAATGACAGTATAAAATAAAACATAGCAAAAAATATAATAATAACAGAAGCAAAACTGCATTTTAAATTAAAAAATCGATTTTTACTCATTGCATTGTTTGAACTAAAAGTCAATCCCATACGAATCCAATACAATGCGGAATACAATTGAAATGCAGTCTGTTGCACTCTGTTTAACAACAAAAAATTTCCAAGCTGATTAAATTAATTGCCGCAATTTAAAATAATTCTAGATAAATGCATCACAAGATAGATAGATACACAAGTATATGTCATCCCCTACAGACATGGCATACAGAAATTGCCGCAAGTGGAATTGCTCACAGCTCGCGTGTGGGCGCTGCTATCGATGCTGATTCCACGGTTCTCTCAGCCTGGAGGTGTCAATGAGGGTCATCCACATGCTAGTGCTACGAATGCACATCAATTACAAACGGTTAAACTTCAAGTCTCGTAAAAGTATTGGTTTAGTATTGTTTCTCTCTACTCGCACATATTGTAAGTTCTTATATAAAGAGAAGCTCATGATGTATTTAATGTTGCGTAAAGATGAGCTCATACGAATACATATACATCTGTATTCACGTGTATTTCGAGAGAGGAAAATACAGTTCAGCTGATGAATTTCCGTATAAATGGCGAATAAACAAACAAAAGGCATTCTGCAAACCGGTGAGCTAATGATCGAAAAAGACAACTCGAACTCAGATCAACGCTCAGACGGATGGTGATAAACATATGTACATACATATATATGTGTGTGTCTATATAATTCTTGTTTTTTGTGTATTTTGGTATGGGAATGTGAGCCGGGTTTTGGGTCTGGAACATGACATCATTTGGTTTATTTTACAAAGAGAATTGAACACAGTCAGAATCAGTAAATACAGCCAGATACTTTGGTATATACTACGTATAGATTATGACGATGAAATTTGTTCACAAGTCGCATTCAAATCTTAGTCTTGACGTAGTGTTTTCTTTTGATTAGAATCTGCATTTTGACAGCTGATTATAGAAGATTAATTGTGTCATGAAACGATTGCGGATTCGATTATGTTTCTGTTAAGTAACGTGTTATTAAGTGTGATTTTCCATGTTAGGTTGAACTTTTTTTTAACAAATAAAGAACAAGACAATGGAGCTGATAAGCAAATGAATCATTTGGGTATGCATACAGTGAGTGCCCTTAAGAAATTATACGTGTATACGAATCTTTCAGTTATGATTATAAAAATATTACATATATATTTTAACCCTAAAGTGTAACTCAATTTTATTAAAGTGTAAAACTTGCTGGCCTTTTATAGATATATGTATTACATTTTTTTGTTCAAGTGACGCTTAGATATAAAGTTATTTACTGATAATATTGGCGTAACTTAAAATTCTGAAAGCGACTCGTCGAGAACTGAGTCAACACAAGCAGTATTTGATTACGCGTATTTATGTTATATACATTTTAACAGACTATATATTGCGATATATAACTGACCTCCTGCAATACGATCATACACTACACTCAAAAACACTTGAAATTTACACAATAAGTTATGCGATTTTGTTATTTTGGGAAGCTCATTGATTTTAGCAATAAAACCCAATGACACAAATTAAAAAATCAAGTCAAGCAAGTCACGTGAAATGTCTTATCTGCTGGCTGATAATTACTTACTGTAAATCTAAGAAAATTAATGAAATAAAGCAATCATTGAGGCGAATGACACTTAAAGGAAAAGAAAGTGAAAAACAGTGCTGATGTATGAGGTATGAGAGAATATGTACATATGTACATACATTTTGATAAAAACTTTATTTACATAATTATGTACAGTGTAAGTCATTGAGAGATATGTTTATTTAATATTTAAATGTTAAATACTGAAAGCCTTTAGTAAATTCAACTTTATAAATAAAATATAAAATAAACATCTTAGAAACCTGCACTGCATTTAAATTTTTACTTAACGGTCCGTTGGCCTGCTTTTTTTTTTTTTGTTTTTTTTTTTATTTATAGCATCGGCGCACTTTTAAAAATCGAGACGATTGACGGCGAAGTAGTCGAAATTTGCATGCAGCACAATAAGTTGAATGTGCCAAGGGTTAAAAATAAAATTTCTATGTAGGGAAGCGTGCAGTGATTGCATATTAAAACACTACGTACTCTATGATGACTCACATTGGCATACACACACACACACAAAGAGCACAAAGAGATGCAGCATAGAATATATGTACGTCAGATATACGTATGTAAATGCTTCAATATATCCGGATGTGATATCGACCCTTATAGTTTGGTTTTAATCGTAAAGAGAAGTTATATTTGCGTTTATATTTATACTATATACTATACATATATCACTTCAATTTAGTTCAGAGATTCCAAGTCAATCGATTTGTGTGTCACGCGGTTCAGTTTAAATCCAAGTATTTGTTGTTGTTTTTGTTTGTGTTGTTTTCGTTTACACTATTATTAAATAGCGCCATGGTCACTTACTACAATTACCAACTAATATTCATGCAGGTTTCAACTGAGATTTACAACACAAAACACGCGACGCGAATTTGCTCCAGTACGACGAGAGTCGAGACAAAAAGACGGCGAAAAGCAACAGAAACTCCAATTTCGCATTCACAACAAAAAAAAGAACACGTTGCTTCTTTGTTAGTGTTAGTGCTGCTGTGTTGATTTCTTTTCTTGGCCTTTCGATTTTACTATTTCCACTTCTTCGTCTGAGACGTCTACTCTTCTACTTCACCCACACATACACATTGACGTAAACGTATGCACTGCTGTGAATGTAGCCATACCCGACGCCAAAGCCATTCAAACAATTCGCGACCTGTGCCTTCTCCGGTCTAAATTATTGTCTTGTTTTTCGGCACTTCCGCGCTCATCGACCGACGATTTCAGACTGACTACTATGCGAAAATACTAATACAACTGGGAACACTGTGTGCTGTGCTGTGCCGGCAGCTGTCGCGAACTTAACTTAACTCATGCCGTGCCAAATGCTCAGAGAATGCGAGAGCGTAAAACTGGTTGTGAGCACAGAGTAACGATAAGTCAGGCACAGGGGTGGACTTGTCTGCCTTGCGGGTATTAGCCTCATTTTATGTTTTATACCGGCTACCTACAACATAAAGTTGCCAACAACTGCATCTTTCTTTTTTGTATAACCTTTCTGTGATTTCTATTATTAATTCAATTTAATTTTATAATAAATATTTTTAAGGGAGTATGAAGGTAATAAATGACTAGTATCTATGCTAATAATATAAAATTTAAAGATGTTCAAGCATGAACTCCACAAATGTTGAAAATTCATTAGATACATAACATAAGTATTAAAAGAAATAAAATAAGGTAGTTAATGGAAGCAACTAAGACCCGCCTGAAGTGACTGTTTTTTCTTATCATATGAGCATTTCAAGACTAAGGTTCACCACGATTAAAAATAAATTAAATTTAACTTATAATTGAGTTTCAAAAATAAATTTTGTTTTTGATTTGCGTGTGCGGCAGTGGCAAAATTTTAATTACTTAGTAGTCAATCTGCTATGGATTTTGTGTAGTCGATGACATCTTTTGATTGTGGTAGATATATCAAATATACTTTTCGGCATATTTTAATATTTTTCCATAACGGGTATCTCAGTCAAGCACGATCTAGCTTTCTCACTGTGGATTTTTTTACTTTTATTCTTATGAGATAGGCAACGACATTTGAAAATAGCTGCATATAATATTACATATTATTGTGGAGTCCTGAACTACTCCAAAACTTAAACTGTATGCAAGTATTTTGCTTTAATTAAGGCTTGCTCCGCTCTGTACAATATGTAATTAGTTATACAAAACAATTGTTAATTATTGAGATCTCTGAGATCTGGGAGTTCATGAGGACAGACAGACATGCGGATAGACTACAGCGACTTGGCTGTTGACGGTGGTCAAGAAGATATTTATTTTGTGAAGTTGCAATGATTTCTTCTGCGTTAATACAGGTATTTAGCACTTGCCTTATAATATGGGTAGAAGGTATAAAAATAAAGCATACCTTTAGGGATTCGTTTTATTTAAAATGCATCAGTATAAATATGTACATACACGTATGTATAACCATTTACAATTTGCTTTATATTGAGCAAAATATGGAATACTTCTTTATTTATTTTTACTTGTAGTTTGATTATTTTGTTATTAAAATATCTAAATATTTCAAATGTTTCAGGCATATTCTTTTTGTAATATTATGTGAATAAAATGAACTGAATTTATTGAGTTGTAATTACTTTATTACGGTATTGAATAACATGATTTTAAGTTACAGGTCATTTTTTTTTTATTTTAAAATTTATTACAGTTCTTATGATTAACGTTAAACAATTCGAAATGGTTTCTTAGTACTTAGGACTAATTCTGTTTTGGAAATTTTGTGAATGGATTTCTCGTTTTTACATCGATGTTTAACACTAACACTAGTACACATTCACTTCCACTTATGACAGACTAATGACTTACGGTTATTTGTTATTTCTCAATATATTATCTTTAATTAATGTTAAATTATTGATTTTTCATTTAGTATTTTACAGCAGAATCACTTCCAATGAAAGAATTTGGAAAAAATTGAATGAACACTTTGAGTTATATATGTACATTGTAAGCTTAGTCGAGAAAATGAAGTTAAAATAATTATTCTCCAATATGCTAAAGTATTTAAGTGTGTAAGTTAAGCATTGAAACTGTCACAATTGACTTATGAATTAATTATATATAGCTTCTTTTTAAATATTACTGGGCGGTCCGCGATGCGCACGCTGTCCATGCAACGTGGAGGAATGTCTAGAGCCGGGTCGTGAATGTACAATTGCATAATCGTTATCAATTGGTATAGACCTTCGAAGTAGTGCGATTTAATACAGAATCAATGGTCAATTAATTATATTTATAAATGTAGGCGTATCAAAATGTACTTGACAGTTTAGTTAGCAAATTTATAATAGTGAATTGTTAGTTTTTCTGGGTATGGATCAGGTCAAAATTGTACGTTCTATATATAGTTTGATCAGCTTAATTATTTTGTAAAGTTAGTTTTGATACAGACAAACGAAAGTTATCAACGGTTAATTACAGTTGCAATACTAGGCATGAAAAAATGCATATTCTTTTCTGATATTTCTTTTGTTTCTTTTTTGTTTTTTTTTGAGAACACAGGTTGTGTTGCATTGTTGTAGTTGTTATCCAGCAGAGCGGTCACTTCAGTAGAGTTAACAAAAGATACGAGTAGAACAAAATACGATACATAGATACGATACAAGGCTTTGTAAGCATGCTTTATATATATAAATATGTTTGTGTGTGGTTGTTTGTGTGTTGGCTCCACAGCTACCAGAGAAAAGTATTGTGAGAACAGAACAGATGCATATCGAGTGTAGATTCGAGCTTTTGTGTATGTGTATTTGCATGTGTGTATTTTGTATATCGGCTTAATATCTATCAGACCTATTAGAGTGTATCGTTGAGCCGCCACTAGTATAGCCCTTATGCGCATCGCGGCCATGCAGCGAATAGCGGGAGCCATACTGACTGCCATGCCAACTGCGATAAGGATCGTACTCTTCGATGATAGAGGGCTCCTTCTCAATGATCTGAAAGAGAGAATGGGTTTTAAATATTACAATACATATGAATATGATGAAAAGATTTCACAACGAACTGCTATTTATGTACATAGCTAGATTACAGGAAGTTGATCAGCATTATTACCTCAGTGTTGGCACAACTGCAACTCATGGCAGTGCAGAGGAAAATATTCATCAGCAGCATGATAAGGAACAGAACTCCTAGGGTAATGGTCAGCCACAGCAACCAGCTTGGTCGTACACCTTCCTCGCAAGACGGTGCCAATACTGTAAAATATGAGTTAACTCACTGCATTGCGAATAAAAGGTGTCTCTTTGCACTCACGTCTGGCTTCAGCAGGATCTAAAACGTATACCGTTGTGGCCGCAATGCTGGATCCTTCCTCATTAGGTCCATATTGACGTGGCCCATTGCCGCCCTTGGTGAAACCGGCTAGAGCAACCTCGTGACAATCGTCAATCTCAACGCACCGACCATAACACTGAATGACATCACATTGCAGATGGACTTCAGTTCCTGTAATAACATTCAATGCAAGTTGGCATTGTGAGACTACATTTATGAACGTTGAGTTTGTCACTGAGTTGGTTACCTTCGGGAAATTTGAACATGGATGTAACTGTTGCCTCTGCTGCACGGCCATCAGAAGTGGGCACAAAGCGACTCATAAGATCGGGTTCGATGGGACAGCTGGTAGTGATAGGAGGCGTTATTTCGATACCAATCAAACAATTAATAGGCAGTTGAACTTACCCGCGGTCATCAGTCAACTTGAGGGTCATATTTTTTTTGTCGAAGGCAAAGCAATTGCCCACACGTAGGCTGTAGGTATCTAAGAATGGAAATGACCTTTTAGTAGTGATTGCTACAGGTAATTACAATTGCCTAACTTACCATTTGGCTTGGAGAACTCAACGCGTAGTTTATATTCACGCCCATAGACTGCATCACGCACGCGATGATCATTTTCCAGAAACTTGATCACAACATGGGCATTGTCATCACTACAAGATGTATAAAAATGGAAATGTTCAAAAACCGTTATCTGGTCTGAAAACTACAATTATAAATTTTCTCCCATTGCGTTGATAATTAAAAGCAACGATAATAGAGCCAAAAGCGTGCTCTCCTCAGATTGGCTTGCAGTTTCATTGGTGTTATGCAATTGCTGTTATAGACAACTGAATCTTGTGCCATTCAAATACATATATACACACATTATATGTGAATAGTATAGTTTGCACATTTTTGGTCGATCTTTTTTTTCAATTTTCTTTTTGTTTTGCGGTTATTTTGTTAGCAAGCAGAGCGGAACATGTGTAAAAAAGTCCAGTCCGTTTAGTATACCCATACATATGCTGTACTTGTATATTTACCTATTTGTTTGAATGGCTTTTGATTAGAGCGCCGTTCACACAAAAGACTTAGACAACGAACTCTTGTAGCTTGGAATACTTACAAAAAGTCATTGGCTTTATCGAACTATGGCAAGCGAAAATAAGAAAAAAACCAGCAGTCGACTGTGAGATACCCGCTACTCATTTTGAGTAAAAACAAAACAGTGCGGTATTAATTTTATAATACCCCATATGAATATACCGCAAAATACTGCAAAAATATAGAGTCTTTGAGATCTAAGTGTTCATAAGGACAGACGGACATGGCTATATCGTCTCGGCTGATGACCCTGATCAAGAATATATATACTTTATAGAGCCGGAGATGTCATCTTCTGCCTGTTACACACATTTCTTGGAGGATTAAGTTATAATACCCTTTTACCCTATGGGTAGCGGGTATAATTACATTGTTTGTTTAACACCAAGATTGTAATCTTCAAAAGGTGCCATAAATAGTTAACCGTTAATTGTGCAGAACACGGGCAACGGCGGCTACCGCGAAATGATTACGAAAATACCAAACGAATTGTATTAATTGAAGCAAGCGCAATGGCCTTGAGTAACCTTCCCCGTTGAGTTCAAGTTGTGAAGTTGTTTAGAATATTGGAAATCAATAAAAGGCATTCGAAACAACACCTACGGGTTGCAGACAAAAAAGTACTTGAATGTGAACATGTATATCTCGGCTTAATGTGATCTTTTATTGCTCACCGCCATCAAAGAAAACGACGAACCAAAAAAACAAGTTTCGAGATATCAAACAAAATTCGTAAAAGTTGGACCACTTGGACCTGACGGAAGCTTTTTCCATTATATCTCAAACTTAACAAACAGTAATCGTATGCACAATTGTCTCGAGTCTAGATTCGAAGCAACTTGGAAATCAGTCAAACTTACCGAGTGAATCCCGATTTGCCACAGGTAATCACATAAAATTTATCATCCGCCAGTTCCAGAGTTTTATGCACACGCACCGCCAGTTGAATAGAACGTTCCTCAGTGCGCTAAAAGAGACAGTGAGTTGGATAGAGATGGCAGACGGAGAATAAGATTATGGTGTAATCAGTTAAATCGTTGGTTATTAAAAAAGCAAAGAACTTCTGTGTTGATTGGGTTAAAGAAGCCACGTTAATAATCTAAGCTGCAAGCCCTAGGAGCATTCTGTTTTGGTCAGTCTTTTTTTGGGATTGACTTATAATAAGCGTTTGTTTGTGGCAGATCCGAGGAAAGATTTCAGCCCGTCAATTGTCACCATGATGTAATTGCTGCACACGAGCAGCAACAAGGAAATGCAAAAGGCTGCCAAGTGTGACGCTGACAGCTAACTAAACAGGCAGCCCGTCAGACTACCAGACTGCCAGACTACCAGTTTACCAGACTACTAGAGCTCTAGTCCGTCAGTTAGTCAGATGGGCTTCTCACCCTCTACATTTTCCCAGTTTTTCTTGATACGAGTATGTTTTGTTTTAACCATTTTCCTCGCAATGTTTACTATCCGTCTGAACTTCATTGAATCTTACGCTTTGCGGTCACAATAATAACTAGACTTTTCAGTTAATGAGTGTGCTGCCTTTTATGATTGCATCTGACATTTCGGTAATTACACGATTGCATTTCATTTGAAATACGGAAACTCGGTATTTTATATAATCTAGCGTTTTATTTGTGCAGCCGCATGAATGTGAACCCAAACGAATGACTTTGGCGAGCAACTCGTCTGAATGTTTAAGCGGTTCTTAATTGTGGTTCGGCTATTATGAAACTGGTCGCATTCACTAGTATTTAAGAGAATTTCATTGATCTGGCGCTGCGATTGATGATTCACATTAACCTTGACTCGTAAGGTGCAAGACTGCAACACACATTAAACAACAATAAAACTGACCAATTGAGTCGTGAGTTTTGCTTGTAATATGTTATATACACATTGCAATGAAGACTTGTCGTATTTAACAGTTGGTCGTCAAACTGGTTTTGCAATATATATTATGTTAATATTGTTTTACAATGTTTATTCACTGAACGACCCACGTCAGAGTTTTTTTTTTTTTTACATTTTAGGTGTTAAATGTGATCAGAGTTTTATGAATGAATCGAAGCATTAATCTCATTGATTATGACGCAACACATAAGGGAGTTCTTGTAAGTCTGTGAGTAGTTTAGTTAAAAAATGTTAGCCAATGAACACTAGAAAAGTGTGCATAAATACCTTTAACACAGAATAATAGACTAAGTGACTCTGCAACATAACAAGTAATGTCACAATCCATTGTTCAAGTTATACTTCAGAACCGAGTTAAACCCGATAAAACTATGATCTCAAATTGAAGACAAGGAGAAGTGGAAGGCAGTAAGCGGAAACGGTGGTGAGACTAGTGGAGTTAAACGGGCATCAGCCGTTGTAGACATTGCTAGCGGACAGCTCATTATGAAGTTATTATCAAACCAACTTAAAAGTCGAGATAATGATTGCGTTGATTTCCCATACACTGGCACTTATAATCGAGCTTGTAAGATGACGCCGAGCGCACAGCTCTTTGTATACAATGTGGCAATGGCTTTTTAAATTACTTAATAGATAAATTGGTATATAATTTTAGTTTGTTCTGTTTGTTTTCCTTTTTTTTTAGCTGTTGAATGCAATTATCATTTAAATGATAATAATAGTGCTGCATAGAGAAGCATAACACTCATCAGAAAATAATGGCAAATAATTTGCAGCTAAAAAGCGACGGGGCAAAGAGACGTCCCACTCGCAAAACAAAACACAAAACGCAAAAGACAAAATATGGAATAAGTTCAAGTACACCAACTCAAGAGTCAACCCACAATGGCATACAGCCTGAGTACTTGCAGTACTTACAGATACAGATACAAATACAAATACAAATACAGCTACAGCTATAGTCACAGCAGTCACAGCACAAAAAACAACTTGAACCTTATGTTAAATTGTTGACTGCGGCTTGCCATTGTAAGCGCCAATTTTATGGTTCGCCAAGTACGGCAATGTGAGGGCCTTTGCCATAAAAACCAAATCAAAGAGATTACGGCGCTCCAAAGAGATGCATCCAAACCGGAGTCTGGCCTAGAACCTCGAAATACGACGAGTCTCGAGAGATTTTTTCAGTATTTCAATTTGCAATGCACTCGCCAAGGTCAGCCAATGTCGAGAGGAGACGTTGGGTAGAGCAATTAACTATTAGAGTACAAAAAAAAAATGTTCGCTAAGAAATAACATCAAAATTGTTCGAGATCTTTTGTGAGCGTAAGCAAAATTCTTTTGACACAAATTCCGCACACATACGCACACTATAAAAATCCAAACAAACAAGAACACAAAACAAGTAAAAAAAGCTACAATCGAGTGTGCTCGACTGTGAGATACCCACTACTCATTTTCATTTAATATACAAAAAATACAAAAATATAACGAAGGCTATATTTCGTATATCGATATCATATTACTTTCTAAATATACCATACAATACAAAATATACCAAATTGTCAGACAAAACAACTAAGACCCGATTGCAGCATACAAACATATTTCTTAAATAACCTAAACCATTTTTATCCCATTTTTGTGATTGTATGTACCAAAAACTGGCGATTCAAGCTTAACTTGATTTTTTTTCGGTTGCGTAATAAAATTTTAAACAGACTTGATACGCGTGAAAGCATTACAAGTGCTAGTTATATGGACAGGCGAACAGACCGACAGACAGAGGAAGGGACAAACGGACATGACTATATAGTCTCGGCTGTTGACGCTGACCAGGAATATATATACTTTATGGGGTCGGACATGACTATTTCTGCGTGTTATATACATTTCATGGAGGCACAAAGATATAATACCCTTCTATCCAATAAGTAGCGGGTATAAACACTAGTAACAAAAGTTTGGAATGCTGTTTAAGTCGAGGCGTGGAAAACCGTGTCTGGGCATATGAAACTGTCTGAAAGTGGCCTGGGTCGTTGCTAGACGCCGGCGCGCTGTCGACACTCCCAACTGGCAACAGTTTCCATTGGCTTCCCTTGGTTACCCGCATCGTTGCATGGTTGCAAGTTCGCGGGCTAACATAAAACCAGAGCTGCCGTCGCGATAAGCGTGATTTAATTTTATAGAGGACCTCCCCTTCGAGACGACAAGCGGAAGGTGGCCGCAAAGAGCAGAAATAAGTCTGCTACACCTACATATGTATTTACCTTCGTGTGTGTAGCACGTCTGGTGCTCCAGTGTTCTCCTCTCTGCTTGTGCTGCTTTACTGATTTGCCCTGGCGATAGTTATTTATAAATTTGGGATACAGGGTGCAGCCCAACGATTTGACATTGCAATTAATATTGTTGTACGCGTATGTGCCTATACTTATAACATGACGCGTAACGATGATCATTTGCATTTCAACACGCTGCATTATGGTTGTCACAAAGTCACAAAGTCACAAAACGCGTAGTACATACATACATACATATGTAGATATATATCATATATATGAGTATGGCTAATGCTAATGCCTTGTTGCCATGTTTTGCCATTGTTCAAGCTAGTTCGCTGCTGCTCCCCACACACATTCAGACACAGACGCACACTTGCAAGTAAACAACCAGACCTGAGACCCTCACCGCCTGTCAATGCCTGTGATGTACGTAGAATTAAACTTGATTTTTATTGCCATAGTTACTATGCAGACTGACGTCTATTCGTAGCCCTTTGCTGTTTTCATCTTCTCTTAAGCATCAGACTCTGCTGATTTGTCTTGATTTCGAGTCGAACGAATGTTCAGTGCTGCACTTGAGATTTCTATACCCACTATCCGCAAGGTAGTAGGGTAGTATAACTTTGCTCTGGCGGGAAATATGTAACTAATATATGTATATATCGTTGTGCAGAGTCAAAAAATGGGACGATATCTGTAGGAATATTGAACATATTGAACATTGATTTATGAATATGCAATTCTCAACAAATTTCCACTTTTTACACATTGCAATACAGGCCGATTTTAAGCAAGGTTAGCATAAAGGTATAGGAGCTTGAGAACTTTTTAGAGCCATCTCGAAATCAATCAAAGGTTTTATATGATTTCTTTTTAATTTTAGCAATAAATATGTTTACTAAATATGTTTGTTGTAATATTCTCCAGGTCGATAAATAAGCATAAATTTAAAACTAGGTTACGACACAGAATATATGTAATTCTTATGATGCCTGGAGGATGGGTTGCGATTGAATAAAAAACTTCTTAGTTTTTAGAAAATATTTTTAGAAAATATTTTATATGACAAAAATTGTCGGGTCCTCATTGCTTAGTTGACAATCTGGTTAATTTTGTACTCTAGAATCTGGTATTATGTTTTTTAACCAATTAATTTTTTTTTATTTTAATGATAATACTTCCTTCACACCGTTGTGCTTCAATTGAAAATAAATAGCGGGTATACCACAACTAGCCTTTTTTCACATTTATATGTCAAATTATATATCAAATAGAAGGTGAGCCATTTCAATGAACACTCAAACCGAAAATCTAAATCGCCAAGTGTTGATACAGTAAAAAGTAATTTATAAAAATCAGATGTAGAGTCAAATATTGGCTCGCGTTTTAGTGGTTAATATTGTTAGGAAAGGTTATGCTTACATTGCTTCCACTCACGTTGCTGACCAAGATCCCGCAATAGTCGGGTGCTCCTTGCTTTGCCCACAGATTGAGACTGAAGGCAACCGAATCGCTGCCATCGCCCATGGCCATGCAGGGTTGTGTGCGATGATCCCGCGCATGGACAGCGCCCGTGTAGCCAGAGCTGAACTTCACCTTGATGTTCATTGTGCCCGCTTTGCAGGTGGCTGTGACATGGGGAGCAAATTCGCTGGGAGCTGCTGGCGGTTCCTGTGCGGCAACCTGTGGAAGGGACGGAAGAACATAGATTTACATATAAGTTTCCGCTAATAACTTTGACCTATTTTTTGGTGTGCTCTGTGGGAATTCATTCTTGTAAACGATTAACATGAAGAACATTAAAAATCCTACTCATTGAATGAGCGCATAGGAATATACTGGAATACCTGAACTCTAATTAATTTTAATGGCTAAGCAAAAGATCTGACAAAAGTCGCAATTAATTGCAAGAGGCTGCAGTCATAGAACTTAGAACCTTGTGTACTTTGGCGTTTCTATAGCTGGCCAAAAAAGCTGCACGTTTTGGGTCAGCTTCAGTTTCAGGTCCAGCTTAGGCCTTAACTCGCTTCACTCCAACTTCAGTTGCGCACTGTCAAAGGCATTTGGCTTGATGATAATTTATTGGCATACTCTTGACTTGGGTTCCCGTCGCGTCGTCGTGATAATTGAATTTGTGTTCCAACTCCAGCTCCAGCTCTAGCTCCAGCTCCAGCTTCAGCTTCAGCTCAAGACTTACCTACAGCTGTAGCTGTAACTGTGGCCCAAGCTGGAACTGAAATTACAAACCGTAGGCGCTAGATAAGCGACACAAAAGCTAAGTAAGTCATGTCATGACAATCGCATTGATGCCGTTTTTAAATTTTTTGTTTTGGTTTTTTGGCCAACTCACGTTCTTGGCAGCCGTCCCTCGGGCTAAGCCAGTCTGTCCCTCAACTTAACGTGGCCCAAATTGATTTATGGTCCGAATGTATATATTTACTTTCGAAAGGTGGCCTGAGAAATCAGTTTGTAATGCATTTATCCAACTCTTCTGTCATTACGAATATAGCTTTTAATTTTGCCTGTCAGGCTACTGTGCGTCAAGAAAAAAGCAGTAACGCTTCGACCCAATTTGAGTTGCATTTTCTTATGCCAAAAACATGTTGGCTAGTGTGCTACATTCCACTTTGGCTACTTCGCTGTTTGGTCGACAACTGGAACGTTCACTTTGCATAGCACAAAAAATTTAGTGCAGCACTTAGCGGCCGATACCGACCAGTATCCATAACTAAAAATAATTTTATAGGCCGATAAACTGGATTGTTGTCTTTGCAAAATTCAGTTAGCTTTGCAATTATATCCCCATCAAATCTTTTCGCGGCACAGTTCAATGGGCTTCGCTTTAAAGCTCGAGGGTCATACCGAGCACGTAGCAAAGCCAATTCAATTCCAACCACAGTCTCAGTTTTAGCATTAGTTATAGATACGCATACATCTCCAACCTCAACTGCAACTTCAACAGCAACTTCAACTGCAACTGCAACTGCAACTCCCATGACAATTTGTCGCTTGACAAAATGCAATTGTTTTCTATACATTTTGCATTTTACATTCAGTACAAGAGCCGAGGCTACAGTCGAGTCTAGTCAATTAAAATAGTTTTTGCATGCGCACAGCCGTTGGTTGTTATGCTTGTTAAATATCGGAACAAAAAAAAAAGGAAAAAACGAAGCAAAAAATTACTGCCAGCTGTTGGCTTTTTGTATTATGCAACACGCTCTGATTGTTGTTGACTTTCCATATAAACAAAACCAACAAAAATGCGAAAGCAAGGCACAGAAAAGACAATAAGCAAAAGCGAAAATCTGAATAACACAATTGGACACTTGCACTGTTTGACATGCGAGAGCGGGAGTCAACAACAGCGCAACAACTATTACTATAAATCCAATGAACTAAGGCTTTGATTTGATGGATTACGACTGGGCACATGTGCTCGGTCATTAGCCACTGACTAGTCGCTGTCCTGACTGCCGCAGGACACTCGGATGATTTTTCAAAAATTCTTTTCAGCTTCAAGCTTCTAGTTCACTAACGAAACAAAAGACTTGGAACACAAACTTGTTTGCCGTGTCAGTTGGAGTTGCAGCCCATGGAAATCCTATCAAAATTGGATACGCTCTTGGCCACGCACAGTTGGAGTCGTTTCTCAACTAGACTTCTGACTGCTTACCCCGCTGAACGTGGCCCATTAAGCTATGCCCACTGCTGATTTATACTGCTGCTGGGGTCAAGCAGTGTTGAAATAAACCAAAACTCGTTCAGCATGGCTTTAACTATTAACTATTAAGAACAGAGATAAGTGCAATTAGTGTACGAAAGTAACCAGTTGTCAATTGATGGTGGCAATTAACTATTTTAAAATGATGAATCGCAGAACCGAGATCTTAACTGCAAATCAACTTGTCTTAAAATTTAGAATATACAATGAGAAACATGTAGCATAACTTGGATTCTTATATTGAATATTTATTAAACTCAGCCTATTTACAATAATATTGTTATCATTGTCAAGATAATAATTGTATGCTTAAACTTTTTATGATTAACATGAATAATATGATTTGGAGCAACGCCATTTAAATGATTCGTATTCATGTCCAGTCACCACATTCATTTGTAGGCTCAAATGATTTTCCTTCTCGCAATCGTTCAGTAAACTAAAATATTGCGCAATAGTTAGTTGCTCAGCGATACAATCTCGAGACTCAAACTGAACCTGAGCTCCGACTGAGTGCAGCTGTGCATATTTGCGACCGATTGCCAAATAAATTTGCTAAAGCCCAAGTTGAAAATGTTAACACCGAAACAACAACTTATGTTAGAAGCGAAACGAAACTTGTGCCTAACAAAAGGCATAGTACAACAGATAAGCGACTAAGCAAGGGGGCAAAGCAGCCAAAACAGTGGATAGCAGAAGAGAGGCAGTCGATGGACGGAGGGGCACGTGATTTAACATATTTTGTGTGCATTTGAATTTCCGCTATGTGGTGCAGTAATAAAGCTTGGCAAGTAAATTATAACATAAGACCTCGGATTGGTTCGGCTTGGCTCCGAGCTGGAGACCTGAGTTGCCAAGTCGCCAAGTTTCTTTTGGCTGCTATTGCAGCTGATTGTAAATTGTCACGGTATTTTCGCGGGCAGCGCATAAATTGCCGTTTAAGCGATCACAGATTGCATTACAGTCGCTGCAAACTCGGATCGCTGCAGTCGCATATTGCTGACCGTGTTTATGTTTTGTGCCGAGTTTTTGGGCGGCCGAAATGGCAATGAAGCTGCATGCTAAACAAGCTTTTAGCATTCCACTGCCCTGCCCTGTTTATGTAATAGGAGCATAATATCAAAATAATTCGGTTTTTATATCCGATACCCATAGGGTTGAAGGGTATTATAACTTGAAGGAAATGTAAGTAATATAATCTCGATCATGTCCGTCTGTCTGCTCGTCTATCCCTATGAACAACTAGATCTTAGAGACTATAAGCGATTATTTTTTTTCGATAGCATTTGATATATTTGCACGCAGATCAAGTTTGTTTAAACTTTTTGCCACGCCCACTTCCACCCCTACAAATGAACAAAATAGTTATTATGATTCCCACAAATTTGTTTGCGGTCAGATAAAAATTGTGGAAGTTATTTAAGAAATATCGGGTCTTAGTTGCTTTGGCTGACACTCTTGTATATTTTTAATTTCGTACAATATCGATTTACCAAATATTTTTGAATTTGTGCGGTATATTTTTTGTATATTTGTTGAATATGATTTTGATGAAAATGGCTAGCGAGTATCTCACAGTCGAACACTCTCGACTGTAGTTTTCTTACTTGTTTCTCTTGCATTTTAACTTAGCTCAATGGAGCATTGATAATTTTCTTTTTTTTTTTTTGCTGACCAAATTTAAGACTTGTAATTATTAACGTTGTAGCTTCAATTAAATTTCCATTATTGGCGCGCCAGTCTATTGATGTTCTGACGTGCTTATTCCACAGCACGTATTTGTATGGACGTTTCCATTCAACCTAGACCCAGACCCTTATACGTACTTACACCTAGACCCGGATTTCAAGGCAGACTCAGACACACGGCTGGGGTCAATAGTGCGGCTTTTACGCTGTCATAGCTCTAATATAATAATAAGCACTTGTGTTTGGTCTTTTGTTGTTGCTTTGGATGGAATTCAAGGAACACATCTTGTAACAGTTTCTTCTGTTAATCAATTCAACAACAATAGCAAAAAAAAGCCTTTGAATTCATCAGGTGCTTCAGGCTGTTCGTTGCTTATTTATGTGTTTAACTAATTGCTAGTTTTTTTTTAATAGAGTTATATTCTTCTGTCAATCATAACAATATCAAGAGAAAAGTTTCGATTTAATAGTTCTTCATAAGCTATAGTTTTGCTTCGCTGCTGTCGGAAACTTTGGGTCCCGTGTTGTGCTTGAATGTTGAGAAAAGAAAACTCGGACATAATCGTATTTTGAAAGCCGGTTTTAATTGAATTTATCTGCTTCTAACCCTTTTAATGCAATAACAATGCCGACAAATTACCGAAAGTTCTTTACATTATTGTTATGCATTTCTTGCTCATTTCTATCCTCATTTAATTGCCATCAATCAAGATTTGAGTAGTCAAATTATGAACTTTGTAAAAGCTACTTTTCTTTTTGAAATTATTGTGACTGTGACTAATAGGAAACTTCTCGGAAAAGTATAATTACGTTTATATTGAACAGACCCTCACTCGTCAAACCACTCATCTCATTTTTCTGGTGAATTCATACAAACATTCCATTCGTATATTACTAATTTTTGTTATTTGTTTTCAAAGTGCACATTCAATGCAAATTGCTAAGTTACCATAGAACATCATTTATAGGCCAATAAAAAAAGAAATTTCAAAGAAAAGTTTGGAATAAATCCAACTTTTACCTCAAGTAGAAAAACAATTGTAAAATTGGAACGTTTTTGTTTTTCTGTTGGTGAGTGTCAGAGAACGGAAAGCAAGAGCAAAACAGAAGAATAGACGAAACTGTGCTGCAGCTGAACAATGCAAGTTAATCAAATAATGAAAAGTTCTAGCTACAGTTAAACAAAAGAAAGAAGTTTCTTAGTTGGGAAATTTCCATTGCTGAGAACCACCTCAATGTTGTGCCAACATTTTTGCATATATTTCAGTGAATTTTACGATAGACTGACAACGAGCAATTGTCGGTCAGTAAACAAAATAATTGGCACTCCAAATCAACTCAGTTTCAGGCCAATTCAGCGCCAATAGATTTTGTGGTCACTGGATGGCATGACATAAACACACTTTTTGTTTCAGTTTTTGTGCTTTTTGTGAGAGAGCGATGACAACAAATATTTGTTAATATATTCTCGCACATAGTAATAAGTGCGAAAGACGAATGGTAAAGGGGCTGCTATGTCTATAACTATCTCCATGGACACTTCCTGGCCAGTTTAAGTGGTGAATTAGTCCGTTGCATGGTCTTAAGGCATACTAACCTAGTGATGTGTGCGTGTGGCTAAAAAACTGGTTGATCTTCTAATAGAGCTAGTCCGGTTTGTAGTATGACAACGCAATGAGGTCTATCGCAATCAGTTTACCTCATTGCAGTGCACATCTTGTGGTCAATATGAATTGATGCAGATCCAGCCAGACTGTTAATTAGAGCATATTCGATTAGCTGGACGAATATTCTATGTGAATTCTGTGGTTATCACAGCAGCAGAAAATAAACTTGTTAAAACTTATGAAAACTTTATGTGCCGGTTAACTGTATGTTCGCTATACCGTTACCCTAAGCACAAAGCTAAAATATGAGTCAAAAGATCCTAAGATTAAATACCTTCAATCAAAGAGACAAACGAAAAGAATCAACAAGTTTGTTGCCTAAGTCTTTTGTTTGCTCCGTGACCCATCTTAGCTCATAAAGCAATTTTGAATATACTGAAAATATGCATATTATAGAATCGCTTGTAATCGTGTAGCCTCAAACAACAGCTCGGATCATTGTAATTGAAGTGGAGTTGAGAACACGTGCTTGTCAGTTTGGTTTCGGTTTGTAGCAAACTACATTATTGCCACACACTTGGTTAATGCAAAAACAAAAGGCAAAAAAAAAACCACTCGGCTTAACCGCAGGCCAACGGCAAACTACATTTAATGCGTCATATCTTACCAAATACGCAACTTCTCAAATCATTTGCCTTTTTCATATACACCACACAGCATGACGACATACACATATGTATGTATGTATATAAATATATGTATATGTAAGTATTCAGCGCCGTATATTGGCTGTTAGTCTGTGTGTATGTATGTGTGGGCTTAGGGAATTAGCATGCGATGACATTGAAACTGACTTAAATGGCCCGTAACAACAATAATAACATCAACATCACGCAACCATTGCTAATATTTAAGTCAATATTCACATTCGAGCATTGAGCATGGGCAAGACTTGCAGCTATTATAATTATACTGTACTCGAAATTAGGAGACATGTCGCTTAGTTGTCGCATGCGTTGAGCATTTTAAGTATTCAAAGTATTTAAGCTTCGCACTCCATAGCTGGCAACTGTACGCAGAGTGTGTGAACAACCTTTTGAGAGAAATTAGCACTAAAAGACGCAAGTTCGTAGTTTGTTTAATTAGTGTAAAGAGCAAGCAGACTGTAAGGCGAAAACAGCAACATCAACCACTCCGAAATGTACCGTAAGCTAGCTAAATTTCAATTTTAACAGATATTTAACACGCATCCACACATGTAAAAGTGTTTGCAGGTAGAAGTTGTATGCTTCTACTCGACACGTCGTCGGCAAACTTATAATACCATCGCCAACATTATCGGACACCTTCATTATCATCGGCATCGTTTCCATCACGGTCTGCGATATCGCTGCGTCTGTTTGCCATTGTTTTTGCGTCAAGGTTCTGTGAGTTTTGCATTAGTCAAAGCTAACAAAAGGCTGAACAAATACTTGCACTTAACATAGATGTCGCTGAGGTTTTTCTTATGCTCTTGAGGCACTGACGTTAGTTGATTGCCAAGCCCATACGAATTTTTTTTTTTTTGCAATCTTCGTGGGCGTTGAAATCTGTGTTTTATGTGTTATGATGTCATTTTGAAACAACCGGCAAGCATGTTAAATAGTTCAATACGCTCGTTGTATTCTGGTGTATTTTGAAAAATTATTTATATGCTGAAACTGAAAGTATTTGTACTCTTTCTGAGTTTTGTTTTTTAAATCTCAATTATTTATAAGCAATCACGACAAATACACAGCTGCGACTAAAACACCGGCTTAAACCAATTTCAATTGATGTCAAGTCTTTGCCTTTGCCGTTGCCGCTCTAATAGGTTTGAGCCATTTAATGAACCGAAAATGAAATCAAAGCATTTCTTGGTCGAGCTAAACAATTGAAAATTGGCTTTGCGAGGAGGGCCACGCCATAGAATTTGTGCTTGGTAAAAGTTGAGATATCGGTCAGTAGTACATTCGGGTTGTGGAAAATATGAGCACAACCTCTAAGCTATTGATAAACCAACAAAGCGAGCAAAGCGAGAAACTGGCGCAGCTGCAGATGCGATAGCGATAGCGACAGCGACACTCCAACTCTGACTCCGACTCCAACTCCGACCCCGCTTCAGTACAGTTCATTAAATTGTGTTGCTTAGAAAATTGCCGTGGAAAATTCACGTTTTCCTCAGTGAATGTTGTTTGTGCGACTTCATGAGCACACCATGAAAATGGTCAGGTAATGTCAGAAGCCGCAGTTAACCTCGTTTTCATGCCTGGCCTCGACCAGAACATTATTGTATGCAAATGAAAAGTGAAATGGATGAAAACTAATCTCCATATGATTGTTTATAATTCTGTACTTTTCGAGCACACTCATAACTACACTCTTAGATTGAGGAAATGTCGACTGAACTTACCTGTGTGAGTAGCAACGCAATGAACAGCAGCCAAAGCGCTGTCAGAGCTTCCTTTGTTTGGGGCGTCTTCATTGTGTGGCACGTTCGTTGGCTTAGACTTTTGTTTTTCGCTGCGTATCCTTTTGGCAACTGCAAAAAGTCGTTCATCAGTGAATTTGCATTGAGCAATTCCATAAATTGTGAAGCCAAATTAAAGAAAATTTCATGCGCAGCACGCAGTTGGCAACTTAAGTGCTGATCCCAGTTGCAGCTCGTAACAGATTACTCATCCATCGAAAATTTCTGTTGTTATTTTAGAATCTAAATGCTCACAAGACAATGAGTCAACAGCAGTACGCGAGAGCTAACCGACTCAGATTACAATTGTAATGTACTGACAAAGCTGGTCGATTTCCTGCTGTTTATTGCCTAGCTACGAACTGTGCAGCTGCAGCTCTGATAACTTAAAGATTTTTGTGGTTTTCTAGACATAACTTTCTAGAAAATTTGAAGTGCGCAAACGTGACACAAGTGTAGACTGCTGCTCGCCACAATAATTTCTAATCTTTTAATATGATTTTGTATCAAAAAGAGAAAAAATGAAAAAAAAAACCTTATTGCAATGTGGGTCATGCAGCGAGAGCATCGATTTTATTCTCACGTACAAGATTTCGTTTTTCATTTTACATTGCGTCTCATAAAAATCAAAAGCGATATGATCGAATAGATCTTTTAGAATTGATGTCTTGGAAAAAAGCTTGCAATTCGTTTCATAACATTATATACTCGTATCGTGCATTTGGTTTAGTGACATTCCAGTTGTAGGTATACAAATTCAAAAATTAATTGCCGATCTTTTGGACCGACCGAGAAATGAAATGAGTTAACTGAGAGAGGACGGCTTACGTCATGAGATCGCACTTTGAAACAATATGAAACAACAAAAGTCCAGTGTCACCAGTGTCGAATATATTTGCTGTATTAACGTATCTCGGCCATTTGTTCGCCGAGTCGAATAAACATTTAGACACTTGGTATTGTTTGAATACAGCTCAAAGTTATTTATAGCCAGACTAAATAATTTATAATGTGCTTCTAAGAGTGCGATCTACGATTTGGCGGAAATAGCAGAATACCCACGGGCAGCTTAGCACAACTACATACACACATTCTAATACACGCAAACCACTCTGACACACACACACAGACACAGAAACGAAATATTGTTTGTGAATATATTTTGTATATGCAGTATGGCTACAATTTATGCAATAGCTTCAACAACATTTAGTCAAAAGCTGTTTTTGCTCAAAACATGAGCGTGCAACTAAGAGAGTTAATCAGTTTAAGTCAAGCTAAGAGCGTGTTTCGCAGTTCGAAGAGACGTTGATCGTAAATTCGCGCAATTTCCAAGCTTCTTTTATGTTTGTTTTAAGATACATATTTGCAAAGGATCTTCCTTATAAAAAAGTATTTTATTTTTTGATGATCGGCTGTTTGAGTGATTGTATATATTGTTATAACTTCGTTATAATTTTGTTATTTCCATTTAATTCACTTATACGTTGCGCTCTTTATGTACATTTAATGGGATTGCGCACGTGAAAACAAGTTTTATGCAACAAATAGTCGTGCATTTGTTGTTGTTTTTAACTTTTGGTATTTAACAAATAGTAGTGACTCTCTGCAAATGACGTCAGTTGCTTGCACTCACACAATATTAATAATTATGTTAGACAGAAAAATGAGAACGACTCAAAGCGCAGATCAAAAACTCAGTTTCCGCTTGACACGTTTGCAACGACTTTACGGCTCGAAAGTTTTGTTGGGACTGAAGTTGTGCTGCTGTTGGAGACTCATGCTCCAAGCTCTGTCAGCATTAGCTTAGTTGCCGCTCTACTGCTGTTAGTCGTTGTTATTGCTGTTGTTGTTGTTGTTGCTGTTGCTTAGTTGTCGTTGTGTGCTCTTCGCTTTGTTGCTTTTGTGTTTACACACAGACATTTTTTCACGTCTGGTTTTTTGGCCACATCTTTCCATGTTTTGTTTAACGCCTCATCCGCATCTGCTGGTAGCCATTGTGAATGAGTGAGGTTGCCAGATCAATCGAAATTGATACTCTGTTCGGTTTTTCTCATTCACCCATCGTTTCGACCGTTACAATGTTGTTTGCCGAAGTGTGTATGTGTATGTGAAAGTATTCATGTGTCTATTGACCGAGTGTCTATGTATATGTGGTGGTTGCTTCTTGCACGCTCAAGAAGACTTGAATGAATCGATACATCCGCAAATTTTACTATAAGGCTGGCGCATGCGCTCTTGCTAGCTATTGAAGAGGGATGACGAGTACTGAGAGTTGCCTTGTAGTGTTGTTTAGCGCATTAGTATTAACGGAATTGAATTAATATTTTCCTTTTCTTTATCGGTTTACAATGTTAACAAGTTTACCAAAACATGGATTGAGTTAGTTACAAAAAGAACTTAACTCAAAAAACATAAATTTGAAATATTTTTGTTTGTGATTATACAGTTCTTCCAGTGTTTGGCGCTCCACTTCGCGCTCTCTCTGTCTCTCTTGCTTTTCTCTTTTCTAAAATGCTCTCATTCCTTTACACATAACTTTTTGGTGGGAAATTAATATATAACAACTCGGTCGCTCAGTGAAAATTTCATCACCATCGTTGATAGTTCAGCTTTTCTCGCATTCAACGCAACCAAATTTAAAAAAAATTGTAATTTGGCATTTCGTTAAAAATATTAAGGAAATTTTAAAGTATTGCCTGTTAAGTAATTTGAAAAGTAATTAACAACAAAAGTGACCAATTTTCAGCTCACTGTAGCCAAGAAAAAAACGTCAAACTCAAACAAAAAAAAACTTGCAAAAAATCGAAATACCGTAAAAATTCTGTATCACTAAGTCACACAGGCAACAAAACGGTCCGTGCTTTTGAGAGAGTGTGCATGTGTGAGTGTATCGGTGAGTGTATATATGTCTGTACGTGATAAGCGTAGACAGAAGCCGTAACAACAATCCCCAGGCCGAATCTGAAGCGTAGACGCAGACGGAGGCGATTTATTGAATTATATATAAAACAAAAAGCGCTCAGCGATTAAGGCGTTTGGATTGCGACTCCTTGCGAACCACAGCATTCTAATCGGGGTGAGTGGGAAGGTGTGATAGGTAGGCGGTGGGCGGTTGGCGAAGTTTACTCTTGCAAATAATAATTAGAGCAGCAACAAATAAATATTTTTAGCAGCCCAAAAGTATGCAACAAATGAAGAGAGCAAATAAAAAGTATTTTCTTCTTGTTCGAAAGCATTATTACAAAAAAGGACATTTAGTGTTCGTATACTGCCGATGTGTGAGACCACCACAGCTAAACCATCACAAAGAAAGAAAAGGAAATAAATTGAAGAGACCTCCAGGTGCTGTTGGTTTCTCCTTTTCCTTTGTAGTAGCTAAATAATAAGAGCTTAAAGCCCTTCAGAGCATCCATTGCGCTGTGAATTGTTGGTTAAAGGATGCATTGGGAGAGTGAGGTTTACCACGTGGGTCAACCTCAAAAAAGTTTAAATAGTTCAGACAGATTTATTCTGGTTTCCCCAAAAAGTTTAAAAGTATCAACATAATAAATGTTGGACTTTAGTTCAGTACCAACATTTTAGAAATAACTATAACATTGTAAGCAGCTCACGGTCGTCCCTTTGGGACATAGGGTGTAATAAACTCCCTATTACGTAAACAATAACATTGTTCGAATGTCATAAAAATTTTTTTCGGCAAAATTATCGCAGTTCTGTCAGATTGCTGTACTATAGCCTAATAAAATAAACTCACATCGCGCAAAGGCAGTTGTCATTGTGACAGTTTGTTTGTCAATGATTAAATTTGTTCGGTAGAGTCATTTGTCAACTTTGACATTTAAGCACGAGCCGAAAACAGCACGAGGTCGGGGAACGCGTGTACAGCCATCGAAATGGCAAATGTCAAATCGAGCCAAGTCGAAACGCCGACACTTTTACAGCTTCTGCTTCTGCTTCAGCTTCAGTCTCAAAGAAACACACAAGCTCTGCTGGTTCCTGTTAGCTGAGCAATTGCTCCGCCCGCGCAGTTTTGCAGCTACCACAACATTACCGCTAGACAGAGTGACGCCATTGCCAAATTACATCGCATATATGTGTAATATGGGAAAAGACTTCTCGCTCAGATTATAGAAGAGAAGCTTATGTCATTAAATGCATTCGAGTTTATTACATTCAAACTTGATGCATTTCCTTTTTTCTTGGTAAATCAAAGTTCACGAATTTTCGCTCTCAATTTATGCGCATATCAGAACCCAAGGACATTCAGTAATACGTTGCACCTACAGCAAATTTGTAGCACGAATAGCAATTTTCTGAGTTAAAGTCGCATATAAGTAGGCAAGCTAAAATTCTAATTGCGACTTTAATTAAGGAAAGTGCGTGTGAACATGTTATTACAGGATTTAACTTTGACACTGCGCAACACATTCACATTTTGAAAATGTTCTCGAGGGACAACTTAAACCAATAATTAGGATTCTATTACTAAGGTGTCGATTCAAAATAAGTAAGAACTTTCGGAACAGTCTTTCCTTAACTCTCACTTTTCTATGCAGCATATGACGTTACACCAATTATTTGAATCTATGTAGTATTTTTGTCGGCAATTTTAAAATATTTTTGAGAGACACAGGGTAACTGGAAATCGGACACTTCTGCTAGATATTTAACATATTTTATAGTTTTCTTGAATTTGTTCGTGTACAAAGCAGGAACTTTGCCCTAGTTTCCGACTGGCGAGTGCATTGAACTAAAAATAATCATCGTTCAAGTTGCTATCACACACCACCAATGGCAAAGCAATAGAAACAACAGCAAAAAAGAGCAAGAACTGAAGTTAGAGTGGTTGGCAGAGCAACAAAGTAGCGCCACAGTCGGGACTTGATACAGTTTATATTTTTTTGTGCTTGTTGCAGTTCGTTGCCAGACAATTGAAGTTTGTGAGTTTGTATTTTAATATGCATTTTATGCCTTTCATTTTCAGCATTTGACCAAGAATTTTAAAGTCTACTGACGAAGGAAGCTAAACGACAACTGCGCCTGATCGACATTGAACAGCGGACAACTGTTCGACTCCATCGCCCTCCACGGTCAATATTAGTACCATTGCAACTGCTGGGTGTGGGCGAATCTGCGCCCCGCCACCGGTAAGGAGCAGTTCACAGTTCACAGTGAATATTGCTTAACTGTCAGCCTTAACACGCTTACGATCGCAATAAATGCACTCAAATTTACTTTAACACACCTTTAATCCACCAACATATTGATGTGTGCATCTAGCATTAGCCACCGCTTCACAAACTACTCGCTTTAATTTTCAGTTTCATGTATATTTTAGTTGCCTCTAAACGCATACTCGCATTTTAACATAGTTCTCTTTTAAGGGCCCACGTTGTGCTCATTATACTGAAATGGCCCTTAACTGTGGCACGCTTGTGTATTGTGCGTGTTGCGCGTTGCGGGCTGCGCTTGTGCCCGCGAACATCAGGCTGAAAAGTTTCAAGTGCCTTAGGCCTAAGGTCCAAAACAGCCAATACAAATGTAAAATACGAGATGGCCAAGTATTTAGCGTTTTGGCTACAAGTGTTTGACTTGACTTGACAGCAAGCAACAGCACCACCAACAGAAACTACTCTAATCATTGATTTTTGTTGAGGTGTTCAAAGGTGCACTAAGTGTGGCTGCTTCGGAATTGTTTCCCATTGTCCTAAGTTGTCCTTGGCAACTGGACAGTTGGACACTATTTGCACCTTCTCATTCCACCTGTTGACTGTTGGTGCACAATTAAACCAAAGAGTAATTTTATTTTCTTTACGGTAATATTAATTTTTACGTCTGTGCAGCAGAGTATTTCCATTTAATTTCAATTTGCTTTGCTTTTAACTGGAATTTTTAGTTTTAGATTTTCGCTTAACACAACACTTTTTCCGTCTCGTTCTCTCAGATCCAAAACCTTTCTCGTTCAATTGAAATCACGTAATTTGTATATTACATCGTAGAAGTTTCATTACAAATTCAATTTCATACTCTACACAATTAATACACTATTAATTTGTGAGTGGCAATCATAAAATAGTCGAAACGTAATCTATAATAATGTATAAACAATTGAAAATTAAATTTAACTAACCGTTTTCTCATCAAGATGACATATGAAATTTTAAATTTGGATTTCCTTCACAAGAAGCGATAACTAAATATTGTTTTGCTCTTGTATTCTTTTACGATTTTTACCATCTTTCACTGTGTGAATTTTCATACGAAGTGATTTATTGCCAACTGGACAATTAGGAATTATAATTATGGCAGGGTCGATTGGGTGTGTTATCGCCCATCTTCAATATATGTATTTAGATTGAAAGACCAGAGAATTATTCAAGTATTTTGTTGCATTTTAAGTTTACATGTAACGCTTTAAACGTTTTGCCTTGCGTAAAATAAAATAAACTGTGAGTCATACGGCGTATACTTGAACTATATAATTAGTACAAGTAAATGCTAGTATGTTCTAGTAATACACTCAATGTCTCAATGCACTTAAATAAGATAAACAATCCGATTCGTCTACTGAATGCTCAAAATTTGAAGCACTTAACATAACTAATAAGCTGGTTTAACCACTTTCAAATTGTATTTCTGTCCTATGGCGTGCCGCACAGGAACCAAAAAAGCAGCACCCTGAATTTCTCATCGTTTAAATCAAGCTTCACTTCCAATGTTAATTTCCTGAAGAGAAGGTAAAGACCTTTAAAAGGAGTTGCTCCCTTCTTAACTCGAGAAGGGTGCATTAGTTGGATAAAACTAATTTCGAATTTCATATGTTTGTCTATTTTCTCTCCCCCCCCACCACAAAATGTGTGCTCTTCTCCGCTCTCTCTCTCTCTCTCTTTCTCTTCTTATCTTCTATTATTCTTTCACTGTAATGCGCTGCACCCTTCACTTGCCACCGTGTCTACGTGTCGAACGGGTCTTCTCTAAATCGACTGTGTAAACGAAACGAAATTCAACCCACCACACCTCGTACACTTACATCATCTACTCCACATCCACATCTACATCCACGTTAATGTCCACAATCGATCAAAATAATCACCAAGCGCAGATTTAGCTCGGGAGACTTGTCTTCCGAGGTCGATGATGTTGATCCCAATAGCTTGCCGCCAGCTGCGCGTCCTATACAGGACCAGCCAACGAAGCCGAATGCAGCAGGCGGACCACCGAGCATGCCGCCTCCACCGGCACCAGGACAAGTGCCGCCGCAGCCCGCTGGCGCCGCTCCGGAGTTGTCCCTAAGCTTTGGCGCTGGAAAGGCACCGACTGCAGCGGCTCCAGCGCCACCACGTGGCGTTAGTGCTCCAACGAGCCCAGCCAAGTCGCGAGAGAGTCTCTTGCAACGTGTGCAAAGCTTAACGGGCGCAGCAAGAGACCAGGGTGCTTCCATATTGGGTATGCTATCGTTGGAATCTTGTGACACTCATTACATTCTTTTGCATAGTGTTACAATCACATCAGGGCTGCTAACTGATATTGATTTGATCCCTAGTGATCTGATTATAATGCAATTAAACGAAGTTATAATTATATAATATACAGGAAGTACCGAATCAAGTTAGATTGGTTCGGATTAAACAATAAACATGATAGAAAACTTAAATCAAATATGCTCTCTATTAAAGAGTACAAAATGTTATTTTATGAAAAAAAGAGACGAATGATAAAAACAAACTTTAAAAACGATTTATCATCATGAAATCATGACACATAAACGGATCGTTTGTGTTTGAGTATAGCTTCTGGGTAATTCAATTTATACTATACAGTTTATTGTTATATGCATTTATACCTTCTACCTATAGGAAAGCTTACGCAACCCATTTACAAAAAAAATTAAACTAGCGACAAGTTCCTCTAAAGTATAAAATATTTGATATCAACCTGTAATGAAAGCAACAAACTTAGTAAAAGCATCCTTAGCGGACTCTTCTTAGCTGGATTTAGTCTTCAATTCAGTATAATACACTATAGCAAATTTATTGTATCAAGCTCTTATCGTCGCTAAAACCGATTCACTTACACTAACGGACAAACAACAGTCCTAAATGTGCGCATGCTAAGACTATAATCGGCAGTAAAATTATATTGTTATTTTTGTATTGCTAAAAATGTAAATAGAAAGAAATATTATTGAGAAAATAAAATAGTTTTAAGCTTAGGAGTGCTAAGAGCATTATTCAGTAAAACAAATTTCGTTTGCAGCCCTGAATTGCACAATTAAATAATTAATACGAACTATCAGTTACATGAAATAATTTTTTAGGTAACTACAGAGCCGCAATATGTCATTATATTAAACTTAATGTAATTTGAAATTGATTTTTCCATTTTAAGAGGTAAAATTCATTAAAAATGTAATCCACTCTATTCATTTCCTATAGGAGCTGCAGTTCAGAGTGCCACCCAACGTGCTCCTACCTTTAACAAGGATAGATACTTTACGTTATTGGTGTTGGATGATCAGAATACGGACTGGTCAAAATACTTCCGTGGCCGGCGACTCCATGGCGATTTTGACATACGCGTGGAGCAGGCGGAGTTCAGAGTAAGTTGAGAACAAACTAAATCTGCCAATGCAAACAAACATTTCATTTTATTCCATGTGCAACCACAGGACATTACTGTAGTCTCGAGCGCAGATACCGGACCTGTCGTCACAATGGCCGCATATCGCAGTGGCACCCGGGTGAGTTACAAGTGTTCCTCTGCCTTAAGAGCGTTGTGTTTGCGCTTAATTAATGCAATGTTCCCGCCACGCGGACCTGTTTATTTCCCGTGGACCCTTGTTAGATTGCTATTCTTGTTGTTATGACAGCCCGTGTGTACAATTATTTGCGTTTATATTTGTTTCTGTACTTGGTTTAAATTGTCATTGAAGTGGTATTACTGCTTTGTTAGCCTTGTCTTGATTAAACTTTTAAGGTCAATTTATTAGAAGTCTCGGAGATATCGGAATATAGAAAAGCATTTCATTTGCATTCGGCATACTCTAATTCCTTGACGAAGAAAAAAGTCATTTTAAAGTTAAAGATAAAAAGAATTTGTTTTTCATTTAAATAAAAGGTGAATTGTAATAAGTTTTTGTGTTCTATAAGTCTGTAATTTCATATAATATTACAATTTCATACCGAGCGGATAATACACTTTCTTTGACATAGATTAAATGGTTTAGGATAAAAATTAAACTAACCATCTCACATTTAAGAGGAGAGTTTAGAATGCTCAACCCTGTTATAAACGTAAAGCTATATAATGATATTAAAGTTCATAATTATTTATATATCTGTAGTAGATCATTATTTTAACAGTTTAAATTGAGATTGCTGTACCCAGTATATTTTTGAGCTACTTAATTTTTTGTTCTTCCTAAAAGTATGCTATACATTTTACAAGGTTTTTTATGGGAAACGTTCAAGATTTTCTTAACTACACCATACCAATTGTTAAACCATCTGGACTTTGTTTATTATTTTATTGATTTTACAATGATTAATTATTTACCTATTTGTATTCAACAAAAGGAGTATCGATCAATTATTTGTCGGTAACAATATCCAATATAGGTTTGAGCATTAAAAGGCATTGGTATTAAGCTATATATAGTATGTATGTACATATGTATGTTCATGTATATATGGAGGTGTGAGTTTCAGCTAGGTTTCAAACCCAATAGTTATCCGACATAGGAACAACATTCAACGCGATCAGAATGACATGTCAAACAAAGAATGTTGAAACTGTGATGCACATATTTTGCTGACAAAGTGGCATGTATAATATAAATACGGATATTGCAGGATGATGATAAATTCCATTTATTTTCCTGTAATTTTCATTGTATGAACAAATCGACATTAATGTATGAACAGGAATGCTGAAACTAACTTGTGGAGGTTTTCAGCACACTATAAGTATTTTTTGTAGTATTGAATGATTTTATTTTGTGTGATTTATTTTGTTATTTTGTTTTTACATAGGCAATTAGTTAGGAGTCAACTAAAATGACAACACGTACGTAATATGACATTTATGTTTCTAACATAATTTTTGGAATATCACACCAAAAAATAGGTAGCCCGTTCGTTCCGACCGGACTTTGTATTGATCCGGCAACCGCCGCGTGACGGTTCCAGTGATTATCGATCGACCATACTGGGCCTTAAATATGGCGGAGTACCCAGCATCAATTCTTTGCATTCTATTTACCAGTTTCAGGTAAGTTTGCGCTCATGCCTGAGCCTGTCTGAGCCAAATGGATAGTAAAATTGTGCAATGCATTCTTATTTAGGATAAACCATGGGTCTTCTCGCATCTGCTGCAGCTGCAGCGGCGTCTGGGCCGAGATGGCTTTCCGTTGATTGAGCAAACATTCTTTCCGAATCCACGTGATTTGGTAAGTGTATTAAATATTAAGGACTTAGCACTAATACATTAAGTAGCTACATTGATTCATTGCCATAACTAAAAGCCATCCATTAATAAATAACACATTAAATATAACGTACGAATTAAAGCTCTACACAAAAAATAAAAATATAAATATAAAAACTGTAGCATAACAAAAGCTGGAAGAGCCAGCGGTACTTAGGCAATTCCCTTTACTCATCTACGGATAGCTCAGACACTTTTTATAGAGCTGTGTGCGTCTCCAGCGGCATCGCTGAATATCTCCGTTGCGGGTGTGAATATGGTGGGGAACGCAGGAAGAGTAGTCGCGTTCGCACTTCCCGAAAGGCGACCACTTGCAGCCTTCGGCGGTCTCGCGGTGTCGCAGACATTGGCGCCCAAAGCAGGTAGAGATCTGTGGAATGGAGCAGATACGATTGTCAGTTGTCACTTGTGTTGAGGAACGAAGATAGCATGCATGAGACGTACGTTGCAAGTACAGGCTAAGCCATAGGCACCACTGAAACCGTGACGTTCACTGATTGTCATCTTGGTGTATTCCTTGTAGTAGGCGCATACATTTAGTTGTGGCATGCGACCAGCGATTATGTAAACCTTTCCAGTGTCCAGCTGAATGCCGCACATTGCGTCATCATTAGGTGTTGATAAACGGCCATCGCGAAGCATTCTGCGAGCCTCTGGAGTTGCCTAAATGAAGTGAACACATTGGATGTAGACACACAATTCAACCAAGCTGTACCAGAGATTACTTACCTTATAGGTGCGCTTTATGTGCACCTTGTAGATGGTTTTTCCCGGCTCGATAGTATTTGATTTCCGGAGAACTCTCAGTTGCACAACTGTCAAGCGAATGATAGTAATTGAATTCTCCAAAGTATATACCTCCTACTCACCATAATCAGCGGAGCAGTAATGCGTCTGTGGATGCGAAGGCATGCACATACAGGCATCCGCAGTGCGTCCATAAAGTGCCAGTATTGCCAACATGCTAAGCGCCAATAAACCAAAATGCCTCGTGAACTCCATGGCGCCGAAGCCGTAAGCCGTAAACCGTAAACCGTGAGACGTAAGCTGAGGAGCTGTTTAAATCCAATTTCTGTCGTGTTTATACCTTCTCCTCAGACCAATAACAAAACGTGTGTATCGCTTATCGGTGGCTCTGAAATGAGGTGAGGTAAATGTGATTGCATCCTATTATGATGATGATGATTTACTAGTCGCAATAAAGCAAAGCCGAGCCTGAAGGTCAGCCAGCGATTTATTAAGACTACTCTATTTATGTCATAAGATTCTCATTGTCAATTAGCGTATTATCAATTCATCAATGCACTGTCAAGTCTGCTGTGTGTTGGCGGAAAGTGCTATGTTGCATTTAGTTTCGAGGGCCTTTGTATTTAAACGCGTATTCACACAATATTCTACAATATGTTGAAGTATAATCGAATCTGAATAGGAATTTCTTAATTTGGTGAATTTCACACATACATGCATACATATTTTATTGGCCATTGCAATTGAATTGAATTCAATTTAGATGCCTCTACATGAGCTGCACACATAAATCGTGCTGGAGAAACTATACAGAAAGTAGTTCAATTGCCAGTCAAATGCATGCCAGCTATTCCATTTAGCATTGTTTATGGGAAATTCATAGAAAACTTAAGACGAAGAAGTCGAAATCCATTACAAAACTGCTGATATATGCGGCAAACGCAAAAATATTGTATAATATCGAGAGCGGGGCACAATAATCACTGGCGGTTGCACTCTTATACCCGTTTCCATTCCAAATTCGAGTCCCAGGTCCCCGTTCATCGTGTCGAACTGATCGACAGAGATAGGCAGGCCCATATAGACAACATGCATCCATACATTCGAGTTTGCAATGGCAAAGACAACGGCAAAAGCAAAGACAAGCGGCAACAACTACGGCTAAGGCTACGGCTGCGGCAACCCGGCAATGTGGCAATTAAATTGAAATAAAATTGAATTAAAAGCATTTTGCGGAAAACCACTAGAAAACAAGAGAGTCGGAACGGAGGGGGGCGCTTGTGTTATGCCGGGAGACGAGAGTGCGGACTCGATTGCCTTATTGATTGAATGCAAGCCAGAATAATGCATCAAATTATTTATTAAGTGGCAGCCAGACAAGCAGTCGCCTCCACTAATGGGCTAACGGAATAGTTCATGGTAGTCGAGTAGAAGGACCTAATCCATTTTGTCACCCTGCTGTTATCGCTTTGACTTTGGCCATGACGTGGATTTGTTTAACAAACAAGACAACAAACAATTCAAAAATATTAACGCACATCAGACCCAATAGGAAACAATAACAACTTTTTGAACTTGTCGCAAATTCGCATTTCGTGGCAACTCGGCTCAGCGGTGGCAACATGATTAACATCGAAATCCAAATCAGCATCGGTAATAAGCCTTCATACATACATTTAAAGTTGGCCCCCAAACAAAAAGCGACAGCACCGAACAGCAGGCGGTGGCAACGTGTGTGTGTGTGTGTGCGTGTACGTGTGTGTCAACCGCAGTGCCACTAGAAAGAATGGGTTGGAGGTGGAGAACGGCAATCGCTGTCGGCGGCAGCGATGTTTTGTTGACAAGTTTACATGTGTCAATTAAATGTTATATATTATAGCATACGGCATATACGCATACAACAATAGACCAACACACTTATGGACTGTTCTGGCTTTGACGTCACTTTGAGCATCGTCTAAATTCCACACTTGTTGTTGTCTCGTCATCACGAACGAAGTTGACATTTGACACTAGAACACTTGGCAGTACATTCGGCTACACTTTCGGATTGGCGTTTCACTATGCGGGACGCCAACAAGCAGTTTCGAAACACAATACTCGTAATAAAATATAAGCCCATGACTCGATATGTGTGAAGTGTCAAGTAATGGGGCGAGTTTAATTAGCATTGATTTCCACTTTGCCCCCAGACTGTTTAATGATACCAACAATGCACAATTTACGGCAGCAAGAAAACAACAATCAATTCTCAGTTCTGATTCTCAATCTTGCATTTATCTACTCAACAGATTGAGGTCATGGAGATATAGATAACCGGGGGCAGTCATAAGTTAAGATAAGACACTTCAAAAGGCAGATACACCATACATGGCTGAGATTGCAGCAATTATTTAGCATTAATCGGTCCTAAAATAAAATCTATTTAAAAGTACTTTCTTCCCAGTTTTGCTTTAAATACAATATTATTCTCAAATAGGTTCAGCAAATAATTTTTCATTACCTTCTTCTCTTGCATGAAAGTAAATTGTGCTATTAAGTGTTATAAACATAAATTATGCAAATATCTTTAAGCATTATTAACACTTGCACAAACTGAGCGTTTTAAGGTAAATTGAAATTGAAAGGGCTGAATGCCCAATGCGAAAACTCAAAGTTAAAATGTTAAAAAGCCCGACGGTTTTTCTTGGGGTGGGAAATGGTAAAGGACAGCGGCGGGTGAAAGGCTAAGCCACAAACCGATTTCAAGCGCTCAGCTTGGGCTTTTGGGTTTGGGTTTGCTGTATCAAGTTTCTTACAGCTAAAAGCCGCATAATTAACGGGTTGTTGATTATTCGGTTAGTTTGTTGGTTGGATGTTTCGCCTGTCGTCAGTGGCGTCGCTAAATCTAAGCTAGACTTGGGCAGATAAAGAGAAGAGAAAAGAGCATTGTTTTATAAGCACTTAATTGAGTCATAAAATACTGCTAAAGTCTGCATATTATCCAAATCAAGTGTATAACACTTTATGCGGATTCAGCTTTCGCGCTTTTGCAATTGAGCACAACAAATCGAACAGCAATTGTTGAAAATAAAATTAAATAACATCTTTTCTTTGGGTTTTTGCTTTGTTGATTGCTTTATTTGAAGGCTCACCGAATTAGCTCGGCGGTCATTTACATTTTGTTTTTACGCTTTGTGACGATTTTTATATTTATTTCTCATTGACTTTCTAAGCAATTCGATTTGTTGTTATCGATCGCAAACTTTTTCGCATAAATAAAGTCGCGAACATTTATTACTCAGAGAACAGTATTAAAGAATGAAAACCCTAGCAAAACCAAAAGAATTTAGTGCTTACAAGACAATCCCAAAACATTTAAAATGTGATGTATTATTCGCTTTATTTAATATTTATATAATATTACGCATTCCCATTACAAATGGTATCTAGTAGAAACTACATTTGCCTGCTTATGATTCAAAACATTTTTCTGTGGTCTTATTCAGCTCGCCACGTCACTTTCAACTTTAAGCAAGTGCAATTCATTTCATTTTGAATTGTCGGCAGAACTGTTTACTCTCCGTCTACTAATTAAATACATGCAGCTGATAAGGCAAGTGCAGCTCATTTCCATTGAAATTTGTATTGAAAAACTCCAGTTATACTTAACGTATATCTTACAAAAGTTCTATTATTTATAATATACTCTAAGCAATGACTCAATAAGCAAACTTAACTAACTTAACTTTTGCATAGTTGACTGGCAAATTGTACAAGGGATTTATACTCAAAATTCTCTAATCTGAGTGCTGACTACGAACTTATTTATATGCATATTGCCTAAGAAAGCCTTTCTTTCCCATTTTATTTATTGTTTTTGCTTGGGAAATTTTCATGGCGACTGAAAACTTTCATTACCCAATGTCGACCTTTATGGCTGTGGGGGCTATTGCGCTTTAGCTGTGCTGAGCACAATAAGAGAAAATTATATGAAAATATCAGAGTCACGATCGATAACGCCATAATCGGCATGATCAATGAAGTTGTGGCCACAATTGTGGCCAAGGATGGCCATACAATATATTTCGATTAATGCTCAGAGCAAAGCAGTTTCAGCTGAACTTTGACTTGCAAATGTGTGTTCAGGAATCGTGTGATTGCAAAATATGAAAACGCTTTCAGTTTGCGATTGACTCTACCCGATTGCATTCATTTGACACGCAAACAGTGAAACTTATGCATCTAATGGTTAATACCTCTCGTTTTTCTTTAGTGTGGTTTAGTAGTTCAGTGCCCAACTGATAAGACATGTTAACGTCAATCTATGATTGCTAATTGAATTCCCAGTTCGTTGGTGCAACAGCAGCCACCGCGACAGTAATTGCAACAGAAACGTTTGACGGCTCCATTGTTGCGTGACACAATCTTGACAAGGCGGCGCCAATACAGAGCACTCCCTGATTTTCTATTTGTTTACCCAAACTAAGTCTCGTTTTGGCCTTTTGTACTGTCTACAAAAGGTATTTTTTAAGAATTTCGTGGCTATGCTTTACGGATAATTAACTTGCAGCTCAATCGAGATTCCATACAATTTGTTCTGTTTGTTAAGACTGTATTTAAGTGCTATATAAAAAAATATATTAATTTCGTTGCTTTGACTTTCTGGTATTTCTTTCACTGTATAGTAATAGTATATCGATATACCAATTGTATCCTTGGGTATATTTTAGTATTTTTGTCGAATATCAATTTGGTATATGTTTAGAACATGTCTTATGGGTAACGGGTATCTTACAGTCGAGCATACTCGACTTTCCTTATTGTTTCTTATAGACTGTTGCGACTAAATAACTGGCTGGCATCATTATCCATAAAATAAGTCATACGCATTCCTCATATTTGGTCGAGTACTCAATGTCCGTCTGCTTTGGGACGAGTATGTAAATAAACCGAAAATGCAAAATGCCACAGTTTTTAAGATTTTGGAATTCGTCACGTTCGATGTCGACGGTCGACAGTCGAAGTATAAAGTTGACTTTTCAACGATCGCCCAGACGCGGCAGTTTGTTGTTCCAAATAATTAAATGAATTTCGGTCGTTGATTATGCCACAAATTATATGTACTCAAGGCGACGGCCTATGGAAAGCAAACAAAAACTCTCCCGCAATTCAACGCTCCAGGATGCGATGCGAAGAATTCAATTAAGAATGCAAATTTGAGCCAACAGCAATAAAAACTTGACCAGCTAAAAGAGAAACACTTGAGTACATGATTTTTCTGAGATATCATTTTGGCTCAGATTGCATTTACTGGCCAGAAAATATAAATTTTGAATGAAAGCAAAGAATACTATGCTATAAATTTTTTTGTATTCACTTGTGTTTTTATTAATATTTGCCAAGCTATACTTTATTTAAGATATATACCAAGTTGTATATTTACTTAAACACCAAAATACAATAGCCAAAAAATAGATGAACCGAACTCAATATCCATCGATGCAAGTAAGATACATAAAATTGGAAATTTTATAGTTCTCCACGAATTATCATGTGTTAAGTAGGTATTTTGCGATGCTTCTATAAATATATTTTGTGCTACTATTACTTTGCTCTAAACATGAATTTGTTTAATACCATGCAAGTTAATTAATAACTATAATACATGTACATAAATAATATTAAACCATCAACATTTTTCATTTATTAATTGTTATAAACTTTTGATGTGATAAATCATGTTAATCACAAAAATACTTATTCTTATGAGTATTCGGAAAAAGCACTGTGACAGATCTTGTTTCATAAATTTAAAAAGTGTCAATCAAATGAATTGACAAACACAGACAGCTTCCAATTGCGTAACTCTGGCCCACACACAAAGTTAAGCAATTGAAGTGAAAACTGACAGCATGGAGGCATCCTCCTTAGCCACCAACTCCATTCATTACATCAGTGTCATTCCTAAGGAACACACAAGCAGCAGGCCGTAAAAAGAAATCATCGCCAATAAATCTGCCGGGCTGTGAAATTTAAACGAACGTATTTTATAAATGGCCAGGATGTCTTTGTATCGCTGTCTTTTACATTTCTCTTTAATTGTACAATAATATTTAATTGCAATGCCGAATAAGAAAATTATTAATGCATTTTCGCGGCCGTCTGTTTATTGTGGTCCGTGACAACCGCAACACCCACAGAAATACCACAAAGCAATACCACCAAAAAATCCAACAGTGGGTGTGTTGACGTCGTCAGAGTCATGTACCAAAAGCCGAACAAGTGTAAAATTATTAACAATCATGTTCTGTATAAGGTGACTCGGTTTAAACACTTTAGTGGATATGGAACTTAAGTGTAATTCCCAAAAAAGGGCACTGAATGAAGTGCCAAAGCGTTCTCTTAGTGTGAAAAAACTTTACATTCATTGTGAAAATTGATTTCGAATTGTGGTTTTATACCATCTATTCATTTGGAATCTATGTAACAGGCCCCATAAAGTATATATATTCTTGATCGGCATCAATAGCCGAAACCGTTTGAACTCCTAAATCCCAGAGACTATTAGAGATAGAGCTATCACTTTAATTCGACAGCACTTGCACGAAGATCTATTTTGTTTTAGATTTTTATCACACTCACTTCCGCTCACGCAAATTAAAAAATTAAATAAAAATCGAAGTTTTGAACCAATTTTTGGTAGATACAATGAGAACTACAGTATTTATTATTCCTGAAAATTTACTTGCGATCAGATAAAGTTATTTAAGAAATCATTTTATATTTGAAAAAAGCTGCTGCTGTCTGGTATCAGTTTGTATTGTGTATTTTTAATGTAATAGTATATCGATATACCAAATATAACCTCGTTCTATAGTTTTGATTTAATAAACCAGCATTGAGGAATTATTCTTGCTACTCCGCTAAATTCGGTTAATATTAGGAATTACATTTTTAATAAAAGCCAACTAGTGAGAAGATTATCGTTAAAATAAATTATAACAAATTAATACATTAACAAAATACTGAAATGTACCAGAAGCTACATTTGGCATAACGACAAGCTACTACCTTCATAATACACAATAGAAAACCATATATCCATTATTATTGTATGTAATTGTACATTTGTTATCGATTTCCAGGGCCGGAAAATCTTAGATAAAATGAATCTCTGGGCGACACTCAAAAAGTATTATCAAAAAGTTTTTGTAGCTCTATCCGAGATATAGATGCTTATACGATCAGACGCACGTGATTCTCAGCTGTCGATTCTGATAAAAACATACGCAAAAACTAAAAAAATTTAAATCACCTAAAACAACAAATATGAAATACTTGTGGAAAAAGCAAGCTCAATGATTGCAATGGACGGAAATATTCCATTTATCGTATTTTTTGAATATATATAATATAAAGAGAAAACAAAACGGCTGTTGAGTTCGTCATTGATGAAGATCACTTTTTATTCAATGGCGCCTGAAAAGTGTAAATATAAGTCACCAGATATACCTACGAGTATGTATAATACTTATATTGAGGGTACAATGTGCGCGAATATAAAGCAAGCAGTTTCTTGAATATATTTCCAAGAATAAATTCTCTAGAGAATAAGCGAAATATGAAGGAACTGACTAAGACAGAAATTAGTATACATATGTATATATTGTCGAAATAACCGCGAGTAAATCGAGCAAAAAAACTGATGAATGTTTCATTACCATTTACAAATTATGAATCTGCAAAACTAAATTTCAAAAATCTAAACATTTTATGGTTCCTATTTTTCGTTAAGTGTTCAATGTCAAAACGAAACGGGCCGATTCTGCATGACGTATGCGTAATTTACGTAAAGCCGCCAAACTCAGAAGATTCCCTTGACATTTTTAACGCTCGAACACTACATATGTATTTCTCATAAATAGTTTTACATTTATTTACATTTTATTTATGGAATATTTGTTGTAGGATTGCACAATCAAAGAGGATTGTTTATGACTGCAGTTTGTTTACAAATTGGCGACATTAAAATCTATTAGCACAAGTTAAAATCTGGAAAATATATACGAGGAGAAATCGAAAGGCATGAAGCGAACGCGAGGCGAAAAAGGAGGGAAAGAATGAAATAAAAACAAATTAAATATAAAAATAAACGCAAAAATGTTCGAGCACAAATAAATAGAAAAATGCAGCTATACATGTGTGAGCTCGTGCTCGTGCCCGCCCGGCTATGCGGATATGTGTCTGTGTGTGTGTGCGTGTGCGTATGCGGTGCAGTGCGTGTCGTGTAGTATCGTGGAAAACTGTGTCGCTGTGTCAACGATGCTGCAACTGTGTCTGCAGCAGTAGCAACAGCGATTTGTGCCACAGTTTTCACAGCTGCGCACATTTCAAACCGTAATCCAAGCTCTACGTTAAGCACGCGTTGCATATTTGAAATATTAAATAATTCCCCAATTTCAATTGTACCATTGAAAAGTAAATTGCCTGAGTAAAATACCTGAGTTATCAGCAGACTGCACTGTGCTCACTATTCTTTATATATTTATTTGTTTTTGGATTTGCTGTAGCACTTTGAGTGATAGCTCATCAACCTAATTTGTTTACTGACACTTCTCGTTACATTTCCATTTAATAATTTTTCACACAATAATTTTCACAATGCCGACGTCGATCTCTCGATGTGACGATACCCCGATGCCGTCGTGAGTCTTTCCGTGCGTTCTACTTCGATGCGCCTTCAATTCTGCACTGAATCGTAAGCTCAACCGTTTCAAGTGTTTCATAGCGTTTCCAACCACTCACTTTGCTTCGAGAGAGAGAAAGCGAGAGAGAGAGAGAGAGAGAGAGAGCGCGCCGAGTAAAATTTGCGATCGTTGGGGTAACACTGAGAGACCAATTGCTCTCCACGATTGAGCTTTTTTATTTACTGCTGCTACTGAGTTGAGTCGTTTCGAGTGGTTTCATTCACCCAATAAGCAGTGTTGCCAACTCTTAGTGGTCGTTTATAGCAGTGAAAGCATAAAAAAATAGCCAAAAATAGCTAGATTTCTTCAAAAATAGTAAATTAAAATAGCCGTTAGTTTTCAATGACAAAATCTTATATTTTTGTACATTCAGTGTTGATTATTTAATGATTCTTCTTCGATAAGCAAATTGTTTAAAACTTACCCAATTTCCACCTCCTCGGAACCAATATATTAGAAAAATGCGGTAAACTCACCAAGTATTTTTATAAAGCTTATATCTGTCGATTCATCGATCAATAAGCTAAATTTTGAATTTGCAATGTCGTTTTGCAGACATTCCTAGAAATGTGGCGACAGCACATTTTTTTTATAACTGTCATGCACTTTGTTCGGTGAATTTTTAACTGGCTTTCTTCAAAGATTTGCGCGCACAAATTATTAAGGTGGTCAACCGAACTGATTGAACAGTGTTGAGCCACAAACAAGCAGAGAGCAGATTCCTTAGAGGATGTCTCCGTAAATGTTTTGGGAAACTCTATTGTTTGGTTACCTCGCCGTACTTCAAGGTTTGCCTTGTGTTTTTTAGTTTCAACGGGCGATTTCAAGTCCCACAACTTTGCATTTAATGTGCATTTGCAATATTTGCAAAATGCTTTTGATTTGTTAGTTAAATCTTTTGCAATACAGTCCTCAAGTTTTCCAACTAAGCATCGCGAACTTTTTGTTTATACAATTTAAGAAACAACCGCACAAACACAATAATCAGTGAATTTGAATTAGAGATGGTAGCATTGCGAGCGCGAAACGATGTTGAGAAAATACCAAGTACCCAAAAGCTAAAAAGGGATAAATAATAACGCTGGGCGGTAAGCGTGGTGTGTATATATCGATAGCCACAAACAACGTCTCTATTGCCGATATACGATTTCCGAAAATTAAATTTGAAGGTCCACTTTTTTTAGTCGACTTTAAATAAATAAATATAATCAAATATTACAAATTGTTTAAAATAGCTAAGAAATAGCAAATTTTTTTTTGTGAAATAGCCAACATAACAGGCTCCTGCAAAATTGAGTGGTTTCTAGTTTTAGGTCATGCAAAATAGCCAAATCTGGCTAGAAAATAGCCAAGTTGGCAACACTGCCAATAAGACTCAGTTGGCAGCATTCACTCCTGATGCTCATGTTGCCGATGAGGTCTCTGCTGCTGATGTTTGCCTGGCTCTCAGAGCTTTTGTTGTCATTGCGCCGGGCGATGAAAAGCGTAATAAATTTATGGCTAATTTGTGAGCAGGAGGGGGCAAGGAGAGGACAGTAAGAGGCTCTCTCAATTGTAAGCGCATTATTTTACCTTGGCAGCTTTATTAATTGCGAGTGCGATTCAACAGTTTATGCTTTTCGTGCAACAAACATATGAGTGTTTGGCGCCACAGCAGCGCCAGTTGTGGCAGCGCCGGCGGCAGATGCAACAATTTTTGAATGAGTAACAAACGGCGCATCTGTTGGGCCACAAATCAAGCTATAATTTAGTTGTATGTATGTACATGCTATTGACCGGACACTCGAGTGGCTTCGAGTTGCATGTCAACATTCACATTCGCATCCATATCGATATCCACTTCCATGACCGCGGCTAGTCCAAGTGACTGGCCATGTGGTGCGCACACGTGCAAGGCATGGTCGGATATGCTTCATGCTACGCCTACAACAACTACACAAAGCGCCGATCTGCCGACCGAGAGTAATCTGCATATTCGAATGCGATAATATGTAGACACTGCTAGGTAGAGACCAGACTTACCTAAATGTACTTGTATGAACACACATGCATGCGATATATCGCTCAACGGATGCGTCACTGTGAATATTTTAAGTGCGCTGATATAACCAGAAGACCTCCAGACAGGCAGCCAACCAGACAACCACAACCACTCGAGTAACACTGCGAATTCTTCATAGCAGCTTCCAGAAATGCTTGCTATGCGGGGGTGTGACCATGATTTCAACGCCACACACAATATCACCCGTTGCATCTGACGAATTGCCCACCATAGTCCTCCCCTTTCACCACTCTGTTTCCTCAAAGACGTCATTGCTATTGAAATTCAATGAGCGTTTTTTTGCGCCTCGCGCCAATTGTGACAATTTTACGGACTGCGTCATCATTTGTGGCGGCTTGTTGATCTTTAGTAAACAGATCAACAGACTCACATACTCGTGTTTGGAAATGATTAACGAAGCAGTTTGTAACAGATTCCGCCAAGTTAATATACAAAATAATTACGAAATGTTCTCAAAGGTTATTTACTCCGAACACTTATTTGGAGAAATCGAAAAACCTTATTAGACCTTATTTAATTTTCATGTAGATTATTTATCCGCATATATAAGGCTATACTTAAGATATACATATATGAAATTATTGTTAGTTTTCATTTATAAATAATATATTAACATACATACATCAATATAGTTGTAGACATGAATATTGTTCACGAACATTTTCCCAGAATGTTATTTTTAGACTGTTTTCATGTTTTCGAATTGCTAATTATCAAATTTTTAGTAGGAAATGACGTCGCTTTTATGTTTATTTTTTAAGTGATATAAATACTTATATTTTTCCCCTAAAGTTACACAAATTTAAGGCAGGTTGCAATTGCAATTAATAGTTTGCCAGACCTTCAATTTATTTCTACCCACCTACATCAAAACATACTTACATATAAATAAAAAGTAAGAATCAGCAAAGAGACTGTCTTTAAATTAATACTTTAAAGATCTTTAGATAAGTTATATGTGATTTACAATAATATATATGTATATCTGTCTGTCAGTCCGATAAAGTGTGAGGCTCTCAAAGAGTGACATATAATATAACTGCCCAAACCAAATGATTTGTGGCTTCTTGTGATCATTACGCAAAGTTTATTTTTTAATTTGATCGACGAAACTGCTTTTTTACGCCAATTTTAATAGATCCGAGTAGCTCTTATTTCATAATGTATATGGACATACATATATACACTTGTACTATATATATTGTTTCTTTCTATCATTACAGTTCCAATTTACCAAGTTCCCAAGTGTTCTGAAGGCTGGGCATTGCCACGGCGGTGTGGCCACAGCCCGATTGGAGAACCAGAGCGCTTTACAAGATGCTGCTGGACTTGTTAGCGGTGCTGGCAATGATTCGCATTGTTATTGCACCATTGAGCCCTACATTGATGCCAAGTTTAGCGTACACATTCAAAAGATTGGCAACAACTACAAGGCATTTATGTAAGTGATCACAGCTGCAGACAGTGCGCAAGATGCAGAGAAGTGACTGAAAACAAACTGAAAGTATCGATATGATGGATATCAAGAGAGCAGTCGAGTACATTAATCTATAGCTCTAGGGTCTGTGTCACTGACTTCCAATTGACCATGGACAATACAATGGACAATTATCCTTCAAAGTGCAGTTCATGATTTACAACTTTAAATTGGTTCAGTCGATTTCCACAATTAACTGAAAAGATGAAATCTTTTTTTGGGAAAAATATTGCATTGTGGCCGAAAATATATTCGATATAAATTAATCCGTCTCTTTATTATTATTTCTATATGTGTTCCTAACTTGTATTACATTTATTTATTTTCTACTTAGGCGCAAATCGATCACTGGCAATTGGAAAACCAATCAGGGCTCGGCCATGCTCGAGCAAATCACTTTAACCGAGAAGTACAAAACCTGGGTTGATGAGGTAAGTCGTATGTCTTTAAAATACAAGTGTTTGAAAACAGTTAAGCAAATGAAATAAATATTAACCCTAATGGCTGGGAATTTAAGGGTAGAATGCAGCTTAGGAAGGTAAATTATTTAATAAATAAATGAATTCATGAATTATGTTTTAAGATAAATGAAATTAGCGGGTAGCTCAGTTGTTCACACTCGACTGGAAATTTGTAGGTAGAATGAGGCATCTCCGACCCTATAAAGTATATATATTCTTGATCAGAATCAATAGCCGAGATGATCTAGCTATCCACCACGCCCACTCAACAAAAATCAAAAAACAAACGTAGTTTTAAAATTTAATTTAAAATTTTGGTGTATACAATAATAACAATAGTACTTATGATTGTGGAAGTTATTTTTGTATGGGCAAATATGCCTACAATCTGGAAATATTGTGCCGTTTATGGTATATTTTTAATGTGATACAATATCGATATATCAAATGTACTAGTTGGTTTTTTTTTAGTATTTTTTGGTATATTTTGAAAATACTACCGCAAATTTTACAATTATTCAAAATAGGTTACGGGTATCTCACAGTCAAGCACACTCGACTGTAGCTTTCTGACTTGTTATATATTCTCTCGTTCATTGGAAAAGTGGAAATGCATATTGATACAAAGAGCTTGAACTGAAGTGGCTAAGCATTAGACAGTTATCAAATGTTAGCAATCAACAGTTCACTTGAATTATTTTCGGCATATTTTGAGCCCATAATTTGCTTTGGTGGGTTACACCCTTGGGCTGTGAAGTCAAGTCTCTGCGCTGATTTGTGCCGGCTAAGCGGCAAGCAGCTTAAAATGTATGTAAACCAGGTGGAGGCTAGTCGATAAGCACTTAGGTATCGGTTGGCATTAGTAAGTCGATAGGCACTAAGCTATCGGCATCATTAATCGTCAGATTTAGGCCAGTAGCAACACCAGCAGATATTGGTTCCGAATTCAGTCGTCAGCAGAAAACAGTATTTACTAAGTTTAACTAAATTTATTCCATATAATAGATAATGAAGGAATATCTCTTTAAAAAAGATTAGATGCATAGAAAACCTCGACTAATTCAATTTTGAGAAGAGGGATTTAAGCGCAGTTGTAAGAAATCGAACTGCAAGTATCATATAATGAGACAACAACGGTACTTTGAGTATTTGCTTCACTGGGAAAAATGAGAATGCCATCAGCTGTGCTATTTGATCACTAGCCATAAATGGAATGGAACTCACATCTGAAATTGTTGAGCACAATGTTGACTCAGAATTTCCGCGTATGTGCACAAGTAAATTGCAATTACTGCAACTATTTGTTTGCACATTAGATAAACTACTTAGAATTGCCGCTCAGTTATAAGGTTGTAAGTGGGTGGCATCTGTTTGTTTGTATGTTTGTAATTAAAGCCATGAGCTTGCAATAATAGCAATAACAACAACAGGCACACAGCTACAGCAGCCCACACAGAACCTAAACTGTGAACTGAGACTCAAATCATAAACAGATTATTATTCAATTTTGATTTATATTTCGATTTCGATTTAAATGCCATGACTCAGTCGAGTTGCATCCTCCTACTCTTCTCTGTAGCTGTTGCAGACAAATGCGGCTATTATTAAACAAGATCAACCATTGAACATTTCGAAGTAGGGTACTGTGGAATACTTGTTCGTGACTTTTCTACTTGTTTGTTAACAAACTGAATTATACGCATTATTGAATTGTATATTTGTATCCTCAGATATCCGAGCTCTTCGGAGGAATGGAGGTGTGCGGCCTTTCAGTGGTTGTGGCCAAAGATGGTCGCGAGTACATCATCAGTGCTTGCGACAGCACCTTTGCTCTGATTGGAGACAGTCAGGAGGACGATCGTAGACAAATAGCTGACTTGGTATCAGGACGCATGCAGGTAATCTACGACATCGTTGTATCTTGGAAACTGCCTTCGCTTATACTATCCCTTTCATTACTGAATTGTGCAGAACGTATGTCGGCCTAATATGGCGCAGACGGGTCCCGGCAAGCTGCCATCACGTTCCTCGGTTTCTTCTCGTGCCGAGAGTCCCACTGATGATCTGGCCCCAACACCACCGCTGCCTGCAGGACCAAGGCCAGCACCGATGGGTGGACCACCGCCAATACCGGAGCGAACCTCTCCAGCGGTTGGCTCAATCGGACGTCTGAGCAGCCGCAGCAGCATCTCAGAGCTACCGGAGGAGCCTTCCTCGTCAGTGCCCAGTACTGTGGGAGGAGGCGTGCGTCGTGACTCGCAAACATCGCAGGCATCGAGCATCTCATCGGTGTCCAGGACCGGACAACGTCCTCCGCAATCTCAGAGCTCAGTTGTTGAAGATGCGGAGGACACCATGAAGAACTTGAGGAAGACATTTGCGGGGATCTTTGGTGACATGTAGGAAATCGCTAATAAGAAACGCGGCAGAACGGCGAGCGAGACGAGCAACAGCAGCGGCTTAGGCAGTGTGCCCAGTAGTGCTGGACCTGCCACTGGTGCCAGTGGCACCAGCAGCGGAGCCAGTGGCGGCTTCAGCGGCTCATTTCTGGGCAAGCAATTCTCGTTCGCCTCGGGCGGCAAATCCAATGGCGCGGCAACGGAAGTGATATCGTCACAGCCAAGCCAACCCTTGGAGGAGCCTGCGGCCAGCTCAGCCGCTTTGCCCACAGCCAGCGTTTTGGATAGCGCCAATACAAATACGGATAATATAACAACTGGCGGCTACAAGCCGGTGACCAATTTTGAGCCCCAAGAGCGTGTCAACCCCTTTGATAAGGAGCCCCACAAGTCGGTCAGTGCCACTAGCATGGGTGCTGTCTCGAATGCATCGTCGTCGTCGTCGTCGATGTCATCGTCTTCGATATCGTCGCGCATCAATCGCAATGGCAACAACTCAGTTAAATCACCGCCACCACCGGCTGGACCACCACCACCGCCGCCCTCGAATGCCAATGTCACCACAAAACCAAACACAATCAACTCAAATGCAAGTGCAAGTGCGACAGCGTATCGAGGCAGCTTTAGTAGCTCGCTGAGCAAGGACAAGACCAGTTACGGCAACTACGACAGCAGCAGCTCAATTGAGACCATCACACGCATGGATACCAATACCACAAACACAGCGGCAACAGCCACCGGAGCAGGGGAGGCCAGCGGCACTACAGCGATCACCACCGACGCCGTTGGCGGCGCCGCCATTACAAGTTCAACATCGACCAACGATTGGCGATCGGCGATTGGCATGAGATCGGCGAGCGTTTATAGCGCGCCCGCTGCTGTTACCACAGCTGCTCTGCCGGGCGACACCTCCGGCTACGATTCGAATTCGTTGGCATCGCAGGCCGGCTACAACAATCCCAGTGATTTGCCCTCATACACCCGGCCCTCTTACTCCCGCTCCGAGAGCAACGGTAATTATTTGGCGGTGGGCGTGCTGCTAGTTAGCTTAACGTTGCGCAAGACCTAATCAACTTCTCATCTCGAAATCATTGAGTTCCATATAAGCATCAGCATCAGTATCAGCATCAGCATCAGTATCAGTAAAAATATCAACCAATATCATTATAGCATCAGTATCATTAATATCGAAACGCAACTAATCAATATTTAACTAATCCCGTATAATGTCATATCAATCGACGCGCTTATATTTATTCAAATAATCCTACAATATTGACGTGTAGATTGTATTAACTAAAGAAGTTTAGCAACGACCAAGTAAGAAAAGTACTTCATATACATAGAAGAAGCGAATTCGAAAATCGATAAGAAGCTAACAAACAAACTTAAACTTAGCCAAGTAGCCAGCAGCGTGTCAAAGCATAGCCAAAGTAAATTAGGTGCCATCTATTGTTTTGTTCAATTGATTCTCTTCTTTGATAGCCAACTCTCAAAGTGTAAGCCAAATAATACGTATACAACGTGTGCGCCGCAAAACAATTTGTAAGTTCGTCACTCCCGAGTGCTGCTATTCGCTTGCCTGCACGCACGAATTCTCACGAACACACACACGTCCAACTCGATACAACATTGATACACAACAGGAACTACCTACCGAACAGTACAATCTCGCTAGAGCGCACCGCAATCTCAGTTCATTTTTGGCTTTCTTGGCACGCACGTCTACAATAGACACAAAACAACTCGTAACTCGTATCTACAAATATATTATCTCGGAAGCTTACGTAGTTCAAAATTCGATATATGTTTTTTGCAACTTTCTTTTTATCATTTTATCATGAGTGGTGTGTGGCCCTGTGAAATAAAGTGCAAGAATCTAAATGCAGAGTTATCAAAAAGTTTACACAATTCAATGTAGACAGGCCCAATGCAGAAAATAATCAAACTTAAGAAAATCGTGTATCTTTTTTCAATTAATTTATTAATTTATGTGTTTCAATTTTGAGTTTTGCATGCCCATCCATACTATTGTCATTCACATTATTCACTCGCTCTCATGATTGGAGATTCATATCTCATAACTACTGATTGTCGCATATTTTTGATAACGCTCATTTCTCGCAATAACTATCATCTAATATCACTGTGTACTATGTAACTAATTGGTCCGAGTAGTGCTAAATAGAAACGCGCTGAAATTGGCTCTAAACTGCACCCGAGCAAAATAGATGTGCATCTGGAGTTTGGAGATTGTTCACGTTCAAATGTGTTTCTAATTATTTCTAATTGTATTTTTAGCCTCCAAGCAGTCCGACTTGGACATCATATTCGGTGAAAATAAGTCATCGTCTTCGATAACGGCCTCGTCCGCAGGCAACGGAAAATATACCCGAGCCGGTGGCTCAATCTCCGATGCGGACATGATCTTTGGGGGTCCACCCTCGAATTACAAGAGCGATCGCTTTGGGGCTGCCAAGAGCATGAGCATGAGCTCAAGCGGCGTTGGTGCGTCATCCAACTCCTATAAGATATACGAGGGCATACAGAATGCAGCATTTAGCGACTACAGCGACTCGGGTAGCATTGCGAGCACCAACTCCGGCAGCAAACGATGGAACAGCAAGCCCGACGATGATGATGAATTGGATTTGAAATAAGTTCAATTTGACACCCACACACACACTAACACACGCACACACACACATACACACTCATAGAAATAATCATTCTACACTCGAACTATGGAAAATCTGTCTTGTTTCTGCCTCCGAAGTTTCCTGGTTTCATACGAATCCAAATCATACCATACACTCACATGCACCAAGACGCATACACAGGAAAGTATATAAGCATACATACACATGCATTCGAACTTCACCGCATCTGTATCAAGTTCTTCATTGAGTTACTATTATTTTCACTCTCAATGCTGATATACAATATTTCTTGTTATTAATCAATATTACAAATAAGTAAGAATATGCAGTTACTTATCATTTGCTATACAATGAATACAAGAAAAACTTACAACATACTAATAATATATTGAAATGAAAACTCTACACTACATAAATGATGTATAAGTATAACCACCAAAGCAACAACAATAACAATGATAATAATAACGAAAACATATATAAATCCCTCAAGAATGCGGGACTTCGATGATGATTTGACTGGTTTTGCAGCACGATAATGAGAGGATATTAGAGATACTTGAAAAACGTTTTGAAACCTTTTCTATTTGAAGCGAACAATACAAAAATATATACCTTATATATATCTTATTGAGGCAAATATCGTTCAGGCAAATGAACGAAAGAAATATTAAATTATTAAAAAACCATAATGGTAATATAAATGTTGCTAAATAAGAACACATATTCCCAAGCGTATATTACATGTTAACTTGCTATTAAAAAACCTATTTCGAATAACACTTACGGATTAACTTGTTGCAAATGAATTGGCAAAAATACGAGATATGAATCTTAAATACTTATAAAACTACTAAAGGGCACATATGAATTTCGAGAAATTCGTGTGCTTTAATAAAAGACAATATGCGTGAAGTATAAAAATATAGATGAGATAACAATGCAAATACACTCAATGTTTATAAAGCAAATAATGGTTATTGAAATTCATATATGTTAACTATCAGCAAATGTTACATGCAAAGGCATAAAGTCAAAGCAGAAGCTAATTACACAAGTTTAATGTTTATTATACGCCCACAAATATTATTGTATTTAGGTACGTATTAGTAGTTAATGCTTAAACCCACAGACCTACACACAAACTGTATATGGAAAATGTCAATACAGAGAGACTACTTGGTACCGACCTAGACATTACCCCAACTTCGAGTGAAGCAATGTTATATTAAGTTTTATGAACAGAAGGCGAACAAAGAAATCACAATTATAATGATTCCATTGTGTGTGCAAATATGTGCATTCATATATTATAATGTACTACAAATATATGGGGGTTTAGGAACCAAGCACATTTTCAACATTGCATATACGCATACAGCTGAAGTAAAGTACTAACTCATGGATGTTGAGAGCAACAACGAAGATACTATAGACACTCGTTTTTGGAGAAGCTTATTAAAGTATTAACACAAATGATTATTTTTAGCAATACATGTGTTATTTATTTTGTCACGCACATGTTTTAGCATTATTTTTAACAATAGTTAAATATTTACAAGTAGACAATTTTTGTTGTTACATGTCGAGAATATAGTTGAATCATCTTTTGGATTGGGTTGTAAGTACTACAACAACTTTTAAAGTGTATTTTAAAAGATATATATTATTTAGTTAAAAAATATACAAGTCGTGCAATAGAGATATTTTAATCAATAAATTGTAAGCTTTTTCAAATATACATATGTATGTAGAAAGCAATGCTCGATAACTTTCTATTCATATTTTCTAATACTTTCAACTTTAGTAGTGTTTTAATCTGTCTATCAATTTTCGGAATTTCTACTAATTGAATAAACATAAAAATATTACATGAAACATGATTTATTCAGATTGTTATGAACTAGACCTAAAGACCTATCAAACATATTACTTACTCATATACACTTTTTGAATACTCATCTTTGGCTACATGTACTCATTGTAACCCCAAGACATTATCATTTAAATCGTACATATGAAACTGTTTTGAAAACAACAATTTATATTGAAGTTCGTCGTCGAAGAAGAAGAAGAAGAAGATATATGTTACACATAGTACACATCCATATATAACAATTTACATACGAGCAAACATACACATCCATACACATACTCATTACGTATCTTGCCCATCTTCGGAATTTAACCGTTCTGAATAATGAAGTACACAATGCTGAAACAGAAAACCAACAAAAATACTCTAAACAAAAACAAGCATAAGATATATTACAAAACAAAACAACATCAATGCAATATCAAACAAAAATTAAAGAAATCAATACTCGTATTAATGTGAAAGGCGAAGCAAAACAAAAACAAAAAGGATAAATATTTCTAATCGTATATACATATACACCTTAATACCACACGTACTTATGGAATATGTACTTGTATGTTGTTTGTAATTGCAAAAATTTCTGAACATTTATTGGAGAAGACGGATACATAAAACATTTGTATTTATATTATAACCATTTATTGACAAAATATACATATGTTATATACACATAATAAACTAATAAAAATATGTACTTTCAACTATTCCAACGGATACTGCAAACCAAAAACTAAAATACAAGTAACAATAAATGCGTTGATGATTGATACAAAAGCCACAGTACTTTTACTTAATCATAGCCTATTCTCCATGCACAATTTCGCGTGCGTCTACCTGAGTTATTTTTGCAGAGAGCGAAAGGAGAGGGATAGAGAGGGGGAACGAGAGCACAGGTAGGCAAATCTCCGGACTGGAAAAATGTCTGCCAATTTAAGGGTAGTGACATCAGGAAAACACTCTCGTTGCTTCGATAATGTTTCTTCAAATGTTTCTTGCCAACTTCGTTCTCTCTTTCATTGTGCAGCGAGGCAAAACATGCAATGTCTGGGTCTTGGTCTTGATCGTGGCCTGCAGTCTACATTACCTGTATATGCGGAACCGTTTTTGAATGACAGATGTGCGAGGCAGATAAAAACCCAACACTCACCATGTCTGAGACCAGTCTGTGCGCGACGGTGACAACAACGAGCACGCGATCCTTAACCAAAGGCAAAGAAAACAAATAATAATAACAAAATGCACATCAAGTGGAATCGTACAGGAAGAGTGTGGCTGCTACTGACTTCGCTGGCCACAATGTGCTGCCTCAGTGTGGCAGCAAGTGTGCAACTGCAGGTGCAAGGGATGGAGGAGAGTGTGGCAAATGACACCCAGAGCATGAGTGTGCTGCGTCCACTCACGTGGCTGAGGAGTGCTCAGGGCCTGTTTGCTAGCCCAGCAGGCCATGTGGTTGTTCAGGTGGCCAAGGAGCTGCTCCACCGCTCTGCGGGCAACAGTCAAGTGCGTGCATAGTTTGTGCCTGGCGAGCGAGACATGATTACTGCATGTGTCAGTTATTTCCTTGCAGGTGCTCAGCCTGAATCTCACCAATTTGCTGATCATCGTACTGCTCAAGGTGCTGATCTTTTCGGCTGGTCTTCTGGGCGCGGGACACTGGAGCAGCTACGGCCACGGATACGCAAGGTCTGCAGCACGCCTCAATGGCTCCTATGGATTGGGCCTCACGTCAGGTGACGATTATCTTATAATGGGTTTTCTGGCTGCCCAGGGAGCTGGCCAAGATGACTGTCTCTTCGCTGCTGCCTGCGCCTGCCCCAACGCTGCCTATGAGTATGCCAAAGCGGGCCGTGCTCTGCTGGGCGCCATTGAAATGTTTGAGGGGTGAGTTAAGCAAAAGCAAATGCACTTCCAACACACTCGCACTGACTCCAATGTCTTGTGGTTTTGCGAATGTTCATTTGCAGAGCACCTGTGGAGAAGCCGCGGTACACTGATCTGATCTTGCTGATGGAACGTGCCGCCTACGACGGCTTTCGAGGAGCCAGCTGCAACACCACGCAATCATGTGATGGGCTTTTATAACTAGCTCCACCCGCTGTTAGCTATTGATACGACATAAACACATATCGATAGTGGTATATAATGTAGTACAAATTAAAAATAGTATGTATTTTCGAGTATAGCGATACATTTGAAGCTTGAGGCTTGGCTGTCTTGTTGCGCACTGGGAGTGGATTTGTCTAGTATATACATACAGTCTCAATGGCTCAACATGGAAATACATGAATATATGTGTTATTCTACAATTTAACTAATTTAGTATATCTATTAGTCTGTTATTGTTCAATTGCTAATTGTGTCGCATCTCAACACGTTTATCGCAACATGTTCCTCTCCAGTTGTTCCTTGCCCTCAGTTACGGCCTTCACGAACTCTGGATAATGCAACAGTCCATCGTTGTTCTCATCGGCAATCAATAGAAACTTATCAATGGCCTCTGTCAAATCGGGAATCGTGAATATATGTGTGTGTATGACATATTGCGTATATATCTTACCTATAAAGTGATCCAACTCGTCGTTGGCATTCTGCAAATAGTCATTGCGATCGCTGTTCTTGAAGTACTCGTAGTTATGATGCATGGCCGATTGAATCATCTCTAATCCATCAAGAGCATTGTTGTTGTCATTATCGTGGGCCTGCGTGGATATCAAGAATTACTGTCCATCTACTGCATTGAATGAAATGCCTTATAATTGTACCTTAAACATATAGAATATCTTCTCCTCTTCACTCATATCATCGAGGTTGGCCTGTATGCCCATGTCCTTTAGATCATCGTCGATGCGACTAAACAATGATATCTGTCAATAAGTTGTTGTGTTTTACCCAACCCAATATTCAAACTCACTGCTCCTCGTGCGTCAAATGCTGATCCACACGTCGAGTTTCGCCCCGTGGATGATGAGGGCCCCGTTTTACAGCCAAGGTGCCATCAAAAGATTGGCTGAAGCTCGCCATGCAGATAATAAAGTTAAGCACATTTGACAAGTTATACATTTCGATCTTTCAACGACAGACCAACCTTTCCTTTTCCTTTTCCAACAACTATGTATGTATTTTTCCCTCTTGCAGGGTTGTTCAAATGCCAATCTCCAAATGCCAAATATGACAGTCAGATACTCAGTGCGCATGTGTTATTTGCAGGAGACATTTGTTTACAAATGGCGCCCTGGGTATGTCAATTTTGAATAGTCGCATCGTGGAACTTAGCAACCTTTGGCTGTTGTTCGAGCAGTTTGTTCGATAGACACCAGTTCCCTGTACACAGGAAACAACTTAGCAGAAGCAACCGTAGAGCAAAAATTACAAATTCTTTTTATTCATTAAAATAGTTGCTAAGATTTCTATTAAAATGTGTGAACACTTCTGCGATGATTTGGAGACCTTCAATCCAGAGGTTGAATTCTTAAAATTTATTAAGCGTAAGCCCGTTGTTGAGACGGCTAAGCTCTACGAGAAGTTGCACAAACGCGAGGACATCAAGTGTCCCTGTAAGTAGTATTTTCATTTCTTTTCTATTTTGTATCACTCTACCCTCGATTTTTAGATAACTTCAAGGGATATGGCGTGGAGACAGACAGGAACACCATGTATCGAACTTGCAACTCCGAATATGGTTATTATGCACCAAATGCCTACACTATCCCAACGAGATTCTTTCCCCTCTCACAAAGATTCTCGAACGATGTAGTTCGATTTGGCATGTATCGCAATTTCTCTTTGAATACGCATATGGATAGTACATACTACTGAGACTCGGAATTCGACGATTGCTATTTGGATCTTATTTCTCAGCATCTTGCAATGAATGCAACGTCAAAAGTCACAAAATTCCTTTTGGCAATATTTTAAAGTTATACACTAAGTTGTGCTCATATTACCCCACGAAAAAATTAGATTAAATGCAAATAGAGAAAAGCGTTTTATTGATTTTGAAAGACTGTTAGATCGGCAATGTCTGTACCTTAGCGAATCTACTGTGAGTTGAAATTATTTTCAAAAGTTTGGAAATTGAATCTACTTGGAGCAAGCGTGTCTATATTTATTATGCTAATCTAATTCAGTTTAAGTTTTTCCATAAAATGTTAACAAATTAAAGAAAACCTACAAAGAACTGTTGTATCAACTAACAGTACAAACAGAGCGCAATATTATCAAGGCTTCGAAATGAGGTGAGCTTTCCAATTACCATAAGAAGTTGATAAGAATAAACACAACTGCTGCCACAGTGCGACCAAAGCCATGCTCACTACATTGTTGTGCGACATTTACGGCAAACAGGAGCAGCAGGCGAGACGTCTTCGACATTGTCGCGATCAGAGAACTCGCACCACAAGATCGTGTGGAAAGGTATCGCTTTGTAGGATGGCTAGCGGCTTGACGGGAAATCGAAGGGTTCTGGAAGCACTCAATATACGACAGCTGATCGATGTGTCTGCCATGCTGAAAGTCGAGATATTGACGATGGGTTATATGCTGGAGCGTGTGCTTATTGCGAGAGATCGACAGCGACGACATCAAGAAGTACTGTGTGAATTTGTCACTGCTCTGTTCGTTGTGAAGACAAGTAAGTACAATGCTTTTGGTGCAGTGTAATCAGCTGACACGGTACGATTGTGCGCATGACGTACTGCTAGCATTGCAGCTTTGGGTCTCCGGGTTTACAGAGCAAAGTGTGCCGCAGAGCAAATCAGTTAAGTGCGGAACTCTCAACTGTGTGCGTCGTTAGTGCGGAAAACAGAAAGCTGAAAGCTGAAAACTGAAGGAAATTCAGTTCACGGAACGTGCATGTATGTGTGTGAGCTCGCTCAGTTTATTGAATGGACTGCCTGCCTGCCACCTCTCTCTGTGTGTGTGTTCGTTTCTCTATGTGCATGCGTGAGTGTGCTAGTGTGCTAGTGTGTGTGCGTGCTTTAGTGAGCAGGTAAACCTACGCATCAGTGTGGGTGTGTAGAGGAGTGCTTTAGTGAGTATCCACGCTGGGGGTGGATGACGACACAATGCCAGGCGAGTGAACATGAAAACAACTCACTGACCGATGCTTTGAGACTGTCTGACGTGACGTGCACACTCACACAAGCAAACACACTCACACACGCACACATACACAGACACTCACTCACTCATTTTTAGTGTGTATGTATCGTTGTATTCGGTAGTATGCTTGCACGTGTAGATGGCGCTGCTCCTGCTTGGCCTCCGCAAGTATTTGCCACATTTATCTATGGTTTTATATCTCTGCGCCTGCTGCCTCAGTCGCCTGTCAGTTGTTCGCATCGTCGTCGTCGTCATTGTGTGGGCTTGTTTTGTGTGGCTGCTCAACATTACCCTTGATATTCGCGGGCCATATAACGCACTGTTACGTCGACGACAGCAACGGGGTCGGGCTTCAGCACGTACACGTGCAAACACAAGCTTTGCTTTCTCTTATATCATAAATGTGTATATGAATTCTAAAAAGTAATGCAGCCAAATGCTAATTGCACCTATAAAATCCGTGTAGTTTTTCTTCGATGTGTGTAAATTATTATACCACTTAACTGAAGAGGAAAATGTGATCAATACAAGTGCAAAAATAATACAACTGCAGCTACATATTTGTTGCTAGGTTTTACTACTGCGCCCAAAAGTATGCAACGCCTACAACATTAATTCGAATAGCTGACATTTTTGCGGTCAAGGTCGAGCTGTATTGGTTGACGATTTCCTGTAGCGCATTTAAAAATATCTTTGTTATATTGATGACAATGTTTGTTGTTGTCGACCATACGCACACATACACGACCATACTCGGGCACATGGCTCTATATGAGTAGCCTATGTATACATATACAGAGACAAAAGAGATGAGAGGGCACGCATTCGATTGCTTGTGACTCACGTCGTACGCACTCGAACACATGATTCTTTAAAAAATTGTTGATTAGCTCAGTTAACAAAGAGTCACGAGTTAAGTAAGTTTCAGGCTAACTGTAAAATGTCTTTCATATTATGCAGTTGTTGCGTAACTGTAACAGACAAGGATATCAAGTAAATAACAATTAAACTGTTTTCATAATAATTTGATATTCCAAACAAGCATTATATTTGCCTGCTCTCTGTTTACCTTCTCAGTCAAGACTTTTTTGGCTTCGTTGGTTTAGTGGTTTAGTTTATTTCGAATGTTGTTGTAGCTCTCGAAAGAGTTGCATACAGTTGCAACAACGAATTTTAGTGCAAGGTCTTTGCTATTTTTCTATTTGGTATTTATTTCTGCACTCTCAGTTGTGCTTGTCGTTTTTTTGGCTTGGCCAACAAAAAAAAGTGGGTCAAGATTCTGGCAAGTTAAAGAATCGATGAACCTCAGTGAAAAGTCACACATCCGCAAAGCAAATGCGAGTCTCGCTTTCTTACCTAATCCCAATCCATGAGCCAACTATGAAACTACTACTACTCATTGGCTGAGCTCTAGCTGCTGTCAAGGTTTCAGCTGTTCAGCTCTTTGTGGGTCGCCCATGTCGCCCAATGTTGTGTTATTTTCGTATGCTGTTTTGTTGGCAGTAAGAATGGAACGGAACAAAACATAACGAACAGAACGAACACAAAAAATTCTACAATGACATTTATCAAGCTGTTGTTTGCGCCTATTTTTATATACGTGTAGTGCTAGAATATATGCGAGCATGTGGGTTTGTTTAAATATGTGTTCTGCATTAGCCTCGAGCAATAGTCGCAAACTCGTTACATAACTCATATAGCATCAGCATCTTAAATGCGTAGAATGACAAAGAGAAAGAGAGAGAGAGAGAGAGGAGGGAGAGAATATGTTTATGGTAAACTCATATACTTATGTATTTCTGTATATATTCTGTATATATTTTGTGTAAACAATGCAATAGGTTAAATAACATCAACAAAAACTACAACTACTACCACTACTACATTTAGCTGATACAAACAACGCAAAAATGTAAAACAAAAACGAATAATCAATTCCGAATCCACCAACCACTACAACAACAACAACTACTACCACTAGTACTCGCATAGTTAAATGAGGTGCTTCTAAAGGCAGTCGCAGAAATCGTAGCATAACAAGCAGCGCACGTTTACTTAACATGGGTAAATATACCAAAGATCATCAAACTTATTCAAGAGCCGACAGATAAACTAAACTTACATAAATATACATTAAAATATTATGCAGAGAACAAGTCAATATCACCACCAACATACATACATACATACACATTCTTGTTAATATCTCGTGTTCCCAAACAAATTTTAGCGCGCCTGGATTCGAGTGAAAAGCAAAGTATTAAACATTTGCTTCGTTTTGTGTGTGTCATCAAAGTTGATGTTTTCATTATTCCGCATTTATTGCTGTCTCTGTTTTTATATATCTATCTCTTCTTCTTCCTAACGCTCTTTCTCTAATTGCTCTTAAAACTGCAACAACAATAATAACGTGTGTACTAAACAAACAATTACCAACAACAAGGTAAATTTCATAACGAAATTCTATATGCTAATTCATTCAACGCTTACGCCAAAAAATATTGAACCCATAACCGCGTTCATCCGAATTCGTTCGTTCATTCCAAACAGGTCTCCTTCACACTCAGTGGCACCCAAACTCGCACACATCTATAAACACGCGCAACCAGCCATTGTTCATGCATAAGGCACACAGTTCTAATCTGGGGTCGCTTGTAATTGTAATTAACATTTGCATTTTTTATATATTTGTAAATATGGCAAGCAAGCTTCAGAGGCGACTGATATACTCCTAGTCTTCTGGCATAAATTTGCATTATTTCTATTATTATGTTGGCTATTCGTTTTAGCTTTAATCCTGGCCTCCGTCAGACCTTTTCTCTATTTTGGACGGGACCAACTTAACACGTATAATAAGTACATATACTATACACATACTATACACAATTTAATTAGAAATTTTAATATTGGCAATTTTTGTTGCATTTTGGTCTTATTTTGGATACTACATCATGACGGCGTCTGTCAATTGCAGATTTTAAATAAAACGCCCACGTTTTGAACATACGCATGCTCCAGCACACACACACACACTCACACACTCACACACTCACACACACAGAAACAGAGATGTTAGTGATTTTAGACTTGATTCATTTGACCCTCCCATATATAATAAGGTATTTCTAAAATAAAAATGATCTAAGAATATGGTCTAATAAATTCCATGAATCTAGATAAACTAATTTAATAAAATTTTCAGTCAGAATCCAAAGCAACGTTGCTTATTTTCATTTGCTGTTCGAAACGCTGTTCCTTTCTTTTATGTCTACTTGCACTCCCAAACAATAAAAACCAATGATATTCTTCATTTTCTCGTATTTATACCCGCTACCCATAGGGTAGAAGGGTATTATAACTTTGTGCCGGCAGGAAATGTATGTAACAGGTAGAAGGAGGCATCTCCGACCCTATAAAGTATATATATTCTTGATCAGCGTCAACAGCCGAGACGATATAGCCATGTCTATAATTTTTTTTCGACAGCATTTGTTATGTTTGCACGCAGATCAAGTTTGTTTCAAATTTTTGCCACGCCCACTTCCGCCTTCGCAAATCAAAAAAATCGAATAACAAGCGTAATTGTAAAGCTAGAATTGCGAATTTTGGTATATACAATAATAACTATAGCATTTATGATTGCTGAAAATTGGTTGCGATCAGATAAAAATTGTAGAAGTTATTAAAGAAATAGTTTTGTATGGGCAAAAACGCTTTATATGTATGTGTTGTAAATATGCGTATACGTATACATACATGCTCGCCTCTATATTTGGATCTGTATGCAAGAGGCACTGCGATAGCTCTATTGGTAGAGTGCAAGCATATTACTGTTGCGGTAGTCGAGGGACTCGGGTTCGAGCCCGCTCGGGGAACAAAATTTTTTTTTTTTTTTATACCCGCTACCCATAGGGTAGAAGGGTATTATAACTTTGTGCCGGCAGGAAATGTATGTAACAGGTAGAAGGAGGCATCTCCGACCCTATAAAGTATATATATTCTTGATCAGCGTCAACAGCCGAGACGATATAGCCATGTCCGTCTGTCCGTCTGTCCGTCTGTGTGTCTGTCCGTCCGTCCGTTTGAACACCTAGATCTCAGAGACTATAAGAGATAGAGCTATAATTTTTTTTCGACAACATTTGTTATGTTTGCACGCAGATCAAGTTTGTTTCAAATTTTTGCCACGCCCACTTCCGCCCCCGCAAAACAAAAATCGAATAACAAGCGTAATTTTAAAGCTAGAGTTCCGAATTTTGGTATATATAATAACTACTATAGTAGTTATGATTTCTGAAAATTTGGTTGCGATCAGATAAAAATTGTCGAAGTTATAAAAGAAATATTTTTGTATGGGCAAAAACGCCTACTTACTAGGGGTCTTAGTTGCTTTGGCTGACAATCTGGTATATTGTGCCGTCTATGGTATATTTTGAATGCGGTACTATGTCGATATACCAAATATACCATTTGGTATATTTTTAGTATTTTTGCAGTATATTCGGTATATTTTGAGAAAATACCACAAATTATATTTATTTTATTCAAAATGGGTAGCGGGTATCTCACAGTCGAGTACACTCGACTGTAGCTTTCTTACTTGTTTTATCGTATTTACAACAATTATAAATAAAAATTGTGGATTTTATTAAAGAAATATTTTGTATGAGCAAAACCGCCTGCTATGTATGTATTGTATGTATGCGTATACGTATATACATGCTCGTCTATATTAGCATCTGTATGCATAGGGGTTCTTAAGCAATGCGATAGCTCAGGTGGTAGAGTGCAAGCCGCGCATGTTGTGGTGCCCGGGTTCGAACCCGCTCGAAGTACAAACTTTTTTTAACCACCCGGTCGGTGGAGCTCGAGTTCAAATCCCGATCGAAAATACATGCATATTTATTTTTAATATTTTGAGATTATTACCGTAATATTTTGCTTTTATTCAAAATGGGTAGCGGGTATTTCACAGTCGAGCACACTCGACTGTAGCTTTCTTACTTGTTTTATATACAAAACGAACGTAAAGCTGTGCGTCGAGGTTTCTGTATACTACATATAGTATATACTCGTACTTGTACCTTTCCTTTAATTTAAGGACGAAGCTTAACTTGAATGTGAAGCTTATTGAAATTGACAAATTGACAGGTCGCAACTGTGCGTAAATTGATTGGCTTTAAGCAATTTACAAAAAAGACTTGATAATATTTGGAAATGATTAATATTCTGCCATAGGGCGACTTTAATCGAACTTACCTCACTTCGCGGCTGCCCCATCAGAGTTACTTAACGGACTTTATTTGTTCACTGAACTTTATAAATATATATTTAGTACTAAAAAAGAAGAAATTATTTATATTGTGAACACCGAAATTAAAATTCAAATGTATCATTACATTTTTAAACCGAAGAATAGTGTTCCATTCGAAATGCATAACAAGGCAAATAGTTCGCATCGTAAATTGACTTTGACTTAAGCAACATCTTTACCTTAAAGACAACTTCAATTGATGCCAATTATATAGAACGTGCTGGTCCATTGACACAAGAGTATCAACGGATTTCCTTGTGTACGAAGTAGTCGAAGTAAGAGAAAGGAAACAAGTAAGAAAGCTACAGTCGAGTGTGCTCGACTGTGAGATACCCGCTACCCATTTTGAATAAAAGCAATATATTTTGAGGTATTATTCTCAAAATATACCAAATATACCGCAAAAATACTAAAAATATACCAAATGGTATATATGGTATATCGATATAGTACCGCATTCAAAATATACCATAGACGGCACAATATACCAGATTGTCAGCCAAAGCAACTCAGACCCTAGTAAGTAGGCGTTTTTGCCCATACAAAAGTATTTCTTAAATAGCTTCCACAATTTTTTTCTGATCGCAACCAAATTTTCAGGGATCATAACTATTATAGTTATTACTGTATATACGAAAATTCGTAACTCTAGCTTTAAAATTACGCTTGTTATTCGATTTTTTTTATATGCAGGGGCGGAAGTGGGCGTGGCAAAAATTTGAAACAAACTTGATCTGCGTGCAAACATAACAAATGCTGTCGAAAAAAAATTATAGCTCTATCTTTTATAGTCTCTGAGATCTAGGTGTTCATACGGACAGACGGACAGACGGACAGACGGACAGACGGACGGACGGACAGACGGACATGGCTATATCGTCTCGGCTGTTGACGCTGATCAAGAATATATATACTTTATAGGGTCGGAGATGCCTCCTTCTACCTGTTACATACATTTCCTGCCGGCACAAAGTTATAATACCCTTCTACCCTATGGGTAGCGGGTATAAAAATATCCTTAAATAGCATTGCTATAGATAAAATTACGCTGAGCCACAAACATATACACACTCCCACAGGCTCACGCAAAGTCCTAAAGGATTCGAGTTTGTTCTGGACTTCTACGTGCTGCTTTTGGTAGCTGCCATTCCTGTGATGCTCTTCCTTTTTTTTTGCTTGCAGCACAAGTGCTTAGTCCAAGTCCATTAGATGAGTACAGAGACAATGACAAGCAATGAATAGTTCATTCGAAATACGTGGAGTAGCCTCGCCATGCATTTTCATTCATATACATACACAGTATATATTCATATTATTAATCTTGACACTCATTGTAAAATAAAAATTACTTCGCTTCGCAACAATAAAAAGATGTTACCATATTTATATTTATCTCTCCAGTCGCATTACAACTGCACATAATTATAGCTAGCCTATTGGGTATACAAATGAATATACACATGTTTTATGGGCTTTGATTAAATTGAGTATCTTAGCGTTTGAGGACCCTAACATACATATGTGTTTATGCAATTAGTAATTCATTAGCAATTTCCCAGTTGTTTGCTGGCCATCATATTTAATGATTTTGTGTGTTTTTCTTCGCATTCATTTTGGCAATCTCAGGCGGAACGCAGAATAACTAAGTCGTGGGTTCTGACATGCATCAGTCTCTCCATATATATTTTGAGTGTATGTGTATGGTATCGCTTGAAACACACAGCTTTAAGGGTGTCCCCAAGACTCCATTTTAGGACTGACAAATATCCGGTGAACATTCGCTTTGCCTCCTCATTGAACACACTTCAGTTAATTCTTTTTGCACTTCTTGTTTATTTACTTTCACACCAGCAATTTTATTTTATTATGTATTTAGAAAAGCATAAAAATAATGTATTTAAATCATATGTTCGATATATAATATTATTTCCATATTCATCCTTATACTACGGATTTCGAATTCGGATCACGTTTCGAAAAAGAAAAATTATTTAATGCAAACAATATGCATCTTTAACATAGGCGGCTTCCAATTAAATTATCAGCCATAAGGTGAGGGCCACAATATTTTCGGGTATAGGTTAGAAGACAACGAATATGGGTTCTTCAAATGAAATGACAACTGCTCATATTTTGTCTATCTAATTTAAGCGTAAATATTTAGCTCCATTAATGCAAACAACAGTAAAATTTCCCTTCTCATACTGCTTGATGTGTCGTTATACACATACATACTTAAATGTGTAAGTCTGTAGTCTGTCAAGCACCGACAAAGAGGAAAGTCTAAGAAGTAAAGATTTATGCGCACCACGACGCAGATAAGAGCAACTCTGAAGTGAATTTAATTTTAATTTCAGAATGTCAACGTAGTATTATGTGATGCATACATCTACTATAAATACATAAAATACTATGTGTATACCGAAGCTGATGAACAACGAGGATATGTTAAGTGTACGCCTCGAAGGTCATGTTTAAGCATCAACAGATAACTAGCCAGCTTGCTCTTCCCCTAGACGCTGTGCTTGATCTGCCCCAACTGATATACTTAGAAATCTCATGGTCAATTTCACAATTTCAAAAGTCAACAACAGCTCCATCATGCTTCCATGCTGCCATGCCACATGTGTTCATGCCACCATGTCACCGTTACATGCCACCCTGGCCAAAGTGTCTTAAGCACTTTGGCGACTAACGTTGTAGCAACGTTCATTGCAATGTAGCACAATGTTTAACTCCAAGCTGCATGTTTTCGTTCTCTATTCGGTTTCCTTTGAAGCACTCGTTGTAGCTCATTATTAGCATTTCCTTTTCATTGCCCTAAGGCGAAACAATTAAATTGATCAAGTGTTTACTACATATGTATACTTATATTCTCTTTCTATATATATATATATATGATATATATTCTTATTTTCTTCTTCTCTTTTGTGCGTCCTGCTTAAAAACGAACTAAATCTAACTTTATTAATCGTTACATTTAAATATAAATTAACTTGGGTAAAGTTTGCATACTGCACGGATATTGTAAGTCGAGTCAAGATGGAAGTTCCCCAAAAAAATAAAACACTTATTCTATATACGACTGTCTACATTTTAATACGCACAATATACAATACACAAATGACTATTTGATGCAGAATTCGATCTACTTTAATATTTCAATTTGCTTCCCAACTTTTGCAGACGATGCCCAGCCTAAAATGCGCTTCAGTCTCTCACCACCGCCACCGAAAGTCAGCGTAACTTCTTGCACCAATAGCACTAGCACGACGAGTGGCAGCACCATCATCGCCACTAGCGGCACCAACGCCACCCACGCCCCCACAGCCACCACGGACATCAGCATCAACATTAGCAACAACAACAACCTTCAGACCAGCGGCACCCTGAGGAAAGAGCTTGGTCGCAACAACAACAATATGATAAGCTCCTCCTCTGTTGACACCGCTGATGCCGCAGCAGATGATGATGTTTCGGATTATAATCAATGGCTGCATGCCATGAAATTGGTGGCACGATTGCCCGGCGGTACTCCGCCAGAATTCCGACGAAAGGTATTGTAGTAAATCAGAAGAGTTGCAGGGAGCGATAATTTCATTTAGATTACTAACACTGTGCCCCACAGCTGTGGCTGTCGCTGGCAGACAAGTATCTAAGGTCCAAGAACGTGGACTGGACGCAGCAGCGGGAGAAGTGTTTCTGCGAGGAATGGCGGGAGGATGACGAAGAACTAGGCATTCAGATCGTCAAGGTAAGCTAACCCACTTAGTTACTGCGAGGAGGCAATGCGTTGTAAAACATATCCTTTTTCTCCCTGTTTTCTGTTAGGATCTGCATCGTACAGGGTCTAATTTGTGCACGGGACCTGCCGGCTCCATTAATCAAGCAAAGCTCAAGCGAATTCTACTCGGCTATGCTCGCTATAATCCTGAAGTGGGCTATTGCCAGGTGTGTTTCCTGAATCAGACTGGAATTTATGTTTCCGACTTATGTTAAACATTAACTTACAGGGCTTCAACATGTTAGGTGCACTTATACTCCAGGTCATGGACAAGGAAGAAGAAGAGTCAATGAAGGTCATGATCTATTTGGTCGAGGGTGTGCTGCCGACGGGGTATTTCTATGGTTCTATGGGTGGCCTACAGGCAGACATGAGTGTCTTTCGTGAGCTGATGCAAACGAAACTGCCTCGCTTGGCTAAGCATCTGCAACGACTGCAGGGTCCCGTGGAGAATGCCTATGAGCCACCACTCACTAATGTATTTACTATGCAGTGGTTCCTCACCATGTTTTGCACCTGCCTGCCCATGTCCTGTGTTCTTCGCGTATGGGATTTAGTGCTCATTGAGGGCAGCGACGTACTATTGCGTACGGCCCTCGTTCTCTGGAGTCTCCTCGAAGAGTGAGTAGTTGTAAAATACATACATATAAGCCTACGTATATTCTTTATAAATGTAATTCAGGGGTGAAAGCTTCGTCGTCTCTTTTGAAGTACCATGCAGGCGAAATTTGGGACAAGACGGTCGCAAGGCTGCTGCCATTTACCTAAACTTTTTTATATCCGCCACCCATAAGGTAGAAGGAGGATGCATCAGATTAAGTTTGCTTTAAATTTTTACCATGCCTACTTCCGCCCCGCAAATCGAAATAATTCGAAAAAAATGTATTAGTATATCGATATATGTACCTATTAAGGCCTTTGAAATATTTTAGTATTTTCAAATTATTAATTTGGAATATTTGTAGAATAATACAGTACTGTTTTGCTTTTAATGATAATGGGCAGCGAATGTCTCACAGTCGAACACACTCGACTGTAGCTTTCTGACACTTTCATTTCGTCAAATGCAATTTGTGAGTGTTAAAAGCTTGTATTCGATTACGAAATACCTGTCCTGTAAATGTGATGGTTAAGTGTGTAGAATAGCACTACAAATCTAATTAATAACGGGTCTCATTTGTGTAACAAATCGATTAAAAGGATATTTCAAATAATCAATTTTATTTGAGTCAACAATATTATGAATTTGTTGAATAATAGTTATTGCATACTTAAAACAGATATACACAGTATTTATATATAGATAATAATCTAAATTGTTAAATATAAATTCTACTCATTACTTTTCGATATTACAGACGAGTTTTAAATGCACGCACTGCAGACGAGTTCTATGGAAAGATGGGTTCGTTTTCAAATGAACTGCTCAACGGACATCTCATTGACTCTAATGGTCTCATCGAGAAGGTCGTGCAACTGGGGCCGATTACTGATATCAAGCAGCTGAGGGATAAGCATCTTTACCATATTGCTCCGCTGGGATCCAAACAGGGATTGCAGTATGCATGAAACATTTTTTTTAACCCAAAAAAATATAGCGATTTATTGTCTTTGCAGATTATACTTTGATGAGGACGATACGCACTCGGATGATGAGTCCCGTATGGCCGTCGCCACAATGTGGGGCTTAAACTGGGGTAGACGTGGTTCCGTGGGAGTCGTCGTTGGAGGGGGAGCTACTGGAACAGGAAAGACGGATCAAAAGGATCGTTTAGCATTGGACATCTCCTTGCTCAAGAAGCAATATGATCGTTTACGCGAACGTCAAAAACAGGCGCATGTCATACTGACCACCGCCTGTTCCACAGCCACAGCAGCTAAACAAACGCCATCGAGCAATGTCCCGGCTTCAGTCGTTGTGAATCAATTACTTCAAGGTCGCCCAGCCATCCTTACAAATAAGGGGAAACGTATCGGAGCACCTTTGGGAGCCATACCACCGGCTCGAAAGCCTTCACTGCCTGCCGTCCTTCATGGCAAAAGTTCTGTGACGGTAGAAAGACACCTGCGACGTGGAGAGACTTTGCTGTGGCGGGACACAGATGCCACTCGACAGCGGCGAGATAGTTTGACGTGGAAAGAAATCAAAGCCGATCGCGCGGCCATGCGGCGTGATGGAAGCGATGCAAATATCAGCAAGTCACAAAAGCTGCGCTCACGATTGGGAAAGAGCGATAGCTCCTCTTACAGTGAGGACAGTGATGGTGATCATCAGGCCGACGGCACAGAAGGTTCCAGTACAGATACCAGTCTGTGTGACGATGATGATCCCAAGTCAATAGAGCAGAGTCCCAAACGCAAGGTTAAGCTGGCACGCAAGTTAAAAGAGAAGCCGAAGGTTAATCTGAATGCAAATTTAAGTCCGAAGCCGCCGATGACAAGTCTATCAAACTCTCCAGATTCCATCCTTGAGCGCAAACGCCCCAAGTCCTGGGCACCCAGTACTGCAGAAATCCCTTTCATGCTAATGGGTACAGATAGTGGGGACGAAAAGGAGCCAGCCTCCAAGGTCGACGAAGAAGATAGTGCTACGGAATGTGATAGATTTGGATATTCTCATGATAACGAATGGACTCAGGCTGTTGGTGATCTGGCATACACTAAAATGGAACCACTACACTTGGAGATTAAAGATTCCTCTGTGGGCATAACTAGCACTAGCCAGCTATCGCCGTTGCCGGATATCGCCAATTATCTAAGCACGACATGCATTAGTCCCCTGCCCATGCTCAAGCCGGTCAATGAAACATCTAAGTCGGAAACAGAATGTATCAAGCCACTGGGTACGCATGAAGAAGCTCCTGAAACGGATTTGAGGGCAGTAGGTAACTCCTTCACGCGATTCGATGTTAACGATGATGGCGTTACCAATCAGTATTTTGAACGAGTGAATACCGTAGAACGTCCCAAAAGGCTAGAACTGTCTTACTCCTTAAGAGCAAAAGAGTCAGATGATTGTGAGTGCGAAGAGCCTCCATGTAATGAGGAAAAGACGTCACATTTTAAATCCGAAAGTGAGGTGCATATGGGAAAAATACAGAGAGAAGAACTTTCTATAGATAGGTTGAACGTCTTCGCGCTGATTCGTGATGATAACATTCCAGGCGAGAATAAGGATGACTACAAAGAGGCGTTAAGCATGACGATAGCATCACAGATCGCCACACCACCACCAACTCCATCACCAACGCCACCACCACAGCAGTTGCCTACGACTCTTAATAATACCAGCCGCAAACGCAGAGATCCGAGACGCAAAACTCTGACTAGATCCACGACCATAGAGCTAGAGGAACGTTTTTTGGCACTAGAGCGATGTCTCAGTCAGGATCAGACGAAACGTTATAATGATCAAGCAGAAGCCCCCAAACATATACCGACTACCGCAGCCCTGGAAGAGCGTTACAAATCACTAGAAAAGCAGATCAGTGCGGAAAAACAGAAGATTGATATGGAATGCTTTGAAAAACCAGAAAGAATTCCCTCAACAGCTGATCTTGAACTACGGTTTAATGCTTTATCGAAGCAAATGAGCTCCAACGATGCGAATGCTAAAGTACCAGTAGATCTAACGTGTAACCAGGAGCAGCGTAATGACAGTTCCCCAATGAAATCGAATGGTTCCGAAAAGACGGGCAATCTGCATAGATCAGATGCTACTACACAACCTGTGAATAAAATTAGTGATAAAAGTTCTGGCACAAATGATAATGAGAGTCAATCGGAAATAAAACAAACACGTCTTAAGAAGCTGCCATCAACGGCAGAGCTTGAAGATCGATTTAATGCGCTGGAGCGAAAAATTAGCATACAAACCAATAATCCAGCAAAATCTAAAAAAGAGCCTCCTGATGATGAGATAGATAAAGGCAATGAGCAAACAAATAAGGTAGCCAGTCCGGGTGTCATTAATGCTGCCAAAAATTCAGGAGATAATAAAGAGTCCACAAAAGATTTAGAGGGAATAGTGTCAAGTCAAAAAAAACTTGGAAGTGATAAGATGAAAACACCTGAGACAACTGAAGATAGTCAAGAGTTCGATCTGGAAAGGCGTAAAGCCCCACCCTCTACAGAAGAGTTGGAAAAACGTTTTAAAGCCCTAGAAAAACAAATTAGTATTAGCAATGTCGAACCAAATGATAACGAGAAAGGTAACAGTCCAAAGTCTGAAGGAGAAAGGAAAACAGGCATACAAAAAAGTAAAGTAGATTCTGCTTTTGAAAAGGAAGAAAAGGCTTTCAAGACGATGAAATCATCATCAAATATAAGTAAAGAAAACAAAGAAATTGTTGAATTAGAAGCAAAGAAAACGGACATACACAAGAGGGCTAAAAAGATTTTGGAAAGCGAAGAGCTGCCCAAAGCAATTGAAAATACTACGAACTCAGACACAGACACAAAGTCAAAACCAACGCACTGCGACCAATCACAACGAAAGGAATTGAGCAAGCGGCGAGCCTCAGAGCCACCCTCAATGGAGGATCTAGAGAAACGATACGAAACACTTAAGAGACGTATGAGTAGTAAAAATCATTTGCCGACGCAAAATGAAACTGTGATTGCAGCCTTGGAGCGTATCGAACAAGAAATAATAGCAGAAATGGGGGATACAGCTGAGGAGCAGCGACCAATCAAAAAGGAACCTCCGTCAACAGAGGATTTGGAAAGTCGATACGATGCCTTGCATTGCCAGGATAAAGTTGAAAATGAAAAGCTTGACACAAGTAAAAATGAAATATCCGACTCCGCTAAGACCATTAAGATGTCTCCTCAGCATGTTGATGTAGCTATCGAGGCACATATACCTGAAGCTCCTCCGCCTCCAACAGGGGATCATAAAATTCACATCGATCCGGGTCATCATCAGCAGCGGGCCCTCATTGAGGAGCTGCAAAGGAGAATGCAGGGCCAGTCACCGGGGGAAGACAACCTGAAGCCCAGCGAAATAAATCCGCAGCGCAAGCACTTACAGCAACAACGACAAATGCAACTGCAACTACAACAGCGACCCACGCCAATGGGCGATGAGACATCGGAAGCACCTGCAAACACCGCTTACTACAGATCGGGAAATTACGAACCGTGGCAAACACAGAGAATGGTTCGTCGTTTCTCCGATTTGCCATCGAGAGCCGATTTGGAAAATCGTTTACAATTCCTTGAGCGGAAATTGTACAAGAAATTCTACAAGCAGCGCTGTGCAAGTGATTCCGAAGTTGCATCGAGGACAGTCAGACTTAATGCTCATGACCACGCTGATGATGAAAAGCCGAGCACTTCGCGCCAAGCAGAGGCACATTTGGAACAGCGCGTTCTTGCATTAGAAAAGCAGTTAAGTGAAAACAGTCTTAAGCTATTGGATGCCATGCGGGAAAAAGAACAAGCCAAGGAGCAGTTACATGCGCATAGCGACAATATTCATTCGCCATTGTGTCACCTTGGCACTGACACCGAAACGGGTAAGGAGCTGGTGCGCTATACCCAAAACTTTAGTGAAATGGAGGATTCAGACAAACCTATTAATATTAGCATCAACATCAAAATGTTGGTCAACAAGGAGGGCGAGCTCAAGAGGCCTATGTCAGAGTCAGAGCCAGAGTCAACTACTGAAGACCTGAAGCGACGATTAGAGCAACTGGAACTGCAATTGGTGGAGGAACGTGCCAGAAATGAAACAATACTTATAGAATGTGATTTAGCAACAGAAGATGGCAAACCCTTTTCAAAACCAATTGAGCAGCTTACAGATGCAACTAAAAAGTTGGAAAAGGAGAGTCACAATCATAACGTTAAATCCGATGAGGACGAGAAATTAGAGAAAGAAGTAGAGTCAGAAAAGAAGATGGAAAATTTGAGTGACAATCATAGCTGCAAATCTAACAAAGTCGAGAAGTTGGAGGCGGTTGCCAAGCTAAGACCAGAGCAAGATTGTCATAATCACAATGTTAAGCCTGACGAATCAGATAAATTGAAGGAGTTTCAAAAACCATCGGCAGACAGTACTGAGCCTGAGACTATGAAAGAATCTAAAACTTTACAGAATGAAGAGAAAGCGCAGAGCCGAAGCAAAGAATCGGACTTGGACAAAACTAATATAAAAGATGAAAAGGTAGTGAATCGTGAAATTGATAAGAATGAAAACACATCGTCCTTACCGAAAAAACAGGAAGTCTTGACGCCTCCAGCTCGAGGAGACGAAGTAGTTGAGAAATCGGACATAATCGATGATGAACCAAGTGCTTGTGAAGAAAATAATGTAAGCCATGTTATAGATGCTACTAACATTGAAGGTGTGGACTCGAATAATAAAACTGTAGTTCTTCTAATGGATAATGAGCCCAAAGCATTAAAAGTTCGTCGCTTAACCAGAGCAAACACAGAGGAACTAGAAGGGCTATTTCAAGCATTGGAAAAACAACTCAACGACCGCAATCTTGTTAAATCTAAAGATGGTAAGCTGGTTCGAGCTGAGAGCAAGCCCTCAGCTGAGCAAATGGATCAAGCCCAAGCCATTTCCGATCTGACTAAAGAAATAACCGACTTTACCAGCAGCGAACCAGAAGCAGACACAGAGCTAAAAGACACTGGTGAGAATAAGCAACAACAATCAATTGCGGAGCAGACAACCTATGACTGGGGTCCAAATCCTGTGAAGCATCATCTGAAACGTAAAACTGTTTATCTGCCATCGACCAAAGAGCTTGAAGCTCGATTTCGCTCACTGGAACGTCAGATTAAACTTCTCGAGGACGTCGAGAAAATTGATGTAGAGCAAAGATTAGTTGAAATTGAACGGAAGATAAAACTGCAATACTCACTTTCGCATGAGAAAGACCTCAATAAGTACATTGAACTTTGTGAAGGGAAGGGTCTAGATATCGACGAAGACTTACCAGAAGAACCTTCTGGAGCTGTTGAATCCTCTCGTAGTCCCTCGCGAAAAGAAACCAAAAAATCACCTTATACTTCTCCGGTACGTAAAGTGGCTACAAAATCACCACATATTTCGCCTTCCCGTAAAGCAAGGTCTCCGTATGTTTCGCCTTCGCGGAAAGCAAAGTCTCCATTGGTTTCCCCATCGCGACATACTGGAAAAGTGCTAAACAAAAATGAGAAAAGCCCTTATACATCACCAGCACGCCAGCAAGTGCATCACGATGATGTCCCCATCTCAGATGACTTGGAGTATAAGTACCGAGTACTTGACTTGGTACGCTCAAAGTCGAAGGATAATCTGTCCAAGCGCCAAACCAATAAAAAGCCACCTATTCATCCATTAGAAATGCTGCTTGATCCGAGTCCTGATGATAGCGAAATACCTACGACCGGTGAACTGGAACATCGTATAAGGCTTCTGGATGAAAAATTAAAATCACCAGGATGTCTTAAATCGCGATCCCGATCACCAACAATCGACGACATCAAACGAAAGAAAATCTTAGATGAACAACGACCCAAAACGCCGGTTCATAGTCTGGAGCGTTTAGTGTCGTCACCAAGCAAGCCAGTGCCACCCACGGCAGCCGAACTGGATGAACGCATTCGAGCCCTTGAAGAGGAGCAACGCTTTGATTTCAAAACCCAAAAAGTCTATAAAGAATTTAATCAAAAACTCAAGGACGTGGTATCGCCCTCGTTATCTTACGAGGAATTCAAAGCTTCTAAATCGCGTGAGCAAAGCCCTAAGCGCCAAACGCTAACAACGCCTAAGTCAGCATTAAGACGGGATGAACATGATGACTACCGACGGGGAGAAGAGACAACCTATTATCGACCTACAAGCCCAAAAGTCATTCGTTTCCGCGATGAAGACGAGGATTACTACGAGGAGAATAGGCGTTCCAAATGTCGACCAAGTCCATCCAATGACAGAATGGTGGGCATCACATTTGATGTTTTATATTGTGTTGAAGAGAATACTAAAATTTTGCAACGCATTGTTAAGAAGACTTTTGCAGATCATCCAGCAGATGAGAAATCAGCTAGCCGCACCCCAGTCAGAGCTTCAAGTTCTGAAGGGGTTGATGCCCTAGGAAGTCGCTTAATGAGGGTGAGTGCGAGTTCAATAATTCAATAATTTTCAGTATTAATCATTACACAAAATGCATTTGAAGGAAACGTCGCCCATCACTCGAACAGGAACACACACGGGAGTACCTCTGCGTACGGGAGATAACATCAATGAACGGCTAAGCTCTATCAAGAACAGCATCAAATCCATTGACAGTCTGTGCGAGGAGAAACCCTATCAGAAAGAAAAGTGCCAACGGTACATTGACTCTCTATTCACCGATTCGCTTCACTTTGCCAGCAAAAAGAGTTCCGCGGAGGATTTGACGCACAGCCAAAGCGATAGTCGGGGACGAGGTCGTGGTCAACAGCGATGTAGTGACTATACTCCTTCTATACGAATCAGCTCGGAGCATCGATCGGCTGGATCCGTAGAGTCGGTACAAATGGGAATCAGCCCGCTTCGGGGGGCAAGTCCCCCACATTATCGTTCGCATCGTGACATAAGCAGGGAGCTGTCGCCGCGTCGTGGCAGGGAAGCGGAGGAGCAAGAGGAGCGAGAGAGTAGTAGGGTAAGACGTGATAATATGTTGCCAAATTATTTTGTCGATAATCGTAGCGAACTAAGTAGCTGCAATAGTTTAACTAAGTTTCATAAAGTAGATAGACAACTAGAAGAAACTTGCGCCAAGTACGCTGATGACAGACGTTCGGCCAGCAGATCGCCATTGAGTTCTCCCTACGAGTCCAGAACATCAGCAGGCACACGATACAACAACAACAGCACCAGCCACAGCAACAACACAACTACAATTGCGTCTAGACCCATCTCGCCCTATCGACAGCCCCAGCCCCATGATCTGAACCATTCCATGCGCTCCAATACGCCGGTGTATCAACCGACCAAGCTAGAGATTCGACACACCACAGTCACTTCAACATTTTATGATCGTTTTCTGACCGAGAGGAAAATTGAGAAGCAAACACTGTCACGTCCACCCAGCCGATCCCCAGTCATCTCACCCTCCGCAACGACAAAGAGCTATACAAATTTAGCCGACACCCCGCTAACCGTCGATAAGTACAGTTGTAACGCTATGATCGATTTAGTCACAACGACAAACTGCTCACTGAGCACCATGTCCCGTAGCTATGCGGGCAGCAGTAGCCACTCATATCTCACCCCTCTAGTATCGTCCGGCGACCGTGAACCCATTTCCATCCCAAGCACATGTACAGCAAATTCATTTTCAAATGCTTTCGGTCAGACCACCGCTTCATCCTCCAGTTTTACCTTTAGTTCAACCGCATCTACGACTGCCTCAACCTTCGTATCCACTTCAAATGAAGGCACATTATCAGCATTTGTGCCCTATAATTTCAGCAGCTCATTTAGCAGTCGCCTCAGCGAACCCACACCCACCTCTGCGGTGTCCACATCCAGTCTCAGCTCAAGCACCCAAGTGCACTCATATTCAACGGGTGTTTACAATCCAATGATGTCATTCACATTGCGAGAACCATTAATATCGAAGCCTTCTCCAGGCTCAGGCAGCATTCTCCCCAGTCCTCTATTGGGTCAGTATCAGTACAAGGGCGGCTTCAGCTCAACCTACAGCTCTTCGGCTGTGGATAAAAGTGAAATAGATAAGCCCTAAGCTCATAATGCGATTCCATACAAAAAAGCATTCATTGTAAGGAAGCATGAATCAGGCTCAAACTAATTACTTTAGCTACTAATTTTACTTGTTGCAATTACACTATAATAAACTCTATAACTCTCAAGCAATATACACATCTAACTCTGAATAGAAAACGAAACACAGAAATTAATTATACACATATTATACAACACACGTAAGTTATGAATACGTAAATTAATAAATAAATGGATATTTACATATATACCAATTATAATACCCGTATACACACTTTGAAATTTTAAGACAAACTTTTGCATCAAGCACCGATTTCTGGCTTCTAGCAATCTCACATACCTCATCTACATTGAAAGCACTAAAAAAATTAACATTCAAAACTGAACGATTTTTATACAGTAATAGGCAAGTCTTTGTGAAATCTGAACTATATAGGAATATATAACTATGTATAACTATTTATCGGACTTTATCTAAATTGAATTCTTAAACAAGCCATGTATTAATCCCTTAAATTTCAATTACAATATGTGTTAGAGCCATTTTAAATATTTAATGAGTGATGATAAAATAGTAATAATAATAATAATAATAATAATAATAATAATAATAATAATAATAATAATAATAATAATAATAATAATAATAATAATAATAATAATAATAATAATAATAATAATAATAATAATAATAATAATAATAATAATAATAATAATAATAATAATAATAATAATAATAATAATAATAACAATAATAATAATAATAATAATAATAATAATAATAATAATAATAAATTAATAATAATGTTGTACTCATTACACACACGCATACTGTTACAAACTAATTAAATAATTACATACCAGTTGCAGTTGTTAAACATGAATTATGCAAACACAAGTTCAAAACTAGCTACCAATGTTCAAGGGAAAATGCAAAACGAAAATGGCTTCAACGTTTATTGCCACGCCCAGAAAAGAAACAAAAAGTTAATCAAAAGAATAAGGCAGATTTTATGAAAATGCTATCGGCTTGAATATTAATTATTGTGGCCAGCAGTGAGTCGACGGGTCAAAGCGAATATATTAATGATACAATTGTTAATGCATCCCGCAAGACGCCTTACAAGCCATCAATTGTTAAAGGCTTGATATTTTTAATTATATTTACACTTTCAGTTTTCAGTTTATATTTCCCATTTTCGTTACTTGACATTTGTAATATTATTTGTTGTTAAAATTGCAAATTCATAATGTGCGGGGCATAAAATATATGTATTTTTGTTACGAAATGTTAGAATATATTGTATTAATAGAAAATAAATCAAATAAACATAAAGTGCATTTAATGCATGTTCCGCAAAAAATACTAAAGTTTTTCAATTCAAATTCTGGCTTGGGTCTTAATCAGTTCATTAAAGGGCATAACTGAGTGCGCTGTGATCGAATTAAACAGCATCTATGCTGATAATCCCAAGCTCTGCTCTTCCAGCATCAGAGCCAGCAGTGCTATGACAGTTCTTGCCTAGAGCCCATCTGGAGCAGACGTATCAAGAGAGAGCTGCTTGGCTGCTGAATACTTCAACCTTTCTTGCAATTGATTTGCCTCTACAATCTACACAATGCAACGCCTACTGACAAAACGCAACTGCAGCTTAATGCTCCGAATGAATAAGAGGTGTCTGGCCACACCGTCTGTGGAGAATGTGCTATTTCCGACAAAGTCCGATTTCCCCTAGTCGTCACATTGGTCCACGTAAAACGGATGTTGTCGCCATGCTGGATACCCTTGGCTTCAAGGTAGGACAAACTGAATAAACACCATTTGGTATTGTGTTATGTATTGTAATATATTTTCAAGTCTTTGGCGGAGCTAACCGAGAAAGCCGTACCCCAGGGCATTCAGCTGAAGCGGGACTTAAGCCTGGAAAAGCCATTGAGTAAGTTGAGTAATAATATACATAGCAGCACAAGCGAAGCAATTTCAAAAATAGTCAACGACAGACTAGAAGCGACCCCCTGGAGCGATAACTGATAATGGGATGAACCTAGTTCAGAAGGTCCGTCGTCTCACTCTTATCTCTCATCAGGTTGATACATTCTCTGCTGTTTTCGTCTGCGCTATCGTTGATGTTGTTATTGTGGCTTAGCTCAAAATATAATTTTCCTTTCCGTTTACCTCCTTTAGATGAACATGAACTGATACGTCGCATACGCGATATTTCGCTGAAGAATCAACTGTGGCGCTCTTACATCGGTATGGGCTACCACAACTGTCATGTGCCCCATACAATTGTCCGCAACATATTTGAGAATCCCGGTTGGACCACACAGTATACACCATATCAGCCAGAAATTGCCCAAGGCCGTCTCGAATCACTACTCAACTATCAAACACTTGTCTCCGAACTGACTGGTCTGGACGTGGCTAATGCCTCGCTGCTGGATGAAGGCACGGCTGCTGCAGAGGCCATGTGCCTGGCCACGCGGCAAAACAAGCGAAAGAAGCTCTACTTGTCCAACAAGGTCCATCCACAGACTTTATCGGTGGTCCAGACACGTGCTGAAGCGCTCGAACTGGAAATTATAGTGGGACCCATTGAGCAAGCGGACTTGCCCAGTCGTGAGCTGGCCGGCATCCTTTTGCAGTATCCAGATACGCACGGAGACGTCAAGGACTTTGAGGACATTGCAGCAATTGCACGCAAAAATGGTGTAAGTAACCAACAATTAAAGTAATCGCAAAATGCAATTAATTAAATGTATTTGTTAAATGTCACAGACTTTGGTTGTTGTGGCAACTGATTTACTGGCGCTCACTCTGCTCAGGCCACCGGCGGAGTTCGGTGCTGATATTGCAATCGGCACTTCTCAGCGCCTGGGCGTCCCCCTGGGCTATGGCGGTCCACACGCCGGCTTCTTCGCATGCAAGCAAAACCTGGTGCGTCTGATGCCAGGTCGTATGATTGGCGTCACTCGTGATATGGACGGCAATGATGCCTATCGGTTGGCACTTCAGACACGAGAGCAGCACATTCGCCGCGACAAAGCGACCAGCAATATCTGCACCGCCCAAGCGCTGTTGGCCAATATGTCGGCCATGTATGCGATTTATCACGGCCCGGAGGGTCTCAAGGCAATTGCTAATCGCATTCATCATTTCGCTCTGACCCTGCAAACGGGATTGTTGGCATCTGAGCACGAGGTGTTAAATAACAACTTTTTTGACACGTTGCATATCAAACTATCGCCGAGTCTAACACTTGAGGACCTAAAAGAGCGCACTGAGCACAAACGTATTAATTTACGTTATTTTCCCGACGGCACTGTGGGAGTGGCTCTCGATGAAACGGTCAGCGTATCCGATGTCAATGATTTATTGTGGACTTTCAGGACAGAGACAACTGTAGAGAAGCTACTGGCAAGCAAGGATGTGCTCAAGCAATCCATTGAGAATTCCAAATTCCTGCGTACTTCACCATTCCTGCAGCATCCGATCTTCAATAGCTATCACAGGTAACCAGAATTTTATAAAATACTTTAATCTGACCTATGTTTAGACTAATTTACGGAACATAAAACGGTCTTCCCAACGGTGAAAACGGTAATATGGAGTTTATTCGACCAAACAATGCTTCTTTCTGAGGCCGAGATCTCGTAAAGGAATCTTAATTCGTTTAAAAATATGGTAAACATATTTGTCAGGTTGTTTAAAATTTCCATGCAGTTATCGATTTCAAAAAGTTGTACTGTTTTACTGTACGGAATAATTTAATTGTATTTATTCTTTAAAATTAGAAAAAATACCTCATTGTGCCAGACAGAAGAACCCTTCCAAGATCCCATAAAGTAGTAAAAAGTAAGAAAGCTCGACTATGAGATACCCGCTAACCATTTTGAATAATAACAAAATATTGCAGTATTATTTTCAAAAATACCGAAAATACTACAAGAATACTACAAATATACCAAATGGTATATTTGGTATATCGATATAGTTCCACATTTGAAAAATACCATAGACAGCACAATATACCAGATTGTCGGCCAAAGCAACTCAGACCCCTAGTAAGTAGGCGTTTTTGCCCATACAAAAGTATCTATTGATGCTGATCAAGAATATGTATTAGGGCGGGTCAATTTGTTCCTGTCCAAAAAATCGTGAAAATCGTCCCCCATAATCGGAATCTACGAAGAATTCTAAGAAAATTTCACCATGAAACCATGTGTCTAAAATGAATTCCTAGTCCGCGCCGTGAAGCTTAAAGATTGCACTATGAGGTACATAAGGTATTTCGAGGTATTTAAGACATTTTAATGTATTTAAAAAAAAAATACGCATTTTCCAATTATGTTGGAGTCAATTCTGATTCATTTTTTTACAACAAATTTTATAATTTTTTTTTTAAATTTATTTAACTTATAATTTTTTTTTTAATTCAACAAAAAAAACCAACTAGCCATGTACTGAGCCTCATATAAGAAAGTAGGAGCAATGCGTCTGTAACTTTTTAACGAAGTAAGATATCGGTCTGAAAATTGAAATATATATTCAAAGGCATTTTAAGCAACTAAATAAAAGTGGGCGTGGCATGATAAAAGGCGGAATTTTATTTTATTTGCTTGCAAAGAAATATATTATTACATTAAAAAGCTTTCTAAAGATAAGCTTTAGAAATATAATAATATTAAAGCTTTCGCGAAGCTTTTTTGCGTTTCTCTTATAACAGTTTATTTAAATGATAATTAATTTTACGGTAAAACTTGTCATTATGAAAGTTTATATACCGATCTATTTTAATGTCAAATATTTTAATTCGGTGGTATATGGCAGTAAACTTTTATTTAATTTTATTCAATCAACGCAATTTTTACCACAAAATCTAAGAGAAATTGTAAACAAAGCAATCCAAAACAATGCATTCTTCGCCCATACAGAAAATATTTTGTTAACAATGCTTTTCGATGAAAGAAAAACAGTTCGCGAAAGTGCAATTAATAAAATTTTGTATTATCGCGAGAAATTATATGACCCAACTAAACTTAGATCTTATAAAAAGAATCGCATTAATTTCGATTGCACCGATTATATGCATTTAGTTGACTTGGATAATGACCACATCTTATTTGAACCTCCATTTACTGCAAACATCCCACACGATCACTTGCTGGAATACATAAATTCTGATGAAATACCACTGCCAGATCCAGCAATTCCATCGCACATTCAGGGCACCGAACGATGTGTGCAGTTGTTAACACATGTCACACGACGAGTTGTGCCACAGAATCGAGATGCTGTTATGTCATTGACTTTAGAAAGTCGTTCCAAAGTTCCTCAAATCGAGTCAAAGAAAGACTTGAGATTCTAATAAGATGACATTATATTCCAAGTCAACAAAATGCAAAAATTACCTACTTGTTGGAAAGCAAATAAACTTTATAATAAAAAATTAAATAAAATTCCGCCTTTTATCATGCCACGCCCACTTTTATTTAGTTGCTTAAAATGCCTTTGAATACATATTTCAATTTTCAGACCGATATCTTACTTCGTTAAAAAGTTACAGACGCATTGCTCCTACTTTCTTATATGAGGCTCAGTACATGGCTAGTTGGTTTTTTTTGTTGAATTAAAAAAAAAAATTATAAGTTAAATAAATTTAAAAAAAAAATTATAAAATTTGTTGTAAAAAAATGAATCAGAATTGACTCCAACATAATTGGAAAATGCGTATTTTTTTTTTAAATACATTAAAATGTCTTAAATACCTCGAAATACCTTATGTACCTCATAGTGCAATCTTTAAGCTTCACGGCGCGGACTAGGAATTCATTTTAGACACATGGTTTCATGGTGAAATTTTCTTAGAATTCTTCGTAGATTCCGATTATGGGGGACGATTTTTGCGAAAAAAAATTGACCCGCCCTAATATGTATACCTAATAGGGTCAGAGATGCCTCCTTCTATGGGTAGCGGGTATAAAAATTACCGTCTCAGTCTATTAGTCTAGCCTATTCGAATGAACACCTAGATTTCACAGAATGTGAAAGATCTACAATTTTTTCGTTTGCAAGCGTAAATTAACTTCAACATTTTTGGTACATTTATATTTTTATTATATTTAATATTCCTGAAAATTTTGCATCAGAATTTTAGAAGTTATTCGAGAAATAACTTTATATTTCAAGAACGGCTGTTTCTGTTGGCCCTTAATTTCTTTGGTTGACACTCTTGAGTATTTTGTACTCTATCCCACATTTTTAGTGCTGTAATACATATATATATTTTAACGATAATACCGTTCTGTTTTGATTTTATTCACACACTCAACTGTAGCTTTCTTAATTTTTTTGAAACCTGTGTTGATGCGAATAACGAATTGTTTAATAAGCAAATGATATTATGCTTTCGAACTGAACCAAAACGTCAACATTTGACTGTTTGAAACTCCAAATTTGCATTACAGCGAATCCCGGATGGTGCGTTACATGAAGAAGCTGGAGAATAAGGATATTTCGCTAGTGCACTCTATGATTCCCCTCGGCTCTTGTACCATGAAACTTAACTCAACAACTGAAATGATGCCATGCTCATTTCGACACTTTACGGACATTCATCCCTTTGCTCCCGTGGAGCAGGCACAGGGCTTTCATCAAATGTTTCATGAGCTGGAGCGTGATTTATGCGAAATCACCGGCTATGATAGAATCTCATTCCAACCTAACTCCGGTGCACAAGGCGAGTACGCTGGACTGCGCGCTATTCGGAGGTATCATGAACACCGCAATGAAGGCCATCGCAACATTTGCCTAATCCCAATTTCTGCGCACGGCACAAATCCAGCATCTGCTCAAATGGCCGGCATGAAGGTAAGTTCTTAAGTTTAATATTTGAAGAATCACTTTCATTCTTCTTGTAACAGGTGGAACCCATACGCATTCTTACAAATGGCTCCATTGACATGGCGCATTTGCGAGAAAAGGTAGCGGAGCACTCTAACGAATTATCGTGTTTGATGATTACGTACCCATCCACCATGGGCGTGTTCGAAGAGACCGTTGCGGACATCTGCGCGTTGGTCCATGCTCATGGTGGTCAGGTCTATTTAGACGGTGCTAATATGAATGCTCAAGTGGGTCTGTGCCGACCAGGTGACTACGGCAGCGATGTGTCACATCTGAATCTACATAAGACTTTCTGCATTCCACATGGCGGCGGCGGCCCCGGCATGGGCCCCATCGGAGTCAAAGCGCATCTGGCGCCATATTTGCCGGGTCATCCTGTGGTTAGTCCGCTCGACAATGAAGAGCATAGTTTTGGTGCTGTCTCCTCTGCACCATTTGGAAGCTCGGCAATTTTACCGATTTCCTGGTCCTACATTAGATTGATGGGAAGTCGTGGATTGAAGCGAGCCACACAGGTTGCCATTCTCAATGCCAACTATATGTCGAAGCGCCTCGAGCATCACTACAAAACACTTTACAAAGCACCCAACTCACAACTGGTGGCACACGAGTTTATCCTCGACATACGAGATTTTAAGAAATCAGCGAACATTGAGGCCGTTGATGTGGCTAAGCGCCTTATGGACTACGGGTTTCACGCCCCAACAATGTCCTGGCCCGTGGCAGGTACTCTGATGATTGAGCCGACTGAATCGGAGGACAAAGAGGAGTTGGATAGGTTCTGTGATGCAATGATATCCATCCGAGAAGAGATTGCTGAGATTGAAGAGGGTCGCATCGATAAGAAGGTTAATCCACTCAAAATGGCGCCTCACACGCAGGCTCAAGTCATTTCAGATACATGGAACCGTCCCTATACTCGGGAACAAGCTGCCTTTCCAGCTGTAAGCATTGCCTGATAAACATAAACATATATAGGTCGAAATAATGTTTCTCTCTAATCAATCCACAGTTATTTGTGAAACCTGATGCTAAAATTTGGCCCACTGTTGGTAGAATTGATGATGCGTATGGCGATAAGCATTTGGTTTGCACTTGCCCACCCATTTTACCAGATTTGTAAATTATTGCAAATTAACTTTATTTAAAAAAATAATAATTGTCAACTCGAATTAAAAATGTGTATTTTTACGTTAAAATTCTTAAAATCAACATCTACACTTAAACCGAATTATTCATTTTTTTTGTATAAGTACCCCCAAAATGTAAAAAAAACAAGAGTTTTAATCATTTTCAAATAAAATTAGATTAGAAAACAGTTACATTTTAATATTGTATTAAGGACGTTAGAAAAACATCTTGATAATTCACAACCGACAAATAATTTTAATGTCTTTAAAAGTTCAATTGATTTCACATGCCAAATATATATACAAAACAATTAAAAAAAAAAAACACATATTTTTTTACATCTTACAATTAATTACAAATTAGATTAACGTTAAAACATAAACTATATTTTTCTAGCAAAAAAACACGTCAAGCATTCACAGCGAACAGCGTTGATACGACGCAATTTGCCGTAAAAATACCTGCAGTATTTTATGCGCATTTTCTTCAATATAAATAGTTTTTGATTCGGTCACACTGTAACCAAAGTGTGCTGCGGCGGCAAACAAATTTTATTTGTTATTAAGTTTGATCAATAATTCAGTTGCTTTTGCTCAGTGAACTGTACAATATCTGCCGAATAGATTCAAAACTCCATAGAAAACATGAAAATCGAAGAAGTAAAAAGTACTGTGCGCACCCAGCGCATCGCAGCTCACAGCCACGTGAAAGGACTTGGTCTGGATGAAACCGGCGGCGCACTTCAAAGTGCAGCCGGCCTTGTTAGTCAGAAGGCGGCACGTGAAGCCGCTGGTATTGTGGTTGATCTTATCAAGTCAAAAAAGATGGCTGGACGCGCCTTGCTCTTAGCTGGCCCACCTGGCACGGGAAAAACGGCCATCGCCTTAGCCATTGCCCAGGAGCTGGGCAACAAAGTGCCCTTCTGTCCCATGGTGGGCTCCGAGGTATTCAGCAATGAAATTAAAAAAACCGAGGTGCTCATGGAGAACTTCCGTCGCTCGATTGGTCTCCGTATTCGCGAAACTAAAGAGGTCTACGAGGGCGAAGTGACCGAATTGACGCCCGTGGAAACCGAGAATCCAATGGGTGGCTATGGCAAGACCATTAGTAATGTGGTTGTGGGCCTAAAGACCGCAAAAGGGACCAAGCAACTTAAACTTGATCCCAGCATCTTCGATGCTTTACAAAAGGAGAAGGTCGAGGTCGGAGACGTCATCTACATTGAGGCAAACAGTGGAGCTGTAAAGCGTCAGGGACGGAGCGATACCTTTGCCACAGAATTTGACTTGGAGACTGAGGAGTATGTGCCGTTGCCCAAAGGAGATGTGCACAAGAAGAAAGAGGTCATTCAAGATGTGACGCTGCACGACTTGGATGTGGCCAATGCTCGCCCACAAGGAGGTCAGGATGTGCTATCGATGATGGGTCAACTGATGAAGCCTAAAAAAACAGAAATTACAGGTGCGTGTTCTTACAGTTGCAGTTAACAGGGTCTTGCAGATACCAGATTCTTACAGACAAACTGCGTATGGAGATCAACAAAGTGGTAAACAAATACATTGACCAGGGAATAGCAGAGCTTGTGCCGGGCGTGCTTTTCATCGATGAGATTCACATGCTTGATCTCGAGACCTTCACATATCTGCACAAATCTCTGGAGTCTCCGATAGCTCCCATTGTGATCTTTGCCACCAATCGTGGTCGCTGTGTTATCCGGTAAGGTGATCGATTGATAACATTGTATTCTTAACTGAGTTAATACTTCACAGTGGCACCACGGATATCGTTTCCCCACATGGCATTCCTTTGGATCTGCTTGATCGCTTGCTCATCATTCGCACACTTCTCTACTCTACCTCGGATATGGAGCAGATCATTAAGCTTCGCGCCCAGACGGAGGGACTCCAGTTGGAGGAAACCGCCTTTTCGCGCCTCAGCGAGATTGGCACAAGTTCTACTTTGCGTTACGCTGTCCAACTGTTGACCCCTGCACACCAGATGTGTAAGGTGAATGGACGTAACCAGATCACCAAGGATGACATCGAGGATGTGCACTCTCTCTTCTTAGATGCCAAACGTTCCTCGAAGCACTTGTCTGAAAAAAACAATAAGTTTATGTTGTAAACTTCGATTCCATATGTAAAAGTCAAATTACTTGAATAAACACTATTAGATGCCAGTAAAACATTTCTAATAAATCACTTGCTTTTTGATTAAAATCAATTCTTGGAGAAACAAATTGTACACAAAGTGAGATCTCTCTTAACACGAGTTTCGAAAATAATTATTCATAATTATTTTGTAATGTTAACATATTAAAAATTATTCTCTATTACCACAAATAACCGACCAGCCAAATACATATGTACATTACATACTATGTAAAAAATTTTTTTTAATGCGTCGCTGATTTTGCAAATTTTAATTTTGTGACACAAATCAATACCTACTAACAAAGGAAGTCATATATTTTTAACTTAAATATTTAATATTATGATACCAAATTAAAACAAATATGTAATATTTTAAGTTAAGGGAAAAAATTACATATAAACATCAAGGCTTTAAATTATTTACTATCCAAGCTAAGAAAAAAGTTGGCTCCATTAATGTAATGTTTTCACATAAAACATTAATTTATTTCCCCATTTTTTGTTAACTTAATACAATAATTGAAAAACAAACAAAATAACAAAAAAATACCACAGCTTATTTAAGTATAAATATGTTAAACAATGTATTTAATACTTCGTAAGACCTTCCTTTTGTTGAATATTCCAAGACGATGTGGAATTTTGATTCTACCCATGTTGTTGCCATACCAGAGCTATTATATACATAAATATTGTAGTCCTGAATGGCCAACAAATTCTCAATAACATTAATGTCAGTTGACTGACCTGGTGGTTGCAGGACATGATGACAATTCCAAATTGGTAGAAGCGGAAATCGTCCCTAATGCCCAGTTTATCCTTACTTTGGAGGTAATTGGCTTTCAGTACCGCCAGATAGTGAGTCGTGTCTATTGTGGTTCAATAAAATGCAGCTTTCCGACTCCGTCTGTGGATATACAAGACCATGCCACTGCCACCGCTATGCTTGACTGTAGGATTTAAATCAATGTTTTGGAGCTCGGTATTTGGCTTCCGCCAGACATATGCGGCTCCATGCAAGCAACAAATTTTATCATCCTTCCTCACATGCTCCTTGGAAAATTTTAAACGAGCCTTTTGATTCTTGCTACTTATAAACGGCATCTTGTGCTCAATTCTGTCATTAAAGTTGCCTTACCCAATTCCGCCACTAGCTCACTCTTGGTGCACAATGCTTCGGATTCTAACGGATTTGCCGGTAGACTCGTCGGTCTCGTTAAAAATTTCATTGGGTGCGTTTCTTCTCGCGACGTCTTCTTGCTTTTCAACTGCTGTTCGCGGATCCATTTTACAAAATTTGTGTGTCTCTTGAAATGAAAAAAATTCAACTTCTTAACATTGCTAATACTATACGCAAGCAATTTTTCCAGTTTCCGAAGGTCAGTCGTTGAAAAAAGCTGTTGTAATTATTCGTATGTTTTCGTTTAATAGAGAATTCATATAAAAAACAAAAATTTTTAAAATAAATTAAATAATGTTTTATATTAAAACTAGTTCAATGTTTTAATTCTACATTTAAATAAATTAACCTCTCCTAGTTTGACAAGTACATACATATTTCAATTGTCGATTGGAAGTGGTTAAAATAAACTATGATCAATTGTAATTTTAACATCTAAAATAAAGCTTTATAATTTAATTCCAAATGGCTTATAAAAATCGTTGAAACCTATTTGTGTTGGAAAACGTCTAAAACATCCGTAGAGCACACTAAAATAAACGCAATCTGTAAAAACAAAAGTTCAAAACACAAAGCAAAAAATAAATAATTTCCTTCTTATTAGAAAATTTAATTATTTAAAAAAATTAAAAAAAAAAATATCACCAAAATACATTTCCATCTTAAAGCGGAAAGTAATTTTAAGCAGTTATTCCAATTTTTAAAATTTTAATGTCTTTTTTGTATGTAAGAAAAAGCACTAATAAATCTTCATATTAAATAATGTATGTCAATTTATAGGCTGTTTTCGGTCACATTGCCAAAAGGTACTAAAAAGTTAAACAGCTGATGTGAAATCGAATTAAATATCGATAGATTTTTCGGGTACACTGTTGTGCTCTAAAGTAAGAGAGTAAATGTTACGTTTAGAGAGTCAACCGTTAGTTAATATGGAACTGGTAACAACTAGTGATGATAAACAATACCAGAATTAGTACAAATAAAAGTTGTTTGTACCTCGTCACGTATTTCTTAAGCAACATTAAGCAAACAAAAAGGCCTTAGACTTCTCAAAGTTCTTTTTTATAAGCACCCAGACTGCAGCTTTGAAGTGTGCTTGTTATTCGTGTCGTCGTGACTCACGTACGCAACTCTCTTATGTTATCATACTTTTCTTATAAGAAATGTTTAACAGAGATTTTTTCAGTAACATTTTATATATCGGTGCGTGCTGTGCTGTGTTATGCGTTCCGCTTCCTGCTGCTTGCTTGTATGCTTACTGGTGTGTTTCCCATAATTTATAAAGTATTTCATTATATGTTTGTGTTAATAAAAAATCCACCCGGCAAAACTAGTACATCCAAAACATGCACATGCTATAATCTAATGAGTGTCAAATTGTTAAAAATAAGTTAAAAGTCAATGAGTTGACAAATCGAATCGAGTACGCCGCCTCAAAAAGCTAAAAAGTTCAAGTTGTTTACACACCACGCCAAATGTAGATACCATACATACGTATGTACATATCCATACGAATACAAGTGCAAACACATGATATTTTATAAAGCGCATTTTTAATAATAACCATTGCTTGTGATTATTTGTGTTCAAATCAAAAGGTGCGTTTTATGCAGATGGTAGTCACAGCCTTCTAGATGGCTGCATTTTGAAAAAATGGAAACATTTGGCGGACTTTGGGTCAACGAGCAACAACAACAAATACAAAAAAACGGCAGCTAGAATACAACCGCGTGTGTGAAAGCCATAGCAATAGCAACAACGAGTATTAGCGGCAACGACACTAAACAACAGACGGTAAGTACATACATATGTACATATGTGTAAATACGAGTATGTGTGTGTGCACAGATGCATTCATGTTAGTGTAAATACCAGTAGGTGTAGTTCGTTGTCATGTGTGTATGTGTGTGATGCCTCCTACCTCCCAAGTAGTAAATTAGCACATATAATATCTGCAAATGAGTGCGTGGGCGTATATGTATATACATATTAATATGTACCTTCATGGGTGGAAAGGAATGTGACATTATTTCGGTCGGTAATTGTTATTGTTATTTAAATAACACGCTTGCGAATTACATAATTTTTGCTTTGTTGTTTTGTTTGTCGCAAGCACTGAAAACGAAAGTGGCGCAACTCTACAACACCTACTTCTAGTACTACTGTATTGAATGGTCTGACGTTCTTCTTCCTCTTGTCTCGTCTTTATTATTGCTGTAGTTTAAAAGCACTTCGTCCCTTTCCTTGCTTTTTTTTACTATAAAATTTATTTTTTGCCCTGTGACTTTCATGAGCTGCTTGTTTTATTTATGAATGAGATTACGAACAGTGATTAATTGGAATTTTACGTTTCGCTTTAGTTTGTGCGTAACTTTTAATCAGGAAGCTCAAGCAGATTTTCAGTGCAAGTACATACAATCTACATACATATGTATGTACTTATGTGTGCATATCACTAAGCATACATACGTTACGTACACACACGAATATATACACTCAGGCACACAAGTACGCAGACGCAATTGGCTTTGTTTCGCCGTAAATTTTGTCGGCTGCTGAAAAATATTGGTGAAAATATTTTTTGCTGGCAGCTGCGCTTTTGACATCAAACACAAAATGCTGTTGTACATATATTTAAGAGTATGCTTAATTTTAAGTCGAATGTTTTGGCTGAAACATTTGAGCAAATCATTTACACGTTGAAGTTGTATACAGACATACATATATATACATATATTGTTTGTGTAAGTGTACATATATGTTTCTTATGTGTGTTGTGTATACACATGTGTATATATGTATATCAGCCACCGGCTATAGATACGTCCAGAAAGTCGCCCACTCATTTCTACCGCTCTCCCATTTTTTCACTCTATTTCTCTTTCCCTCTTAATCTCTCGCATTGAAATCGTTTATTGACCAATCTCAGACCCGCAGTTTTTTCTTTCAGAATTTGAGCAAAGCAACCTTTTTGAATTTAAGTGTGTGTGTGCATACGCACTAGGTACGCAATATGCATAAATATACATATACATATGTGTATTGTTGCGAAATTTATACAGTAACAACCACAATTTGTCTTGTTTTTAGCTAATTTGTTGATTGTTGGTACTTGGGTGTATTAATGGATCTGCGCGCTGTCGTTTTAATGTTTAATACCCGGTATCGTCATGTAACGTAACGCTAGTTTGGATGTTGAAATTCTTGCCAACTTAGTATCAATGCAAATCCTAAAGGGTAAATGCTAAGAGGCTGCTTCGAAACCATTTTATAAACATTGATATTGCTATCCGGTAGAGCTTATTACCAAGTAAAGTAGTACATTAATAAACGGATAGAAGGCACATAATATTTTATTGTAATGAGGATTCTGTGTAAATAAAGTGTTGCAAAGGTACTTTGCTATGGAAGGATAAAATTCTTAGACAACAATAAAAATACACAAGTAAGAAAGCTACAGTTGAGTGTGCTCGACTGTGAGATACCCGCAAAAAAAGAAAGAAAGAAAACTAAATATACCGCAAAAATATGGCTAATATGCAGAGGGCAATATTTGGTATATTGATAGTAGATGCAAAAGACACTATAGAGTACAAAATATACCAATGGTCGCCAAAGAAACTAGGCGTTTTTGCACATACACAAGTATTTCTTATATAACTTTATTATAGTTATTATTATTATTTATTATGCTTGTTATGTGATTTTAATCAATTTGCGGTGTCGAAAGTGGGCTAGGCAAAATTTGAAACAAACTTGATCTGCGTGCAAACAAAATAAGTCTCTGTGATTCAATTTTCATACGTCACGCTGATCACGAATATAACATACTTTATAGGCTCGAAGATGCCTCCTTCTCCCTCTTCATGGAGTCACAAAGTTATAATACCCTTCTACCCTTCTATGGGCAACGGGTATAAAAATACCAACAAATCTTCATTATAATTATTGCTATATTCTTTTTGCACACTCTGCTTGTAGTAGCCACAGCAACAATATGATTTCATTTTTGGGCTACAAGTATTTTATCTAAGAAAATTTTTAAATAAAACATTTGTTGTCGTAGCAGAGCACCACAATAGCAACAGCTGATGCGACTGTGACGGCGGCTGCAGCTGTGTCTGTTTATTTTGAATGGCCAACAAGCTAAGTAGCCTTGTAAACGCCACCCACACAATCGTAGAACTACCACACAAAAATTTGTAAAGCGTCAGTCTCTAGATAGCCCCAACACTAACACAATTGCATAGTCTATGCAGTTACCTACATATGTATGTATGTATATACCTATGGTATCGTTCTGTATGTGTAAAAGCTTCTTTCGTTTACACACACGCTCACACGCGTTCGTAATACAACGTGACGTGAGCGACAGATGCTCAAGCGCACCGCCTACGCCAGTGTATTTTTGAAGTCGCGCTTTAAATGTGTCATATGCTCAGCTGAGCGCAGCATGCTTGCTTGCTCGACACGTTTTGTATTCTCATTTTTTTTTGTCGTTTTATGACATTGTAAGAGTTCGTTATCTCTCTGTCTCTCTCTCTCTATCTCTATCTAACTCTTTCTCTCTCTGCAAATTTTGAGCATTTGTCAGTTCATCTCTCTTCTGGCGTACGTTTCTATTTTTCTTTCGCCATTCCTATGTCTGTTGATTTACCGCTCAAATCAAATTTCACATTAATTGCATTTTACAACTTGCAGAAACAGCTGCAGTGAGAGAGATGTGACAACCGAAGCTTTTGACCGCGTTAACTTTGCCATTTGCAGTGTAGGTTGGAAGACTGTTTCTTTTTAACCTTGTACCAATAAAATAAAAATCTAGCCAGAGGCAACTAATTTTGTATGTGTGTATGTATGTATAGTTGTAGTATATAACTTGCTTGTGTGTATGAGAGCGATGATATTTTCTACTTGCAGCTTTACGAATATTATACATATATTTTTGTACAATAACTGTCAAGCGCACAGAGTGTTAAATGGGTCTATAGACAGACTGACTGTTACATTTTTGGCTAAACAAAAATGCCATACATGAGGTATGGCTAGATCTCATCTATGGCTAAATGGCGCCAGTCTGGCATGCAACACGTTTTTAAATCATTTATCTCTGATCTCTACGCTGCAAAAATTTATCGCACATTGTCTTCTTCTGATTATGTGTGGGAATGTGCTTGGGCTCTTTTTGTGGGCGGCCTTTGACTGAGTCTGCTACTTCATGACGAGTGGGTTCGTTACCAGCCCGATGTGCTGACTCAATTCCAATACACACATACTCACGCGCGCGTATAAAAAAGGCACTCAAGAGCTTTGCCAGCACATACATTCATACCGTGTACATACTTATTGGTTGTGTGAATGTGCATATTTTTGTGAGTATTAGTGCAGATAAGGTGCACAGGAAAAGTGCTAAATATTTTCACACAATGATATCAATGAGCAATTGGGTGAGCTCACTTTGTTTCTTGTTCGCAAATGAGTCGCATTCTTTTAACTGTAGTTACATATAACATAAGCCACTGCCGCTGCCGCTGCCTCAACGTCTGTGCTTATCAACATTATTTCGCCTGAGTCGACTCAATTTACTTATGTACATATGCATGTGCGTATGTATGTACATACATATAGTATGTTTATGTATATACTTATTGCCGCACCTTCATGAAAGCAAAACAAAAAGCTGAAGAGAAGAGCAGCAAAGCGAATTGCATGATTCATACGCTTGGCATTTTGCTGTCAGCCTTACGCTTACGTTAACGTTTACGTTCACGTCAACGTAAGTGTCAACCTTAACGGCAACGACGCTGCTTGATTTTTATACCCGCTACCCATAGGTTAGAAGGGTATTATACCTTTGTGCCGGCAGAAGGAGGCAACTCCAATCCTATAAAGTATATATATTGTTGATCTCCGTTAACAGCCGACACGATGTATAGTTTGCACGCAGATCAAGTTTTTTTTCAAATTTTTGCCACGCCCACTTCAGCCCCCGCAAATTGACAAAATTCAAGTAACAAGCTTTAAAATGACAGCTAGAGGGCATATACAATAATAACTATAGTTTTTGTGAAGTTATTAAAGAAATGGGATCTTAGCTTCTTTGGCTGACAATCTAGTATATTTTACACTTTATTGTATATTTTAAATTCAGCACTATACAAATATACCAAACCTATAATTTTGGCGTGTTTTCAGGAATTTTTGCTTTGCTCTTTTGCTTTTATTTAAAATGGGTAGCGGGTATCTCAAAGTAGAGCACACTCGACTGTAGCTTTCTTACTTGTTGCTACATATGTACGTGCTGCTGCTGGGAGAGGTTATCGTTGGTCTAGTCTTTGGTCACTGAATTTGCCGGCTGCTTCAGTTGTTCATTTTAATTGATTTTAATTTTGCGGGCAAGTTAATTTTGTTAGCTGGTCATCATTGTTTCAAATTTGTCGATCTGTTCACCACTTCCCTCGAAATATTCAAATTAGAAATGCCAAATAAGACTGTAGACGGACTTTATTTCATCTGTTGAGTATTGACTGTTGTTCATTCGTGATTCCCTTCCATCAACGAAGGCCACAGGATATTTTCATTTGACAAATACATATTCAATTTTAACAATGCAACACAGAATGCAACTCAACTCACATCTTTCTACTAGCTTCCACACATAGACCCTTACCAACGATCTGTTTTTCAACTCTATAGAGAGTTGACCTCGGGCGTTTCAATTCGTACGTATTTTATAGGACTGTCTAACTTTCATCAAATCCATAAGTTTAATGTAAAGTCATGCGCGAGACGCCAATTGTGTTAACCTATTGAGTGTTAACCTATTGACGAATAAATTGATAACAGAAGATTGAATAATAACTTTATGATACCTGAAAATACATTTAGATACTTGTATATTTCTGGTATATTTGTAGAATATGATTTTTATTGAAAATGGATAGCTTGTACCTCACAGTCGAGCACGCCTGACACTAGCTCTTCTACCTGTTATTCCCTACTAAGTTGGATTATTTATTAACCCATAATTGTGCAGTCTTTCAAGGATAATCTTAAAATGCAATCAGTTAGAGCACATCATCAGAAGTTCGCATATAATTGTATTTGCGGTACTATATTTTTATATACGCTTTTATCTTTTATAATTTTATATAAGGGTATTATAAGGTTGTAACAACACCAGCATTGGTTCTTAGTTGCTTTGGTTGACAATCTGGTATATTTTGTACGCTGCGGTAACTTTGAACGCAATAGTGTATCGGTATACCAAATATAGCCTTTCACATATTTTACTATTTTTGAATCCATTAAATCCCAATATTTTTGTATGTCCAATTACATAGAGATCTGCTTAGATATTTGAATGTCAAGCCTGTAACTTCAGGAACACAATCACCCAAAGCATCTTTAAGCGAAGAAAAAGGTCTCTTGCATTACATTTTTTGTTGTAATTCTAAAATATTAAACGTGGCATAACCAAAATCAATTATTTAATGGCCCTTGTTCTGAATCGTTTTGTGTGGTATGCATGTGTTGGTGTTTGAGTTTGCATAAGTTACAACGGCACATTTCTGGAAAAGCTGGCCGAAGTTGAGAAGCAGCACTGATGTTTACAAAACCATCACATCAATTTTGCGTCATGGCAGCATTTATTTTTGTTGCCATTTTTTCATCATCATCAAATGTGTGTGTATGTATGAAGGTGGGGGCGGGTTTGTGTTCGTGTGCGAAATGTGCATGTGTGTGTTTATGTTTGGGTCTAAAATATCGGTCAAGGCTGTGCGAGCTGTAGACACACATTTAAACGACGTTTTTGATTCTGACTATTGCAACCACATCGCTGCTCTGTTTCTAAGAGCACTGTGCTACTTAATCAGCACTTTTGACGAATGCCTCTACTCTTACTTATTTGTTCGTGTTCCATTCCAGTAACACTATCAAATGCATTCGAGATGGCATCTCTATTGACTTTAAGGCATTGCTATCACCCCTTTTACGCCCCTTCTATGTTATATTGTCTTTTCTCCTATATCTCCGTTTTTTTATTATTCACTTTCTCTGTCACTCTTGTACGCTCTTCCTCTGTTGACTATTTGCATGACAATGCGAATTCTTATTTGTAACCTGGATTAAGGTCAAGGATATTTTTGGCATAGTCTACAAACTAAGTATGTAATACTCAAGTACTTATGTACTTGCTTATTTACCTAGAAGTTGCTTACCACGTTTAGAAGTTTGCGTGTTTAGTTTTTGTTAATACACGTTACTGTCAACCAAGATCTTAGATTTAGCAAAGCACTGCCGTTATAAACCAAAGACCCTAGTTACAATAGGCATCACTAAGAGTACCGCTTTTGTATTTCGTGAAAGTAACTTTTGTACAGGAACTTATAATATTAAACAAAAATATAATCATCGGTTTCTGTAAGTGTGCGTTTGATTACGAAATATTAAACACGTAGCAATAGGGTTCAACGTCAATTACAACTACAACTGCTTTTAAACCAAGGAAAATATAACTATAACTATAACTATTGAAAAACTCTATGGCTTTCCTATAGATATCCCAAAGAGCTGCAGACTTATATTTAATTCCCTTAAAATATGTTGCTTCTGTTATCAACAGTTGATTATGCAACCGCACATCCCAAGAGTAGCCTTGGTTATCTTTGGCTGAAATGAAGAATCTGTCCATGAATTAATCTCCGGCATTTGTCCCTTCTGCTTATCCATTTGCCACAGCAAGGTGTATCCAACCACGCGCATTTCCAGTGACAAGCCCTGTCAATAAAACTTTTACTTTAGCCTTCTGTTTTACTTGTTGATATTGGGGCTGTGGTTCTTATAGCTACTTTTTCAGTTGCAGTTTAGTTTTTCTGGCCATGTTGACGCTGCTGACAATGAGCTTTTTATACCCGCTACCCATAGGGTAGAAGGGTATTATAACTTTGTGCCATCAGGAAATGTATGTTACAGGTAGAAGGAGGCATCTCCGACCCTATAAAGTATATATATTCTTGATCAGCATCAATAGCCGAGACGATCTAGCCATGTCCGTCTGTCCGTCTGTGAGATAAAGAGATAGAGCTCTTTTTTCGACAGCATTTGTTAAGTTTGCACGCAGATCAAGTTTGTTTCAAATTTTTGCCACTCCCACTTCCGCCCCGGAAATAAAAAAATCGTATAACAAGCGTAACTTTAGAGCTAGATTTTTTTTTAATTTTGGTATGTACTATAATAACTATAGTTTCTGTGATTCCTGAAAACTTGGTTACGATCAGATAAAAATTGTGGAAGTTATTAAAGAAATACTTTTGCATGGGCAAAAACGCCTACTTACTAGGGGTTTCAGTTGCTTTGGTGGACAATATGGTATATTACGCCATCTATGGTATATTTTGAATGTGGTACTATATCGATATATTTTGGTATATTTTTGTATTTTGGTATATTTTGGAAAAATACCGCAATATATTGCTTTTATTCAAAATGGGTAGCGGGTATATCACAGTCGAGCACACTCGACTGTAACGTTCTTACTTGTTTTCTTTGTCCCAGCAAAGAAGACGTTGATGGCTACAAAGAGTGTATAACCTACATTTTTCATATTACCCTTTTTTCATATATTAAGTATTATAATATGACGATATATAGTACATACATGTAACACTTGTAATATATAGAGACTAATAGGAATCACTTTTGTATCTCTTTTTAATTTATTTACAATACAATAAAGAAACATTGACCTTTTATATACTATATATATAGTATAGTATATTTTTCTTGTATTTCTTCTGTGATTTTGAATGGAGTACATATGTAAGAATACACTTCTACGAGTATTTTAAAGTTAGTTAAAGTTAATATTTTAGTCGCTGATATTTGTTTGTTTGCTTTTCGTTGTCTCTTGCAAAATTATTTTCGGACTGACCTACATTGCTGTCGTTAATGCGGTCGTTGTTTTCGCAGCTGTCTTGGCTTATGCCTCCCCTATTGGTGGTAGTAGAACATCATATAATTTTTGATCACAACGTCAATGACTTGCTAGCGAGAGCAGCTGGAAGAGAGACTTCCTATAATATACACCCTGTAACCACTGAGAGAGCCAAACGGAAATAAATTAAATAAATGTTTGACAACAGAAAATTAAAGCATAATAAATGCTATATATGTATATATATATTTATATATGTGAGAACATTGTTAAACTGCGCACGTTGAAAGAAACAAGATAATCTGTTCTCATTCATTAGTAATAGACAAATTATTATATTTTGGGTAACTTTTCTCTTTGAATCAAAAATTGAACAGTATGTGGATATGTATGTGTACATATAGTGTATTCAAATCAGTTATCTCTCTGGTTCTACACAATTTCCTATAATTCTTAAGTTTCATCAAAATTGTTATGTGAGCTTAATGTACACATACATTGCACATGTCTATATGCAAGTTTACAGTACATATACATTGAATAGGGATGTCATACTGATGTCAAATTGTTATGACTCAATTTGATATTGGTTACAAGACTTTGTACAGTTAAATAAAGTAATAAAACTGAAACAAAATTATCAATAACTTAAAATAAAAAATCCCCAATGGGGAATGTTTAATGAACAAATTGGATCAAATTAAAAAAAAATTATTAACTCGACGAGGATGGGATTCGAACCCACGCGTGCAGAGCACATTGGATTAGCAGTCCAACGCCTTAACCTCTCGGCCACCTCGTCTTCTTATTTTATCAGCTCGCAGAGCCAAACTTTATTCGAGTTCAGCAGTAAAAGTAAATTCAAATATTTGAAAGATTATTGCTTATCAATTAAATATTGCATTGAAGTGCTCAGATAATAAAAAGTTCTGAATATATGATTTTTTATTGGCATTGTCAGTTATTTCCTGACGTGTTCCATCTATGTTTGATTTACTAACTGTTAAAATGAAAACCCTTCAAGCAAAAGAATTAATAAAAGTTGACTTATGGAAAAATAAAAACGTGGTTCTAAAATTATTCTTTCAAAATAAATAATAACAAATAAATAATAAATAATCTTAAAATGAAAAGAAATTTAAGCTTTTGGTTTTAATATGGTTTTCCTATAAGTTGAGAACCCGCAGCTTCCCTGAACCTCATGGAAAGCTCTCAGCTATCGACTTTCTGTGTTTTCATTATATTTGTTATTTGTTTTAAAAAGGCACTTTGGCGTAAAAACAAAAACTAAACTAAATGGCAACAACATTTGCTCAACTGCTGGCTCCTTAGCGAAATTTTTCCGCTCGCTCTTCAATCCGCACACACAATCCAGACCCTTTCATTTTGCCGGGCATGCCAACATAGGTAGCTCGTTAGCACTGCGTAGAATAAGCAGAACCAAAAGCGCAAAACAACTTAAAAACATTTTAATTACATGCGTCTCAGTTGCAACACGCTTCACCATGCCACGTGTTTCCCTCTCTCGCCACTTGTGAGGCTGTGCTCTTTAATTGAATGTGCTTACGAGTAACTCAGCTAAAATACGCAATTAAATGAAATGAGTAGCCTACGTGGCAATGTATGTATGTATATGCAAGTGCGGCACGTAAACGATGTCAACCTTCCTCAACAAATGAACACACACAGCTGATAGAATGTTGGTCATCTACGCCAAATGTTGAAATAAATTCACAACGCAGCGTGCAGCGGGAAATCTAAGCTAGAAGCATTGTAGACTATTGAAATGCTTTCAGCTCTCATTTTATCGATCTAATCGACCGCCAGAATAACTCGGGCATGGGACCGAGAATTATCAGGCTACTTATAAGTATTTAAATTACATTAATGTCATGCACTCAAAGTTTTTTAATTAAATATATGCTTGGGAAAAAATTTATTCTGTGAGATTAAATTCTTTCTTCAATGGAAATGGTCAGAAAATTTAATGACAACATTAATTGAAATAAATGAAATGAAAAAAAACGAACTATACGCCAACTTCCTTTTATAAAAATGCAAAAAAACAATGTTTTGTGTGTCTTTTTTTTTAACACAAACAAAAAAAATGCGTTTCACTATAAAATAATTATTTGGATCAAAAATTAAAGATTATTTTTTTCATTATTTTATACTTTTATGACTCGTCAGTGAAAAGTCAATTATTAAGTCACTTTTATTAAAATCCTATATTCGCAATGACCTCTATGACGTACTCGCAATAAGCATTACTTCCTCGTATATCTGTCGCTTGATTAGCTTACAGTTGGACGATGAGCTAACATAAGTTAGACGATGCACAAATGTTGCAGTCAAATTTGTTGCCGCAAGCAATTTGCGCCAAGTGGGGCGTATGGCTTTTAGCATGTGTTACAATAATAAGACTTTGGCTACTCGTTCGCGTCCAACAACCTACAACGTGAGACAATGACAACCGTAAATTATGCCAACATGAAGCGCTGTGAAGAAACTGGCGACAGCCTCCCTGCGGCTCTTCCAACGCCCACTTCGTTGAACTTCCTACAAGTGGGACGGACATTCGCCGCAAAACACGGATGCAAAAACCAAGAAAACCAAGGACTGCAAAATGGAGCACCACAACAGCAGCTCAATTAAGTAAATGAGTGAAAAGCAGACGTTCCTTTTGTTTTGCACGGTACGATAACGAAACAGGGTATTATAATTTAGTGAGCATCGAAAATATGGTTCTCCTTTACATATGCAAAAGTGTCTAAGTTTATTTGTTAGAATTAAAAACAAGTAAGAAAGCTACAGTCGAGTGTACTCGACTGTGAGATACCCGCTACCCATTTGGAATAAAAGAAATATATTTTGCGGTATTTTCTCAAAATATACTGAAAATACTGCAAAAATACTAAAAATATACCGAATGGTATATTTGGTATATCGACATAGTACCGCATTCAAAATATACCATAGACGGCACAATATACCAGATTGTCAGCCAAAGCAACTCAGACCCCTAGTAAGTAGGCGCTTTTGCCCATACAAAAGTATTTCTTTAATAACTTCGACAATTTTTATCTGATTGCAACCAAATTTTCAGGAATCATAACTACTATAGTTATTATTGTATATACCAAAATTCGGAACTCTAGCTTTAAAATTACGCTTGTCATTCGATTTTTTTGATTTGCGGGGGCGGAAGTGGGCGTGGCAAAAATTTGAAACAAACTTGATCTGCGTGCAAACATAACAAATGCTGTCGAAAAAAAATTATAGCTCTATCTCTTATAGTCTCTGAGATCCAGTGTTTCATACGGACAGACGGACAGACACACAGACGGACAGACGGACATGGCTATATCGTCTCGGCTGTTGACGCTGATCAAGAATATATATACTTTATAGGGTCGGAGATGCCTCCTTCTACCTGTTACATACATTTCCTGCCGGCACAAAGTTATAATACCCTTCTACCCTATGGGTAGCGGGTATAAAAAAATTTACTAAAATGTACCAAACAAATTTTCAGTTGTTCGGACTGAATTTTGCCATTATTGATTAAATATTATCGTTTACTATGTAGTTTCAAAGTCGAGCATTTGGGACGGGTGTTTCATTTTTTTTACCTGCTGCCCATTGGGTAGAAGGGTATTAATGTATATAACAGGCAGAAGGACTCACCTCCGACCCCATAAATATATTCTTGATCAGCAATTCGATAAAAATCAAAACAATCGCTATTTTAAAGCTAGACCGGTGATAAAGATTTCTGTTGCAATCAATACAAATTAAAGAAGTTATTTAAGAAATACTTTTGTGTGGCAAAAAAACGTCTTTTACAATAGGATCTTAATTGCTTTAAACGATAATCTGGTATATTTTGTACTTTATGGTAAATGTAAAATGTAGTACTTTATCGATAAACCAAATATAGCCTTTGATATATATTTGTAATTTTCGGTATATTTTTGTTATATAATATGTGTGGAATACGGTTTCTTTTAAATGGGCAGGCGTGGTATATCAGAGTCGAGCACACTCGACTGTAGCTTTCTCATTTGTTATTCTCATTCTTATTATTACTATAGTCTTTGTTGTTAAATCCTTGCTTAGTTTATAATTAAGGAAATAAAGTAAGAGGTTACAAGTATTTCGTAAGTTTTGTGGTCTACGTATCAGAACTTAAGGAGACTAATATGACAATAAGAAGGTAAATTAGTGGCATTTGAAATCAAAATGAAGTATTTATTATATTCATATTTATTATGTAATAGTAGAAAATGTAGTAGTAGAATGTGGAAATCCATTAAAGATATTTCATATTTTTCAATAAATAAAAGCTATTAATGCATTTATTATACTATTATACATATTTTAAATATAACTAATAACTCTATCTTTCGCTTTTTGCGTAAAGTCAATTAGGCGAGGAGAGTAAAGGAGAGTGTTCATAGACAGACTTCCACACAAATATTCTACACTATATTTTAATCTCGCTGGCCGTCATTCACATAGTTAACGCATTGAAATGAAATGAAACGCTACATAAAAGAATAAAGGTTAGGGGCACACATGGTGGATAGGTGTGTGACATGTGCCATGGAAATAGTTAAATAGTTACACATATATAAAAGGACGTATGGTATGCTATGCCAAGCGGCTTGAAAAATGTTTTTAAATTCAAGTAAAGTCAGATATTAAATGAGCATTCGTTGGTCACTTGTAAAGCTATGGTTATATTAATTTTTTGGGGAAAAAGATTAATATGAAACTTTTGATGCACACAGTCTGTTGTATTGAACCAACAACTAAAGTGGGAGTCGACACCGAAAATGGCATTTCCGGTAAGCGTAGGCGCAGAGCTTCAGCAATGCCGCATTTATTCTGGGGCATATGTAGACATGAGCCCCACACGAGCTACTCGCCATGCCCGTTGAATGGTTACCCCCTTATATGCTTGTGATATTCATTGTTGTTGGCAACGCTTTTGTTAGACAATTTGTGAGCTTTCATTGCGATTTTGCCAATGCTTAAGTAAAAATGGACTAGGTCTTAAGTAGGTTGGTCCGTGGGTCATTTGGAGACACTTCATGCATGTACTTTCGCTCTTTTTGACACTTTCTCTGTCCCCCTTTTCATATTTGTGAGTGTGCATGTGTGAATTCTCGCGGAAATTATAAAAGTTTACTTTATAACGTTAAGGTTGACTTGGTGCCCTGGCCCCAATTATGAGTACTGGTTCATAATATACAAAACGAGAACATTCAGGCAATCGATTCCGTGCTCCAATTCTCGACTGCTTCCTGGCTGGCTCGGCGTTTTCAATCGGAAATGGGCGACAACTAGTAGGCAAAAGTCAGCGTTGACTGGTTGGCGCTTGATAAATTTTCATAGTGGGATTCATGGCAACTTCCCTGACAAATATTCACATTAAAGGTAGTGTTTGAGCAATCATTTAAATGGATATGGTTCCTTCGTCTTCATTATCACCATCATCACCATGCAAAGATAAGCTATGCAATACAAAGGCATAAATCTAATTTGGTCACAGCTTGAGATAATATTATAGTAATCTTAGACAAAGTGAACATTTAAAGAAGATACATGTACAATTTAAAATGTCCAAACCAATTTGGTAAGTAATGCAGATTGCATTTAATGATCAGATTTCAACCATAATTATACCCGCTATCCATAGGGTAAAACGGTGTTATACCTTTGTCCCAGCAGGAAATGTATGTACGAGGTAGGAGGAAACATTTCCGACTCCATAAAGTATATACTATAAGTATATTCTTGATCAGCCGAGACAATATAGATAGAGCTATAACAGCACTTGTAATGCTTGCATGCAATACAGATAATAAACGCTATCGTATTTATGATTCCTGAGAATTTAATTGCGATCGGATAAAAATTGTTGAAGTTATTTAAGCTGATTTCGCTGACAATCTGGAATACTTTGACTTCTATGGTCTATTTCAAATGTAGTACTTCATCGATATATTTAACATATTATGGCATTCTGTATAGTTTAACCCGTTAGTACTTATGTATGTACAATAGACACACTTAATTGCGTAAATTTTATTGTATATGATATGCTGGTGTTATTATGGACTAAAGAATCCTTTCCCTCTAAGGCTGTTCATACAGTGTGTATACATATATAGATTGTGTGCCTGCACATTCAGAGCCCACCTACATAAATTCGTAGTACAAAATGGTCTCGATTATAGACACCCCAAAATTGTATGTACATATGTGTAAGAGAATTCACTTCAGATATAGTGTTAAGGCACGCGTCCCTCTCCAAGTCGCACGTGTGCTGATCGCACGACAAATTGAAGAGAGTGGCATCCACTACGAAAGAGAGAGAGAGAGAGAGGGAGAGTCGCTCTCTACACAGAAAAACATATGCGGACGCGAGAGCCAAGAACGCAGCGATCTTTCTGCTGAGAGAAATATTGGGGTTTATTTTTAGGATAACAATGCGACAAGAGCATTGGAGAGCAGGAGCAATTCCGGCGTATTCAGTATTTAGGGAAAATCGAGGAAATTTTTAAAAGTTGCAACCAGTCGACCGCATAGAGCTACGCGAACAAGGCGGCAAACGGCAAAACAAAATTGCGCGAAATATTTCCACATATATATATATATATATATATATATATATATAGGCATATATATAGATATATGCATGTATATATAACTCAGAGCAACACCAAGAATATTGCCCATACCACATCTACATATATATGTATATACTTATGCATCGAGACAATGAAAAATTCGCATGTACATAAGCTCGAATTTACTTATTTGTACATGAAGCAATATTAAAGTTACGAATTCTTAGTATGACAAAAAGTGAAATGTGAAAATTGATGTTGTGGCCTTTGTATTTGTGTATGTGATCAGTGGGCATGAGTGAGCAAGTTGGTCGTGAAAATAGCATGGACCTTCTTACTTCAACGAAAAATAAATAAAAATCAAATCAACGTTAGAAGACATCAGATACAAATACAAATCCGAGGTAAATACTACATGGTCTTATATGCATGTTTGTATATAACTATTTAGACAAATGCATACACAAATACTATATACATACGTACATATACTGTATGGTATACTTATCATGCCAGGGGACAGGAAATGTATGAGTAGATACTCGAGTGTGCGTTATCCCGAGAAATTTCCTCCGATAGAATCTCTTGCGCTTCTAGTTGTGGTGGTTCTTATAGAGACAGCCGAAGTTGCTTCCTCATTCGTGTGCTATTTAGTCGAGTATGTTTTTGTCGCTCGCTGGCGCTTTTACTTTTTCTTTCTGTTCGTACTCACATCTTTTGCTCGAATAAAAATTCCTCTTGCGTGTTAGCTAAAAGTTATTTTTAAAAATTTCTTTTAATTTTTTCTCATTTACGAGATACGAGATTTTGAATAGATACGATGTGGATGTCGATGCCGTTCTATATAAATGTATTCTATCTTTTGTTCCATCTACAAATTATTGCAATTTTCTCCACTAAACTATTCAGTGAAGGGCAAAAATCTAAGAAAAATCACTTTATGCATGCCTATTCATATTTATATTATCTTGTTATAAAAATAATGTACATAAAACGAAATTCTTCAGAAAGATGTTTCTCTTCATTGCAATCTGAAGAATTTATCACTTCTATGAATAATTTACAATTAGTATTTTGTAATTTCATCGCTTCTAATCGTTTTATTAGCTTATCAATAAACCGACTATCTAACGGTGTTTTCACAAATCTTAGGGTATTCACTTTAATGGGATATTTCATTATTCTTCTTTGACGGTTCAGCTCGTAATCTCTTCTTCATCTAAATTATTTTCCAAATGCAATAAAGCTATATATATATATATATATATACTTGGTTAAAGACTGTCAAGTGCAAAATTTGTACAAAAAGACTGCTCGAACAACGAAATTTGCATCAAGACTAAGAACCACAATATTAACAATAATAAAATAGCTGGCAATGGCAGCAATATCACAACCAGAGCGCCGTGACAATGACAGTCAAAGCAATGTGAAGAAAACAAAATATTAATGCTAATTTAAGCATACTTTAGAATATTTACACTCTATACATTTGAGGTGATCAGGAATCTGAAAACTCTTTTAAGCTGCGTTATCCTTCAGTCATCATAATGTTTGTGTTGCTTTCGATAGTGATGGGAAGATATTTTAGTGGTTTTGTAATTCTTTCCATTCCGACTTAAACAGTTCAATGCTAAGCAAATAAGTAAACAATTAGTATTATACATTTATATTGCAAATTAGATTTTGAATCGATACATGGACCTTCGAATAGGCTCAAATGTAATAGGCGCACCTTTCTATCCTATAAATATAAACTAATAACTATTCAATCAACTTTACAGTTAAAGCTTTTCACTAATGTTTAACCTTAATTGGTAGCTTGTTTAATGCATTTCACAAAGTTTTTACGGTGTATAGAACACAAAAAAACCATCAAAATCAATACAGTGAACGAAAAATGAAAACTTTTCTAGTTGTTTTTGTACCGGCCTAAACAGCGGAGCGTAAAATTCTTGTTTTCCTCTCCACACAAGCACACTCACTCACACAAGTAAAGCACTCGAATGCTGGCATTTTCTCTTGCTGTTATTGTTATATTCAGGGCTAGAAAAAGTTTTTCAGCATATGGCGGTCGCTCATTACAATTCAGCTGTCTGCGAGCTTGAGTGAGTGTGAATGTGTGTTTTTGTGTGCCAATTTTAGTGTAAGCAAAGGAAATGTTGACATGTCTTATTCGTTTTACTTCCTCGCTTATATTATATCATTTTCAACTGGTGAGAAGAAACACTTTTTTTATACAAATACAAATTTATGATCATTCGGTTTGTTTTATGTTCAGTGAGTGTGGCAGGACAGGACATTTTGACGTGATTCATAAAATCGACAGTTCTTTTTATTATTATCAGCTTTAGACGTCAAAGTAATTTGTCTGTATGAATATTAATTTATGTTTACTTTAACGGTTACAAGTTATACATATATGAATATGAAATTTTCACAAAATAAAAGTTAATGGTTAATTATTTATTAATTGATTAATGAAAAAAACATTAATGTGTTATAAGCTATGTAAACATTTTAAGAAAAAAAAAATCATCAAAATATAAACAAGTAAGAAATGTAAAATCATTGTTCACTCTGTTTCGTAGAGGAATTTGGCATTTTAATACCCTTCTACTCTATGGGCCGTGTTTATACAAAAAATTAAGATTCATTGAGAGAGATTCATATGAGCTATGTGAAAATATCGATCACAAACTAAAAATATCGTACATCAATTTTAGGTATATTTTTTAGTCACGCGATATTTTGTCGAGATAAAACCAAACGGAGCTCACCATATAAAAAATATATACAAACTGCACCACTCATTTTTAAAAATCATTCTGCATTAATTTTTGTTTGTTTACATTCTGTTTTGCATCAGAGTGGCAACACAAAGAAATTTACCGTTGTCCATTTTTTTCCATTCGTGGCTGTGGAAACGTCAAAACGGGACTTGATCAAGTGTGAACAAACTGAGTGCCTGTTGAAAAGGGGTCATAATATTCTGCAGTTTAACTATCGAACATAATATTTTGATATTTCCAGAAATAGATCCTCGGTGTAAAAAATGTAGTCAGAAGTGTTTTCTTACAGGAAGTGGCTTCAAATTGAGTAATTATTTAGTTTATTACTACTTTCTGATGTTTGGTAAAATTAGTTGAATAGAAAATTGTTGTACTTAATTTCATCTTTAACAAATAAAAAACAGAAGAGATTTTTGGTCATGTAACGTCATCGGATTATGACTAGAATCGGCTCGATAGATTTTCATCATCTGTTTTTATTTTTAAAGGAAAAAATATATATTTAGAGATTCAAAAATATAATTAAGAATTGACACTTTTCGAAGAAAATGTTGACAAATTAGTGATGTTTGAACTTAGAAAAGTTAATTTGGAGTTGAAAAAATTTTATAGAAATAAAAAAGATTTTTCCGAAAAGGTAGTCAAATTACGCTTATTGACCACTGTGCAGTCGAGCGAAGCTTCGGCATTAACCCAAAACTAAAACGTAAACGACAGCTATGCAAATAGGAATTCTAAACTGACGGAAAAGCAAATGCCGATTTTCAGCAAACTTGGTCATAGACCATAAGATGTTTCGAGGGATAGAAACGCACAGCTCTTGCTTATCGTCCGTCCAACTCTTGCCTGTGCCCTGCTACTTGGCACATAGTTACGCTATCTGTTCAATGACATGTGCTAAGTTTTGTGTGCCAAAAAATACATATACAAAAAACAAACAACAAATAAGAAATCTGGACCCTACTTATTGCTACAGATTCTTAAAAATATATCCGTACACAATTGAATTTCTCAAACTTAAAACGAAAGCATAAAGTTCAATGCACTGTAAAAACTGTTCGTTGCACAGCACAACCGCAAAATGAACTCCAAAATCCCGAAGCGTCTCCGAAAACGAACGCTAATTCAATTGCGTGCCGAGATTAATTTATTTATTCTTGTTAAGCACGTGTTCCCTATCCCTTTTTTATTTTGTAATACATGCGGTAGCATCTCAACAAAATCCCCTGCACAATGTTCTTAGTAGGGGTCCACTATTACTCTCTTTTTTCTTTAAGTGTTAGCATGCCTTTTGGCATTCGGTTCTCCTCTTGCATTTACTCCTATAAACAAAGGTTTCGAGTATGGAATAGTATGAATCTGTCAGATATGTAGGCATATATTTTCAAAGTATTTTTTTTTATACTGGGTATTCTTAATGGATCCGGCTATAAAGACAACAAGTAAGAAAGCTACAGTCGAGTGTGCTCGACTGTGAGATACCCGCTACCCATTTTGAATAAAAGCAATATATTGCGGTATTATTCTCGAAAAATACCAAAAAGACTACAAAAATACTAAAATTGTACCAAACGGTATATTTGGTATATCGATATAGTACTACATTTAAAATATACCATAGACATAGGCACAAAATGTCGGCCAAAGCAACTAATACCCCTAGTAAGTAGGCGTTTTTGCCCATACAAAAGTATTTCTTTAATAACTTCGATTATTTTTATCCGATCGCAAGTAAGTAGGCGTTTTTGCCCATACAAAAGTATTTCTTTAATAACTTCGACTATTTTTATCCGATCGCAACCAAATTTTCAGGAATAACAACTACCATAGTTATTATTGCATATACCAATTTGTGACTCTAGCTTTAAAATTACGCTTGTTATTCGATTTTTTGATTTTCGAGGCAGAAGTGGGCGTGGCCAAAATTTTAAAGAAACTTGATCTGCGTGCAAACATAACAAATGCTGTCTAAAGAATTATAGCTCTATCTCTTATAGATTCTGAGATCTAGGTGTTCATACGGACGGACGAACAGACAGACAGACGGACATGGCTAGATCGTCTCGGCTGTTGACGCTGATCAAGAATATATATACTTTATGGGATCGGAGATGCCTCCTTCTACCTGTCACATACATTTTTTGCCGGCACAAAGTTATAATACCCTTCTACCCTATGGGTAGTGGGTAAAAAAATGAGAGGGGGTATGATAGATGTGGTCTCTTCAAGCTACTAAATTTAGTTAGTGTGTCCACTTTCAGTATACTTTTTAAAACTGATAATATTACTGATAAATAATATCTGTAAATTTGGTAGGGGTCAAATAAATGTCTTCGAATTTTGTATCCCAGTTCAAAAATTCTAGATTATGGTTATAGACACTCGACAGTAATGCTAACTTTTCAAGTATTGATACTATCAGGTTCTTAAGCTTTTACTTGCGATCATTAAAACAAGCAGTGTTTTTGTATTATACAATTACTTATGAACATTATTAATTATGAAGTAAGTTGCGGGTATCTTACAGTCGACTACTCTAGATTTCTTACTTGCTTAAACTATTTGTTGTGGTTAAATTTTAAATTACCACCTAATCAAATTTTTCGCTTTTCAGTTGTTTTGTTACCTAAGCAGTTGCACTCACAGCTCAGATTCATACCAAAAAAAGATATGGGGTTAGGCATAGGGCACTGACGCTATTAAAACTACCTCTTAGGTAATTCTAAAGTGCTTTTGCCATCCATGTTTCTCGTAGCATTGCTCAACTTAGAGAATTGGTCGTATGAAATATATACCTGACTAACAAACTAAAATAATTAGACAACCATGGTCCAAAGCGAAATAACTTATTTGTATTTCCTATGTGACCCCAAAAACTTTCCAAAACTTATGAAGGAAGTTACAACAAAAAAATGTATTGAATAAAAATAAGTGTATGTATGCTTTTAAGAAATACTAATACCATATTTGTGGACATACCATTTGTTCACACCAAATACAAAATGACTAGTCAATTGTAATGTATATGAAGAGATTTATCTAGTTGATTTGTTTACCTTCTTTGTATTCTTTTATGTTGATTGGGTATGATTAAGAACTAGTAATTTAGCGCGACCTAAAAACAACAGTGGAAATGTTATCCTTTGCTCTGTGTCTTACCTGACGCTCGTTTTGAATAATTAATTGATTTATGTATTATTTGAGCTGTCGTTGTCGAGTTAAGCCTTTGAGTAAAGTATTTTCTAACGAAATCATCCTTTATAATTTCAGTGATTTGCCTCACCAAGACATACAGTCTTAGACACATCCAGAACTATGGTGATAAGCAAACCCGAAACAACGCCTAATGGGGCGGGAGCTGGTGCAGCCGGAGCTACTGGTCTGGATGCTGCTTCAAATAGTATGGCGCATCGGTCGGGCATACCACAGGATCAAATTGACAATATTATGAGTGGCATTGCTAACACGGGTGATGTCAAAATGAATAATCATCGAAAGAAGCTTCGGCAAAGGTGAGTATTCCAGACCCCTCGTAAAATACAATAACATCGAATTTACTGATATAAATAAAATATTCGGTTTTTCCTCATTACAGATTTGATATTATTAAGAAACTAGGTCAAGGCACTTATGGCAAGGTACAACTTGGTATTAACAAAGAGACGGGCCAAGAGGTAGCAATCAAAACTATAAAGAAATGCAAAATAGAGGCCGAGGCGGATTTGGTGCGAATAAGGCGAGAAGTGCAAATTATGAGCTCAGTACAACATCCCAACATTATACACATATACGAAGGTAGTACTCCGCATTTCTGCAATTCTGTGAAGTATATAATGCCAATCACACTTATAATTTGCAATAGTATTCGAGAATCGCGAGAAAATGGTGTTAGTCATGGAGTTTGCCGCTGGCGGTGAGCTCTACGACTACCTATCTGAACGTAAAGTGCTTACTGAGGAGGAGGCGCGCCGCATCTTTCGCCAGGTGGCAACCGCTGTCTACTACTGTCACAAGCACAAAATTTGCCATCGTGATTTGAAGTTAGAAAACATTTTACTCGATGAACAAGGCAATGCAAAGGTATGCTAACTAATAGAAAGACTCCTAAACTGAAGTTGAATATTAGTTTAATTCTTTTGTATTATTTTTTGTCAGTTTGTAAATCCGTAGTCAGTTAATATAATATAATAATAAGAAAAATCAGGCCGTAGAGCACAGTCAACAATCGATAAAACAAATAGTTTGTTATTAGTGTCAAAGAACCTATAGAGTTTATTCACTTTATGTAAAAGAAAAATAAGTAAGGAAACTAAACCCGAATGGGTTACCTGCTACAATCTTGAAAATTAACTATATAGCGGGAAAATGTCTTGACAAAAAGTAATTGTTTAGCGATATACAAATATTGAAAATATTCTTTACAGTATGAAATAACCGGAGTAATTGCAATGGACATTTTTCTCTTAAATAACTTTGAAATCATTCATAAATTCAATTATGTTGTGCAAGAGACTCTAGCTTTAAAATTACAAGCGTCATTCTTTTTCTTTTGATTTGCAGTGACCAAAGAGAATTTTACCAAATTTGGTAGTTTTAGCTGTCAAAGTTTCGGAGTGTCTTAAATTGTAGGCAGAAGGAGGAATCACATACTCTTTAAATTTTATACTGAATTACTTCTTGACTAACTTTCATACTATTTCCTAAATTTATAAGACAGGTTGGGGAAGGTAGCTCTGAGCAACAAAGCATGCACATTTAATGTTTATAAACAAAAGGTTTCCAAGTCATCAATTTAGAGTCCTAGTTACAAATGTTTGTTGAAAAATACAACTTAATAGTTTGTGCAAGAGTTGTTATATGCAACATTATATGAACAAGAATTAATTATCTTTCATTATTTCACACAGATTGCCGACTTTGGATTGTCAAATGTATTTGACGACCAACGTCTACTTGGCACCTTCTGTGGCTCACCGCTTTACGCTTCACCCGAAATTGTAGAAGGAACTCCCTACCAAGGACCCGAAGTCGATTGCTGGTCGCTTGGTGTGCTGCTATATACTCTAGTCTACGGTTCCATGCCCTTTGACGGGTCCAACTTTAAGCGACTTGTGAAGCAAATCAGTCAGGGCGACTACTATGAGCCGCGCAAGCCGTCTCGCGCTTCCACACTTATACGGGAGATGTTGACTGTTTGTCCACGCAAAAGAGCCACTATTGAGCAGATATGTTCGCATTGGTGGGTCAATGAGAACGATAATGTTTTCTGTCTAGATTTGGCCGAAGATTTGGCAAATCAAACGCCAGTGCGCCTCGACGTGTTGCTGTCATTGACGCCCACTGCAGTCACAGCGGATCAGCTGGTTGTGCCATCAGCAGACGGAGCAGCGGCGGCAGCTCCAGCCGCAAATGCGGCAGCAAGCGAAAGAATTCAGCGTTCGCATTCTGTGGGTTCCATTCGTGATATTGGGGCACCCAGCACAGAAGCAGAGCGTCGCATTCTGGATATGGTTGCTGGTGAGTTAAGACGACATCCAATATGGATAATGCCAGTACTCATATCATGCTTGCAAAGATTATATGGAGACCCCCCAGATCTTTCGCGTACAATTTGTATTTGTATTTGTATATTTGTAAAGTGCTGTGGACTAACTTGGCATATTCAACAATGTGTCCTGAACAATCCAAACTCCAAACCGAAACACCAATCTCAACTCCAAATCGAACCCCTACCCTGCAGTCCACCCACTTATAACTAGTGCTCATATGTTATCCGTGTCCGATTTACTTTACTTACCTAATGGACAAATTACCAATCACACTCATGTGCACTAACATTAAACAAATTGAAGACATACCCATTTAACCATGCTCATTAAACCACGCCTCCCTTCTCTCTCGCTTTTTTTCTTTCTTTCTTTCTGTTGGTGGTGTTCATGTTAATTTCCTAGCTGGAGGGGGAGGCTGCCCTGATGCCATCACCAACACGTACCATAACGCCAGCCCAGAGTCCTGTACAAACGAAGCGAAAGCTGCAGCCCACCGTATCGACTGAGAACGCGACTGGTACTACGGCCAAGAAGAAGGAAAAGCCGGCCAACAGCTCGTTTGTCATTGGCGAAGGCAAAACACCACTGCTTGCTACAACAACGCCTTCCCAAGCAATGGAGACCGAGAGCAACGCGGCGTCTGCCCCTGTGGTTCAACTAGAGAATAATCAACAAGAACAACTTATTGCCGAACCTATTGCTCCTGTAGCACCTGATGTGCCCCGACAAGCAACACGGTCCAGACTGGACGCTGTCGTTGAAACGCCCGAGGAGAAGGACGCCACCAAGGTGATCAAAAAGTTTGTAAACAAACACAAAACCGCCGATCTGGTTAATGCCATCAATGAGAGTGCTAACGGCAAGGTAACAGTTAACAACAATGCAGCATCGCATCTACCGCAGGCAACACCGCCCTTTATTCGTAAGTGCAGCCTGCAGGATGAGGCCACACTCAACAAATTTAACGCGGAACGCCGCAAGTCTCGCATTCTTGAAACTGCTGAGAAATTTCAGCCGCCACCAGCCACAACCCCAACAGCAACAGCTGCAGCGCCCGAAAAATCGAAAAAACTCAGCATACCCGGCGTCAGTGTGGGTAGCTTTAAAAAGGAATTCGAGCGAAAGGCTACGAATCCCACGCCCGTCACTGGACCAACACCTGGCGAGCGTCGCGCTCAAGAACAGGTCGCTGCGGCCGCGGCCGCCGCACAAGAAGCGGAGGCAGCTCAAGAGGTCTTGGCAACACCACCACCATCACCGGTGGTGGTTAGTAATTTGGAAGCGAGCGATTCGAAGAACTCGGTTTCGTCCATTTCCCTTGAAGAGGCGCGACGGTCAATGGAGAACTCCATTGCGCTGCTGCGGCAGGCAGAAAATGAGTCCAACAAGGAGCTCGATCAGCTCTGCTCCCAAGCGGAAACCATTGGCATCAACGAGACGACATCAACCACGGCCACACCGGAAGAGCGCGAACGTAAGTTGAAGAATGCGCGCGCCATTATCGGAAATGCCATACAGCCAGGTAAGTGAATGCAAGTGCATGACCAAATACGGATATGATCGTTTTGTAACAATCCTATCATAAGTTAGGCTAAGTTCGCAGCACTATCAAGTTGACTACCCGCATCTTTACTATACTGATCGTTATATATATAAATTATCAATAATCAAATAGCAATTATAATGCAATTGCATTTGGTCCAAATCGATAGCAGTTAAGTAGTTACGCAAGTTTCATATATTTTTACCGCATAGAGTAAAAATGAAGACAAGACTATAATTTTGATACAACATTCTTCAACAAGTTCAGAATGATCTTTTCAAGCATTAAAAATAAACCCCTAGCAACTGTATCATATAGAATCCCAAGCTATTGAACATACACGATATTTTGAATATAAAATATATTTTTGAATCACTTCAAATAAATAATGTAGAAATTGTTCAGAATATAGAATACTATAGAATACTCAATTTTAAAATTAAATTCTATTTGCGGTAATGTTTATTTTTGTGGACATTCGAAAAGGGCGAAAACGGCGGCACCCTTTTTGTATTCTATAGGTATCCATATTTTTCTCCATTTCTTTTTCACTAATCCTTTAAGCGCTTCTACGATCTTAATTAAGTGCTTACATAAAAAGGTTGTAGTATTGTGTAACTAACTTAATTCAATATCAATTTACATTGTTTTTAAATGAAGAATAGAATATAATAGAATAAACCTTGTAGTGTATTGGATATTTTGAGTTGTTTTAGTTATTACAAGCCTAAGATTATAGGGTATAATTGAAATAATAGATAAAAAGTAAAGAAAATGATCTGATATTGGACTCAGCTTTATGCTGCCGACTCATACAAATTTGTGCATAGCTTTCAGTTTTGTGCTTTTTTTTAAATTCACATTAGTATTTATTTTCTCCCCGTTTTGATGTGTACTTAAAAAAGTTTTGCCCGCGGAGTGCTGCATGGTTTTTACTATTTGGCTTTTCGAATTGAAAGAATCCTAAATGCAGCTCGCTTGGTCATACCAACAAATCACAGTCCCGACGTAGCACAGCACGTGACATTCTCATCATTGCCCCAGCAGGTTCACATGTGTCTCACACAACCACACTTTTTTCTCTCTATCTCTCTTTCTTTCACTTGTTCTTTGTCTTATACATTCCCATACTCACATACGTGCTTATCATATTCATTGAATCATCATCTTAATTTTAGTGATACGAAGGCCAACAACATTATTTGGCGTCAGCAACGGCTTCGGTAGTGGCGCTGATGCCGGCGGGGTTGGGGGTAGTACCACCACGGTGCCGCCGTTACTCTTAAAGAGCGCAAACCATTTTATTGCTCCCACCAGAAGCAGCAGCATAAACATGGCCACAACAACAATACAGCCAAAACCAATATCGGCACCATCAAACTCATTGGCGGCTGCTAAGCAAACGATACAGCAACGACTCTTTTCGGGTGGAGTGCCTAGATCGACGTTGCCAACGATGACTAGACCGAGCATCTGGCAGCCACAAGCTTCTTACAGCACGGCCAGCATATTCCAGCCGTTGCCCACGAACAGTCCATTCAGACAAATGCAGCAGCAGTTCCAGCAGAAATGTCACGAAGCATCACAGCACAGTGCTTTATTCACACCACCGCCTTCGCCGTTGCACGCGCCCACTCACAACAATGTCACCGTCGACAGCAACAACAAGTATAGCAGCGGTAGCAGCAGCAGCAACAACAACAACACGATGCGTAATGTCAATTACAATGTCAGCTCGCGCTCGAGACCATTTCATAATCAAGCTCAAGATACACTCAATACATTTGCCTTGCCTGCGGCTATGTGGCTGAAATGTAAGTCTTGGCAGCGGCTCCACAGTGCCATGCGACGCTCACTTGCCACCCTGCCCACACCTGTCCACCCGCACATACTACCTGCCTGCTTGACTGCGTTCACTGCTGTTAGAAATTCAGCGGATGTCACGAGACTGGTTGATCTTTTTTTTTGGTATATATGTAACTGTTCTGTATATAGCGAGACTGATCTTTAGTTAAAGTTGGATCTACGTCTGGTTAACCATTCTCTGGCAGCCAAAATTCTGTTTGTTTTCTTTCCCCACTGCATTATAAGAGTAATATCATTCGATTTCCTATTCTCTCACACACCCAAACACACATCCACATTTTTCGCGTTGTTATACTTTATGCCACCATTGTTGTCGATGTGTTCTCTCAGCTTTTCTTTTTCGCTATATATCGAAATGGAACTGACAACGAACGAAATTACTAATGTTCTGTAGAACTCGATCTTTCTTGTTGTTTCTGTTTGTGCTACTTGTGGTCGTCGTTGTTGTTGCTGTTGTTGTTGTTATGCTCGTTGTTGATATTGTTATTATTGTTGTAGTATAAATTCGTATTCCATTGCTGCCATAGCCGCTGTTAGCCTCTGCCGCTGCACTTTAACACATTTATCACCCACACTTGCACAGACCAAACTCTATGCTTCTCCCCCTGCAATACTCGTTATATGACATTCATAAATTGTGCAGCTAATCTAATAGTTTAGTTGCTCTTTCTACGCATCTAACAAATTATTTTTGTTTCAGTTGATCAATCACAATCAAATTCTCTATTTTAATCTGACTTTCCCCTCTTTCGCATGTGCAGCTTCACCTGGCGGAGATGTGTCGCCAAGCGGGGCAGTTAAGACCTCAACTGCCTCCATTACGCTCAAGTCGGCAACGTTGCCACGCCGCAAAATCAATGCCAAGACGGAAGTGCAACTTGATATTAAACCGTGCATTGCAGAGCAGCCACAGCCTGCGATGCGGTTCAGCACTGAGATACAGCATCCTGTGGCCGATTTGCGCAGTGCACCACCACGTGAGGGACCCATTCCTTACAGCCCCATCAAGACGTCACTGCATGCTCGTGCCACCAGTCTGGAGCCGAAAGAGCACATCATAACCATACAAAGGCCGCCAACGCAACCAGCCTATGGACGCACCAATTCCAACACCACTACACGGTGAGTGTAGTTAACCATTAAGATTCGAACACACTCTTTAATTGATATTGATTGATTATACTTGCAGCTCGGGTTCGCTGTCACGTCAATCCACTGCTGATTCCGAAATCGAAACAAGCACAATGTCACAGTCAACTATTACTGGAGCTGGGGGCCAAGGCACCAGCAGCACTTCACAGCCCATTAAGAAAAGTCCACGCGAATTCATCATACCGATTGCCGTTGAGGGAGGCGGCTTTATCACGCCTCGGGAACGCAGCATTGAACCATCCGAGTCGAGCCACACAACCGCCTCCAGCCGCACTACGTTCAGCCGTCTGCGTCCATCGCATCGTATTGGGTAAATAATTTACTGCCCTTGCGTTGGTTGTACAAATCTAATTTCATTCTACTTTTTTGCAGCTCATTGCTTAGCGACACCGGTTTCGATGAGAGTTCGCCATTCCAAAAGATGCGCACAACTTCTTTCAATCGTGATGGCGGTGAAGATGATTCATTATTCACACCGCATAGACTAAGGTTAACACTCTACAGTGCAAAACGCATCTTATCGTCAACATTATTAAGTATCTTAAATTTGTTGTTTTTCTTTTCTTATCTCATCTGCAGAAGCTCAAGGCCCGTCAAGAAAATCAGCCAGGATAATGATTCTCAAAGTTCTGGTGAGGAAGATGACGATGATGGCTTTGAAATACTTACAGCCGAAAACCTATTCTCGACTTTGCTACAACGTGTAAGTAAAATGCAAATTTTGAAATATTGTTCTAAAGTTCTTATTGCGAGTATCTCAATGTACAGGTGCGCGCACTGACAAATCGAATGAACGTCAATAGTGACCTCACAGCCGGGTTTCCTAGTCATTCTAGTCGCTTGTTAACGGACATCTCTCGACAAGCACAAAGCCACAGGCCATTCTGGGGTCAAAGCAGTCCTTTTGGCAGGTGAGACTTCAATAATATCAGTTAATAACATTTTAAGAAAATACTTGGTAAAATACTCACTAAAATCCCTAGTTTCTTTAACAATCGCATTAATTTGAATATATGTAAATCTATTACATGCTGCATTCCAAATACATATTTATAAACATCAACTATTCGCAATGTGCTTATTTAAATATTAACAATACTCACATCGATAAATGAGATTAGATCCCAAGTCAGTTATAGCTATACCGAAACAGTTGAGAGGAAGCACGTGTAAGTACACAAACGTGATCATTAATGGAGATCTTAACCTGTCTCTCATCTATATGCCCATCTATCTATCATATACGATATCTGTTATCTGCAATAGATCTTAAGTTTTAACTAAAAATTTAACTACTACACTTGCATACTCTGACTCCCAAGAAGCACTTCTTGTACTTCTTCTGCCAAACAGAGTCTGAAGGGAAGGCAAAGTTTGCTAAGGGGCTTAAGTGTTATGGCCCGCATTCGCCGTTGGCTGATCGATTGGCCCGGTATCAAGTATTGTCTGTAAGTTGGCCTATGTGATGTGCAAGTCCTTTAGCTAAACATTGTCTTCCACAGTTAAGATCCAGCTTGTACTTATTTAAATTTAACTAACCATTTCTCCTTCTTCATTTTTGGCAGTCGTCTGAACAGCAGCAGCAACAGCAACGTTATCAATGCACCCTGGCGTCATAGTATGTCCCGGGATCTGGGCAGCGATATGGAATCAATGTTCTCACGCACGGGCGCCACGTTGCCAAGAGGTGAATATCCCAGATTAAAAAGTAAATATTTAGATCAGTAGGCAAACCAGGCCAGAGCAAACACAAAGTGAAGTAAACCGATGTGAAATGAAGGGAAGCAACTGCTATTCTTATTGCGAACACACAATGTTAAACCAGCTACAAAAAAGTATGCTACGTAAATAAGAGTTTATAATTTCGATACATATTACATATTATAGTAGTTTTTGATGTACGCTAAAACAAAAAGAAAAAGTGAAAGAGATGAAAAAAAAATCAAAAACATTTTCTTTCTTAGTCTAAACATGTCTATGAAGCCTGAATACACCACTTTAATCAAACAAACAACTCAACATACAAACAAATAAACAAATCAAAAAATAAGCAACTAATTAAATGATGTGTACTGTAATTTTCAAGTGACAATGCAAATTACTACTCTTAAAATTGATTTTCTGTTTTTAATTTGAACTTTGATTTGTTGTGCGTACACACCCCCTATAATTAGCTTATCCTTCTAACATTGAAATGAGAAACTATCATTAGTTTATCTGTTTATCAACTTTTTATCTATACATCTAAATATATATTTCAATGCTACTTATATGTCCTAGAGCACTTTTGTTGTTAACACTTAATGCCGCTGCCGCTTTATAATTTTAATTTACAAGTGATTCCTGACACCTATAGAGTTCACATGTGGGTATATTTTATATATATATACTTATGTACACACATACATGTACTTTTTCATATGCGTTGATACTATATAGTAGCGCTCTTTTTATAGACGTTTTCAAGCTCTCCGTAGCCCAAAGAATCGAACCCACTCAGTTAAATGTGCCTCTGATTGTTCTCTTTGTAATGTTTGCACATATTATTATTTATTTATATAATTATATTTATTTTACTCAATTTTTATATAAAACATTTTTCACATTAGAGATTTTATTTATTTAGCATTATTTACGCAACCTAATATTGCAATGATGATAGAAAATTTGTCAATTGAAGATCATTCGAAATTAAGTCAAATCGTATTCAAAGTCCCCAATATCTGAGCAACTCTTCACATATTTACATAAAAATAAGATGTAGCATGGTCAATAAAATAAATTTATATTTTTAAATAAATCGACATGTTCCACAGTTATCATAAATCAACTATGTTTGGAATAATTGAAGTTGGCGAAACATAAAAAATAGTATACATTGATAAAACTGTTATTAAAAAATGTTATACAAAAATGGGAAAATGAAAGAAGTTTTTGAAATGTACTTAATATTAATAGCAATGTAATAAACATAAATGGCTATATTATGAAAGTTAGCACATACATAAATTTATTACATTTTACAGTGAAGACAATTTCGATGACAATAAAACAAATACTTTTGTTCTAATATTTTAAAAATAAAAACAAATTATAAAATAAAACGTTAATGAAACGGCCCATAAGATTACGAAATGAAAGCAAAAAATGTCTACTTTATTTCCAATTATAAATTGTTTGACAACCAAAAGAATTTTGTTATATACATAATATTTTATTTATTGTTGTACAGTTTGCAAATGGCCCCGCTACCTTAAATTTGTTTTAGTTTTCACATACTTTTTTGACTATAAAGAAGCAAAAAAAAATTAATAATATTGGAAAAACGCTAACCAAGCAAGTTGTTTGAGTTTCAAAGTTCTTGTTCATGTTTTTATTAGTTTAATAATAATTAAACCAAATTTGTGTTGTACAATAAATTAATTTATAACACCACTAAGCACACGCATATGCACACACATACACATAAGCACGCACATGCATTTGAAGCTTATCGATGTAGTTATTTGATTTATATTTTTTTAATGCTGTGTCTAAGCCGAAGCTAACTCAGCAAAAATACATAGCAACCACTACAACAACCAAACAAGTTTCTGAGTTCTGGGATATTTTAAATGAACGAGAATAGAAAAATGTATGAAATATAAATTTTATATCAAATAATTATATTATTATATTCATCTATAAACAAAAAAAAAAAGAATGTTTCAACATTCATAGCAAAGCTAAGAAGAAACACAAGTAAACAATATTAAAAATGTCCACAACTTTGAATACGATAATGTACAAAAATGTTCGGCTACTAATTGGTTTTATTCTAAAGCGCAAACAAATTGTTTATCATCATCAGCAACAACAATAACTTTACACGTCTAAAGGAGCTCTTCTATTAACTTTAAACACTGTCATCGCAAATCCCAAATGTCATATTATAACCTCTACTCGATCCCAAAAAAACGCCTTTAATTATTTACTTCATTTAATATTACTTTTTTCTTTTTGTTTTTTATTTTTAATCATTTGAAATTCATAATTTGGCCGTTTACACGTTTCTTGCTTGTTTCGTTTACAGTTGGTTTATCTTTAACAACTACCACGCCCACTAAGCATGTAATAACCATTAACAACAGTCCGTTAAATACCAATGTGCATCTGAATCCGTGCAGAATTGCTACGACCGTAGCAACATCAACCAAAGTCACCATCGCTACAGTGCCTCAATTTCAATTAACCAAGACAACAGAACAATTGAACTCCCCCGTCCCACCTTCACCACCCAGAGCAGCCAAGACTAGCACCACAGCAGCCACAGTTATAACCACAAGAAACCTCAAGAAGACATGAGTAGATGCCGATCAGGGGTGGATGCGGATGCAGGCAACTGGCAACTCGCGACTGAGAAATCTGGCTCATCATTAATTACTGTTTATGATTAAAGAATAATTTTTACACATCTGTTTAATGTTCATTTAAATTCATCAATCATGCTTTTCATACGAATACTAAAGCCTTGGTAACAAAATGCCATCCAAAGGCATACCTCATTATAAGTAGATCCAACTATTTACAATTTGAACTCAAAATGAATAAATTAATTTGTTAAATACTTACCAGAATTAATAAAACCAAAAAGATGACATCTAATAGAGAGTACTCAGTGTCGCTAACTGCACTAACAATGAAATAGTGAACATAAATTTAGCATTACCGGATCTGATTGTTCTTTATATTTATCAAAAAATTACTATATTATTCGAGCAATATTCAATTTTTACAATACGTTGGGAAGTAACTTCATTGAGTAATTGTAGCTTGTACATCTATCGGAAGTAAACGCCCAATTAGAATTGACACTTGTGTTAATATAATATTAAACAAGTTTAGTATTCTTCAAGATAGACTCTAAACAGGCCAGTTAAGATTCCTCTCTGCAAAGTAAAAGTGAGCTGTAAGCTAAGTACTATTCGGCCGAGGTTGACGAATGAGTATTCGTACAAATTTAGGTAGTACTACAGATAATAAAAGTTAGTTGACACGTATATTACCACACATAAATACACATGACACTTATTGTGATTTAAAATTAATTTAAACGATTTAAATTATTTATGTAGGCGCTAAATTTGAGTTTTTTGAGCTAAACAAAAAAAAAAAACAATTGATAACAATTTCAAGTCATTAATCTAAACCTAAGGAACGCCTCAGCCTTTAGCGTAAATGTTATTTAAAATGCTAAAATAAGCAATATTTTTATACAAACATACATTTTAATACTAATTATTTAAAAAAAGACAATTGAAATACAAGTCTTAAAATTTTGTATAACTACAAAATACATTAAAAACAAACAAAAATCAAATGATTAACCATTGTTATTTACTTACTATTATGTCCTGCACGTGAGCTAATCATTATTATTGTTAATATTGATTGAAACAAATTTTTAATTGTTATTTAATATATAATTGCTTTAACGAGTTAACCCCGCTTTGTGTTACTCTGTTCTACATATTTCAATTATACTATGGATTGCAAAGTTCTCTTGGTTGCAAACATACTGAATTTTTACAGGAACCTATGTGGGCGAGCCTCTTCTGGATTAAAGGTACTAAGTAAGATATCCAGAGCAAGTAAGTATAAATAGCTTGCAAATTGGGCCGACAGCATTACCCTGACTTCTCACTCCTCCCGATGAGTGTCTGTGTGTTACAACATTATAGAATTTACTTATAGTTACACACCATCCTGCACTTTACTCGTATCATTCACAGGCCAACACGCTAAGAACAATGCTAGCAAGGCCCAGTCTGAACAGGGAAATATAGACACCAGGAGTTCGATAGCCACAAAGGCAACCACAACAGAGTTGGTTGCCGGGGAAGGACTGGACCTGGCTGACTTGGACTTGTCACGCTTGCGTCTCAGTAAAAAAGATCTCGAGACATTATCTAGCATTACGCCGGGTCTTCCAAAGTGCTTCCAAGAGCAGCTGCTGGCCAAACTTCCGCCAACGCAAGCACGTAAACTATCCCGAACACTGAGCGTTCAGAGTGGAACTGCCAACAGCACTCCCAACATTAAAGTGTACAAACGCAGTCAGAGCAGTGGTCGTAGCTATTTGTCGGAGCAACCGGAAGAGGAACCTAAACACAATGCCAAATCACTAATAGACGCACCTAAAACAACAGCTGCCAGCACGGCTACGTATCAACGCAGTCTGAGCCGAGCACCTAGTCAGGGGCCACCCACCGAAGCAACAACTACCAAAATGATAACTGGCGCGAAGAGTCGCAGTAGCAGCATATGCCGCGATGATCTTAGCAAATCGTCACTGTGTGGCAGTAACTACACCAGTGATATTAGTGACAAATATAAATATTACTCTCCATATTTAAGCAAGTCGGGCAATGGAACTTCGATTACGAAGGAGGTGTCAGAGAAGCGATACAGCGCTGCTATGGGACGTCCACCAAGTGGTTACCTGTCGCCACCACCACAAGCCCAGAGTGCTCCTGTGCCTGAGGCCGTGGCTGACAGCAGCAGCTCCTTGCGTAGACGCTCCTCGCAGCGGAGAGTCTCCCGCTTCCTGCGATCAGACTTTTTCGATGAACCTCGAGAGCGCGACTCTCAAAGTGCACTTCGAGAAATACAAGAAGTATCAAGCGTTCGTCTAGAACAATCGGATTTGCGGCATCGCAAGCACAGCCTTCCAAATGTAGAGGCAGACATTGAGACAAGTCATGCTACGAAGAAACACGCACGCAACAAAAGTCTGGAACAGTTTACAGATCCTATGCTTGAAACACATATTGAACTCACTGAAAAAAGACGTAATGAGCTGCGACCCAGAGAGTTTGAAAGCGAGCTGGGCAAGCATGAGATTGCCAATAAAATATTGCAGGAACTGCAACTGCTTTCCGTCGCTCGTACACAAAGCGAACAGGAGCAGCTCATGACAGAGCCGCAACTAACAGACAAATCTGAGGAAAAATCCACTATCAAAAAATTAAAGAAACCCAAATCCAATGATAAGAGCTTAGAGAAAAGTAACGATGCCGATACCATTAAGACAATTTCCTCAACGACAACATCTATAGCGACAACAAACCTTGTTCGCAAAGTCAAGAAAGTATCTAAGAAATCAGCAGACGAAGTGAGCTCATCTCTTACCACAGATGAAAAGGCTAGCGACCCACAATCAACGACACCAGCAGTTAAGGAAACTAAATTGAAGCGTCCCAAATCATACCCCATGAAAGATCTGTGTCTAACCCTCAAACGCACTCCAGAATTGTCACAAACAGAGGCATCAGTATTGACGCCGCCAACTAATTTTTCTAGTAAAGTATCCAATAGTACAGTTGAAGTCCCCATTGACTCTTCTGTGAAAGAAAGCCGTCTAATGCGTCCGAAAAGCTACCCGGCAACCAAACTAACTATGCCCAAAGATCTTAGAAAAGTAACACGAAGTGGCGTTGCAATTCCCAGCACCGTTGAGACTATCTCAGCCTCGACAACTGCGTCCAGCTCGAAGTCCACATCCGAGGAAATATCATTTTCTACTAAAACGCCCTTGAATACACCATCTGACAACGCCATTTCACCACCGATAGAATCTCGTCCGATTTCTACCAAAAAAGTGACAAAAGTTTCCAAAAAATCCAAGCTAGCAACACCCACTCCGGTAATGACTAACGTATCTTCTTCATCTATAACTGCCTCGACAACAAAGACAACCCCTCCAGTCGAAAGTTCAAAGGAGTCGAGTCCGATTATTAGGTCAAAGGAAAAATCGCCTGAAAAAAAGTCAAGTAGGGGTTTGCTCTACGCCATCGGTCAGAAGTTTGAGAAGCTCCGCGACTCAGCGATGAGTAAGGAAAAGAAGATTAATACAGAGAAGCCCAGTTCAACTCTGGTGTGTACTCACAAGCAAGATTCAACCGACGACCGCAGCTCCCCTGAAAAGTCGTCTTCAACTCGGCTTCGAAAAAAGAAGTCCTTGGAGGCGGATAAGCAACTAGAAACTGCAGCTGAGTTTAAGCGTTTAGACAAGCGATCCCGCTTTGATACAATGCTAAGGTCTCTTCGAGAAAGATCTATGCCACGGACACAGGGCGAACCAAATACAAGTGTCAATCCCAAACGTTCCGCAAGTGTTGAGGAGCTGCATATAGATAATTACAGCACCAACGGCAGCAGCGGAAAACAAAGCGGAACAGTCAACAAAATGCTCGGTGGACTGCTGAAGCGTTTTGATCGTGAGAGTAGCGAACAGCGTCGAGTGTGCAACTCACGTTCCACCAACAACATTGAACGGGAAGCCCGCGAAGATCAAAATGAACCACCCATCTATCAGAACATAGGCAAAGCCATGGCCGAAGTGAACTGCAACTGCGAAACTGTCTGTCCAGACTGCGTACAAAATCAGAGTGCAACACGCAGTACCAGTAGAGTTAGTCGTAGCGGCCACACAACCATGGCAACCGGAACTGGAACAGAATCGGCAACGGGCACAGCAAGTAACAAGGACAAACGGAAGGGCCTCATGCTGGACTTAAGTAATGTCACCAGTGGAAATGAAACTGGAACAACGACAAGCACAGTCCCAAATACAGGTAGCACGATGACAAATGCCTATCGCGGGTCGAAGACGAACCCGGCACTGCTGAATGGCAACCCGAATGGACTGTACTCCAATTTGCCGCCTTATCCAGGCGGTATAAAGAGTGCATCCTCCAATAATAGCTTCAGCCAACAATCGATGGATAATGTCACCAACAACAATTCTATTAACACCAACAACAACTGCAGTTCTCAGACTTCTGGCTATCGCACTTCGTCGGCAAACGAAATTAATCGCAACAATTTGTTGACACCGTCGTTTGATAACATTGCCAACTACTCTTCTGATTCGCGAAGCTACCAAGATGACTGTGCATCGACGTCTACATTTATGTCGCCCACCGAGGAACCAGAGTTATACTTTGACAACTGGTCAATTTGCTCAGAGGATAACTACATGTTACATGCAACACCATCACCGACAGTATCTCGACTGTCCCGTGCCTCACAGCTATCGTCGCCAACACGTTGCTCTGAGAGTTCCGATCCCAACGAGAGTGTCATTGATCGAATTAAGCGTCGAAGCTTCTACAGCCGGTTTAACGAACAGAAGCCACGACGCACAAGCAGCATTGTGGGTCCATCAGCAGTTCGCGATTATTACCGTGAGCAGCATGCGGCACTAAAAGCACGCTCCAGTCATAAGTTGCATGCACCTGAACCAGAGACGCGCGGTCATTCCCCAGACATTGCACAGCAGTTTTTTAGGCCCCTAAAGTTAAGTCCCGTTGGTACTGAGCTCAAGCCACCCGTCTATCGCTCAACATTGGACTACTCAAACTCCGCGTCTGCTGGAGCAACAAGCAAGCCTCGCAAGAGTCTCAATGATATTCGCAATACATCGCCTTCGTTCCTGAGTAAGCGGTATGAGCCGCATACCGAATATAGCTTTGTGCCGCTGCGCTACAAGAGCTCTTCCAGTTCCAGTCCCAGCACCGGCACTGTTGGCGGCGCCAATGGCTACTACAATACATATAATCCAAAACGACGCTCGTCGTATACTTTAAACGGAACTTTACCTTCGGGAAGCGTTGCCACCGCTAGTAGTCATTTGGATGGTTATGTCACACTCGGACGACGCTCAATTCGACCATATGATCACCGTACCATGTCAATGCTGGAACCTCCGACAGCTGGTACCGGTTGCACCAGCGGTATCAGCGGCGCTGGTAGCTACCACAGGCGTGAAGCTCGCACACCGGTACGCGACTACACATCTAGCATCTCACGGTGAGTACAGCATAACATCATATAATCTTTATGAATCATTACTTAATTATTTTCTCGGATCATACAGCTCCGGTTCACGTTATCGCACCTCGTCGGCCACGCGCAGCCCTACAAATATTTGATGTTCCACACCGCAGAATGGCTTCTGCATCTTCTGCTATTACTCCAAACGCAAGAGGGCAATTCATGCCTCACTAATAAGCACACCGCTAAATACAACTGCCTCCTCGTCTGCATCGGCTTCAGCCCCAGCTTCGGCCACAGCATCGGTCACATCCTCGCATGCTAGCAGTGGTGGCCTTCAAAAGTTGATGCCACAATATCAGTCCCATCATAAGAATCAGCAAAAGTTTTAAGTAGTCACAATAAAAAATTCAAAATACAGCGAACTTTGAGTTAAGCTCTCCCCAATGTAGTCCTATCTCATTGATAATATTTAATATAGCCAAAACTTAAACTTAGTGCCGGAAGCCATTGCGACCTGGTCGTATTTGTAGAAATATCAATACAAAAACCCAAAAAAAAAATGTTTCATCAAGTGAAACCCTAGTTCAATGCTACAATAATGATCCCAATATAATTATTGTGATCAATTATACGATTTTCAAATGATTGTGCCTTGGTTCCTTCGGCGTTTTTAGTTTTAGTCATAGCCTTAATGATGTAATTTTTAAGCAGGAGAAATCACAGAAAAGAAGTTAGAAGTTATAAAGATATGGAAATGTTAGTTTTTTAACACGTGTTTCTAAAGTATTTTATAAGTTTTTTTAAGCCTCGCGCCGAAAAATAAGTTACAACTTTTTTCATAATTTTACCTAAATTTTGGGTAATACAGAACTGAACAATTCTTTGCAATATTTTATGACTTTATGACTTTCTTTCGATTACTAGAACTATTAAAGTTGTTGAAAAATTATAGATTATATGCTTAATGTAATCAAAAGATTCAGAAGTCAATAAGCGAATTTACAGTATAGTTAATAGAAAAATCGAATGTTGTGAACGGTAATAATTAAATATGGAAAATCAAATACAACATAATTTAAATAAATAAAGAATTCTAAAAACTAAAAATCTCTTTTTTACCAATACAATAAATTTAATCTCGTTAGAAAAGCTTCTATATGTTTTAGCTTCGGAAGAATTTTCTGGCTGTCTGTCTCCCCGTCTACCTGCAGTGTTTATGCCTGTCCGTCGCCAGACAGATTGTAGACGTTTTCACAACGGTTGTTGATGTCAAGTATGTATTGAACATAATTGTATATCGACAATTCCACTTTCTTACATGCTTTAATTTTTTTTATCCATATCCACATTATCTTTTACATCTGTAATGTAATAAAATATAATTTTTTTATTGTTTGTGCAATTTTTAGCGGAAGACTAAGAGAGTTGTGCTTCATTTAAGTTCACAGGGTTATTATATTCGTTAGTTGGCTTCCATCTACTATGTTATATAATCTAAAATTGATTATAATTTTGTACACTCGAATTTAAGTTGCTGACAAATTAAATTGAATACCATATTTGTCAGAGAGGCATTCAGTTTTGTTTTTTCAGTTTATAGGTGGGCATAAATGGCACATGGTAAGTCCACTTCCATTTTCGTACTGCATTCATCCCATAAGGAAAGTCGAAATCAGTTGCAGTGCCATCGTTAATATTATCATCACCCAGGGGCATTTCGTTGGCCCACTCAATAAGACCACGTTCTTTGGGAGAGCCTGTTGTAAGAATAATATTAAATACTGTAACTCACTAAAGACACCAGTTAATATTAACTCACCAGGTATTATATTATCCAAGAGGCATCCTAAAAACCCTCCCACCAATATTGTCGTCCCCAGCAGTACCGTTAGCGTAGAGTCTACCGTTTCATTGCCTGTTTTTATGGCACCTGGATGTTGCTGCATCCATGGACATAAAACCATCGGAAAAAATATGGATAAACCAAGTATATACAAGTTCCTCGCAGACCGTAAGTCAACATATTGCAGCGTAGACAGGCCGAATGCTATGATCATGCCAAACATTACACAAAATATTCCACCCACAACAGAATCGGGAATAAGAATAAAAATAGCACCAAATTTTCCAATAACTCCCTGTATTACCATTATCAGGGCAGCCCATTGTATAACGCGTCTGGAGCCAATCTGCCGAAAAGTATAAGTTGAATGATAACATAGTATGCTAATATCACAATATCGTACATACCTTTGTCACCCCTATGGCGCCCACATTCTCACCGAAGGTATTTGTGCCGTTTCCAGCCCCCCAAAGACCGGCCAAAACTGTGCCAAGACCTTCCGTACCGATTCCTCGATTTATGGCGTGTAACGGAGGCGGGTGAGCTCCGGACATTTGCGAAACTGTGGGATAATAGCTCAAAGACTCAACAGTACAAGCTAGCACTCCCGCTAGCATGCCCAATACACCTGATAAAGTTACTGAAGGCATCCCAAACTGGAATGGATATGGCACATAGAACCATTTGGCACTGGTCAGCACATTGAGGCGAACATCTGTCCGAGATGGATGCGACGGCGGAAAAACATCCGTAGCTGTGAGAATTCCGCACAAGCCCCACATAATAATAATGGTTAACAAAACAGGGAAAAGGCGAAAAAGCTGAAACTGACGAATCTCCAGACCGCGGCCCTTTCGGTATGCAACCACAGGAATCGTAACATCGCACATGATTTGGGAAAAGAGAGTCAGCATACCTGTGGTACTGTGAAAACAAGAATAATACATAAATGACAATGTGGCCTGGCAACACATTGCATAGTCAGCTGTCTTTTGTAATACTTACCCCACCGCAATGCCCCAGTGCTTCGATGCTGTTTCTGCGGCATGTTCGAAAAGTGTGAGTCCAACCAGCGAAACTGTAGGCACAATCGTTAGCGGAGTCACATACTTTAATATTTTTCCAACAAGTCCAGTGTAACCTAGGACGAGCTGCACCATGGCTGATACTGCAATTGCTCCAGACAGTTCACGCATACGGATCTGCCACAATTCTTCAAGATCAGCTTCACTCATTTCATCGATGACAGTTTGAGCTGGGCATTTCCACTGAGGCAAGGAAAGAATCGCTAAAGTAGGCACAAGAAAAGATATAGTTCCTCCCTGAACGATGGGCAATCGAACACCCCATGTCGCTTGAAAGTATGTGACAATACCGGTGACGAAGATCATTGTGGATATAATTATGCCGCGATTTGGATCCTCATCGGACATACAGAGTGCTGGCGTCAATATGAACGGTATTGATACAATCGCACCAATCATTGTTAGATAATGTTGAAATGCAAGGAATATGCTCAGGTACCAGACTGCAATGAAATTTATATATCATATTGTCTTACGAAATATGTATGTAAGTCGATTAATCAATTTTACCAGGATTCTCATTTATAGCATAGAGCAACTGAGGCTTGCTTCTCTCGGGCTTTGAAGTAGGCGCCACTCCCACTGGTTCTGGAGAGCTGTTAGATTCATTTGGTTTCCCTGGACCACCCTACAAAAAAACCTTAAACATTAATAAGTTACAAATATTGGGCCATAAAAAATCATTGCATCCATAAAATTGTTATTTGCATAAGCTAATTATAAATTATTATACATAACAAACGACGGGCCTTTTCGATTTCATTGTTATAAAGTTTTGCAATTAAATACTTGCATTAATTATAATCAAACTTTGTATAAGCTTTCCAGACCTAACTTGTTAGCACTCGTGCTGGAATTCTAATTAATTGAGCGTGAGTATGAGGGTAGAAGCAATTGAATTAATGCATTAATCTCAACTCTATTGCCTATACATATTTTTAATTAAGCAATAAATTATAGACCGAAATACCATACTGAGTGGAGATAATAAATCAAATGGCATAAATTTGTTGTTGATGACAAATGGTAATTATTACAAGCTGACTAAAGCACCCTTCACGTGACACTATGCGCTATAGGCATATTTATTGATCATTTCTGCTTGATCTTATAAAATGATTTGAGAGATTCGCTATTAGTCAATTGCATAGAAAAAATAAACATACATACATATATCTAGATTAGCAATTTTTATTGAGTGCAATTGACAAGAATATTATCTTGGAAAATAACCATTTACGTAAACCATTATAAAAAATAACCATTTACGTAATACTTCAAGGATTCACTAAATTAAATTAAATTAAACACTAGTAGTTTCGTACATCACAGATTGCAACATTATTTAGCTCCATTACGAATAAAAGCGTATTTATTGAATTATGATCGGCATAATACAATCAGTCGCAAAATATTTTTCCCACTTTTAGTTTTAAAAGCTTTCAACTGCTGTTGTCGGCTGCTCGGAAGAAACTGAACTAAGAGAAATGAAACTAGCCAACGTAAACTCCGAAGGCAGTATAAAATATAATGCTGAAAGACTGTCGAAATGAGTTCAATTAAATATATTCTGTTAGACAATGAGCGCACATCTGCGAGCAAGCATTCAAGACCAAAGAGAGAGTGTGATGCATTGAATTTATACACTGTGAGTAGCGACTGAACAAGAAATTATTTCAAATAGTCTGTCTTGCGTCTTTAACTCTCCCTAGAGATATTCTTAATCAAAGAAGTCCATGATAAAAATATTTTGAAGCCTCTGTAAATGTACCGAAAATACTGCAATATAGATAACTGTTAATGAACAATAACATTTATATATGTATATCTTTCTTAAAACAAAGGCAATAATAAAATACAAGTTTACAACCAGATTATATAACTTATTAAGTACGCATAAATTAGATAAAAATTTTAATAAAAATGAGTGACAACCTAACCATATTGTAAACAAGTACAAAAACTACATTCGGGTGTGCTCGACTGTAAAATCCCCAAAGCACACTTCGAACAAAAAATAAATAGAAGAAAAATGTTTGTAGTCTTTATTCGGACGGCTAAACAGACAATAATATATACGCAGTATGGATCCTTATTCCGGTTACTTACATTTACTGTTTTGAAAACATCTGAAATTCATCTGTACCCTATGGGTGGTCGATAAAAACACATTTTTTAAACTAAACGGCGAAACAAAACAAATGAAATATAGAACTGTTCAAGGGATGAACTAATGGTGAATAGACATATAAACTGCTCTAATTCTCATCACTCTCCTATTACTTTCTCCTATTTCACTTTAAAAAAACTTTAAAGAAATTTTCATATATAAAAATATTTTGCAACAAATACTCGATCGCCCACACCTCGAAATTATGAAAACTAAAGCTCTACAACGGTAGCCTCAAGTGTTTTCAAGTCTGCCCATATCTCAGAAAATCAAAATTTTGAAAAATTTGAAGATTTTCAACTTTTTTGATTGCTCATACAAATTCATCGTTTGCCCAAGTTTCAAAGTCTAAAATTTTTGCCAAATTTCAAAATTTTTCAAATTTTTTTTACTTTTTCAGACTGCTCATTCGCTATTTTCGTTTGCCCACCCTTTAAAATTTAAAAATTTTGCTTTATTTAAAAAATTTTCATACTTTTTTGATTTTAGCCTATGGCCCATACAAATTCATCGTTTGCCCAAGTTTCAAAGTCTCAAATTTTTGCCGAATTCAAAATTTTTAAAATTTTTTTGACTTTTTCAGACTGCCCATTCGCTATTTTCGTTTGCCCACCCTTTAGAATTTCAAAATTTTGCAAATTCCAAAAATTTTCATACTTTTTTTATTTCAGCCTATGTCCCATACAAATTCATCGTTTGCCCAATTTTCAAAGTCTCAAATTTTTGCCAAATTTCAAAATTTTTCAAATTTTTTTTACTTTTTCAGACTGCCCATTCGCTATTTTCGTTTGCCCACCCTTTAGAATTTAAAAATTTTGCTTTATTTAAAAAATTTTCATACTTTTTTGATTTTAGCCTATGGCCCATACAAATTCATCGTTTGCCCAAGTTTCAAAGTCTCAAATTTTTGCCAAATTTCAAAATTTTTCAAATTTTTTGACTTTTCAGACTGCCCATTCGCTATTTTCGTTTGCCCACCCTTTAAAATTTCAAAATTTTGAATATTTTAAAAAATGTTCATACATTTTTGATTTCTGCCTGTTGCCCATACAAATTCATCGTTTGCCCATATTTGAAAGTGTGACAATTTTTTGAATTATGCGAAATTTTGAAAATCTAAAGGGTGGGCAAACGAAAAGAATGAGCAGTCTGAAAAAGTCAAAAAAATTTGAAAAATTTTGAAATTTGCCAAAAATTTGAGACTTTGAAATTGGGCAAACGATGAATTTGTATGGGACGATGAAATCAAAAAGTATGAAAATTTTTGAATTCGGCAAAATTTTGAAATTCTAAAAGTGGGCAAACGTAAATAGCGAAAAGCAGTCTGAAAAAGTCAAAAAATTTTTAAAAATTTTGAATTTGGCAAAAATTTGAGACTTTGAAACTTGGACAAACGATGAATTTGTATGGGACAAAGGCTGAAAAAAAAGTATGAAAATTTTTGAATTCGGCAAAATTTGAAAAAAGGGAGGGCAAACGAAAATGGCAGTCTGAAAATTTTGAATTTGGCAAAAATTTGAGACTTTGAAACTTGGGCAAACGATGAATTTGTATGAGCCATAGGCTAAAATCAAAAAAGTATGAAAATTTTTAAATAAAGCAAAATTTTTAAATTCTAAAGGGTGGGCAAACGAAAATAGCGAATGGGCAGTCTGAAAAGTAAAAAAATTTGAAAAATTTTGAAATTTGGCAAAAATTTGAGACTTTGAAACTTGGGCAAACGATGAATTTGTATGGGACATAGGCTGAAATCAAAAAGTATGAAAATTTTGGAATTTGGCAAAATTTTGAAATTCTAAAGGGTGGGCAAACGAAAATAGCGAATGGGCAGTCTGAAAAAGTCAAAAAATTTTTAAAAATTTTGAATTTGGAAAAAATTTGAGACTTTGAAACTTGGGCAAATGATGAATTTTTATGGGCCATAGGCTGAAATCAAAAAAGTATGAAAATTTTTGGAATTCGGCAAAATTTTGAAATTCTAAAGGGTGGGCAAACGAAAATTGCGAATGGGCAGTCTGAAAAAGTAAAAAAAATTTGAAAAATTTTGAAATTTGGCAAAAATTTGAGACTTTGAAACTTGGGCAAACGATGAATTTGTATGGGACATAGGCTGAAATCAAAAAAGTATGAAAATTTTTGGAATTCGGCAAAATTTTGAAATTCTAAAGGGTGGGCAAACGAAAATAGCGAATGGGCAGTCTGAAAAAGTCAAAAAATTTTTAAAAATTTTGAATTTGGCAAAAATTTGAGACTTTGAAACTTGGGCAAACGATGAATTTTTATGGGCCATAGGCTGAAATCAAAAAAGTATGAAAATTTTTGGAATTCGGCAAAATTTTGAAATTCTAAAGGGAGGGCAAACGAAAATAGCGAATGGGCAGTCTGAAAAAGTCAAAAAATTTTTAAAAATTTTGAATTTGGCAAAAATTTGAGACTTTGAAACTTGGGCAAACGATGAATTTGTATGGGCCATAGGCTAAAATCAAAAAAGTATGAAAATTTTTTAAATAAAGCAAAATTTTTAAATTCTAAAGGGTGGGCAAACGAAAATAGCGAATGGGCAGTCTGAAAAAGTAAAAAAAATTTGAAAAATTTTGAAATTTGGCAAAAATTTGAGACTTTGAAACTTGGGCAAACGATGAATTTGTATGGGCCATAGGCTAAAATCAAAAAAGTATGAAAATTTTTTAAATAAAGCAAAATTTTTAAATTCTAAAGGGTGGGCAAACGAAAATAGCGAATGAGCAGTCTGAAAAAGTCAAACATTTTTTAAAAATTTTGAATTTGGCAAAAATTTGAGACTTTGAAACTTGGACAAACGATGAATTTGTATGGGCCATAGGCTGAAATCAAAAAAGTATGAAAATTTTTGGAATTCGGCAAAATTTTGAAATTCTAAAGGGAGGGCAAACGAAAATAGCGAATGGGCAGTCTGAAAAAGTCAAAAAATTTTTAAAAATTTTGAATTTGGCAAAAATTTGAGACTTTGAAACTTGGGCAAACGATGAATTTGTATGGGCCATAGGCTAAAATCAAAAAAGTATGAAAATTTTTAAATAAAGCAAAATTTTTAAATTCTAAAGGGTGGGCAAACGAAAATAGCGAATGGGCAGTCTGAAAAAGTAAAAAAAATTTGAAAAATTTTGAAAATTGGCAAAAATTTGAGACTTTGAAAATTGGGCAAACGATGAATTTGTATGGGACATAGGCTGAAATCAAAAAAGTATGAAAATTTTTGGAATTTGGCAAAATTTTGAAATTCTAAAGGGTGGGCAAACGAAAATAGCGAATGGGCAGTCTGAAAAAGTCAAAAAATTTTTAAAAATTTTGAATTTGGAAAAATTTGAGACTTTGAAACTTGGGCAAATGATGAATTTTTATGGGCCATAGGCTGAAATCAAAAAAGTATGAAAATTTTTGGAATTCGGCAAAATATTGAAATTCTAAAGAGAGGGCAAACGAAAATAGCGAATGGGCAGTCTGAAAAAGTCAAAAAATTTTTAAAAATTTTGAATTTGGCAAAAATTTGAGACTTTGAAACTTGGGCAAACGATGAATTTGTATGGGCCATAGGCAAAAATCAAAAAAGTATGAAAATTTTTTAAATAAAGCAAAATTTTTAAATTCTAAAGGGTGGGCAAACGAAAATAGCGAATGGGCAGTCTGAAAAAGTAAAAAAAATTTGAAAAATTTTGAAATTTGGCAAAAATTTGAGACTTTGAAAATTGGGCAAACGATGAATTTGTATGGGACATAGGCTGAAATCAAAAAGTATGAAAATTTTGGAATTCGGCAAAATTTTGAAATTCTAAAGGGTGGGCAAACGAAAATAGCGAATGGGCAGTCTGAAAAGTAAAAAATTTGAAAAATTTTGAAATTTGGCAAAAATTTGAGACTTTGAAAATTGGGCAAACGATGAATTTGTATGGGACATAGGCTGAAATCAAAAAAGTATGAAAATTTTTGGAATTCGGCAATATTTTGAAATTCTAAAGGGTGGGCAAACGAAAATAGCGAATGGGCAGTCTGAAAAAGTAAAAAAAATTTGAAAAATTTTTAAATTTGGCAAAAATTTTAGACTTTGAAACTTGGGCAAACGATGAATTTGTATGAGCAATCAAAAAAGTTGAAAACCTTCAAATTTACCAAAATTTTGAAATTCTGAGATATGGGCAGACTTGAAAACACTTGAAGCTACCGTTGTAGAGCTTTAGTTTTCATAATTTCGAGGTGTGGGCGATCGAGTTTGAGTCATTCATGCCGAAAAAATGTCAAAATTTTTCAAAATTCAAAATTTCGAATACGAAATTTTTTTTCGAAAAACTAAAAGATGGGCAAACATAGGCAAACGATTTTAAAGCGATTTCCGCAAAAAAATTTTTAAAAAAATAATTTTTGAATTTTCGAAAAAAAAACATTTTTCATAATTTCAAAACTATGTAAGGGTGGGCAAAAAAAATTTTTCCTGGGCAAACATGGGCAAACGATTTAAAGCAATGGGCACCAATTTTTTTTTAGTATCTCAAATCACTGGACCCAGCTTCTCTGAGCTAAACAAATCGAAATAATCAAAATAGGCAAAGAAGGGCAAAAGAAGGTTTTCTTGGTGTGTGTCAAACACAGTTATTTTTACTTATGTATGCATGTACAGTATGTCAAGAAACTCTGTACACACTGAAAAAACCTTTTTTGACTTTGCATGCAAAAATAACGCCTTTAGTTATTATTTTTCAATTTTTTTTTAATGCAGATCTATTATTTAGCAAATTTCAAATTAGTATGTACAAAAATAAAAACAATACAACGAAAGGGAAAATTTTAAATCAACAAAATATGAGTTTACACATTTTTGACACTGTCAAGAAAGTGTTTGCACACTTTAGTTTTCGATTCTGTTTTGTTCTATTTTTCGAAAAAACTGTACTTTATTGTTATCTATGCTTCTGCACTATTCGCTATTTTTGCATTCCTTTTCATTCAATTGCGAAATCTTGCTACGCACTTGTCAAAAAGCTGATTTTCAAATTATTTAACATGCCTGGAGCTGGTTTAACTTTTGACGTTACCCAATTGACTTATTATAGTCACGAAATTGGAAAATCTGTAGCTTAGCTAGTGGAGCTTATTGGGGTATCGCAAAAAATAGTTAGCGGACGGTTTCATGTGAATTGACCGTGTCACACCCTTCTTCCAACTCCTTGGCATGGGTTCTGATCAAAATTTGGGGGTTTTGACGAACCATGCCCATAATAAGGCGGTCTGCCCGCTCGTCAATATCGATTTTTCGACCATTTCCACACTTTGCTTGCAGTTCGTCTTCACTTTATGCTCGATTTGGAGCATCATATATTATTTTTTGCGATACCCCAATAAGCTCCACTAGCTAAGCTACAGATTTTCCAATTTTGTGACTATAATAAGTCAATTGGGTAACGTCAAAAGTTAAACCAGCTCCAGGCATGTCAAAAAATAATTTAAAAATCAGCTTTTTGACAAGTGCGTAGCAAGATTTCGAAATTGAATGAAAAGGAATGCAAAAATAGCGAATAGTGCACAAGCATAGATAACAAAAAAGTACAGTTTTTTCGAAAAATAAAACAAAACAGAATCGAAAACTAAAGTGTGTAAACACTTTCTTGACAGTGTCAAAAATGTGTAAACTCATATTTTGTTGATTTAAAATTTTCCCTTTCGTTGTATTGTTTTAATTTTTGTACATACTAATTTGAAATTTGCTAAATAATAGATCTGCATTAAAAAAAAATTTAAAAATAATAACTAAACTGTTATTTTTGCATGCAAAGTCAAAAAATATGTGTTTTTTTCAGTGTGTAAAGAGTTTCTTGACATACTGTACATACTAGCCAGCTGAGTCCGTATGTATGTAAATTCATTTTATTGTAATTATTTATCAACTCCATCTAGACACAACCTACAAAACTAACATTAGCAGCTTTGAAGTCTTTTATTGTTTGCAGAATCCCGGATGAACAACGGTGTGCAGTTAGAGTAAATATGACTTTCATACATACATATGTACATAGTACATAGTATACTAATTGGGGTTTGAAAGTACATATATATTTGCTTTCGCAGTCTGTAAAAAGCACTGGCTACAATAAAATTCTTGAGGCAAACCAAAACATTCATATTACATTGCTGACATTGATCTTTTAAAGAGAACTCATCTGCAATTGAAAAAGAAAAGTTTGTTTGCGATTGCAAGCTAGTACGCGATAGTCGATAAGTCAATCAAAAAAATGCACAAGTAGCTCGAATTATGAATTGATGCTTTGTGAAGAAATGAACTTTGTAGTTGTAGCTTTTATGCTGTAGTTTGATAGCCAGTGACCTGCCAGGGCAAGGAAATGTACATACATACATACATACAAAATATAGATGTATAGGAAAAATAAAATGTGTTTCTTTCTGTTATGGTTTTCTGGAAATTCATTCTTTGATTAGTGATTACATCAAATCAACTGATATCAACTGCAAATCTGTGTCAGCAGCAAAAAGAATAATATACTTCCCGTATTATTTATAATAACGAAATTTCGGAGAACAAAATTTATTTTGCGTTGCGTATGATTGTAAAAGTAAATTTGTAAATATTTAACCAAATCTCTACATACGTACATACATAGTTTAATACAGATTAATTTAGTATTGGTGGTGTTGTTGAAATTCTGAAATATTATGCTATACACATATGGATTCAATATACGGTAGGTATAAAGGCTCGATGAAGCAAAAATGCGATGCATACAATTTTGTAAGAAGTTGGCTTTTAAACACGCATTTTTACGGGAGTGCACATATATATATTTGTGATTTTCTTTAATATGTATTTCATATATATTATTTAACTCGTTTTTCAAAAGGGTAATTTTTAATCAATTATTTTATCATTAAATATTACGCTTCCTTTATGTAAAGCACACCTAGTTCTGTTGCAGTTGCAGTCTCTTTTACAAAAATTAAACAAAACAATAGAGCATAAAACAAAACTTATAACGAAAAATAAAACTGTCTAGTGCGTGAGAGCGGCATCAAAGAGTAAATTATGGTGTATCCTCCTCCTTATCTTGCCACACACTGCTCTCATTCTCCGTATCACTCAGAATTTCCACAACATCATCTTCTCCAGTCAGTAATGCTTCAGACTTCTCTATTTCCTTATAAAAATCTGCAGAGAGAGGCAAATCGCTGTCACCGTTTTCAACCATCAGGTTCAGCTCCGGCACCAGTGAGTCATCGGAGCCCACCTGTGAAGTTGCCGTTGTGGTAGATGTCGCTGTGGTGGACACATCCATTGGCGGCAAAGTTGCTACCGGGTTAAATGGGGCATCTAAGTCTTCCAGACCGCGAGGAGGTTTTAGCTTAGCCAATTCCTCTCGGAGATATCGATAATGACGACGCAAGACCATCGAATTAAACGAAATAGTGCGACTAGCACGCTCTGTGTACTGAGGTTTACTCAGCTCTTCAATCCACCCCTCAATTTGTGTGCAAATCTCTTCGCGCTTTAGCCAGAAATGCTTATGTATGACCTAAAAATACATTATTTTTAGAAGGGTAGAATGGTAGGTAATTTAAACTGATACTTACATCTGTAAAGCAAGGGCTCGGATTGCGAATCTGCTCGAGCATTGCCCAACGCACGCACGCTTGGTAGATGTTGCTGTTGTATTCCCGAGATGAATTAGTACCGCTGGGCGTTCCACGACTGCGCTCAAAACCAGGCTCGTTAAAGTACGGTTCAGGCACCAATATTAAGGATTGTATGGAGACAAGAACCTGCAGAAAACTGGACGTCTGCGCATTCCACTTCTCCTCAGGTCTACCATGCCAAGTGTTTAGTACTGACAGGCATACCTTTCCATCATTATAAAGGTTGGGATTAAAACGAACCGAGTGCCGACCTGTGGTCTCTAAATTGATAAGCATCGGCAAGTTGGGATAGTCAGGTGGAAAGAAAACATCAAACTCGAAACAGCCATTGGCATATGGTGTATCTGCAGGTCCAGTGATGAGCACCTGAAGATATATTAATGTTTTGGGTATAATATTGGACGAAATCAAACGCTGATTTTACGCACCTTCATTATGTCCAATCTATCAGTATCACAACGCACAAATACAGAGCTACTGTAGCTTAGAGGTAAACTTGTGGAAAGAGTGACTGCTTCCTGAGCCAGCCGTTTGACACGAGATGGGTGATAACGATCGCCTGCTAGTCGCACCATTTTTTCAAAATGATGCGCGACCACAAAACGAAAGCTGTTATTATCCGATTCAACGATCATGTCGTACGTGTCAAACTGACGCTTTTTCATTAGCTCAAGGTAACGTTGCTCAACTGATTTTGTTATTGGACGCTCCAATGCACCTATACCATCTTCTTGTGTATGCAACATATTTATCAAAGCGTCTGCTGCCGTGGTCTTCTTCACAAGAACACATGTCTCATGTATATCCGGAATAAGTAGAGCTAATCCTTCATCATCGCCATCATCTATATTAAATGTCAATTGATGAGTTTGACCTTTGATGTTTGACTTCTTGTTGACTCTGTGAATATTGTACGAACAGATCGTTAATAATTGAATATATAATATTAGAAAACTTTAAAACTTACTTGAGCCGCTTAGCATATGTATCAACGCAAGTCTTCATATTCTTTAGCAGCTCCGCAATAGGTGGTGTACACTCTCCGTTGGCATTTGGCGCCGGCTGCAGGAGTGAAACCAAGCTTTTGGAGAGCGACAATGCACGCAGTATCTTCAGAATGGCACGATAGAGAGGAATGTGTCGTGTAATGTCTAAAACTGAGTCGTTACGCAAATAAGAACTGAGTGCTGGTATTAGGCACGACTGCTGCAACAGCGTCTGGAAAATAGGCGGAAGATCACCAGCCACATCACGAACATCGTGATAGGCTAAAATATCCTCTCCGCGCATTTCGATGGGTATGCAGTCTCCCGGATTGATATAACTGGATAATACCAACAGCAGTACTGTCACATGCTCTTCTTCACTCTTCTGACGCAGTAAAGCCTGTTCTACGTTCCATGACTGAGTTGTCGAGCCAGTGCCAAACCCAGTGCCTTTCGCCCAGTATATGTGACTTTTGTCATCTGAAATTATGGTAGTTGGCAGAGGTTCTTCTGTTGAATTGGTTTTTACGGCTGTTGAGGTATTGTGGCCATTTTCACTAGCATTTGTATTGCTATTGCCGTTAACGTTGCCGGTGCCGTTACCGTTGCCGTTGCCACTGGAAGACGGTTCATTAAACAATGTCCCTATTTGACTGTTATGCGACTGATGTGAAAATATTCCAAGACAGTTTAGTACAAGATGCATTGCTCCAACTTCAATGACAACTCGGCGAAGCAGCATACCATCATCGGTCGATAAAGGCATACTATCCAGTAATTGACGGAATACCTCAAACGGCAATGTGGGTAAGGACGGCGCCAGCGAAAGGCTGTATATATCGTCTGCGTAATAGAAAATATAAAAATATTAGCAAACATCCTTCTCTAACATGGAGAAAAAACAAAAAATTTAAACAAAATCGAAAAGCGTCTCCAAAAGAAAAAATATTAAAACACAGAATTCATATTTGATACACTTACTGCCATCTCCATCGCCGGTAACACCTAGAACAAGTCTTAAAAGACACTGGGCACGTTGCTTATCTCTAAGTAACACATCTGAATAGGTGGGAAGGCGTAAGAAGAGACCGAAAGCGGCTAACGAGTGTTGTGGCACAGAACTAACAGTAATCTGCTTCGCCGTCGGCTCACAAATGGTATCCTCCAGATCTTCATATATCTCATCATTTGGCTCAAGCTTAACCCAATCAGATAGAGGTGGACTCTTCTCCTTCTCGGCAGCTACAGCAGTAGTCTTTCGGCCCATATGCTCAGGATACACCGTGGGCAAATAGTGAGCTAACAGCGATAGACCACCGCTACTTGAAAAACGCTGAAGTGGTGATGACAACGGCTCTGTACAAGCGGCTTTTGTTTTCTTTGACTCCGCAACTTCATCCCCCAGCGTGCATTGAGGAACTAGATTCAGCGTCAGGCATGGTGCAGATAGTGAATGTCCTGCATCCCTAAGCGTAGCTAACACTTGTGATATGGTGGCATCACCAGCCAGCAGTATATCAGGATATTCTGGTATAACCAACTGACTGCCATTGCCCGCATGTGCTGCTTGCAGCAGAAACTCTTCAATGTTAAACGTATCTGTAAAAATATATTAATCAATGCAATATGTAACTTGTAGATGTACTCACTATTTGGCAATAATTGCATGGCTGTTGTTTGTGTCTCCTTATCCTTATTTACAGCGGCTTGGTTTTTGGCATCCTTAATTCTTTTGTCTTTAGCCGCTACTGCCGCACCAACGGTCAAAAACTCCATGCTACCCCCGTGCTCCATATTATTAAAGTTTATAATACACGATTTATCAGTTTTGCATTCACTTGGCTTTTCTACACCTGAAAGAGTGGCTGCAACATCGCCAGTGCGTTGATCTGTTGGTTGTTGATACACTAAGTTACTATACACTGTGGTCAAAAACAAAAGTAAGAAAATTAAAAATTAATAAAAACAAAAGAATATATATATATAGACAAAGTATTCCATCAAAATATTATAAACAAATATCTTTAAAACAATTGTAACAAATCAAATAGCGCAACATAAATATAGGCATTTCCAGAAATAGATCCATCGAGCAAATCAAATTTAATTGGAATTTATTTATTTATTTGGATAGCCCCATATTGATTTAGAATCTATTATTTTATATCATTTGTTTGTTTGTTTATGTTGTCGTACGATCGTAATGCTTGAAAATGCCCATATGTATTATACAATGTATTATACAATAAATCAAGTTTTTAACTAATTGATCAGCATTTGCATGGACAAGAAAAATAAATTAAAAAAAAAATACGTACCACTAACGCAGTTCTGCAATATCTCTTGACATGTTGTATTTGTAGTTACATTGAACAGCATTTGGTTAGCGCAACTGCGTTTGGCCGGATGGTGATTGGCAGATGCGACTGGTAAACTATTACTAGCACCTGCTACATTAGTTCCTCCCATTATAGCAGACAATGTATCTCGTCGTTGCAATGGCTGCAGACTACGTACACAGACCATTATGTGTTCGTTCTCCAGCAATAGTTGCAGCACAAGCTGCCGGGTAAAACCAGAAATTGTGGGACGATTGCCCGATGTAGATCGCAAAGGCTTGCAAATGATGGCACCAATAAGCAGCGAGGTGAGCACTTCCTGATTTGATGGATGGCATGCGCTCACACGAGTAAAAAAGTTGATTGTGGCCCTTTCAAGACGAATGAATGTTTGTTGCATGGGTAAGGTCTTGCTGAATTGTGCTGTGTGCGTGTTGCACAGTAGCTGCAAAAGAGGTTTCCAAAACATGGAGCCTTGCATAGTGCCCAGCCAGTCTCGCATTGGACCTTCGGCGCAACATTCTGAGAAAAAGTCTAAGACTTTGGGCACATTTGCACAGCTCAGTAGTGGTTTGGTATAACTACCAGCACTTGCCTCCACCTTATCAAAATCGGTAAGCAGAGAATCTCCACCAGCAGCTTCTTGCGTACTAGATGAGGCTGCAGCTTCCGCAGAGACTCCTTCAGTAGTTGGTAGCATATAAGTGCAGTACTCAAAAACAGCATGAGCTAGAAGTTTAGGCAGACCAGAGTCCAACATTTGGTAAACTGCTATTGGCGACTGACAAGCCAAAGCGAGCGTCTTAAGGAATGCCGGACGTTGAAGAAGAAGTGTTAGATTTTCACCGCCCTCACGACGGAACCAAGCATTACCGCTTTGTACTTTACTGTCATCCGTTTTACTACGCGTCTGTTGCTCCATTTTTATACCGAGTTTAATCAGCAACTGGTTAAAGAGCTCCGTTTTTATGTTGCATAGAGCACACAGTAATGAATCAAAACTACTCTTCAATGGCTCATCGTGCTCCAATTCGGCAATCCATTGATAGCAAGTCTCAAACAATTTCGGCGTAATAAGATTGGGTAAGTCCGGAACATTTTGATGTTGCTGAACCTGCCATAATATGGAGGCAATCACATTAACAAACCCACTTTGTGGATTATTGCAGCGAGCCTGTTTGCTATAGATGTCATGCAACTGCATTATCCAATCCAGCAGAACACGAAGTTTGTCGAGCATATGTTCTGCAGATCCGGTAACTACTTGATAAATAAGATCGCACACAGCATCACTGGAAAGTTTAAATACTGCAATATCAATAATATTACAATTAGATCATTAGAAGTTAGATCGATAAAAGCTAAAACTCACCCTGTGGAGTGGTGTGCCACAGCAAAGTTCTCAGTAATTGTAAACTAAGTTCGTGATTGTAGGTACCCATTTTGATCAGAACAGTCTCAAGATGCTGTTGCGCAAGGCTAGGTATCATAGGCATAATGTTAAGCAAAGAGCAGCACGCCTCTAGAAAGCCTGGATAGGCAGCCGGGTATGATGCTATTAAATCGGTTAGCTTACTATCTGGTTGCAAAGCAGCTACATGAAAACAACGAGATAGTATTCGCACCCAGCCAATGCTTGTTTTGGCAAATGCATCATCCTCGGGCATCGCATCAACATCCATGGCAGATAACGCAGCCGCCGGCAGAGGTGTGGAGCAGGCGGCAAATGATTCCCCAAAAGTACCTTGTCCACGAATACCTTGCATACGATTCCCAAAAATTGTTTGACCCAACACTGCAATCTGTACAAGACCAACATTGCCGCAGTCCTTCGGTCTAAAACAAAAAAACAAAATTTTAGGGATAGTTAAATTGATGTCATTAACATGATTTACTTACTTGTACAGCCTCAAAACGATACTCGTTGCCACTTCGGCTTTAGCTAGCTTAAGACGTATGCAAGTGAGACCAGTTGTTGTCATTGGTGCACCCACGGGTATAGAGCCAACACCATAATCTCGAGACAATTCCAATGCTACGGCCGAAGGACAAGAAGCTAGGCTCGAGGTGTGTGGTACCAGTTGCACCTCCTTCAACAAAATTGCTGTTGGCAGCGTGATGGTCAAATCCACATGTGTCTCATTGGGATAGAACATATAACTCCACGCTGGTGATCGTGGTCGTCTATGAGTGGCATTGGGATTAGAAATCAGCATCTCAGCACTTTGTGCCGCATCATTTTCAGATACAATATGCGAGAATGGAGCAAAATTTATCATTCCATCATACTGGGCGCTACTATTTCTTGATGTTTGTGCTGCTGTTGTTGTACTAGCAGCTCCCGTGCTTGTGGTTGTCTTTTTACAGGCGTTACCATTGTTCACATAATTATAAAGCTTGAGACGCGTATTTCGTGTCATATGTTGCATAATCATGGAGATCTGGTATAGGTAATTCAGTATTAGTATTAGTTATTAAATGAATATTATTTCCATTCTTACCAATCCCGGCTGCATGTTAATAATCGTTTTGTTTAGTCGAACCAAATTATGACAGATTATTTGAATGCCTCCCAATTGAGTAAATATTTGAACTGCCGCTGTCACTTCCAGCACCTTCGAAATGTACCATAAAAAGGGTTCTGATAACTGAAGGCGTGGCAGTGTAGCATTGCGTTGTACAGTACCTGAAAGAATGTAAAAAATGTGATTAATACAATTCGACCCCAACGATGCAGTTAAACTTACTCTCTTCCAGATATTGGCAAATAGGCGCAACCACCAGTCGCGGATTAGAAGCTCTCTCACTTAAAGTGATCATCAAACTAAAGACGGCGTCCGCAATAGTCTGTGGTTCGTCCAGCACCATGTTTGTTTTAAGGGAAAAGAAACAGCTCGAAGACATCATTGTAAAAGTATTAGTTGAACACTGAGAAAGTGCTCCAAACAGTCGTTTCATTGTAGGAAAATGACGCAGCACTGTATTACAAATAAATAATAAGAGTGCGGGAATTTTTTAAGAGACAAAGAATACAAACCCCAATCAGCAATGCAAGGGACCTTGCTACGGTGCCCATCTGTATTTAATTGTTCAGCCTTCGTTTCATCCGTTTGGCTTTGATTAGACAGTTCCTCTTCTTCAGGTATGGTTACCTCCTGTAGAAACACGATTAAAGCTAGTAGTAGCATTACATTTTCGTTACTTACGCTAGGCTGTCGGGGCATCTCCGTTAAAACCATGTGGGAGGACAATTTGAGCAAATTTATAATTAACGAATTGTCGCATATGGTAGCATTTTGCTTAGTAGGGTTCTCTGAACCTAATACGTTGGCAAATAAATTGCTAAAGTTATTTCCAGCATTGCTGTTCTCATTACCGCGCTGGCATTGTAACTTCTCGCCATTGGAAATATTGTTATAGACTATAAAAGCTGAAATTTCAAACAGATTTAGCTGTTAGTTCATTTTCATCACGAAGAGTTGTTGTACTTACAAACACTCTCGATAATTTTGAGGGCTACATTCAGATCACCCTTGTCGTTAGGCATTAAAAGCAAATCCCGTACCAACTGATTCTGTGCATCAATTGGCCCTTGCTGGTTGCTAATGGCACCGTCTGGCTGAACTAACTGGAGCACAACATGTAGAAGTATATCCTTTAGTCGACGCTTGCATGGAATAAGACTACCGCTATTCTCGCTTTTGCTATGAAGCCACAGCATGAGCTCATGCAAATGCCTGCAGATTGTAGGGCCAGCCTATAAATTATAATGAAGATAAATTAAACTATAATTAAATACTGAATGGATTAACTTACACAACGATTCGTTATTATGGATGAACTCATGCCGTAACCCGAGAAGAAACGAAGTAGCATCTTCTCAAAATTTTCATCATTTACAATAACCTCATTGATACGACTGCAATCGGTAACATCATCTCCAATAGGCAATGAATTACAAGCGAGGAATAGACTCTGAAAGCCAAGGCACCATGTACGTAGCTTTATATCATTGTGCCAAGCCAGAGCTAGCAAAAGACCTTGAACAGCATTAGCTCCAAATGGAATTTTCGGGCTATCCGTCTGATTGATTCCCGCCGAATATGGCTTATCGGCCAACTCACAATTAAGCGTTAGCCACATTTGCAATACTTGCTCTAAATGAACCCATGTATCCTCATAGTGTAGATCGGCCAGTATAGAATCAAAAACATTCTTTAGCATAATGTAAGTATTGACACCACTATAATCCGGGCCAGACCACAACTGAGTGAGATACTCTGGCCAGGCTACTGCCTCTGGCGGTGCGGACACGAATTCATTGGTTAGTACTTGCGGCAACGATGAGTACAAATCCAACGATGTTCGATTGGTCAAGCGACGCAATTGCGCTTCCACATGTAATTCCAAGCCAGCATCTAAACGCGAATCCATCGCAATGGATATGGACTTACAAAAGAAGTTGAATGTGTTTTTTGCAAAGTGCATTACTCTCTTTTTTTAGTAATAGGCTTGGTGCGCTCAATCATATCTATGTCGTTCAGCATTTCGTCAAACTCCGTATCCTCGCACTCAATGAGAGATGGCAGGTAGTTATATTTGCCAGCTGAAAAAATTAGAATATGTGAATAGGTATGCGTCGAAAAATATTGAAATATAATACTTACTAGAATAATCACTGAATAGATCGCGAGACTCCTGCGCTGATGTAGTGATAATGGGACGAATTTCATCGTTGGTAGGAGTAACATCATTATCCCTATATTGCTTGTCCGCGTCCAAAAGGTCCTGAAAAAAACAAATTATTATGGCCATTTATGTTCATATATATCAAATATATTTAGTCATATTTACCTGTAACAGACATGTAATTGCATGCACCGCCCAGGGCTGTTGCTGATCGTTCCACACGGCCAAACGTATAAGTTGCTCCAATTGAGCAGTTGTCACAATTTTGCACAACCGAACCGAGGGTCGGCATGCAGCTACCAATCGCGCTATCACTTTACAAGTAAGTAAAAACTGATCCATGTTGCAATCAAAATCCATTTCCAAAAGCAAAGCGAACAATCCTCGGATGACAACTTTGATGTTTGACATGCTCAGTGCTTTCACACCTTTATCAAAGTTACTATCTCCGTCCACACTGGTTCCCAAGCCATCCAAATGCTTTGGTGATGAGGTGGTGGCATTAGTGCCTTTTACGGAGCTTACACCTGAACCGATGCTGGAAGCACAGATGCCACTTGTTACCATATTCATTTTTCCTCCGGTTGATGCTACTTTGGATGTACCGCTAGCCTTCGATTTAGTAGACAACTCCATGAATATACCAGGATGCTAAACAATAAAATTTGCTAATTAATTCTTTTAACTGTAGGAGTAATTAAAAAAAATAATAACCTCGTTTTGGATCATGTAGATTTTTTTGCCCCAATCAGTGTACGGCTGAACTGAGTATTTATTCTGTTGTATTATTCGCTTTTTAAAGCAACGTAATTGCTTACTATTAGGTGTATTGTTCGGCCTTGCCTTAGTAAAGTCGCTTTCACAACTCATAAAATCCCAACGAGCTGCCGCTGTACAAAAGATACAATGATAATTGTAGATTGATAAATGGGGAGAAAAAAAGTTCACTTACATTTATCCTTTCGAGCATTGTTATCGTCCAGACAAACAGATAGGAAGAGAAGTAACCACGTGATTAGCTGAAGATCAGAAGTGCTCCCCATTGCTGCACTACGTTCAGCAGCGCTAGACGACGTACTAGGTTGCTCTGATTGAAATTTGTAATGTGGAGAAATAGGTGCTAGCAGCTTTACAAGGGTCTTAAGCACGGCATCTATTACGATCGAACGACAAGCACCCATTGCAATACTACGTCGACCCAAATAAGTGAACAAAAAGAAAATTCTGTAAGTGACGATAAAGATTGAAACCCAATTTAGTAAATACTTTTTCAGTGTCGATTACATTTACACATACCGATCCTGGGGAAATGCTTTACAATTTTGTGCCGAGAATAAACTGCAGAACATATCCGCCAAAAAGTCACCCCACCATGGCTGAAAGCAGCACATGCGAACTAACAGTGAGCATGTAGCTAACTGTAACTGAGCATCACCATAAACAACCAAGGAATTGAAGAGAGTCTTGGCAGTAACCATATTAAATCGCTGATGAACTGGCAGTATGTTTTTAATGCCATATTCAATAGAGAAATGCAACAGCACTTCGACTAAACTGAGACTCAGCACGCGTAATTTATCTCGCGAGGCACTTTTCAACAACTTGTCCGTGATCAAAGGATTCGGGGGTGCGGGAATCCTATGCGCTTTCGGTGATAATGCGCGCTCTAATCGATGTACCACATTTCGAATAACGTTGATTTGGTATTGCAGCAACATGCATTCATCATATAAAGAAACCACTTTGTTGTTATTGTCCATTCCACAACTAACTTCCTCATCTCGCTGCTTGTTAATAAAAGCCTGAAGATGGGCAACATTCGATAGTTCGCTATTGCGCATCGGCGACAAAAGTTCCATTAATTTGCTACTGGCTAAACTATAGCGGCAATGAACATCCTCGTACAGTGCATTCAGCGATTTCAGGTGAGTCTGGAGCGACTGTGCTGGCGGTTTGATGAAACGAACGAGGTTATCGCCATAACCATCATGCTCCAGAACAACAGGGTGTCCAAAGAAACTTCCAAGTGGTACCTTACATTTAGTCGATGACATGCCATTGCGACCAACAATTGTGAGCTTTAGATAGCGGCAAATAGGTGGAGGCTGCATATCGCTCAACACTAGTGTCTTTGTTTGTATGTCAGAGACTTGCACTAGGCGAGTACAATCGATCTCCTCATCAAAGCACCATATATCAATGTTGAGCGATGTTAGCTCATCGCATGCAGGTACTACCAAATCCGTTAGCAGAATGTGCTGGCCAAAATCAAGTACCACAAAGCGGCGGGCACCAGAATGCATGCGATCGACAACAATCATCAGCTTCGGAGGAGGTGTAAGAAGTTTATGCCAAGCAATTGGTGAACTAGGATTGGCATTTAAATTTTCGGTAATCTTCTCTCGCTCAGCCTCATCATCTACAATGTTCTGTGAGCTATCATTGCCGCCCGTTTGCGATGTTGCTTGAGATTGATCAGACGACTGCGATGGGGAGGCTTCTTCAGGTAACACATCAAGAGAAGACTTGAGTAAAGCCTTTTCCCAGTTTTCCATTTCCCAGTTGTATGCGTTTTCCTCGTTTATGCCAAGTTTTTTTTGAATGTAGCTGTTCCAAAGTGTGAGCTGAGGTAAAAACTTCGATATCTTCAGCTTATCTATGAGCGCGCTCTTCTCGATTTTTACCTCCTCTTTTAATGCATGTTCAAGATCAGTAAGTGATGCGACAGCTAAAAATAAATTTTATATTACTGTCATAATATTAAAACAGCTATTTAACTTATCACTTACAAGCCTTATCCTTAAATCCATTTACCATCCCAAAAGATCCAAAAGCGGTTTTAACATTCATGTCCTTGATTTCTTCCACCAGGCACTCCACGCTCATATCACTCAACTGAAAATAATTTTAAGATGAACGCCTATAAATTTGGTTCTTTAGTGAAAACAATAATCAGGATTACCAACCAATTCATCGTCCTTTCCTTTGGTTACTAGTTTTGGCATCATCATCACATCCTCAATGAAGACATTAGCTGCTCCATTGACTGTGCTGTCAATATTATCAATGCGTGTGGCTTCTGATGTTTGGACGCAGGTAAAGTGCAACTGTACAACCTCTAATAGACCTCGCAACTGGTTGCTTATACTCTTACCGCGAATCAAGTGTGGGAATGTCCGAAAGTCAACACCATCTACACAACAATAGTAGCATTAATTGACTTTACTAAGCTGAACTAATTATCGAGCATGTCTCACCTATCGAGCTAAGTCGCTTTATATCCAGTCCGGTTACTGGCAGAATAGTGGCACTGCTGCGTATCACATTTGTAAGTCCCATAGAGGATGAGCTTGAGCCATTGCGATTGATATTGGGAAAATCAAAATCAAATATTTCAGGCTCAAATGGAAAGCCATAGAGTCCAAACCGTGTGCTTAAAAGTGCACAATGTGGATCCCAGCGTTTATCTATTTCCCCAGATATGTCTTTAAGCAAATTGATTGCATATTCGGAGATGCTATTGTGTGACTCCGTAGTAGATGTGGCACAGGCAAGCATCGTATACCAACGCACTACACTTCCACATCGCGCCTGCGGCAACTCACAGAAGGTATTTGAAATTGCCGTTTTAATGCTGCTATCCAATGTAGCTTGCTTTTGCAACTCAGTAGGAAGATTACCCACACCTCTGCAATAAAGTAAATAATATAGATGAGATATCGAAATAAATTTCAGTCAAACTTACTCTGTTAGCATTATCAATAATTTTACGCACTTATGCGCAGTGGTGCGGTCACTATAGATAATGCAGTTTCGAATGAGTTGTTCGATGTGCTTTTCTGCCAAACAAACACACTCAAATTGCTGTGCTAGTAGGTCGTTCATATTAGCTGCTGTTTGCTTATTTATCTGATCCTTAATGCGCTCTGACTTTGGAGATCGAAAACGATTTAAACGTATAAAACAAATCCAGTTAAGTACATCGAGAGCTAAGTTTTTGGTCAGCGGTATGGATTCCACATCGCATGCAACGCGGAAAAGTTGTTCTAAAAGTCCATTGCTATCCAGCATAGCAATACGCTGCATGCGCGCATTATTAATTCGACTATGGGACTTAACAGCTCGCACACTTATTGAGATCTCGTGTAGCCAATCACAGCCTTAAATAGCAAAAAAAAATAGTTAAACGCGTATAATGAGCAGAATATTAATAAGTAAAACAATAGGCAAAACTACCTATTTTATTATCACATTCTTGTTCAACTGAAGCAGTCAGGGGCAATGGAGTAGTAAGGGGCATTGATCGTACGGGTTGATCTGGACCTATATAGGCATGTAAATTCAGTTTTCCTGAGTTTCCAAGATTTGTCAAAAAATGAGTTTTCGTTCTATTAAGTAACCTCATATGTTTACTCTTTTTCTCTTGATTCTCAATATCCAGGGAAAGAGTTACTTTAATATTTTCTACTCGATTAACCCAATTTTGGACAGGATGTCGCGAAGAAATAGCTGTAAGTGTTATTAAATTGCATTCCATTATTGTATTACAATGTTGTTATATTTTATGAAGCTATTAATCATCTGCCAAAAGATATTTTATTGACATCTTAGTCAAACTGATTAAGATACTTATTTAAAAACAGCGTACTTTTATGAATATCAATGAGCAGATAAGCTAATGTTTATATAACTCTTTAACTGTTCTACATACATCAGAAAATAAAAGAAATTATGATGCTTATTGGTCGTATGGTTGTCAAAATAATATAAATTTCATGATTTGATCTTACATACCCCTCGTTTTGTTTTGTCCTTCCTTGGATGGATCTGCCACGGTTTTAATATGTAAAAGGAAGTTTCGAGTTCGTGTCTTGAATAGTTTTGGAGAAGTCAGAGTCGCAGTACCGCCTTGATCGCAAAGATCAATGCACGATGAAAGCTCTATGGGACCAGCCAGTACTTCAGCATTGTGAGCCAACAAATACTCCTCACTAAGCACGGGGTTGTCATTGACAACTGCAAATAAATAAATATGATTATTTAAATCACTTTCTATAATTATCGTTTACTTACTGTAAGAGAGATCAATATTGTCGTCAATCACGTTCGGCTTGTAACTGGCATGAGTTCCTTTCATACGGTAACCAAAACCATTTGTGTTCTGCTTCAGTAGGGTGACCTGTATGGCAGCTGGGTTCGAGCATTGCTGGTACACAGTAAACTTCAAATCAATGTGGCCCAACGAAACTGGCTGTGCTAAGTTAAGCTCAATTATATGCTCGTCCCAAGTGGTTCTAATATAAAATGTATACAATTAAAATCAAAACAAGTAAGAAAGGTATAGTGCTCGAATATAAGATACCCGCTACCAATTTTAAAAAGCTATATTTGGTATATACAAATACTATTACACTCAAAATATACTATAGTGATTAAAATTTACCGGACTGCAGTTCTAGGCATATCAAATTAATTGTCAAATAACTTCTATGTTTTTTTTCCGATCGCAACCAAACTTTCTTGAATCACAATGACCGTAGTTATTATACACTTTAGTTTTAAAATTACTATTGCTATTCGATTTTTTCGCTTTGCGGGGGCGGAAGTCGGCGTGGAAAAAAGTTAACATAAATTATTTCGCTATCCCTGCTTGATATCTAGGGGTTCAAACAGACAGTCGAAAAAACAAACAGACAGGATATATCGTTTCGGGTGACGGCGCTGACAAAGAATATATATATTTTAAGCGGTCGATGATGTCACCTTCTGCTTGCTACCTATGATTAGCGGGTATAAAAAGGTCCACTAAGGTTGTTTTTTAATGTGAAGACTTACGCATCGTTATGAAGTCGCCAGGTGCGGGTAAAGTCCCGTTCGTCGCCTCCATGACGCATATTTTGCGACTGTTTGCGCTGTTTCTGAACTTGACCCAAATCATTCCAACAACTGGGTACTTCAGCAGAGTATACCGTCAGTTTATCATCAAACTGAGTCAACGCATAGAATAAGCGCAGATCTTCAAGCGTGTAGTCTGTAGTTTTATATGCCAATAAATTCGCGTTGTTGGCTAGCAAGGAGACAGTCGATGGTGAAGTCTGAACATGAACGCTTTGGCTTGATGTCGTAGCTGCTGCCTCATTGCAAACATCAACTGAGATATTTCCATCGACCATAATTGTATCGGCATCAGCCATATTGCGAGCACCATCCGTAACGCTCAGATCCGCTGCATGGGTTAATGTTGTACTACAGTCCTCATCCATTTCCAACAGCTCATCGCCAGAATCATTTTCACCGTCATTCAGCGAATAAAATAGCATGCCACCCTGACGTGAACAGCAACACAGTCTGTCGAGGTTACGACAATAGACCACGGCTTCAAAATGTTCGCCCTCTTCTTCGATGACAGAAGTCACTTGGAAGTCATCAAGCGAATAAATTTCGATGCAACCATCTGCACAAACTACGCAAATGGATCCAGCTGCTTTTGCATCCGAAGATGCCGATGACATGCTGGGTGGTAGGATACATAGTTGCTTCGGACATTTCGCACGACTGAAAGTCATGGCTAGAGTGTAGTCATTCGAGATTTGTAAGTCATCATAGTCAAAAAGGAGCATTTGTGCGGCCACATTGCATTCAGCGTTGTTATCATCTGAAAATACCAACATGTGTGTTCATATTCAATTTATTACTTAAAATATTGACTTATTACAAACTTACCTATGTCCATTGACACATGCTTCTCTTCCTCCTCTTTGGATACCGTGGCCATAATGATTTTGGAAGCTTCAGTTTCTGGAGCTTTAGTGCGCAGCAACTTAACTAGCAGCTGATTACAGTTTGGACTGGTGGGCAAAATTTCAGCTATCTCGACAATTTCCTCCACCTCTAAAGATTTGCCATCGACACTGTGAGCGCCATCCAATGCATTCATGCGTTTGACACTTGTCCAGCTTTCCACCACGCAATCTATTTCCTCATTTGCAGTCAACTTTTCACTTGCAGTGTTGTGACTGCCATTCATTATTATGCTATTGTTGTTATTGCTTGTGGAGCTCACGCCTAACGAGTTGTTATCATTGTTGTTATTGTTATTTTGATGCGATATCTCCGACTGATCTATAAGCTTATCCATTTCATTGCCCATGCCCAGTAAACTGTTGCTAACATTGACAGTATTGGAAGATACCATTAAACCAGAAGACGTATCGTCCAGATTGCTCTCCAGTATTTGCGACAATGTGGACAAGTCAAAATCATATAGCATCGATGAGTTGTTGCCTGTCTGATTAACTCCAATGTTCTTGTTGTATGTCATTAATGCAGACACAAAGCCATTGCTATCAAAACCATCAGTGAATTTCTCATACGGCGTCAACGATTTGATATCATCGTCCTTCGAAGATTCAAGACTCACTTGACTGGCCACAACATTCGAGTCACTGGAGGCTGTGAAAAATAATACATAAATGGTAATTAATAATTATTAATAATATTCATAAGGATTTACTTACTGGTCCCCATTTGAGATGAAGTTTTTTTCAGGTGACTTGCAATACTTGATATGCTGCCGCTGTCATTGCTAATGATGGCCGAGTTCTCGCTGTGCCTATCCAACTCCACAATATTTAACACCACCATACGCAGTGCCATCTCTCCACTGCTGTGCAACACACTGACACCAAGTACAATCTTGGAGCCAACAACACCGGCTCGCAGCGTAGATGTTGATGTTATGTGTTGGGCATTGACGCCAACATCGAATTTACCAAAGCTCGGAGTGCCAGCAGTATGCGCAGCACTACTGCTGTTTCCACTGCCACTGTAATTAGCCGAATATACATAGTTAACTTTAGCACGACCTCGAGCATTTGGTAGTACGCAGATGGCCGTAACACGCGCCCATTCAAAGTTCTCCTCAAAGACCTCTTTGAGCAGGGTGGGCACATGAAACGTGTGCATTAGCTTTAGGTGACGTTCAATGCTCCACACGCTCAGCTCTCCGGATTGAGTGCAGCTCGTGCACAAAACATTCGCGTAATCACTGTTCGAAATAACATCGAAGCCAACGCCTGGGGCGGTCAAAGCGGGATTGGTGGCGTAACTGATTGACAGTGGCACATTCTGAGTATACTCTCCCTTCACAAATGGGCAGAGCGGCGAATGGCGTTCATGTTCACTCCAAGGTTCGTCGGTTTTTTCCCAGCATACTAGGCATACATTGCATGTAAAGCACATGGCGCGATCCTCCCCAGACGAAGATGGCTGATGGTAAAAGCCTGCCTGAGCCATTTGATCGGGTAGGGCCCATTTATAATCCATATGTGGCCACTTTTCAAATGTCTGCCGTCTCACCGCTTCTGAATGCATGAGGACTCGTTGAAAATTGCTAAATTTCCAGCCAAAATCCGGCAATCTGGAACCCATCAGCATGTCCGTCAGCCGTTCATTAATGGCCGAAGCAATGGCCAATACGGGAATGTGTCGCTCCAAGCGCTTCAGCAATATTACTACATTATTTGCCACTAATTTCAAGCTTGAATAGGGCACCTCCAGGCAAATTGTGTTCCACTGTAAAGAATTTCAATCGTAATAAATCATTTAACATTCAATTATGTAAATGAAAATTATATATCAAAAAAATTATCCTGATTCACTGATTGATTTATAAGAGTTTCAACGTTAGAACAAGAACTTGTTTCACAAAATTCCAATTCCAATTAATTTAGAACAGAACCTAAGTTTAGACCAACCCATTACATGTATTTAAACGTGGGCTTAACTAAGTTACAAACTAGTTATAATTTTCAAACGTATTCTAACACTATTTCAATATGCAATACGTATTGTATAAAGTTTGACAGTTTCCCGACTCTAAACAAGTTCTTATATTCAGTGCAATCAATAAGATCAGGTAATAATTTAAAGAAAACTTACACGTTGTGCCTTAATTCCCTTTTTGGCATTCAACTGGGCTTGATTAATCTTCTGTGTCAACTCATTGCTTATGTCGCACGGACATTCAAGACCTTCACTCTCCAGTTCATTGATGCAGTTTTGAAATATTATTGCCTCGGACAAAATAAGCTCCAGCTTAATGTAATCATCATTCTGTCCAATGGGAGACTGAAGAATTGTGTCCAAGAGCAAGACGCCATTGTAATCGCCACGCAGTCCAAGATTGTGACCATCCCAAAATAAGATTTTATCTTGCAGTGGCATATAACGTCCAAGTATAAAGCTCTCAGCTGCAATTGGAAAGATCAATTTCACAAGATTCGCGAATAGGATGTCTGAATGATGTAGCATTACTCTATACATACACACATACATACATATGTATGCACAAGCGCTCTAATGTATGAATCTACAACAATTGCATGATGTATGTAAGTGTAACTGCGTAATAGTTAAAATGAAAAAACAACACACAACAAAATGATTATCGGAAAGGGCGAAAATAAAATAATAGAAGTCAAGTCATAACAATCTAAAAACTCTTCGCAAAACGCTGAAAATACAAATATCTCTGTATGTAATAGTGTGTGTGTATACATAATCTTCATATCAGCAGGCAAATGAGAGAATCAAATTTACAAAATACATTGCAATAAATTGTCATTTCAAATTGTATTCGTGTACTGTAATTGTACATCTGTCTGTGTAGCAATTTTTCATCACTTTGTATTTGTGCATTAATATCTGTATGTATGTGCACACCTACTATACACAACACATACATATGTGGATATGTAGAGGTGTCGATGCATGCTTGTGTTTGTGTTGCTTACCATTTGTACTCAATTGATATGTCTGCAGGGTAACGCCGGAATTGACATCTAGAACCTTTACTAGATTATTGACGCCAAACGCAAGTAGCACATTGAGTTGCGGATGATAGACGATGTTGCGTATTTCAAACAGTGGAGTTCCGCCTGGTAGAACAGCATCGTTGCTGCTATCGTCGCCCACATCCAAGTAGCCGTCTTGCTTTAGAATACGCTGTTCCATGCTGTAACTGCATACATATGCTTGCTTGGGACGAGTTGAATGTCAACGCAAATTTCAGAGTCGCCTCTTTTTATATGGCTCTTGTGTATTTTTAATTACACTTGATTCTTCACAATTAAAAAAAACTTTATCTTTCGGGACTCTTCTGTGCTTCTCGCTGCTTCTGCTGTGCTATAGTTTTTCTGTGCTCCCCTTTTCTTCTTTCTGACAGATGAGTATTTTATTAACCATTCACAGTGAATTGTGACAATTGTCAATTCACACTTTTGTTCAATTTAATATAGAGAATATTTTAAATCAATGTTTTATGCTGCTTTTTCGTCCGCCACTAGATTGTTTTGATACTACCGAATATTTATTTTATTCATTATCAATTCTACATTCATTTTGTTTTGACCTACTCCATAGATCAAACGCTTTACAACACTATTCACTGCCATTCACATGACGACTCGTTTTGTTTACTATCGTTCGACGTGATTTTATATTGTTTTTAGTACTAGCGCAGATGAATATTTTGCCAAAAAAACGGTACGTACCTAAATTAATGAATAATTTATAGCATTTCAACTGCACTTATCAAATAGCTGGCATGTGCGCACCAAAGAAAATATTGCCCGAGTGCGGCGTGATGAAGCTGCGGCCCAAGAAGATGAAAAGAAACGATGCGACAAGTTGGAATTGGCCGTAAGTAGTTGGAATCTATCATTATCACTTTAGTAGCACCCCAAATATCCTTATATCTTCAGGAGAGTGAGGCGCGTATTAACTTTTTGCGTGGACAAACGGGCGTCTTAGAAAAAAAAATAATAACAGCTGCACCATGTGAATCTGAAACACGAAAGAAAAACTCACATCACCTATCGACGCCGTCAGTTTCCTTTAATCTGTTCGCAGACTACAAAAGTCACATAAAAAAGACGAATAAGGACTTGGAAAAAGAAAAGAAGGAGGAACAAGAGAAATATGAAAAGCAAATCGGGTATCTCACCTATCTTGGCCAAGACACGAATGAAGCTCTGAAAGTGCGCAGTTGGTATGAAGTCGCACCCAAACGCTCGTCGGAAAGCGACAACAAGGGAAAAGAAACTCAATCCAAGCAAAAGTTATCACAAGATCCACTAACATTAATAAACTCTTTGATTTCGACAGACAAACAATTTGTTGCCGAGAACAAACGTTCTTGTATGGGTACATCCTGTCCAGAATCAAAATTAAAATCGATAGACAACAAAAGGCCAAAGAAAAGCTACAAAAAAGACAAGAAGCATAAACACAAAAGCTACAAGAATTCTGATAAAATATCCAAAAAAGCAACCCAAGCTAAGCGAGACAAACTGAACAATTTGAGAAAAGAGCGTCTTATTCGGGAAGCTACTGAGCAACGACGTCAGGAGCAGCTATTCGCACAAAGAGACTCTGAATTTCCAGCGAATTCGAATTCATCATCTAAGACGCCAACAGCCACGCCTCGTATTATCCAAAAGTATAATAGCCAATTTAACCCTGAGTTTGCAAAGCAGAATATGGCTTAATACTAAAAGGATTGTATCTTCTATGCCATGCCTACATTAAATTAATACTATTTTATCCATAAATTCTATATCATCTTTAAATAAACTTATTGCATACTTTATTTTTATTGTTTGCATCTGCTCTTTCTTTGTATATATACAATTAGTATATCAGTACTTAAAATCTATACCTCGTGCCAAATTTAAAGGGTAAATGGTGAATGGTGAATTGGAAGAATTCTCATAATGAAAAACTGCCGAAATTTGTAGTGAAATTTGGACTTTTTTGTTCAAAAGTTCGCCGTTCTCTAGATAGACCGATTTGAAATAAAATATTTTTTACACAATGTGTGCTGCGTGCCGCGGAAGCTTTCAAGCGAAATACATACAAATGTATGCGGGGGGCCTTACCATTTTATTTGAACAAAATTTGTTCTTTTAAATATGTAGATGTTCCACAACATACCCAAATTTCAATCATAAACCCCCATTCACCACTTAAGAAGAACCTCATAATTATACTTATCGAAAAAATTGTGTTATCGACGAAAATCAGCTGATTATTCCACTTAGAAATTTTGCCGCCTTCAAATTATTTTAAATTTCTAAGCAATTCTTAAAAAAATTATTTATTTTTTTTTGTTTAATGTCGAAAAAATAAAAGTAAATAGATAGAGGACTATAGAAAATCGAGAAGACGATCAATATGACACCTTTGTACTGGAATCATTGCAGAGCAAGTTGAATATTATGATATTAAACAGAAATAAATAATGTCAATTGATGAATAATAAATAAAAGGTATACTTTTTGAATGCCCTCCGTATCACATAATTAAATAAATTGCCAATTTTTTGTTGATTTATTTCTATTGGTGTTGTTATTCTTCTTCCACCTGCCGGAGTTTGTTTACTTTTTCATCCCTAAACAGCAGTTCGCGTTATGCAGTTTTGGTGTAAACACTTGCACCATTGAAGCAGATTCACTTGATTTAAATAGACTATTAAGAACAACCAACAATTAAAAAAAAACGGCCCTTTACGACAACACTACTATTTCAATGTAACCTTTAGTTTGTCATTGGTATTTTTGCGAAAAAATAGTATTTTTTTAAATTTAATATGTGGTCACGTTGACGCACATGGTAATTTTGGCGGCTTGATGCTTGGATTATTTCATTTCTAAGTTTAGCGTCGGTTGCGTCTCAGCAGCATTTCATTTAGATGTAATATTAGTAACGAAAAAAAATCACTAATTTCATTTGATTCAATATTTTTTGGTGTGTTGATAAGTAGAATTCAAGTTAAAGCAAAAAAACAATTTTTCAATATGGACGAAGATAACAATGACGTTCCTCGTGGTAAGTAACAATTGAAATTGAAATTATTAATGAATTCTCTTCAAATTGATTAAATTTTGCAACCGTTGCAATTCAAATGCAAACAAATTCGACATCAAATTGAATATGTATGTATGTACTTGTCTCTTTGTATGTTAGTAACTCGCGCTAGAACTCGGCGTCTGTCGACTCTGGACACAGACAGTCGTCCTTCGACGCCGCATCTTGTGGATGGAACTATTGAACGTGGTAAGTTGAAGTCTCTGTCTTTGTTTCCTATCACAAATGCTTTCTCCTTGTAGCATCCCCCCCGCCCCTTGCGCAGAACTCGCTTAAACTCGACCACCATTGAGATAAGGACTCCCACACGTTCAACTCGTTTGTCCGTGGCACGTGGCGAAACTCCGGAACCGAGCACGCCGGTTAATGTATCGTCTGTAAAGCGTGCAACACGCACTCCGGCCAAATCGGCTCGCAAACAGCTGCCACTGAAGAAGGAAGAGGTCGTGGAAGCTCCGATGGATGTGGTCAACGAAGTTGCCGAATTGGACTTCACACCCAAGAATTCACCTCAATCATCAGATGATAGACGCGTAACGCGCTCCATGTCAAAGACGCCACCATCTGTGAAACTATCGATAAACAGTTCGCTGCAGTTACAATCTGATACTAATAATTCGGAGGAAAAGAAACAAAATCAAGAAAAACAAACAAATGATGTGATTACACAAGCTGTGCCCCAACAAGAGCTTTCGCATTTTGGTGTCGAGGAACAATCCGCAAAAAGTGCTGAATCGAATCAGAAATCAGAAATTGTGGCAAATACAAAGCTACAAATCAAAATTAAGAAAATCAGCGTGGAGACTTCGTTGGCAGAGACCAAAACTCCAAAATCCATTGAAGATGAAACCTCCAGAGAGATTGTCATTAGTAAGGTAGAAAAGCCGTCAACCTTAGTAACGGAAAAATCGAAAGATATCTCAGAATTCGAGGAACATAATGTTAACACTGTTGAGCCAAATCGAGCTGACGGAGATGTATCAATAGATAAGCATGTTGTGCCATCACCCAGCGATGTTGACGATAATCCCATCATCGAGGAACGGTCTTCTTTCACAAAGAAGGTGCTCTTTCATGATAAAAACACAACAGAGTCTGCTGCCAAGCCAAAATACCCAAAAACACCAGCGCGCATTAATACACCACCCGTAGACTATTACAATTTGACGGCAGAGTCCAAGAAGGACGTCAGTGTCAATAGTGATACTCCTATAAAGGCCACTATATTGAAGAAACGTAATAGCTCGACTCCTTTAGCAAAGTCAAGTGGGCTGCTTGTTGAGACAAATGAATTAAATAAGTCAAATACGAATGCGGCGCCACCACTTCAAATTGATACGATTAAACCGCGGTCTCCCTCAGAGATGGTTGCTGCCGAAGTTGTGGTTGAACAAGATAAACCCTCACGTTGTCTTCTTAGCGAAGAAGAAAGTGAAGATCGGGAGGAGCAAGATGATGAGGAAGACAATCAGCAAGGTGTGTGCGAATTCGTGGACAACGAAGTGGAGGTTGTCGAAAATTATGAATCCGGCGATTCAATGGATAGCTCTGAACGCCGAGAGATTGAAGAAAATGACATACCCCACGATGGCGAATCTGTTGGCAGCCAGGACACTAATGATGAATGCTCTGAGGATAGCAACGATGAAGAGTTATCCTTCATTGTGTCCGACAATGAAGAAGAAGATAATCAGGAAGGAATTGAGGCTTTATGCTTCTCATCCGCTTCTGAGCATGGATCTGTCGACAGTTACGGCCAGACTACTAAGAAACGTCGACGGATTATAGTCCATGATAGCGATAGTGATGAAGAAGTTGCTGAGCAGGACAATAAGAAAAAACAGAAATCAGCTAGCGATTCGTCAGATTATACTAAACGAATTCTAAGCCCTTTTACAGAGAAGTCCTCAGAAAATAAACCTAAAACAGCTGAAAATGTATCGCTACATGATTATTCACAAGATGAAGATTTACAATACATTTCCAATGAAGAAGATCAAGCTCGTGATTTAGATAAGAGTTGTCATTTCAATGGCGTTAGTGTCTGCGAAGTTCTCGATTCCAGCGAAGAAATAGGGGAAGTAGATGAGAGGAATGTTGTAGAGGAGTGTAAACTCGCATCGAAGATTGAAAAGTCATCACAAAAACTTGTTAAACACACCCCAGTAAAATCGAAATCTATGGTCGAGGAAGAGCATCCCAATGTTATGGAGAATAAAGAGCCTTCTGAAGATGGTGCTGATGAAACGCCCAATGCCGAGCTTCTTCAGAAAACAGTAAAGTCTATTGATAATGAGAATCCCACTCCTATGGAGCAGAATTTAATCCATGAAGACAAGGATGATACTCCAGAAGCAGTTATTAAAAAAATGAAACTAAACTGTAAATCAAGTGCTTTCCATTCTAAGCAAAATCATGAGGACGAGGCAGTACTGCTGGCAGGATTGTCTTCTTGTGACTTGTCTCATTTGCAGCAAATGTTTAATCCACTCCAGAAGTCGCGTCGACAAACACTGTACGTTCAATCTACCGACACTGAACCAAAACCAAAATTGAAGCGTCGTAGTGAGCAACTAAATTGCGATGTCCAACCATCTCAGTCATTCATCGAAACCCTAGACGAGGAAAAACGCCAACAGTCGAAGCGGAAACGGTTGTCAAAGAGTTTCTGCGGTGCACCAGAAGACTCGAATACCACAATGGAAGTTTCTTCCAAGAAGCCTAAGAAAATTAATGATGCTATCAAGATATCGTCACCTGATGGCACGAAAACTGAAACTGCTCTGCACGTTGAGATTGACAAAGAGAAGGTTGTATCGTCATCTAGTGCAATTGTCAACAAGGAAGAGCTTGTGACAGAAGATGCGAGTCCTAAGAAGCAAGCGCATCCTCATTTAAAGGATACGGATTATTATCTGGAATACTGTGAGGAAATTCTTCAGGCGGCTAATAAAGCGAAGCTTGAGCAAAAGAAGCAAGTAAGACTAATTTCAAAAATGTCTAATGAATATATTAAATGCATTTATTTTTATTTTAAGCAAATTTCTGCTGGTAAGATAATAAAAAGTGTTCAAAATCCTGTTGGAGCAACCTCCAAGCCAGAGCACCCTGACCAACCGACTAATGCCAAGAAGGGTGTAAAGCGTTTACAGGCCGCTAGGAATGCTGTCAAGCATGCTATGCATCTTCTAGTCTCAGACACAGCAAGCAAAGAGGTGAGCCACACTCACCATTTTTTTTCTTGTACTTATAATGCATCTTTTTCAGCTTCAGACACTGGCTCGCAAATTGTCGCCTCAACCTGATGTAGCAAGTAAGACAAAAAAAGTGAAGAAGCAAATTGTAAGGAAGAGGTCAAAAGTGAACAAACCATCGCCAATGAAAAGCTCTGATGAGGAGAATCATCATGCCATTAAACGTATTAAAACCAGTGCTGGATATGTATTAATGTCCAAGGATGTCAAGGATAGAGTTGAACTTATTAAGACGCGATCAGGCATCGTTAAAGTGGAGCCGTGCACACCAACCCAAAAATATTTCAGAGAGCTTCCACCAACTCCAGAGAGCCGTTCAGGTTTTCAGGAAAGGCCTGATACTTCAAAAGAGTTTAAAAAAGAAGCTAGAAGTTGGAACACGCAGTACTGTGAGTCGGAACCCGGCTACAGAATCGGCACTTCGATTCAAGCGGGAAATGTTCAATAGAAAATAAAAATAAGGAATATACGTATATATTTACATGCGAAGCGAACAGCGCAATGTGGTCATTTTTTTTTATTTTATATATTTTCTTGAATGTTAAAAAAAATATTTTTTGAAATTGTTTTCTGCGTTAAAACGAGCTTTTTTCTTTTCTTGCAAATTCAACAAATTGTATTATGGTATTAAAATAATTTACATTAATGTTAAAAACATTTGTTTCGTTTATGTACTTAATTTATGCAATGCTGATTTTATTTTGCTTTTGGGTTGCAACCTTGATACGAATTTTCTGGACATTAAAAGAGGTAAAAGTATGGCTTGCGATTTATCGCATTAATGCGATTTGATATTATTTATATTAATACGAATAATAAAGCTGGATGTACCTATTTCTTTTTTACATTATATTTTCATAACAGCTAAAAAAAATCAAGAATTTATAATCAGCTGGTAGAATTATCGATATTTTTTATACAACGTTAAAGTCATCAATTACGAATATGAATATAAAAGACTACATAGAACGTTTGTATGAAAACAAAGGTGGGGAGAATTTACAATAATTAATTTACTTGAATGTTTCACTTTTGTAAATAATTCGCCAAAAGACGTACTACTGTAAAATGTTAAGACTATGTTAAAACGCTCTTGATGTGAAATTCTTGCAAGTGCAGTTATTTCTATATAATGTATGATAAATCGCTGTTGACAAAACATTACATTAATATTTGATGTATTACATATTTTATATTATTAATATTTTATATATATTAACTACTCAATATTAACTCGTCAAGCACTATTTTTATATGTAATGTTAAAGAACATATGTACGTCTCTCATTAACAGTTCATCAACATCTACGACAAAAATATTACTATAAATTAAGAGAGGTCTTTTTAATCCGTATTAAAGACTTCGCAATTTTTTTTTACTTAAAAAATAACTAAATAATAATATATTTTTAACGGTTTTTAATTTTTCAAATATTGCGCCAAAAAGGTATTACCAGGCAGCGTATATGGAAGAGTATTTTCGGTATATTCTGTGCCGTAATATAGGGCATTTTTAAATTCAACTTGCGGTCACGCGATCCCCGGTCCAAATGCAACAACAACGTCGACCGAAGAGGACGTTTTTACGCGGCACGCGCATTTATGATTTCGTGTATTTATAATTTCCGCTTGGGAATATTGAATTTATATGAAAAAAATGTGCCGATATTATAAACACAAGTATTTATATATTTTCCAAAAGTGTTAATTTTCAATTAAATCGTAAAGCATCAATTACCGACTAATGAACGGTTAATTTTTTGTTGTTTTTGTTGAACGCACAACGGTTTTTTGTTCTTACGCTCTCACACACACGCACAAATACAATCGCACACAGTTTAAAAGGAATTAAGAAAGGTGGAAAAGGGAAGTCGATCAAAACAAAGGTTTATATTGCAAATTGAACGTCAAACGTCTGTCTGCAGTATGTTTGAATTAGAGGATTATTCAAGCAATATACATGAAGGTTTCTTCAGTAAATATGCGGTAAGTACATTAATACTTAATAACTATAATATTACCAATAAATACCAATGTATAATATATATACATTAAGCTAACACTAGAGGAGGCATAAAATTGTATTTTATTTTTTTTTTTGTTTGCTCTACCGGCCGGGTACACGCATACATGATTAAAATAGCTCATAATCATGACCATTATTCGTTTAATTCAAATACGTAACGTTCGTTTAGTGTAGAATTCGCCACAGTCGACAAAGCAGCTCAGTCAGCAGCAGCAGCTCTCCACAGAATTGTTTCTGGTATTTCTGCACCTGCATTCCCCTAAGCATTGTCGCCAAGTTGTGGTGCCCTGTTGAATGGGGCATTGTAGCTTTGCTTCGTTCATGTGTGTTCGCCGCAAATTCGCTCAAAAGCAAAACCAACGTTCCATTTTAAATTTCAATTCGCCAGTTCGCCGCGTGAGTGGCTTCTACTGTAAAGTATATGTATGCATGTAAATATGTACAAGTATGGGTGAGCGCGTTTTTATTTGCAAGCATTGTGTTTTAAAATTGCTCTTAACTCATCACAGTTATTGGAAATGCTGATTAACGAAGGCGAGTAGTCGTAACAGGAAGAGTTCCGCTGAGTATTGGCATTCCGATAATTAGATTCTATTAAATTTATCTAAATGTAAAGTATTTTCGTAATTCTGTTTGTACATTATGCTTTCTGTCTTTATCTTTTGGTTACTAACTCGGCTACAATCTTGTGTAGAGACCGAGGGAATTTTCGATGTTAATGCTTACACAACAGTCCAGTCCTCTGTTGTGTGTACTAAAAAGTTTGCAGCAACAACAGAGTCGAACACGTTGATCAAGTCGATGTCAACCTCAGTTCAGCATTCTGTTAGCTAGTGAAGTTTATTTACTTATGGAAACGAATTATGTTTATTTGCTCATATATGTATATGTAGATACAAACATGTTAATTTCTATGTACGGGTTTGATTTTTTTTTTGGCTCTTTAAACCGCTGCCTTGTTTGCCTCTTGGTTTGTCTTGATGTTTGGCTCATCTTTTGCTTTTGCGACTTAAACATTTTAAAGGCTAAACGTATGCCTCATCGCGGATATTTTTGTTTTTTGTTGCTTATCTGTTTGTTTGCACATCCATATGATTGTTCATAATACATATACATAATACATGTACATAAACTTAAATACATTTTTATGAAAAGCAGGTTTGTTGAATGTTGTTGATTATTAGTTACCAGGCAATGTCCTTGTTAACGTGGTGTCATCAGTTAAAGCAATTTTAATCAAAATCTACAATACTCAACGGTATACAAATGTATGTACATATGCCACAAGTGCGTTTAAATTCATTTTGGGCAAGGTTTATGTGTGTGTGTGGACTAAACAAGGAAAATGTTTTTATGTGAAACGCCGGTCAGAAACGCTACAAGTTGTAAGATGGTAGGGGGAGTCAAAGCTGCTCTCTGTGTATGCACACGTAAATATGTACGTCAAAAGCTTTTGCTTAGCCGGCCGCTCCAGCCTCTCTCTTAGTATCTCTCACTCTCGTCGAGCCGAAGCGAGTGCAGAATCTTCAAAGTTCAACGAGTCGCGCCACGACCACCAGCAACTTTGACTTTGAGTGAATGAAACACCCACAACTATACATACAATCTCACTTACATACAGCAACAGCAATCATAATATGAGAAGGCAACATGTCGCTGTTCGTACTCGGCAGATTTCTGTCTGTTGCTTGAATATGAGCGCCCAGCTGTATACCACTCCCAACGACACACGCAAGCAACAAAATCTAAGGATCCAAATAAACGAAATGATCATAAAGTAATTTACAAATGGGCGTTCATAGGTACGCGAAAGATATTTGGCATAAAATATAAGTCTGGCGGGATTTCGTTTTTAGTCATCTTGATGGTGATAATGGTCCCGATACAATGATTGGAATTCGTGTCCCAGTTTCCTGGCAGCATGAAAAAGAAATGTCTTGCAACCTGAGGTGTTTGAAGTAACATTTAAGATTCAACAACGACAAAGGATATGTATAATATATGGCAGATGCCGATGCTTGGCCCATAAATCGTGCATATCCAGCTAAAAGGAATTACCAGGCAACAACGAAATTTCTATCATTCAAACGACACACAAAAATGCACAATGCTGAACCCCAGGCGTAATGTCTAGGGCATGAATTTCTTGTCAAGGGTGCAACAGTGTGAAACAGAGAGAGATGGCAATAGTATTCTACCTTCTTTGCGTGTTTCCATGCCTTGATGCACAGCATAAAGAGGTCATCAGACATCTGCTGCAGCAGCTGCATTGTCAAGACTTCCTTGCTATTCCCTGCTATTAAGCCTTAGCATGGCTCGAAAGGGACCTAAGTCTGTATTCCTTTCAGGTATGTTACATTATGTGTATGCGAGGGTGTCGTGCAGTTTTGCATTAAACACTATTTTTATAGTAGTATTATTATTTACAAGAAAAAGTACAGCAAGTAACAGTTTACTTACAATTAATTACAGGAAGTTTGCCTTCCGTATTCTTTCCGAATGTACATCTCACCTCCAAGTATTCATTGAAGTCAAAATAGTTCTCATAATGTACGTATGTATTTATGTGTGCGCATCTATGTATATAGCTTTCTCATATTGTGATGTCAGAAACAGCAACGACACCCGAGGTTCATCATTGCAGCTGCCTGGTATTTTCTGCTAGACAAAGGTTATCAGAACACACCAACACATACATACAGAACATAGGCATGTATACAGCAATTAGACTGCCAGACAGACGGATAAATCGGAAAAATGTAAAATGCATACATACACAGAGATGAGTTACAACCCTTAAGTATAAAATAATATTTAACTGCACAAGAAATTGATCAATAGGGAAGAAACATCAAACAGGTCGAAGTATAATGCTATTTATAATGCACTCCTTTCTATAAAGTGTAGTTACAATGAAAAACAGTCTTGAAAATATGTTAATTTTCTGTGTGCATGAAAATTATTTCATAATTACTTAGTTTCTTAAATTGAATTAAAAATAAATTTATGATATGATATGATTTAATGATATATTATAATTTAATTACATTTAAAATATATATACATATACATATATACATATACATATATACATATATTGGTTGGATCAACCGTTTCTTGACAAAAAACCAAATGACTGTTGCAACAAGAGCGTGCAGCTGCTCCAACACCGGCTGTGTACCTCAATTAATGTTTCAACTGACAACAAAAACAGCCATGGCTACAGTAACTGTCCTTCATGGCATAAGCCGAAAGCGAGTAGAGTCCACAATGGTATTTAAACTGGTATGCTTGTGGAATGCGATTAAGGATTCTCTACTCTGCAACAGCCTTCAATAGAATAGTTTTTAAATCTGTTCAAAGTCTGGCCACACACAAGTTTTACGTTGTATGGGGACGTAAATACATATGTCTGATAAAAAAGTTAAAATGCCAAGTGACCAACATCAACGTCGCTAGCTTTCAAATATTTATGATATCCTGCTAAATTATGTAACTTATCAACAATAATGAGGCCTTTTTAGCTTTGTCTATATCGATTTTTTTTTAGCACAAATCAGATCTAGGGGCGGGTCAATGAGTTGGAATGTATCCAAGGACAAGCAAACATTGCCTATCAACCCCATTTGCCCTTTCGTCGCCAATCGCCCACTGGCAAGTAACAGGCGCCAGCCGCTTTCCTTTTTCGTTTATTCTTTTTTTTATGCATGCAGACAAACTTGCGCCTAATACCTAAACCTCGCACATGTATGTATGTACATATGTACATATGTATACTCAGTACAAAGGTAGTAACAATGTTCCATCAACATGTACATACATATCAACATGTGGCGACAGCATACTGCTTATAAGTAAATACTACCCTTTTCGTAGCAGATTTCAAGTTTCCGCAACAGCGAGAAATTCACTCAAAGTCAGATGGAACGCTCAGTTCAGTTTCAACTCTGCTCTGTTGATGTTTCAATTTGCAAAATGTTTTGTTGCCAACTGTACTGCTTGAGCGCTTAACAGACCACTCTGTTGTGTGTTGCTGTTTCGCCGTCGATGTTCTATGTTTCCACCACAAAGAGCAGCAGACTTTCTGTGCTGTTGGTTTCTCTTTTCAACCGCCTTAACATAAACCAGACGTCGTCGACGTCGCTGCCCGTTCTCTGGTTCTCACGTTCGTTGCTGTGAATAAAACCCGCACACACACACACAAGCGTTACTGTGCTTGTATTGTTATTGCTGATGAGGAGACTGTTGCTGTCGATTTTACTGCCAACTCCGTCGATTTCAATGGAAATGCTGATATGTACAGACTGTGTAAGCGCAGCTGTATCAAAAAAAAAAAAATTGTATATTTTTCAAGTCACATAGGACAAAGGAAAAGGCAGGTTATTTTGATATCGAATTAATTTCAAATAATTGCTTAGATTACCACAACTTAAAGTTAATGTTTTGGTCTATTATGAGTAACAAAATCAATTTCCAATTTACGAAACTGTAATTCTAGCCTGCAAATCCAAATGCAATTTTTTCCGCTAAATAGCTAAGTTGGTATCACTGGTGGTCATACAAAATTTCCAGCTGTATGTATTATACGCTGTCCCTTTCTTTTGTTATTCTCTGTTAAACTGGCACCCATGTTGGTTCGCTGTTAGTGACAAGCAAAATGTTGCTGCAACACTTTTTGCTCCGCAACACATTCATGAGTGGTTGCTTTTAGCACGCAACGATGAATCTGATGTATGTACATAGGTATACGTATATGTTTATGTTCAAATTGCTGTATTTGCGAGAAATTTACTATGTAAAGTTTTAAACGTCCTTTTTCGTTGACTGTTTTATTAAACGACAATACATAATCCTATTTGCGTATATATACATATATGTACATACATATGAACATATTTATGTTTCGATGTACATATATTTACATTTAGGTTGAATATTTGTGTGTAAAAGTGAGTGTAGATTGCAGCTGCCTGTATAGCTTGTAATTGCACATAAATCTTTCCGTTTTGCTTATGTATATCCGGTTTAAGTTGGCCTTCTCATTCTTCCTGAGAGTCCCAATACTGCATATTTACACATTTATAGTTTGCGTCACATTATTATTATATTATACATATGTACATATATAATGCAAAAACTCTTCCAGTCGTATAAACTATAAAATATTAGGTCAAGATTGGTATTTGGTTATTCTACTCTGTTAGGTTTGTTATTATTATTATTATTATTGTGAATGCAGCTGTACATACAAATTCATTTCATATTTGTATATGCCTGTGTGCTCATGTCTGGCGGTGGTTGCCTGTCATCCAATATAAAACTGGTTTGAACATTGCTCCTGCTTCTTATCCCCTAACCTTCGTTTTCATCACCTTGTTGCAGCACGTGAAAAAAAGGAAAAGTATCTGCTGATATATGTATATGTACATACATACACACATGTGCATGAATATCGTATTGGTATGCAGAATAGCGATAAACACATTATGTCGATTTGTACAGTAAATCAACACGTTAATAATTTGTCTTTTATAAGTGCTGTAATAGTTATAATTTAATTATATGCTACGTTTTATTATAATCTATCTAAAGAATAATAAGTAAATAGTATGATGTATTTGGCTAATGTAATTAGACTAATTGATTTTCTATTATCATCTTTGGTAGGATGCGGCTGGGCCTTCATTGGACTTTTATGTGTCGGATTCCATGCAGGATATGCTGGATGTGGACATCAGGGCAGAGATTGCCAACGTCGTGGGCAGCTCCAGTGAGATGAGTTCGCTCGATTACGCCCTAGAGTCCATTTCGGCCATCAACAACAGCAGTACTAATACAGCCAACAGCTTGTCCTCGTCATCGTTAACCCACAATGCAAATGCAACTCTGTTAGCCAGCAATGCGTTGCATGCGTCGCCCACAGCCAAGTGGATGGGATCATGCGCAAATTTTTGGTCAACCACTGATTACTATGCTGATGTGGGTGCCTGTGTGAATCCCATTTCTGTGATGCCTTTAATTAACTCGAGCACTAGCTCGAGTTCAATGTTGGCCTCCGGATCACCGCAAAAAACCCGAGCTGCTGGTCTGTCCTCGACACAGGGCAGAGGCGGCTCTGCATCAGTAATTGTTCCACCCGCTTCACCATGCGATCAGCATAAATCGCATTTGACCTTCTCACCAGCACAGATGAAGGTCAGCGCTGGATCCTTGCGCAGAGAGCAAGTTATGGCCCACATACCGAAACAGATCCCCTCTGCCTTGCCCATTGCATCGTCGCCTGTAATTGCACCGACAACCACGGCAACCATGACTGGCCTGCTGCAACGACGTAACTCTCCGGCCGTGGATGCGGTGCGCAAGGATCTGGGCACGGAATTGCGTAAGGTTCAGGGATTACAGTCGAGCGTGGACGAGACAAAGAGCACTGCCAAAAGTAGTAATAGTCTGCTCACCTCCAGTGGTGTCTCGAACACTATAAAACTGGGACCCGGCATTGGTGGATTAACCTTTGCCAACAGCGCCACTTACAACAAACTGAAGCAGCAGACTTCCAGTAAGTCACCTAGTGGGGCGCCACTCACATCAAATGGGAACATTTTGCTTAAGCGCGATCGAGAGGCGAGTCCATTGCAAAACATGACAACGTTGCACGCCGGGGCCGGGGCCGTGGCCAAGCGAGGCAGTGCACCTAAGAGCATCGCGTCAGCAGTACACTCGCCTCATCAACAAATGCATTTGCAGGGCAGTATTGGGTCTCCATCGCCGACCTCTGGCTCTACTGTGGGTCGACCTACCACATCGTCGTCACCGTTGTCCCTAACGCCTTTGGGTAATAGCAACAGCAACATCATCAACAATTGCAATATCCAATCCAATGCCAATGCTAATGTCAGCGTTAAGGCAATACAACAGAAAACGAAGCAGTCAACGTTGAGCAGCGTATTTCCAAAACCCGCCTATTCCTATTCATGCCTCATTGCGCTGGCGCTGAAGAATTCACGTGCTGGCTCTCTGCCCGTCTCGGAGATTTACAGTTTTCTGTGCCAGCATTTTCCATATTTTGAGAACGCGCCGAGTGGTTGGAAGAACAGCGTTCGCCATAATTTGTCGCTCAACAAGTGCTTTGAGAAAATTGAGCGTCCAGCAACAAATGGTAATCAGCGCAAAGGCTGTCGTTGGGCTATGAATCCCGAACGGATCTGTAAGATGGACGAGGAAGTACAAAAATGGTCACGTAAGGATCCCGCTGCAATTCGCGGTGCAATGGTTTATCCGGAGCATCTTGACGCCTTAGAACGTGGAGAAATGAAGCATGGCTCAGCCGATTCGGATGTAGAGTTAGATTCACAATCTGAGATCGAGGAATCATCCGACCTGGAGGAACATGATTTTGATGACACTCTAATCGATGCTATGCTTGTCGAAGAGGAAGAGAATGATGATGTTGAGTAAGTCAAATTAAATATTGTTATATTGTTACACATATTTAATCGCTCTCTTCAGCTGGGCAAATAGCGAGGAAGAGGATCACGCCCAGGACGAGCACGTGGTACATGAGTATGAGCAAATAAATCAATTAAGCAATCATCTGCCAAACAATCAGCTAATACCCCAATACGCCCAGAAGGGGACTGATTTTGAGATCGGGGTGCGTAACTGACTTTCCTTGCTATTAAAAGAAAACATATTTAATTTCGTCTCATCGGTTCTATCCAGGTCGACGATTTGTACGATGCAATTGATATTGAGGACGACAAGCAGATAGTACGTGGAGGCGCTCTTGCCATCGATCAATCGTCAAGTATAATTGAGCTCAATCCGGCAGATCTGAATGCCAACGATGGTTACCAGTCACCGAAGCGTGCCCGTCTTGACATTAACTATGCCATCGGGCCAGCTGGCGAGTTGGAGCAGCAGTATGGTCAAAAGGTAAAGGTGCAGCAAGTGTTGCAACAACAGCTTCCTACGTACAATCGTAGAAAAATGCCACTGGTAAATCGAATTATATAAAGGAACAAATTAGAAGCGTACACTTTATTTAAAGCATAAGTATATTCTGTACGCACTAGTGTTAGATATACTTTTTAGGGAACTCCCGTCAGTTACGCTTAATTAATGTTAAGTTGATTTCTGTGTGAACATGAAATATCTATCAATTCTGTTGATTCCAAATAAGTTTGTTATTCAATTTAATTGTTTAGAACATAGTTTTCGCACCGTAGCTTAATGCAGTAAAGTCAAATAAATGTTTACGTAATCAAACATTAAACTTGTAAGAGCTCCCTTTCCACTATTGACGCAACATTCTAAAGTTCAGTTCAAAATTTTGACATATTGGGACCACCCTCAATCCATACGATGTAATTGTTTAAATTCCCATTGTGTATATTGTTTTCCATTTTCTTGACAATGATGATAATATTTTCGAATTTGATCTCGAATGAAAAGAAATTGTTATTAATTTATGTTACATATAATCACTTCTGACGATTATCTTTAATAATATCAATGCAAGTGTGTAAAAAAGACAAAAAAAAACATCCTATGACAATTGCTTAGATCAAGTGGAACATTAACTTTTTTGACAAAAAAATAGGAAATACATAGATGAGTTAAATTTTCGATTCTTTGTTAACTGTACATAAAAAATGGAATTTTTTCGAATTTTACGCCCTTTTGGCGTACTTGTAAAAAAGATCACCACCCAAAACTTGCCGGTCCAGTATTTAACACACAAATTTTTGGTCAATTGCTACCAAGTATATTCTATATGAATACATACATATATTATAAAAAAAACAATCAATTATCGATTGAAAGTGCAGTCAATTAAAACTTTGATATATATTATATAACATATGTAAATATATATGGTATGTACACTTTTTTTTTACGTCGAATTTGTATACTAATATAGCTGTATATTAAATGTACATTTAAACGGTATACCATAAAACAATAAAATGCAGCAGGCCGTGAATATTGCATCTTTACAAATATTCCAAAAGAATTGTCAAAATTCCAAATAAAGATAACTAAAAAGACTTAAAACCAACGATTATACAGCAGAATATTCAGGATTCAGTTTACGTAAGCGTAAACAAGACCTCAGATTTTATATACAAAGTACAAACAGTTTTTAAGTTAATTGAAATAGGGTTAAGAGCAAGTACTGTAAATAATTATTACATTGCTCAATTTGAAACTAATACATTTTGTGTTCCATATTGATTTCTATATCTCATTTAGTCATACAATTAATATTTTTATAATATTCAGCATAATCTGTTCGAATAGGTATAATTTAGAAATTAAGCAATTATATATTTTAAATTATGTGTATGTATAAACATTTATATGTGTATAATGTGCATACTTTGGACAAAATCAACAATTTGTATATAATTGTTAGAAATTCAATATGTACAATACAATTGAAACCAAAAAAAAATGTAATAAAAAATTTCAAATAATTTTTAGAGAAAATTTTATGTATTTTGTACTCTGAAATATAAATTGATCTAAACATCTTGAATTTACTTTTTTAACTATTAGAAGGAAGTATCATAAGATGCATTTTCAGTTTAACTGCGATTATATGAACCATCCGGAACCATCCATTTTCAATGGGTGCTAGTAACAAGTAAGAAAGTTACAGTCGAGTGTGCTTGACTGTGAGATACCCGCTACCCATTTTGAATAAAAGCAAAATATTGCGATATTTTTCAAAATATACCAAAAATACAAATATACTAAAAATATACCAAACGGTGTATTTGTTATATCGATGTAGTACCACATTCAAAATATACCATAGACGGTACCAAATACCAGATTGTCAGACGAAGCAACTTAGACACCTGGTAAGTAGGTGTTTTTTCATATACAAAAGTATTTCTTGAATTACTTCGACAATTTTTATCTGATCGCAACCAAATTTTCAAGAATCACAATTACTATTGTGTATTATTGTATTATTATATACACAAAAAATTGTCTCTAGCTTTAAAATTAAGCTTGTTGTTCCATTTTGTTTCATTTCCGGAGGCGGAAGTGGGCGTGGTAAAAATTAAAAAAAAAAAAACTTTATTTGCGAGCAAACATAAATGCTGTCAAAAAAATGTTTTTCACTATCTCTTATAGTTTCATACGGATCGTGTCGGCTGTTGTATAGCGGGTATAAATATAGATGTTAGCCTCTCTTTCACCACGAAGCGATGAGAGACTTGAGTACTACCAAGGTACCTTCGATTTATTCGTCGGTCTGTAGAGTCTTCAGGATTTGCGGAAAGCTGTGACAAGACCTTCCGAAGATTCCCAAGAGGCTTTTCAATGGAAACCCTGATAAAATAAATTTTAAACAGAGAATGTGGAAAAAGTCCCACATTCGTCTGTCGAAAAATAATGCGAAAAGAAACTCCAAAGAAAATGCAAGCAAATAAATTTTAAAGCATTAACATTAGAATTTCTCAAGCAATCTTAATAATTTGTATACCCGCTACCTATAGGAATGTATGTAACACGCAGAAGGACCCCAGCTTATAAATTCTTAATCAGCGTCAACAGTCGTGACCGTATACGGAAGCTAGAATCTAGTTTAGAAGTGTTGATTATTGCTCTTATAGTTCCTGAGATATAGCCATTCATATGGACAGACGATCTTATTTATATCAACCAATATAAAGAATACATATACTTTATAGTTTCGAATAGCTAGATTATTTCTTTAATAAACTTCATTAAGTGTTTTGTCGCATTCGAAATCGAATTTTCTCAATTATTTGTCCGAAATTGAGCCATTAGGAGACGGTTCAGCATTTATGTGAAAGTAAACCTGAAGAAATTGATTTTAAGACATTTTTATTTCACATTTATAAATAGATAATTCTGGTTTTAATTAAAATCTTAATTTAGTTGCATGTTGTTCACTTTTTTTTTTTTTAAATGTTTTCAGTTAATTTTTTTACAACCAATAAAGCTCAAATTTTCAGATTAATGCAAACGTGTTGAGCAATAAATTTTTGTCTTACAGGAGAGCAATGTGTCATTCATGTTGATTATAACAAAATAAACAGTATGACTAATCATGTAAATGTGATGAGATTAGGTTCCCTACTTGCAGGTTTATCATGAAAATCAGTACTTAAAGTTAGGTCATACAACAATATAGTGGAACATACAGATGAAGATTTTAATATAAACGGAGTATTAGAAAATTATTAATATACATAATACTTCAATGTACGTTTCTACACCGATAATAAGTATTAACTGTCCATTTCATTAAAAGCTTTTCTCCCAAAATCTACTTCTTACAAATGCACCAGGAGCTGAATGTAAAATTGTCCAATATTGTTTTCTATGTGCATGTCATTTGGACTAGATCTCTTTTAATTTTCGTTACAAGTTAACTTATATTTATATTTCCTGACTGACTTACAAAAGGTTTTGTTGCTCGAGTAAATACCTAAAATGGCATAATATTCTTTATTCAGCGCCTCTGTCAAAATCTTCAAGATAATCATGTATATAAGATATATACATATAAATAGTCGCCAAATGAGTATATACTCATTAAAAGCATACTGACGTCATCTATATGAACATAATTGAGCGTATGCAACATATTGTTTAGTTTGTTTTGTTGTTAAGTTGAGAATTAATATTTGCACATTTAAGGCCTGTTTGTTTTACTTAACTTAGTTGATAGATTTTTATTTGAGCAAGCTGATTTGATGAGCTTTTCTCATTCTCTTTCTTTTCCTAACAATTTATACAGATTTCAAATAAGTGCAAGTGCTCGCTCTCTTATGTGCGTACCTACACAGATGTATTTTGATGTGCGTGTAATTATGTATGTAGTATGTACGAGTATGTTTGTATGCATGTATGTATGAGTGTTTGCGCCGCGCGCTATGCTGTACATTATTCATTGAAACCCGGCAAAACTGTTGTGATACATTTGTTTGTCTTAAAAGTAAACACAATTATTATAGTGTAGTTAGACAAGAAGTCCACAAATACAGATACAGATAAAGATAAAGATACAGATACAAATACAAATACTGACGCACATGTACTTAAACTAAAGTGTATTCCATGAATACATATGTAATCAGATCAGACAAGGTCAGCGCTGTGTGAGGGGCGTGACTAGCCTGCTGCTTGGACGGTTTTTTACTTTAATGCGGGGGCAATTCTATAAGTAATGCATATGTGTGTCTCTCTGTCTTTTGGTATAGTACGTTAATCCGATAATATGTTTACAGTGACAAGAACCTAAGCTATGAACTAACTGACAAGCAGTACATATAAACATTGTTGACTTTTTAAAGTTTATGGAACTAATGAAAAACCGATAGGGTTAGAGTAGAAATGTGGTGAGTGATGAATAGCGAAATGTGAGCATCTGAATGAGGTAAAGTGAACGTCGTCTGGCAATGACAGAAAGTGTTCAATTTACATAAATTCTACAATGTCCTGTTAATATAGCTTTCCGAACGGCTCATTCTTGTTTCAGGCGCTTAGCATCGTTGCCTTCACCACCAACACTCGAGACACCAGATGCAGATGCACCAACAGAAACAGCTGATACAGTGCTGGCCGTTACTTGTTGCTGTTGATCCCCATCACTAGTTATGTAGGCGAACTGGCACTCGAACTCAAAGTCCATCTCCTTCTGAGCAAAGGTTGATATTTAGCAGAGGCTTTCGAGTTTCGTTAGTAGATGCTTAGGTGCTTACCATGCGCTCACAAATGACCGCAATCGCCGTTTTCTGCTGTGCTTCCGCAATCTTGTGCTCCACCAAATAGAACATGTACTCATCGAACAGCAGCCGTATTAAATGAAAACTGCCAAAGCTGGATGCCGACCGCAGTGTTAAGTCTCGTATAATCATCGAGCTGTAGAAGCTCCATTTTAGTAAGAACTGACGTGCGGCTCGGGCATAACTTGGCTTTCCCGTGTACTCTTCCATTGCGGACTCCACAACAAGTTGCAGCCAGCTGGCCCATTGCTCCAAGGAGCTTTGTTGCTGCAGGGCCGCCTTGAAGTCATTCTCCAGACGCTGAACTACAGCTGGGGCACATTGACTTACCCACGCGGCTTGCTCCTTTAAAAGAAAGAGAATTAAATAACGATACTAATTTAATTCCCCTATTAGGACATAGTCGCAACAACGCACCTGGACATTGTGAAAGTCCACTCGATTGAGATCATTCAGCATTTGGGATATTTGTGCACCATTCTGCAGCACAGCCCGAGCTGCCTGGGCCAGATGATTGAGTGACGTATAACGACGCAGCGTTTGGCAAAATGCTGATACGGCACTAGTCTTGATCTGTGCCAGCTGCTCCGGCACGCCCAGCATGCTCTCACAGAGCCATAACTCCAGGTTCTTTGCAAAGTTTCGAATAGCTTGTGTTAATGCGTTGGGTATCGACCGAAGAACATCTGGTATTATGACGTCGACAGTGTTTTGATAGAACTGATAGTCCACCTAAAGCGAGAAAATGCATTGTTATAGATGACACCCATGGGTAATTTCATTAAAAACTATAATCTAAAATTAGTTGATACCAAACATTTCTTAACAGAGGGTCGGACTTCAACCATTTTTTTTTAATAAGTGATTGTGTATCTTATATTCTAATGTATTTTGCATGTAATGCTATGTATATTTCAGCACCATTAACATTTTTTTATTATTTTTATTTGTATTATTTCTGCACATGTCTCTTACTCAAACCGCGTTAAGGCTGTTGATTTGATTAATTTTGTGTAATTTGCAGTAAGCAGTAGCTTTTTTATTTTCTTATCTTATTTAACTTAATTGCAATTAAAAAAAAATGTTTAGTGTATACATATGTATAGCTACAATAGCGAACAGCATAGCAGCATGTTTGACTCTATGGGCTTTGTACGTTTCTAAAATCTCTAAATATATCAACAAATTTAGTTTATTTAAGGGAAACCCTCGTTACTGAACATGTGGATAGACAAACACGTTAATTCGTGTATTGAGTCAGAGTAACATTTTGGTTGAACAACAAGCTATTTTCAATTAAAAATGATTGGGTTAAAACTTTAGACGATTGATGATTAAGTAAAAAACGAATTTTGACTTCATTTGTGCACTCACCTCTCGCACAAAATTTTGGACTTCTGCGCAATGGCACAACAGATACAACTTTGTTTTACTCAAGTATTTCTCTTCCTCACACTCGTCCAGATTGTTGTTGTCTGTGGTGCGCCAAAAGTCGCGCAGTAGAAATTCAACAGTACCAAACTCAAGATTAAGCACAGCGTCCAAAAATGATTCACAATGCTCCCGATAGAGTGCACGAAAGGTATCCACATCGTCCAGGGTGAGCTCACTGTGAAAACTGTGGCTCAATTCAATCGCTGGAAAGACGGGCATCGCACCAGCTCCATCACCAATATACTGGATAAGAGAATTATATAGAGGTTAGTGAGGAGATAGGATAGGCTTAGGGATTGCTCACCTGTATACAAGCTTCGTACGTTTCCGGCTTGAAGTTGTGCTTCTTTGTGCCAACTGTTCGCTGGGCGTTGGAGGCTGTTGGAATGCCATTTGAGCTTGTCAGCTGGTTGCCATTGTTGCTGTTGTTGCTACTTGTGACATTGACTAGGGCGCTATTTGCTGGCGGTGTGCCATAGCCCTGAATTGATTTTTCTTCCATGGATTGATGAATTAGTAGAGATCCGGGCTTTATCCGAATGCCATAATAGTGGTACTTGGAGTTGCCGCGCGTGCCCAAGCGACGTGTGCGCAAGCCGGAGAACACAGAGCGTATTAGCTTGCCGAAGCTGGCTGCATTCACGGGCTCCAGCTTCTGTTCGTTGCAGTGCTGCATGTAGTGGTTGTAAAGTGTGGAGCGCGGCAAACTGACTCCATCAGCCGTCTCGTAGTTGCGCGACAACCATTTAATCTGCAAATGTGCGAGTGAGATGTTAGCAACGCTGCTGCTGTTCGCTTTCGTTGTCAGGCATGTCATCATGAACAACCCCCATAACGTGACTCTATCTCTCATTTGAGGTACTCACCGTGGCCGAAGCAATTTTGTTGCTGTTTCCCATGGCACTCTGGTCACTGTCGGGTGACGCCCCATCGGCACCATTGCCGATACTGCCGCCGCTGGCCGAATTAGTTGTTGTAGTCGAGGTGGGCGTCTGTGGAGTGCTCTGCGCCTCCTGTATGTAGGCAACCTCGTGCTGCCGTTCACAAAGAGAATGATTTCCAATAATGGTTAGTCAATGTCATCGGCTCACTGACCTCTCATCAATTCCTCCTACTACTCACCGTCAAGCTGTGCGGAGAATCTCGGCTGTGCGACTGCGAGGACCCATTCAACAGCAGGCTTTCATCCACGGGTACAAGATACGGCAATGCTGTGGAGTGAGCATTCCCCGTATTACCCGTCGTAGTAGTATAGTTGCCCGTTGCCCCCGTTGAGGAGTAGTAAGTCTGTCCATTGCTCTGATAATCGCCCACCGGGCAGAATGGATACGTCCTGCGCATAGACGAGATATGTTCAATTGTTCGTTAACTTATCTACCCTCGGACCAATTGCTCAATGGTGATGTACTTACATTTGCGTCTGACTGGAATTACTGTGATAAAGTTCCGAGTCCACATATTGCACTTGGTAGTTTTGCTCCTGACCTGAAACTGAACGCCAACCGAAAAATAGTCATTTATAATTGTAAATTGTGAATTACTCTAAGTTAACAAAGCTACATATATTATTAAATGGGTCTTAGATATATACATATAGACGTAGTGATTGCACTGTAGGCACTTATACTAAAACATTTATTTAATTTTTATAAATGTGTATGTACATATACTCAACAACCATCTCCCGCTATTGAAAAGCATCGAGTGTTGAATTTTGCAATACCAATAATAATAACAGTACGGATAATAAGTTTGAAAATCATCGAAGATTTAAATTCATCTATACATGAGATCTTAACTTTTGAACGTTATGAATACATTTACATTTCAAGTAATGATAAAAATTGCATGAATTATGTGATTTTTTTAAGGTTAATTTCAATAAGTAAACAAAATTGTTATCCCATAATAATGTGGCATTAAAATAGCCATTTTTATACCCGCTACCCACAGGGTAGAAGGGTATTATAACTTTGTGCCGACAGGAAATGTATGTAACAGGTAGAAGAAGGCATCTCCGACCCTATAAAGTATATATATTCTTGATCAGCGTCAACAGCCGAGACGATCTAGCCAAATCCGTCTGTCCGTATGAACACCTCGATCTCAGAGGCTATAAGAGATAGAGCTATAATTTTTTCGACAGCATTTGTTATGTTTGCACGCAGATTAAGTTTGTTTCAAATTTTTGCCACGCCCCCTTCCGCCCCTGCAAATCAAAACAAATCGAATAACAAGCGCAATTTTGAAGCTAGAGTTACGAATTTTGGTATATACAGTAGTAACTATAGTAGTTATGATTCCTGAAAATTTGGTTGCGATCAGATCAAAAAGTTATTAAAGAAATACTTTTGTATGGGCAAAGACGCCTACTTACTGGGGGTCTTAGTTGCTTTGGCTGACAATCTGGTATATTGTGCCGTCTATGGTATATTTCGAATGTGGCACTATATCGATATACCACATATACCATTTGGCATATTTTCAGTATTTTTGCAGTATATTTAGTATATTTTGAGAATAATACCGCAAAATATATTGCTTTTATTCAAAATGGGTAGCGGGTATCTCACAGTCGAGTACACTCGACTGTAGCTTTCTTACTTGTTAATTTTTAAAGTGTAAATGCTAGTAAGCCTTTACATACAAATATAGCTAAAGATTGGGCTGGTATGTAATAAAATGGTATTGTGGTTCTTTTTAATCTCACATCAAAAAGTCTTTTAGATAATACATATGTACTGCATGTTTGTAACTGTTTGCGTATTATTATTAATATCAGCAGTCGCAAACGATTGGTTTATTTAAAATGTAAAGCTCAGGTGTTCAAAAGATTGCGTATGCGCTACTACCGATTTTCAACTTGTTGAATTACATTTCGAAATTAGCGTTGAAGATTTTCGAATTTTTATATTTGATTTGGCATCAATAAAATATTTAAGTGCAATGCTATCCATTTATTTGAAAGTAAATTTATATCAACTATTTTCTAAAATATGATATGTTCATTTGCTTCCTTTAATGTGCATAGCAGAAATGCAATCGAAACAATTATAAAATATTTAGGTTCCTTAAAGGACATGAAGTTTAGTTAGTTATTAACGTGATGAATTTTGCGATTGCATTTGATTTATATTATATTATTAGTGTTTTGATCAATCCGTAAGAATTCGAATATTCACCATCTTGATTATAAAGTCGTGGATATCTTTCAGATTCCAGCAATCGTTTGTTACATTTCGTTCACTTCAAAGTTTACAACTTTCACAATGACGCATTAGAAAGACACTTGACACTTTTGTTGGCTGGACTTAGTTCATCACACACATGCTAACACACATACTCACATGTGTGTACACTGTACAGCCACACGATACAAATACAATGACACTCTGAAGGAAGTGTGTAAACAGAGCATCAATTAAAAAGCATTGATGCGATTCGAAGTGAAATTGTTGGTAATATAAAATATTTACCACCGCAATAGGATAGATTGTTGTGACGTCGGTGATGATGATGATGATACATTGCTGTGCTTGCAGCTGCCGCTGCTGCTGCTGAGCTCGAAGGTATTGCGGAGGAGGCAGCAGAGCCAATGGCTGTACAACTGCTATAGTTAACGGCGCTGGCGCTCGCCACAAACGTCTGGTGGTGATGATGATGATGATGATGGTGCAGTTGCAATTGCAGTTGACCGGCTGGCAGCGGTGCTAGTGTTGTTGCTGTTGCCGCCACTGGCAACTGTTGCTGGTGTTGCGACAGCAATTGATGAGGGTGCTGCGCCAGTGGCTGCTGCTGAGGATGCTGTATTTGCGTCTGTTGTTGATGGTGATGGTGATGATGATGTTGATGTTGTTGTTGATGCAAAGATGAAGGTGAAGGTGACTGCGCCTGCACTTTACACCGACACTTTTCTAAGAGGTTTGTATAGGCGGTGATTGCAGTGCTCGGTGGTAACAGAGGCGGAGGTGGCGGTGTGATATCCACCTCAGGTTGCTGATGGAGTTGTTGATGCTGTTGTTGTTGTTGGGGTTGTTGTTGATGCTGGTGATGATGTTGCTGTTGTTGTTGCTGCTGCGGATGGTGTTGCTGTTGGTGGCGGGTCTGACAGTTGAAGCCAAATCGCGAATGCATTCGTTTGGTTTTATGTCAAGTGGGCAGCTCGTAAATAAGTTAACTGGGCACCACAGTGCCAAGAATGCTCTTCACTCGCCAATCAGCTGATATAGGAGTCACATGTCCGCAAGCTTAAGCATGCCCTGTGTCGAAGGCTTGATGCCCAGAATTGCTGCTAAATGAACTGCTGTCCTCAGCTTGTAAGCCGAGATGTTGTTTGCCGCCCGGTTGCTTTGGGCAACTGCTACACAGTGACAGGCGAAAAGTAAAAGTGAATATCGGCAAGAGCCCGCTAAATTGTGTGGCTAGTGCTGTTGCTGCTGCTGCTGTCGTTGCGGTGGTGGGGCGCGCAAGGTGATCTGATGACGGAAGTAGGACGTAAAGCGCTGTGACTTAGCAACGGAGCAAGAGCAACCAGAACGTATGCACGGTAGAATTACAACTGAACTCAAAATCAAATGTTATCCTAGCAATATGCCTCCAAAAAATAATGATGGCGATGATGGCGGCGGCGGCGGCGGCGCAGCAACGAATTAAATTACAGCGGCGGTGGTGTCGTTGGTGGAATCGTGGGTGGATGGGTAGTTGGTAGGTTGCTTGCTGGCTGGATGGATGGGTGCCTTGACACTGCGTTGTTATGATTTGTGCCTGCCCACCCAATCAACGCAGCAACCATCCCTGCTAGCAGCCAAGCTTCACACAGCATCGCATCGCCGTAGCAAATAATCCAGCTCACACCAAGGATTCAAGCAAAAGCAAAAGCAAAAGCCATAACAGCAGGGGTAGCTGGGGAAGTAGCTGCGTTTTATTTTTCAAGCGTCGTCAGCTAATTCCGGTCTCAAAGTCGCATTTTCTGGGATCTGAACAAGTGTCGAACGAGGCCTGAAGATACTCCTGGTGTAAGAGAGATAGCAACTGCGGCATGTGGCATGTGGCAACCTCGGCACCAAGGCAACGCAGCCAATCATCCTGGCGCAGCGCTGCCACCCTGTCACAGCCGCACTGCTTGGTGGTTGCTAGGACACTCTCTCGCGCGTTTTCTCTCTCTCTCTCACATGCGCTGTCCTCTCTATCTCCCTGTGCCTCTCTACCAATCTCTCTCTCTCTCACACACACACAACGCGCTCACTCGTACACTAGTGCATTCATTCGCTTCCTTCCAACCCCCAGCGGATGCTGCGTAGCCTGGCGCTGGCCAACCAAAACGTTTGCTGCCGGCACGCGTTTTCCTCGGGCGGTGGGCGGTGTATAGAGCTAGAGGCATACAGGTGGATATGGTGTGAGGACGATGCCGATGCCGATGACGATGCCAATGCGGATGACAATGCCCACATGTGCCTGCAAATTATCACTCCACTCTCACGCGTGATATTTTTCTGTTTTCTCTCTGTTGAAGTCATGCAAATATTTCGCATATTAATTTAACCCCCAAACTCAAAATGTTCGAGCGTCCAGTTGTCTACAAGAAATATTTCTTTGTCTGTGCTCCCTCGTTCACACAACATATTACAATGGCAGTACGTGGTCGAGGGAACTACAATTAGCCCCTCAAACTGAATGCACAACCAAGAACTGTAAATATGGCGTCACCCCTCAGCTTATTAGAAATTCTTTGATAATTAACAAACACAAAAGTCCTGCTGCGAATAAATTTGAGATTTTTAAGTAAATCGCTTTGACATTCATTTTGTGGTTTATTAAAGTGTTGTACAAGTACAGCAGTATTTATCGATTTCAACTTGGAAAAACATACAATCTATACATGCATACACAACTACAACTCGGTATAACTCTTTTTTGGTAGATTATTGTTAGGTTTTGACGGTTAAGAATACTTCGCAAGTACTTCTTCATATAACAAATTGTATAGGATAGTTTTTTATACCCGCTATTCATAGGGTAGAAGGGTATTATAACTTTGTGCCGGCAGGAAATGTACGAAACAGGTAGAAGCAGGCATCTCCGACCTTATAAAGTATATACATATGTATATGTATATATATATAGCCATGTCCGACTCTCTGTCTGTCCGTATGAAACACTGGATCTCAGAGACTATAAGAGATAGAGCTGTAATTTTTTTCGACAGCATTTGTTATGTTTGCACGCAAATCAAGTTTGTTTCAAATTTTTGCCACGCCCACTTCTACCTCCGAAAATCATCAAAAATCGAATAACAAGCGTAACTTTAATTTTGGTATATACAATAATAACTATAGTAATTGTGATTCCTGAAAATTTGATTGCTATCAGATAAAAATTGTGGAAGTTATTAAAGAAATACTTTTGTATGGGCAAAAACGCCTACTTACTAGGGGTCTTAGTTGCTTTGGCTGACAATCTGGTATATTGTGCCGTCTATATTTTGAATGTTGTACTATATCGATATGCCAAATATACCGTTCGGTATAATTTTTTAGTAATTTTGAAGTATTTTGGTATATTTTGAGAATAATACCGTAATATTTTGCTTTTATTCTAAATGAGTAGCGGGTATCTCACAGCGAGCACACTCTGTAACTGTAACTTTCTTACTTGTTTTTTTACTCGAGCATTGCTTGTTAATTGTCGTTTACTCTAGATTTAAAAGGCATATTGCTGCCTCTTGACTCTTACTGTTGCCCATACTAAACATTAGCTACCTCACTTGATAAGGATTGAAGAAAACCCGAAAATTTATTGTTGGTTTTTATTATTGGTTTTCGCGAACAAAGATTTATCAAAGTATCACATTTTGGTCAACTAAGTTAGTTTCTTGTATAACTTTCAAGTCAATAAACAAGATCTTTATGAATTTGTAGGAAAAATCAATCGTTGTGTCGTTTGACGAAAATTGTTATATTAAATCTGATTCATACTTTATATGATCGAGAATATTCTAACAACTATAGACATAATAAATATTCCCATATTCCCATATTTCCCATATTTTTGAGTTTTCAATATTTTTAATAAACAAATCAATCTGGGGGGAAAAGAAATGCCATATAATTAAAAACTTTTGGTATATTTGCTTTTAATGACAAAAATTATTAAAATTTTTGCTTTTAATAATTTAGATATACCACCACAAAAACCACTTGTGCATATTTTCTTATAATCAATTTCAAATATAGTTATATTTACAAAAACCATTTCTTATTGAAGTCTTCATGAAATTTTGAAAATTTTCTATGCCCAAGGCTACCAAATAAAAGTAAATTGCTAGGATACCCGACAAGTGCATTGTAATCTCCACCCGTGAATTCTGGCTAAGGAAGGTTATCCGTCCATCTGAAGTATTCAAATCAACAGCAGCAGCAGAAGCGACAACAAAAATAATAACAATGATAACATCAAACAATTAACCTTTCGTAAACAGAATGGACCTCGCTTGAAGCAGGGGTTGTGGTCCATTCATTTTAGAGTTATATATAGGGTTTCCAATGTAGCTTCTGATTTGTTGTTGAGATTGTAGACTCCGCAAAATATGAAACCTGACTTCGACCTCGAGTGATTGCAATCTCAATTTTTTTTGGATATTTGCCCAATTAAAAGAAGCTCAACATATGCTCATTTTCCCCTGACCAAGTTGGTCCGTGTTCAATCAACAAACACGTGGACGTCTTTGCTAAACTGCTTCGTAGTCAGCTGGTGAATTACATGCTTCTTATGGATGGATTTAAAATTGTATTAGTTGTTACTTTTATTAAATTTGAAGTCTTTCTGCATGTTTGATTCACTGAGCACCCTACTAAAGCATATCAATTGATACACCTTTCATTATTCATAGTTGGCTGGGGTGGCAACTAGAGCTCAGGCTAACTTGCTATGTGAAAAGGATTTGAGTATTCTAGAAGCTTATGGAGAGTATATTATTACCTTTCGCCGAATTCAGTATACTCTAGCAACCTATTTTTTAAATTTTATTTGCTAATGTGAATTATCGTGAGCAATCTGAGCAAGAATTATTGAGTAAGTACCTCAGAAAATATGCGCGAATCAAATTAATTTATATCGTTGTCGAAATACCCCATTTATGTATAAGGTATTCAGTAATACACGACACAGCGGGCGGTTATTAATGAGTCGCAGTGCTCAACCGTGATTCCCAATCTCACTACAATTTGTTGTGATTACTTGCCATGTTTGTAGTCGTTGTTATTGGAATTGACTGGTGGTGGTAATTTGCGCTAATAAAATCAAGTATCATGGCTAAACATTTCATGATTCGACCCTCCGTTCCCCGTTGCCCTTTCCATTTTTCGCATCTCACAGTTGGCGGCGGCAGCGTGTGATCCTGTCCTATAGATAGTGCTCACCAAATGTAATCTCGATTTATCCATTGTACAGCGCTGAAGTGGAATATAATAATTATGTGGACGTCGTAAACGTGTGCTGTACGTCCATGTGTAGGCTATAGTTTTCATTCATATCTGACGAATCATCCCTTTAGTAATACTGTGATACACAGCTGCACTTTGCTACACTTTCAGTCGTGCACGTGTCGTAACTGGGCACCGCGTCCTGACGATGCTGACACGAATGTGGTTGTGGATGTGGACAATGATACTGTTCTGCCTCTCGGTACAGGTAGAGCTGTCATCAGCTATGGGGTGACTGACTGTCAGTTTGTTGTCTATCAGTGTGTTTGGGTTTTGTTACCAGCTCAGCACTCAGCTCGTTTCAGTTTTCAAATTAAGTCGCTTTAATTGTGATATCAGGCAAACGTTTAAAATGTATCTGGATTAAGTCGGTTCATCTCCTTGTTGCTGTCCTTGCTCTTGTTTGTGCGCCGGTCTCTGCCTTACCCTTTTCCCATTACCACTCAGAGACGACATGTTGATCCTGTGATTATGTTTGTTTACAAAGGCGCGACTTTTGGCGTTTGCGTCTGTTATTTGTTTGCTGGTATTCTCTTTTATTCCGTTGCAAGTGCAGGTGATAAATGATTACTCTTGTCATATATTTGCACTACTACATATGTAACTGGAAAAATCTCTTTAGATTTACAGATATACTCTATTTGGTGATAATACCTTTCTATGTCTCTGCACTATATCTAACAAAATTATAGAAAAAAGTAAGAAAGCTGCATTCGTGTGTGTTCGACTAAGAGATACCCGATACAATTTTTTAATAAAAGCAAAGCAGGGTGGTACTATTCTTAAAATATACCAAATTTGTATTCAACAAATATTAAAGTATATTGAAAGTGTTTTTTCTGGTATATTAATGTACTTAATGTACATTTGATATTTATCTTAGAGTACAAAATATACCAGATTACCAACCAAAACATTTGAAACTTGATCTATGTGCAAAACATAAAAGTTGCAAGAATTATATGTGGCTGTTTAAGGAGTTGCTTTTATATTATAAACGGTATACTGTTTTCCTTTTATAGCTTTTTTACTTGCTTCTTATTAACATTATGCAATGTTAAGTATTAGTAAAATATGTTTGAAAATTACAATAACGAAGAATAAAAAAAAAAAAATGCCTGCATGAAATGTATGTAACAGGCAGAAGGAAGAATCTCCGACCCTATAAAGTATATACATTCTTGATCAGTGTCAACAGCCGAGACGATATAGCCATGTCGATCTGTCTGCTCGTCCGTCAGTCTTAACACCAAAATCTCAGAGACTATAAAAGAGATACATATAATATGTTTTCGACAGAACTTATGTTTGCACGCAGATCAATATAGTTTCAAATTTTTGTTACCGGGATGAACCCGCAAATCGACAAATATCTAATAGCTAAACTACGCTAGCTAGTTAGAATTTCGGTAAATATAATAATAACTGTTGGGTTTATGATTCCTAAAAAAATTGATTGCGATCAGATAGAAAATGTAATGTAAATAACTTTATTTAAGAAATTATTTTGTAAAGGGGAAAAACGCCTACTTTTTTACGGGTCATAGTGTAGCTTTGGCTGACAATCTGATATATTTTGTACGCTTTGGCATATTTCAGTATTTTATGGTATATTTATTTGGTATATTTTAAGAATAATTCAGCACTGATTTGCTTTTATTCGAAATGGGTAGCGGGTATCTCTCGAATGTTGCTTTCTTACTTGTCTTAAATAATTTGAGTCTTAAGAAATCAAAAATTCGTTACGTGTCAGAAGTTTTGGAATACACAAATTTTAGTCCCAGTGCTACTAATAAGAAAGTCAGGAAAAACCACAACAACAGCCAATAATTTTGTAATATTAGTTACGCATTTCTCGAGTGAAGATTCTAGTAACAATAGTTAATTATTTCATCACTTTGGATTGAGAACGAGAAGTTTATTATCAATAAGATTAAGTATCATCAAACGCAGATGAGTGAAATATACATTTAAAAACTGCAAGAATTTATATGTAGATAGTAAGACTAAACTGAATAAATCAAAAAAAGACTCAAAAACGTAATTCAGCTTCGGCTTAGAAGAGAAGTGCTTTGTCCAAACTTACCCGTTACGGTGATGAATGGAGTGCCGTCGTCATCTTCACTAGTTTGCACCACAGTTAATTGGCCATTTGCCACTTGTTGCGCTATATTGATGTCTCCTTTGATTGCACTTAGGCCCGGCAAGGTATGTATGGTTGCAACACTGTCTGCAGCGACAGTGGCAGCAGCCTCACTGTTGCTTACAGAGCTGACATCATGAACATGTGCTTGCAGATGTGTCTCCTGACTAGAATCGCTCGTTTCCATGGGGAGGACGACACGAATCACCTCTAGGTGGTCGGTGGTCGTTGTAGTGTCATCGTCTATGCCTTCGCTTAATTTCTTCTGTAATAGCTGACAGTTCTGCAATGATAACAGCAACACTTCCATAAGTATCTCTATATCAATATGCTAGTATTGAAAATAGAAACCTGCGTCATGACATCCTCCAGAGTGGCTGCCACAACGACGCCATCTTCGGTGCAGAACTCGAACTCTTCGGCATGGCCATGAACCGATGGCGGCGAGGGGGTTCTTTGTTCCACCACCGTCAGCAAATCTTCTGTGGCCTTCGCCAGTTGCTGGTGTTGCTCATCCTTGGATTCGATTTGGCTGGCATCGACTGAACTCGCCTCAACGTTGGCGCTGGTCGAAATAATAAACTGTCGCTGGGTTGCCAGTCGTGTGCTCATTTCATTTGCTTAGCTCTCTTAAAGCTCTCAAATTTAAATTTAAGTATATATAGTGTGTAGATATCTACAATTTGGTTGGTTGCAGTTTGAAGGCGTTTGTTTTATTTGCACTTTGAATGCGAAATTCGTTTACTCTCTCCTGCTCATTCGTTCGCTCTCGTCTCTTATGACTAGCTGGATTTAAGGCAATTGCGGTGCTTCTAGTTTGTTAGTTGCTAGTTAAGTTTCTAGTAGCTGAAACGAAAGAAAAGATTCCCATTTATTCGCAATTTAATATTAATTCAAATTTACGACAAAAGACAAATACAAATACGACGCATATAATGGTGTACTATTAATAGTATGGTAGTATTGTTGTTGTTGCTGCTGCTGCTGATGCTTTTGATATTCCCACTTGATGCCTTTGTTGCCTGCCTACCTTCTTCTTCTTTTGGGGGTTGACTGCTTCCACTGGGGCGTTGCCATGAAATTAAACATTTCACAGGTATTTTCTCCATACTTTGATTTATTCCCCGCTTTGTTCTTTGCAGCTTCAGCTTGAACAACAACAATAACAACTACGAAGCGAAGGCTTCCAAAAAAAGTTCCTTTAGTAAATGCTGGTGTTGTATGCGTCGTATTGATTTACATCCCATTTACAACGGCATCTTTTAGGCTCTAGTTATAGCTTACGAGTCATATGTGTGGAATAAACTAACCAATACGAGTGCTTTCTTTCCTCCTTGGTTTTTGCATTTATCATTGGAAACAAAGTGTCAAAAATGTTCACTTGCGATATTTCTCACTCATATTATTCACACTCTTTGGCAAATCCGTTTTTCGCCTTTGGCCTGTTCCCGCTCACTGTTCACTGGGCAACCGGTTCAATGTAAATAATATTTGTTGTAGTGCCACTGGCTGCGCCAACTTTTCAAACAGGAGACGGCAGCACTGGCAACTGGCAACTTGCAACTGGGAACGGGTCCTCGCATCGGACGGGAATATTGCACGAGGACTAGACGTGGAGTGAGTTAGGAAAATGGATGCCGGCGATAACGACGACCTGGCATACGTCATGCAGTCAAACTTGCAGTACAAGTTGTTGTTTATAAACAATAAACGAAGTCAGTGGCGAGAGCAAGTCGTTGAATATGTGGCTGGGGGGTGTCGTGGGGGAGTGGGAGTTGTTGTTTAGAGGGTAAATGCGTATCCCTTTTCCTACCGGAAGTCTACACTTCTTGGGTATTAGTGCACAAATCAAATATTAAAACGACGCGGACAAGTTCATAAATTTGACGCGTGAAAATGCAACTTGTGCACTAAAGCACAACATACAGAACACTGGCAAGTTCGTAATCACTAGGGACGCGCGACGGCAAATTATTGATCAAATAAGTTTGGCATTTTTTGTTTTCATCTATTGTTTTTGTTGTTTTTGGATGGGTTTTTTTTGTCGTACTTTACCATGCTAGTGCAATTCAATGAATAGCGTTGTGCGGAATCTTTAGTTTTGTTTGATTAAACGCTCTTGCTCAGTCGTTTGCTGCGCTTACCACGAACGTAAGAGTGCAACTACAACATGGAAAATATTAACGCGCTATTATTATTTTCGGTGGCGGTCCATGTGGCGGTGCATGTGCAGGTGGCAGGTGGCGTACCCGAGCTGACACTAGGTAGACTCGACGTAGGGGTAGTTAATTGGTACTAGAGTTGGACAATACTGCCTGTTTGCCTTTATTGCAATGGTGGTGTCTAGTCCATTCAAATGGATACAGTGGCAATGTCAAAAAACGCACTCACATTTGGCCCAAAATACGACCGAGCGCTGCTGCAGTTGTAAGCATTATTTTTGGAAAATGTGTCCCTTTCACCCCTGCAATAGGGATATGCAATTAAGATCTCCAATGCTCTTTAGCAGCTGTGGCTCTATTGGTATATGAAAACCCAGCTTGTGGCTCAGTCAGCGTGACGCTTTTACCAGCAAACCAACAAACATTTTTATACCCGCTACCCATACGGTAGAAGGGTATTATACCTTTGTGCCGGTACGAAATGTATGTAACAGGCAGAAGGAGGCATCTCCAACACCAAACAGTTTATTTATTCTTGATCAACGTCAAAAGCCGAGACTACTTGTATATAGCCATGTGCGTCTGTCTGTCCGACCGTCTGTATGAACACCTAGATCTCAAAGACTATAGGACAGCACTTGTAATGTTTGCACAGAGATCCAGTTTATTTTACATTTTTGGGAGGCCCACTTCCGCCTCCGCATATTGCCAAAAATTCAATACCAGGCGTAATTTGAAAGCTAGAATTTGGTTGTGATCTGATAAAAATTGTAGAAGTTATTAAAGAAAACCTTTTTTATTGCAAATTACGCCTACTCCAATGGGGTCTAAGCTGTTTTGGCTGACAATCTGATATATTTTGACCTCTATGATATATTTATAATGTAGAACTTCATAAATATACCAAATATGGCCGATGGCACATTTTAGTATATTTGTGGTATATTCTCTGGTATATTTTAAGAATAAGATAAGAATATTTTATTCAAAATGTGTGGCGGGTATCTCAGAATCGAGCACACTCGACTGTAGCTTTCTTACTTGTTTTGCCTCTGTGTTGAGCAATAAATAATCAATGGGTATTTAGGCTATGAGAAGCGGACTTTTAAGTAAGTTTTACATTTACAACCATTTAAGCATTCAGTATATACGAATCTACTTTAACTTAAAAATATAAATACCTTTTTCAAATGTTCTAATAAATGTGCGGTTATGGTAATATCGTCTTTATTGTTGTCACATATCAATTAGATAAGAAAATTACAGTCGAGTGTGGTCGACTGTTATTATACAAAACTATACCGAGGGACTATATTTGGTATATTGATATACCTAGTACTACATTCAAAATATAGAGTGGAAAATATACCAGATCAGACAATTCAACTAAGACCCCGTAGTAAGAAGGCGTTTTTACCCATAGCTTATAAAATTGTTGTTTGATCGCAACCAAATTTTCAGGGATCATAAAACCTATATACATATATGTATCAAAATTCGCGACTAGCTTAAAAAATACGATTTTCGTTTTTTGTTGATTTACGTGGCGGAAGTGTGCGTGGCAAAATTTTGAAACAAACTTGAAATACGTGCAAACATAAAATAGTGGTGTCCAAAAATTATATCTCTCGTAGTCTCTGAGATCTAGGGGTTGACGCAGATCAAGAATTTATATAGGGTCGGGGATGCCTTCTTCTGCCTGTTAAATAAAGTATACCATAAAGTATACCATTCTTCCTTATGGGTAGCGCGTATATATATTAAAGTTCTCCTTATAGAGTACAAAATGGCTTCATTGTTGACAATAACATATATCGTATATATACATATATCGCATATGGGTAATTCTCAGAGGGATGTCGCGTGCGACCATCTTTTCAGTGAACAAAAAAAAACATAACCTGAAACAATTTTAAAAATAAGAAAAAGTTACGCTTATAGCTCTAGATTAGTAATTTAATTAGAGCCAAGAATGGTTTTGGAATTTTCTTTCTGTTTTGTTTTCTGTTCTGATAATTGCAAAAATTACCAAATTCGTACGCAAAACCAAAAAATGAACGAATTTATATATTTTATCGTAAAACAGAACAAATTTCTAAAATCAATCTTAGCTCTAAAAATAGTGCTAATACAAAGCTTTAAGAATAACCTTCACTTATTTTTAAAATTGTTTTAGTTTATGTTTTGTTTTTTAACTGTAAAGATGGTCTCACGCGACATTTACCAGAGAATTACCCATATATAAATTGAGGCTGTTCATTGACAAAACTTCAAATTCATTTAAGGGACCTCTTAGGGAAAATGATTTTTTTACAAATTATTAACGATCTCATTTGTACAAATTTATTTCCTTATAATGACCAATTCCTATTTAATTCTATTGATGACTGTGGTGATGAAGAGCATTTTGATGTTGACAGTTATTAAAATGGACCAGTCCTCAAATACCTGTCTTCCTCTTCCCACCCAATTCTCCTATTTTCCTGAACATTTGGTGTCCTTTGACTGAGTCGGTCAAGCAAATAGGCGCGCGAGGCAGTAAAGCGGAAATGTGCGTCGAGATGGTTGTTTTAAACTTGGCGATGGCTCAGTTTGGGATTACAAACGTTCTAACATACGGAACCACGACGACAGGCTGCACCATATGCTTTCCTTATCTTATTACTCCTGTACTAGGACAGGTTACCTGTCCGAGGTGGTTGATTTGTCGGTTGAAGGTTGAAGGGAAATCTTAATTGCCTTTAAATGGCGAGCCTGCGAAAGTGGAAGTGTGGGGTAAATGTATCTAACGAGGTCGCGACATTTTCTCATTTTCCCGTTCAATGAAAACTCATTTAATATGCTCCACAATCTACACAAATACATATTTCTAGCAAAATGAGAAAAGTTGTTTTCCTTTTGATCTTTGAGTTCAGCACTTGTCGCCTGCCTGAAAGTTTTTATTTATTTCTTATTTGAATATAATCCTAGCATTGGCTGCAAGAACTTACTTGTACTAAAGTAAATGCGGAGCTTAGGAGGACAGAGTGTCATACAGGACTCTTTTATTGGCCCAATAGATTTTTCTAGCACTTACCATATTAAGCGTTTAGTATATCCATATAATCAAGTGCTATTGTTATCCTTGTTCTGGTCAATATATTTTTAATTCTCCAAATTATTTTGAGCAAACGAATTAAGACAATTATAGTTGAAATTGTAGACCAAATTTTTTATGCAATTCTGTCTACTTTATACAAAAAATAGACCGGAAGGAAATGTGAAACACTCCTACACGAAGATCGACCGAACTTCGACGTAACTTGTTGTGTTTGCGTTTTTTCGTTTCCTTGGTAACATACAGGGGACAACAACAAACAAAATGATGGCATTTTATTGGCCGAAAGGTATTTTGACTAATACGGCCGGAACCACTGGTGATGTGGTGTTTCTTGGTACTTGAAAGTGATTATTGCACGTATCTCAGGAACATATTGCACGGTTAAATAAAATTTGCAATTATTTATGAATAAAGAGTTGAACCACAAAGCGAGCAGCTGACTCGCCATGCTGCAGTGTTGTAAAGCGATCAATTAACAGCTGCTAGTTTGTAAAACTTTTGCTCTATCTGGCAACGCTTTTCTGTGTCATAAAATACGAATGCCATTCACACAACTCGTTGACATTGATTGGCGGTTGATTTAAATTAAGTAAATTAATTGCTTGCAGAAAGAAAATTTTTGCTGATAACTGTGAATATTGTTAAAAATATAATTACATAAACATTACACATGAAAATAAAGCACTACCTACTAACGTGAGCGATATTTTTTGCACATTACATGTTAACAAAGCTGTCGCAAAAAGTTATTTCAAAACACGACTGACAGAGAAACAAAACCAATTAACGCTTATATTAAGCAATAATGTCTGCCTTGTATTAAGTGCAAATGTGTGCATGCATTTAAGAGTGTTTGCAATTTTTGTAAATTTGTCTGTATGTAGAAATAGTGTAAGCAAATGTAAACAGCAGTAGTTTTCCTTAGTAAGTCAGCTGTTGGGACGCGGTCTCTGATTGTTCGCACACGTGCTGAACATTAGCTTATTCACCGATCCACCAGTTGAGCGTAGATCGAGTGTGTAGTTGATATATGCATATTTACGCTGTCCACAATTGTTTTCAACTCGTCTCGTAGAAGGTGAGCTTCTTTTGAAAATACAAGTGCAATTGTAGCTTATGTACGTAAATGTAATGCATAACGTGCAGTCGCTGCGACACTTTATAAAAATGTTTTCCATTTTCTGTTGCTGTCACATGCAGTCACATACGTATATACCCTTAGAAAAAATCAGCTACCCAGCGCGATTGTTTTATTTTTACTTATCTTTACAGTTTTACTACTCTCTTTTTCAAAACTGCAACCATGGCGTATGCGCAACATTTCTTATTTATTTAAATTCTCGGGAGTCTCGTGATACGAGTTAGGACAACCACCCAAAAAGTCGCTTGCAAATTAAAAAAAATTATATATGCCAAATGTATGCACATATGTCGTCAGGGTCGTAAAGGTAATAGGAAATTTAAAACCCGCTTTGTCTGATTTAAAACAACCACATTTGAATGCCAAACGTGTAACGCAGCTTGTAAATTTTACATAAGTTAAGATTACAGCGAAAATAGAACTCGAGAGACCGTAAACAAATACAAAGAACTTTGCGATCTAATAAAATGCAAATATGTACTAATATAAATAAAAAGGCGTAAGGAATACAATAAAAATCAACTGTAGTGGACAATGCATTTATATAGTAGATTTTGTAATATCCCCAGTACTGTAATCTAGTAATTAATCCACATAACTTTATTTTCTAATTTTTCTGTAATGTGCATTATATTTCAAAGTTAACGGTACTAGTTAGTTAGTACTAGGAAGTTAGACTGCTGTTAAATTATCTGGGTGCTGCACAATAAACCAACATGTGAAGTGGCTCAGATTATCTAATCATAACTCGATTAACATTTTTGTTGAGAGCTAAGCTGCCATAAGATCAATGCGCTCTTATGTGGTCAAATCCAAAGCTTTCCTATGTAGCAGACGAGCAATAGAGTCGAGATCCAACGCCACCAGGGTATCGAAGACAATGATATCGCGGACACCCTTGCCAAAGAGGGGGTTGATAACATATGTACATATTATTCTGATATTCCGTGAGGATCATGTGTGCTTCAATCCACGTGTTCCGGCCAAAATTCTAAAGAGCAATTCTTGTTAAATGGATCAGTAGAAAAACTTATTTTAAAAGAGGACATTTCCCCGTTCAAAAGAAAAATTAATTTTGACCACCGTCATAGACGCTTGAGTTTTGGACTCCTTATAAGCCTAAATATAATGAAATATCGTATCAAGCGAAAAACTTGAAACAAAAATTTGGTTAAGCGATGATACAGAAACTAACTTCTTCTGGACAGCTAACGTGAAAGACTGATGTTTTCAACAGAGGGTTGTGAAGATCGAATTTCTTCAACCATCGCCAACTGTGTCGACCTTAAAATCGGAGTACAAGGCTGACATGTGATAATACTTTTTACTATAGCGGACTATACAAGTGAGCAGATATAAATTAAAGAACTAATAAGTATATAGTACAAGTAATCTAATTTTACCTTTTTTTCATATTATTCTTCCATTCAGCCGCAGTGACAGGTTTATGATTAACGTCCTTTAAAGCATCCTGTTATTTTCAAAATATTTTTTTAAGAAACACCAGAAACGGTTTCTCACTCATTTGTACAAAAACAAGTAAGAAAGCTGCAGTCGAGTGTGCTCGACTGTGAGATACCCGCTACCCATTTTGAATGAAAGCAAAATATTGCGGTATTATTTTCAAAATATACAAAAATACTACAAAAATGCTAAAAATACTAAGTGGTATATTTGGTATATCGATATAGTACCGCACTCAAAATATATATTGTAGACGGAACAATATACCAGATTGTCAGCCAAAGCAACTAAGACCCCTTGTAAGTAGGCGATGTAACCCATACAAAAGTATTTCTTTAATAACTTCGACAATTTTTATCTGATCGCAACCAAATCAGGAAATCAGGAATCATAACTACTACAGTTACTATTGTATATACCAAAATTCGCAACTCTAGCTTTAAAATTGCGCTTGTTATTCGATTTTGGTTTGCGGGGGGCAAACTTAAAAAACAAATTTAAAACAAACTTGATCTGCGTGCGAACATAACAAATGCTGTCGAATTATAGCTCTATCTTGTATAGTCTCTGAGATCCAGTGTTTCATACGGACAGACACACAGACGGACATGGCTAGATCGTCTCGGCTGTTGACGCTGATTAAGAATATATATACTTTATAGAGTCGGAGATGCCTCCTTCTACCTGTTACATACATTTCCTGTCGGCACAAAGTTATAATACCCTTCTACCCTATGGGTAGCGGGTATAAAAACACATTCATCTGAAATTTTTTTCTACTCACGCTTTTAACGACTTACGAATTTTACATATTTTTAAATATTAATACAAAAATTCACTTTAAATTATATCAATGCCAACATATGTATGTATATATAAACATAAATTGCACTCATGTAGGTATACATTTCATGCGTTTATCTCTATTTCAAAAATGAAAATCAGTAGGTTACTTCTATCACGTACGAATATATCGTTTTATAAGACACAAACACACAGTCACTCTCTTTAAGAATTGAGTGTAAAATTAGTGTGCCGCTAATATAAAGTGCATACATAACGACCACTTACTATATATGTACAGTGGAGACTCTCTTGACTGGACACTCATTGTAGAGCAGAATTTGTTCGTGGAGAAATTGCTGAGGGAGTTTTCACTGCAGAGTTATTTGCATGTGAATAAATTGCGATTTCATAAAGCTAATTGTATTTGTCCTACTATTGGAACTTTTAGCTGGTAGCGTCTTTTTTGGGGTGATGTTGTGTGTTTTAATAAAAAGTGGAAAAGGTGTAAATTATTGGTATATATGTATATTTATAAATATAAATACATAAGAATTTTATGAGTTATGTTATTTCTTAAAATCAAATGAAAGAAAATTGTATTTTGATTGGAGCCGTAAAACTTTCGCTCATAAAGCTTTCATTTGAGGCTTCATGTATATAAATTTAGAAAATAATTTAAATTTTAATATTATGTTTAAATAAATATTATGTTTAAATGAAATACAAAAATTAACTAGTATATGGGTAATTCCATGGCGAAATTTGTCCCCCGCGAGACTATTTACAGTGCACTGCAGTGAAAATAACATAAACTGAAAAAATTCTAAAAATAAGTGAATGTTATTCTTAAAGCTCTAGATAAGATATATTTAGATATATTTAGAGCTAAGATTGATTTTAGGAACTTGATCTGTTTTCCGATCAAATATATAATTTCGTTCATTTTTTGGTTTTGAGTTAATTTTTGCAATTATCACAACTGAAAACAAAACAGAAAAAAAATTCCAAACCATTCTTAGCACTAATTAAAGTACTTATCTAGAGCTATAAAAATAAACTTTTCTTATTTTCAAAATTGTTTCAGTTTATGTTATTTTCAATATAAAGAGTCTCGCACGGGACAAATTCCGTTTTGGAATTACCCATATACAAAAATGCCCTTAAGGACCAACCATGTTGATTATTATTTAGAGATATAAAAATAGAAATACACACACTGCCCACAGGTATTAACTCGTATCTTGATGCCTCCAGGAAATGTATATAACAGGTAGAAGGAGGCATCTCCGACCCTATAAAGTACATATATTCTTGATCAGCGTCAACAGCCGAGACGATATAGCCATGTCCGTCTGTCCGTCCGTCCGTATGAAACACTGGATCTCAGAGATCCACTTCCGCCCCCGCAAATCAAAAAAATCGAATAACAAGCCTAATTTAAAAGCTAGAGTTGCGAATATACAATAATTACTGTATTAGTTATGATTCCTGAAAATTTGGTTGCGATCAGATAAAAATTGTGGAAGTTATATGGGCAAAAACGCCTACTTACTAGGGGTCTTAGTTGCTTTGGCCGACAATCTGGCACATTGTGCCGTCTATGGTATATTTTGAATGGTGTACTATATCGATATACCAAACATACCATTTGGTATATTTTTAGTATTTTCGGTATATTTTGAAAATTATACCGCAATATTTTGCTTTTATTAAAAATAGGTAGCGGGTATCTCACAGTCGAGCACACTCGACTGTAACTTTCTTACTTGTTTTTACGTTATAGTTGAATGTATTAGCAAATATATATATATATATATATATATATATATATATATATATATATATATATATATATATATACCAATTATAGCCTACGGTACATTAATCTGATAAATTTTCAAAATAATACCGCGCCAATTCTTGTTTTAATCATTTTTCTTTTGGAACAAATAGTCCTTAAAATAAAAATATACAATCTACTTTTTAATCTACATTTCTTTCTGTGTATATAGATATGAGAAGTCAGCTAGCGATAAAATGTACACATCCAATGTGGTTGGCTTATAGGAGTAAGCTCAGTCAAAACAAACAGAGCAATAAAGATACGCACGTGGAGTAATTCCCATAGAAATGTTAATACACTTACACACACATATGTTTATACATACATTTTTATATACATACATCAGTTTGTGGCTAACATTGCACTGGGGGCCATAACTACATGAAATCTACGATTGTTTACTTTTTATCACGCCGACGGCATACAAAGAAAGGTAGAAACGTTGTATATTTCTAGCTATTTATACCCGCTACCTATAAGGTATAAGGGTATTATTTTCCAGCAGCCATTGCAGAAGGATGGATCTCCGACTCCATAAACTATATACGTATATATCTAGATCAGCGCCAACAGCCCAGGCGATAGAGCGAGAGAGAGAGTATGGATCCCGGAGACTACAAGAGATAGAGCAATAATTTGTAATACCCGCTACTCATAGTATACATATGTATATAATATACCTTTTTTTCTTGTTTTAGACAGAACTTGTTAGATTTGGGTACGTATGTACATATATGTATCATATACATAATAACCACAATATATTTGATTCCTGAAAATTTCGCAAAAAATTATTTGTTCTTGATACTGATCTCGTTGTTGTATTGCTTGATTGCATTTAATTTCTATGGAAATTCACAGGCCACGTAATGCATTTCGATTACCACAACACGTGACCATAACAAAACCCAACTGTTTAAATACTTAAACAAGTTTAAATACGAAAATAACATTTTCCACTATTAAGCAATTGAACCAATTTGATATTCTGATAACGGTAAAGGTGTATGACTAATTTAAGCCATTTCAATTATATAGACACTTGTACGAGACATACATACATATGTATATACATACAAGACCATATCTACATACATACATACATATGTATTGTGACTCTTTGTACAAATGAATAATATCCCGTTTGGGTTTATACATATGTATACATGTGTACATATGTACTTAATAGCGTGTATTTCGCGTTTAGCTTTTGCTACGTCGCACGTGCCAATCAAAGAGCCCATATACAAATTAGTATATGTATATGGTTGTATGTATATATGTACATATGCATGTATGTGTAAATCGACTTGCTGATTGTGTGATCAGAAATAGCAGCAAACAATAATAATACCCGTCGCACGAGTATGCATACATATGTATGTAAGCACAAATAATTTAAAAAATTAAAAACAACAACTGGAATGTACATACATATGTATGTAACTTATGCAAACCGATTGAAGCGGCCAGCGCCCTATTTGCATTGCGCATTGGACTTGGGCATGTTTGTGACATTACCCGATCGTGCTAGGCAGTGACTTGTTGCTTTGATTTGTTGTGACCTTTGGTATAGTTATAAATAGCTTTTGTTTCTCTGTGTGACTTGAAACCGTGGGTATTCAAATATAATTAAAACTATGGAGAATAATTCAAACTAAAATGCCATACATATGTATGTACATACATATGTATGTATATACTATGTATGTATGTTTGCCCACACGTAAAGTAAACAAAGACTGTGCTGATAGTCAAAACAGAAACACATACACTCTATACATACATACGCCTGTATGTATGTGCATATGGACATACTCACATCCATACACACAACTAAAGTATTTGCACAACACGTGACCAACAGCAAAACTGACATTTGTTTTATTATAAATATATACATATGTACGTATGTATGTATGTACACTCATACGACAATGTATGCATACTACATGTGTACTGTATGTGAGAGCCGTGAGCTTGTATGTTTGCGTGAAATGACAGACACGCTCTCGTCGCGTGAGATATTACGTCATGCGCTATGAATTTTTTGCGCTGCCCGTTTTCAACGTGCCTTGATTAAAAAGCTGCTCACGCTTATAATAGAGAGACAGACACAGAAACAGAGTCCAAGAGCGAACAAGAAAATACAAACGTACACTCATATGTATGTACATATGTACATATTTACAAGTATGTACATACGTACATACATACATACGTATGTATGTGTAGGGAGAGCATTTTGGTGCGCCAGCAGCTCATGTTTATGATAAACCAACACAGCGTATGATTATTATTTCGATTAATAATACGAAAGCAACTGGGTTGCCGAGAATTATAAAAAACAAAATGTCTGCCGACTTGAGTGCTTGCGTTTTGACGGTTTGTACGATTGTGTTGTATGTATGTATGTATGTTCGTATCGTATTTGTATGCTTGTGTTCGTTTTGATGAGACAATCATTTTGTTGCCAAGCAATGCTCTCGTCGCAATTCGCCGCTAAACGTCAACGTTGCGGCGCCGCCGCCCAATGTAACAGCTGCGAATCATTTTGGAATTTGTCACGTTCACGTGTTTTATTATGTGGTGCTACTGTTGCTTTTGCTGGTGACTATTATTGTTTTTTGTTTCGGTTTCTGTTTCTGTTTCCCTTGCCTTGGGTTTCTACGTCGTTTTCTTTTCGTATTTGCGCTTGTATTCAGCTAGAAAGCTGTCAGACAACCAAACACCAACAACTTTAAAGGCGACAAAAGCACGCAACGCACGCCCAAATGGCGACTAGAGCTGTAACAATAATCAGCATGTGTTATATACATATGTACATGTATGTATGAATTATGTACATATGTAGGTGCAGGTTTAACACATATACAAATCAGCACTATAGAGTTACGTATTCATACATACATACATACATATGTACATACATATATTTCTTTCAAAGTTTTTTATATATGGATGTATTTATATTTTAATTTTTAGATCAATAAATTTCCTTTTATCAATTATAAATGACTAGAATATATGTATTTTTTAAACCAAAAACATTTTGATTATTTTAATTCAACTTTGTTGAGCTTCAACCACTGTGACAATCACGTTTACCGCGCACGAAATGCGATAACACATACGCAAGCACATTCAAAAGCGAACGCATACCAACACATGTAAGCCTCGACGATATAAATACGAACACAGACGCAACGTACATATGTACATACATACTATCAGCCGCAGCTCAACATGACTTGCCAAGAGGCTTCGTGACGAAGCCTTCGTCAGAGAGTGAACCGGCGGGCAAGTTCATTATTGCTCTCTTTTGGCGTATACTTTTTCCTGCAGTGCTCTCTGACTGTCTCATGCACGTCATCAACTCTCACGGTTTGCAAACAGTGCTCAGTCTCGTGTTGTGTGTTCCCATACCCTATCTAAAGATACCATTTGCAGTTGCATTACTTATAAATTAAGAATAAATGAATGCTTAATTTTAATATTAAATAATAATTTCAGTTTGTTCACATTAGTTGCCGTCAATAATAAAAATGAAAAAATATACGCACGATAAAATTATTTTAATATAAATGTAAGTTGAAAAAGAACTAAAATAAATTGAATGAGAAGGGTACTTCAGCGTCGATGTTTCAAATTCAGATTTTTATACCCGATACCCATAAGGTAGATGGGTACCATAACTTTGTGCCGGCTGGAAATGTGTGTAACGGGCAGAAGGAACAATCTCTGATCCCAGAAAAGTATATATATTCTTGATCAGCGTCAACAGCCGATACGATATAGCCATATCGAAGATCTCAGAGAATACAAGAAATAGAGATATATTTTTTTCCGTCTGTACTTGTTATGTTTGACAAAAAAATTAATTACAAGTGTAAATGTCGAAGCTATTAAAGAAAAACTTTTGTATGCAATGCGGTCTTAATTTGCTTAGGCTGACAATAAGGTATATTTTTAATGTAATACTTTATCAATATACCTAAAATATCCTTTGGTATATTTTTAGTATTTTCGCGTTATATAAATTTGTTATGTTATAAAATTAATACCGCAATATCTGTCTTTTATTTAGAATGGATAGCGGGTATCTCACAGTCGAGCATATCGATTGTAGCTTTCTTACTTGTTTTTGTTTTAATTTTAGCACGTTCGTCGTGAATTTTTCATTCATTTCAATTCAGCCGTTCGAAGTGAGCAGTTGTGTTACCAACGTATCGGACTGCGCAAGTGCTTTTTTTTACAAAAATATATAAAAATTAAAAAAATACATACAACAGCCGAGCAGTAGCAATAATAAATTGTATACACACATACAAATACGAATACGCATACGCATACAAATATACAAAATACAAGTGCTGTGTAGTGGAACGTTCGAATACAAATACAAATGCAAATACAAATACATACTTAGGCATATAGGAGTGTAGTGTACACTCGAATGCTCGGCTGGTTGCTAGTAAAATTCCACTGTTGAGCGAAGGAAGTTGTGTATTAATAAAATAAATACAAAATTAAAAATAAATGGTATTGCAAAACGTGTAAATCGCGGCCGTGTGACAGGAATCCAAATCACGTTTTTAACAATCAGCCTCATTTATTTTTGTGCTCTGTTGTGTTGTGCGTGTGTATATTCTCTGAGAGTGGCCGAACCGAGGCGTGACTGCAAAGAAATTTCAAGGTTTCCATCAGTAGTAATATATAAAAAAAAAGGAAAAAGCGTGGGCGGTATTGAGTGAACCTATTGAAGTCAGAGAACTAGTCTTTTACAATTATACTTTGAGCCCAACGAGTGTGTATGAAGATATATACATCTATAGGCGAATAGTGTGTATAGATAAGCAGTCGTCGTTGCTTCTTATCAACACTATCACATTCACAAACACAATCACAAAAACAAAAGGCAAAAGCTAACGCCACATTGCTGATAAGCCTATAAGAGTCATCAGACACAACTGTGACCGTAAAAGTGATAGTGATAGATTAATAAAAAAAATAAATACGAATACGATATGTTATGCTACACAAACATCGAATAAGAAGAGTGTTGCAGGAGGGCGAAGAGTATTGGATATTCACGTGTGATACAAATTGACAATCAACAGCAATTAAATATTCGAATGGCAAAATTTTTAAACATATACAAAAAGTGAACCCACCAGAAAATACCACCACTGTTGCCGACACCGTCGCAAACACCATCGTCGTCAACGTCGAGTCTCCGTCTCAAGCAACAATAATTTCAATTCGCCGTATTTGATTTCGCCGTATTCGACAACCTGTTTGCTGACTCGCCCGCCGGCGTTTTATTTCTCTCTTTCGCTCGCTCCTCATTTTGTGCTTTGACGTCGAAAGCAACATCATCACCATTCCACCACAATTGCAAGCAACGTCGACGCAGCAGATTGAGAGGACCGAGCTACGTAGTGAAGCAGCCCTCACAATTTTACACAGGATCATTGTTTCCAGTAGCCAAAATCAAAATCATCACAGCAAAAGTTTAAACAACAGAATCAGCAGCAACAACAGCAATATGGAGCCTTATTGGAGCGAGGCAAATGGGCATGCCGCACATCCGGTTAAGTATGAGAGGTAGGTATAGATGGGAACTTTGCTTTTGGCTCTACCAGCTGCAAAGTATCGTTTACAAATAAAAGCCCAAACCCAATCCACTAAAACCGTGCAGCAGCACTAGAAGAAGAACAACAACGACAACAAGAACAACTACACACTCACTTTCACCTATGCGCATTATAGGTTATGCATATATCACTACTGTATATTTTTAGCCTAGTCTTTAAGTTCAACTTTAAGTTTTTGTTGATTTTGTAACTGCTTATTTTGTGTGTATTTTTCAAAAGAGAGTGCCAATATGTATGTGTGAGTGAATGTGTGTGTATGCAGCTACTTGAAGAACACCAAGATTAGTATTGGGCATAGATCGAGAAGCTATATTTAGTAGCTGAGTGAGTTAAATAAGAAAATCAAATGAAAAATCGACAAATGAAAACGTGTTCAGGCAGACATTCGTTTGGCGTTTACCTCACGCCTTTATATCTATAAATAAAATGGATTTTTAGTTTATGTATTATTTATGCAAACATTTCGAAAAATAACACAAACAAAAATCCGAAACGCGATTAGGCAAACGTGACACTCAGTTTGCGGGGTTTTTCCCCCGTTTTCTCGCCGTATTATATTTGTATTTTGAACTTGAATTTTATTTATCGCGCGAAACCATTGAATTTGTTGTTTTTACGTTTTTTATTGAGTTTGTTTATGACTATTTGTCGACATGTATTATATAAACCAATTTAAATATTATATGTACATGAGTACATAATATGTGTGTAGTACACACTGTGTACATGTTTACTTATACTTATGATTCTGATTGTGGATATAAATACATATAAGAATGAAGTTGGGAGACCGGACTGATTGCTTTATATAAAGCCAGCTTATTCCTACTAAATGTCAACGGCCAAAAGCGTGGCTATAAATAGCAACAACAACAACAAAGTCAGCCAATTGGCTCAGCTCATTTGATTGGCTTTTGTGGGTGTGTTAGCGTGTGCTCACTCCCTATATAATCCCACACGCAGGAGATTGTACACATGTATGTGTATGTGTATGTGTGTGGGCCTATGCTTGCATGTTTCTTTCTATAAGTGTGTGCCAGTTTGTGTCCTTTTGAAGGTCAGCTGAGTTTTGTTGCTAATGGCTCGTCTATTTTCGAACTCGAAGCCATTTCTAATAAATACAAACTTATAAAAATAAAGACCAAATACATTATTTACTAATTAAACAATTAAAATAAGAATAATATATAAGTAATCATAAAATATATCATAGCATATAAGTAATTCAAATCAAGTTCATTGATGTAAATTGTTAATTTACAATCATCATCATTTTCGAGTATTATTGCCTTAACTTAATGTTGGGTATTTTAATTTCTAATAACAATCTAATTCCACACATTTTGAACCTAATGCTACTGTAGGTTTACAAACCTATAACAAAAATACATAGTATGTTTTTTTATGCGTCGCGTGAGCCATTAATTGAGCACGAGTAGCCCAAAGTGGATGCAATTTTAAAAGGCTTGAAAATGTGGGTTTGAACTTTAGTTACTTGTTGAGTTATAACACACATTTATTATTTGATTTTACTTGGGGATTACTAACAGTTTTAAATTAATTGAGGTGTGAAAAGTGTAGAAGATTAGACCATTAGGTACTTAAATCTGGTCGTAAAGTATTACAAACATATTTCATGAATAAAGAATAAATGTTATATTCAAATGCAGACAGTTTTTTTTTAAAACTAGATTTCATAGGCATTTTAATAGGCAGCGTCTTATCGGTTATCGTTATCGATAGCGTTATCGTTATCTATATTGTTTCCTTATTCGCGATCGTAGTACTTATTAATCTTTGGCATACCGTTGCCATTCGATTCACTTCTTTGCTCGCTCGTGAAGCAAACACGCGTTTGTTTATAATTTGCAGCTCTCGTAAAAATAAAAAAGAAATGGTTGAACTGCAAACAACTCATCCATAAAAGAGATAAGAGCGAGCGATAAAAGCGACAGAGTAGTGACGCACATGTCAGATAACATTCGAGTAAGTTTCAGCAAATATAGTACTTAGTTATACAAATAAACAAGTAAGCATGTGCATATTCACATAATTACAAGTACATATGAATTATAATCGACCGTATTCTAATGATTATGAGTTAAGTAATTAGTTGGAAAGTTGGCTGTCAGAATACTTGTGAGATCTCGGGTTTAATACACGACTAGGCAGCTGTTGCTCCAAAGGCCTAAGATTGAAATGTGCAGTTGTCTGTCGTTGTTTTCGATTATGAGATCTTGACAACGACGTGACCCCAACAATTCCGTCCATGACCACCCAGTGATAAGAAAGTGTCTAATACATTGTGATTTCATTTTACTGATAATGCCGCTTGGGAGAAGTCTGAGAAAGTGTGTTTGTTTGCTGGGTACGTTTGTGTTACATGACGAAATCCGAACAGCTGCCGCAGGTTAGTCATGTATGTAAAGTAATTCACAAATGTTCAGCAAGACAACACGTCAAAGCAAGCCACAAATGATAGCAGATATACATAAACGCCCACACATTTATGTGTATATTTAAATTTAATTATGTATATAAGTTTATAAAATAGGCTATGTTCGTTTAAAACTATCCTTCGATACTTTTGTTGAAAACACAAATCTATGCATATGTACAAATAAGTGATTCTGATTCTGATTTCGATTCCTATTTCCAATTATTTTCGATGGTTTCTCGTGGATTTGTGCTGTCGTCATCGTCATCGTTCGTCCATTAGCATCATAAACGCGGGCACGTAGCCACGATCGTCGATTCCATGCACTTATACTAACAATTGTTTGTGTATTGTAAATATAAACGAGTCTTACATGTATGCAGCGTATTTATAAACATATACACTCTTATGTATAAGTGTGTCGGTGTGGATATGCTCGCTCTATAGAGGTCTACCAACCCCTCGTGCCGTTTGACAAACGTGATGCGAATATTGAGAAATTTAACCAACTTGAAAAACTGATGAGTGTATGAGTGTCTGTGGGGGGAATCTTGTGTGTATTTCGTCTTTTCCTCGGTGTGATTAATGCACTGTGCCTCTCTGTCCCTGGGCTTTCGTGGAGATATATGAGTCAGTAACGTGTGTCAGTTGGGCACATTGCATTTGATTGCCGCTAAATGATTAAATGATGGACTTTTTTGTCTTTTGACCTAGTTATTAAAAGTGTTCCACTTGTGTGTGCAGGCAAATAGTGATTGTGAAATGTCGAATATTTGGACATTCCGAATTTATGGGCGCGATTGCCAGAGAATAGAAATTTGTTTTATTTTCGGCTATTTTTACAGCAATAATTAAATGGGATTCAATTCGCTATAGTTCTCATTCAACATTTCGTGCCACTGTACTCATAAATTGCACTTGCTACAGTTTTGTTTTTGCTATTATGAACTTACATAAATGTGCACACAAATATCTATGTGTATTTGTTGTGCTTGTGTTTGTTGAGTTTTAATATTGTTTGCCAGGTTGGTATTTTGTAGTCAGCTCGCTAATGTTGCTAAACGGACCATTCAACACGTGCCCAAGTCTTGCGTGGTCATCAGTTTGCGGTGTTGTTGCCCAACATAGAAGCTTTGTTAACATTGCTTCGATGGTTAAGTATTCACATTGTCACTCTTTGAACTGCTACGCTTCGGGTTGGCTTTGCCTCTGTCTCATTATATCACGTGTCCAGTTTGCACACTTTGAAATATTTTTAGCGAGAGCACCTACAGCCGGTTGTCGTCGAAATACCTCATTTTCTATACAAACACTTGAGAGAACTCGTTACAAAAAACCTCTCACGTGATCGCAGCTTGATTGTGTGAAACACTCGACACTCGTTTATATTTTCGTCGAGTGTGGTTTCCTAATAGCTTTCGGCAACTGTTTATGACTATTTGCTAACAAGAGTATTTGTTTATATGACATTTATCTTATCAGTAGCGTCGTTGACTGCAGGTGCAGTCAAGGTCATTCCGGCCAACGATCAGTCCAGTCATCAGGCATTATTCGTCAACCACGAAGCAGAATGTTTTAGCTTGTCTTCATTTTTTGTGTTGCAGAAGAACGCTTGTGTTTTTTTTTTTATTTTAGTCAACAAGACAATAATTTATTATATGTTGCTAATTTGTTTACGAAATTGCGTCACCGTTTTATTCAGCTCTCCAATGTGCTCATTTCACAATTTGCAGCACTTATTTCCATTGGCTAATTAAAACGATACTGGAAATATGCATTTTGAAATTCTGTGAGGCAGGAAGAGTGTCTTTCTCTTCTTTGACTTGACATATGTACACGCATATGTTTTGTAACGACACGTGGCGACATTGGAAGAATTGTTTCACAGTACTTACTGTATTTGTGGAGGATCACTTCCGAAGATATTTTAGTTGGAGCTGCCTTAGCGTCGGACAGACTTCATGTTTTGATTCGAGGCTCGATCCTGATAAGAGTAGTTTTAGTACTCGTGTCTAGTAGTCGTATCTGGTACGTATCTGTATGTGTGTGTACTCGTGCAATCTTTAATAAACGTAATCGGTTGTCTATCACGATCACCTGAATTCAACGTGGTTTTTTAGCTGTTGGGTCAAATAACAGGAGAATAACAGGAAACCATAAAGCTGACTGTACGAATCCATCACTGAAATGCGAATAAATTTAGGTTAATGCACGATATCATCTGTAAATAAACATTTGTATATAGTGACAGTACATATTTAGGTTTTTTGTGTGTGTGATTTGCGAATGCTAGTTAATACGATGTCAAACGTGCGTTCAATGTATGAATGTCGATGTCCGTTCATGCTTTTGGCAAATAGCATACGGGTGATCAACAGTTGGCGTCATTTGGCTTTGTCAGACTGACGACAACCTGTGGCAAATTCGAGGACTCAGAAATACTCGCTCATCCAAATATTTGTGCATGTGAATATATTAGTGGGTATTTTAAGTATATGGTGGCGGTGAGCTGCTCATGTCTAAAATTACACGAACGGTGCTAGATGCCAATTACTTAATAGAACAAAAGTGCGACAACGGTCTGATACATCGCAAATTTGTTGTTCCTCAAATTCACCAAAAGAACAAAATAAAATAAAATAAAAACGGCAATTCGCCAAAGTGTTAGCAAAAGCATTTGCCAGTTAGGGCGGGCGCTAGGGGCGTGTCTTTTGGGTTCAAAGTTCTGTCTTGTTCGCGTCGATACTTCATGAATCAAGAGAGTGATTTGCTATATGACGCTCTTCAAAGAAAATGTATGAAGAAGGTTGAACTGAAATCAGAATTCGACCGCAGGATTTTGCAAATAGAAATAAATAACCTGGCTGATGGAATAAATGTTTACGATATCACTTTTTCAATTCAAATAAAGTTATTACGAATTATCCATATATGTATTTACGATTGTTATGATGCGATAGATCAAAGAGGTTGCAGATGTGATGTATATTCTAATAAGTACATATGTGAAGTGTAGGAATAAACAAATGTACATTGCTAATTTGCAGCGTAAACTCAAATATGTGCGAGCCATTTAAGAATTGTGTACGGCTTAAAAATAATGAAATAAACCGACAAATAGTGCTAAGAAACTGAAACTGTGCTGAAAATGTCACCGTGCAAGCCAGTTGCCAGATTTCTCAGGTGATTGCTTGGAGATCAATAAGTTTTCGGCATCATGTAATGCTGTACTATATTACCTATGGTCACCTTCATATGTAGGCACATATCTAAATATATTGCTGTGTGTATATGAGTATTAGTGAATACTTACGCAAACATATGTATATAAGCATTCGTAGCGTGTTATCGCTGGATCTACTCGATGCTCGAAGTAGCAAAATTTTTTTTTTAGCAATTTCTGCATCGGATTTCGTATTTTTTTTCGTTGGCGCAATATTTGTTTTGGTCTTGATTCAATATTGTTGGGTATATTTCTGCACTCGTTGTGGAAATTTAATAAAATGGATTAATTCTGGCCTATTATCAATGATTTACTGATTCTAAATTCTTTGGATTAGAAATACTTAGACTATCAAAGGTATCCGAATTATTTTAATTTATTTTATTTAATTTTGACTCTTTCCACTTTCGTGATTTAACACTCGTATTAACGTTTGGTATAGCACGAGGGGGCTAAACAGACGCTTGGCGGAGCGAAGTGAATATTTTTTATTTTCAATTAATTGCAACTTAGCTTATTTCTGCATACAATTTGATTTGAAACAAAATAAAAAGCAGTTAAACCAACTCATATCACTATATAATAAAAACTTGTTTAGTCTTAATTATTTATTTTAAGTCAGATTAAGTTATTCGTTCAATAAATGCATTACTAAAACAAAATGATTAAAAATATATACAAAACAACTTGAAAACTATTGAACACGATTTGGACTTATTTGTGTTTCTTATCCTTCCCACTTCTTTTTGCATATGAATCAAAACGCTACGAAATATAGCGAAGCAGCTGTCTCCAGTTTTCCTTATTGCACAGAATCTAGTTTAAATTTTTCAACATCGGCAACGGCATACAGCGAGGACGATGCTGAATATGCCACCGGAAGACGAAATAAAACATCGAGGGTAAATATTACAATTTTAGAGCGACACAAACTCGCGACAAAATCAACTAATCGAATTCGAAAACAAGATCAAAGGATCAAAAGAGAGAGCACCCGAGTTACATGATCAAAAAGATTTTACCCTGATTGATAACGGTTTATCGATTACTGGCAATAACAATGGCAATGGATGTCGATGACCACGTCCACAAAACGATACGATTACACGGTAACACGCCTCACACAGAACGCCCAGCAGCCCGAGATGTCTCCGCTTTTGACCCTTTTTTATTGAAGTGATGAAGAGAAAGCAATAAGATTATTCATTGAATTGAAAATAAAAAAGACGAAATTTAATAAAGAATTTGAAAATCTCTGAATCATTATTTAGTATAATGGTGAATGAGCTCGATGATCTTTTACTTTAGTTGTTACTAAAGCCTTCCCGCAAGCAGTAATTAACCGAAACTCTTCATTTCATTATTCTACAGCAAGATCCATTGTCGCATCGCATCATTGAGAAGCGTCGGCGTGATCGCATGAATTCGTGCTTGGCAGATTTATCCCGCCTCATACCACCGCAATATCAACGCAAGGGACGTGGACGCATTGAGAAGACGGAAATCATTGAGATGGCTATCCGACATTTGAAACACTTGCAGAGTGAGTGCTTGCAAAAGGAGAGCGAGTATCGCAGTGGTTATATGGACTGCATGAAGGAAGCCGCCAAGTTCCTTTACGATAGCCAAATGCAAGACTTTTGCTATCGCCTTTTGGCCCGGCTGCAAGAGCACATTGATGAATTGTTCAAGGGTGAGTAGTATGATTCTATTATCCTTCGATTGTTGTTAGTAATATTAGTTACGCGCTCCTTTTCAGCTGACTGCTACAAGTCAACACGCAGCTGTCACATGCCTGACAATGTTAGTGCATCCAGCGGAAGTCCCCACCAGGCCTATCATCCGCCTTTGTGCCACTTGCGTGATATGCTAGGTGCCTCTGATGTAGAGCATAGCAATGACCACAACGATGTGAAAGACCTCAGTTTTCGCAATCATCTCAATCAGCTGCAGCGTAGCCAACAAGTTGCCGCTGCAGCAGTTGCTGCTGCTGCTGTCACCAATGCATCAAGCGCTTCAAATGCCAGCATCGAGGGCCAGAGCCCCAATAAGCTTGTGGTGGGTAATGGAAATGCCATTACCATTGCCAGTGCCAATGACAGTGTTAGTGATAATGTACCCACGAATTCAGTCGCATCCAACACAGGCAGTAGCAACGCAGCAAGCTCGACTACATCAACATCCTCATGTCTTACGTTGGCAAAGACCTCATCTGCCGCCGTTCCAATCACAGCCCATCCGCAGCCGCATCAGGCGCCGGTGATTACTTCGACTGCTCCGCATCATCACACGGATAGCAGCCAGCCTGATTTTGACTCATCACGCGAGCCGATCCTCCATACGGATACTTCCAACATGCATTCGCCCCCGCCCCGCGATGCTTTACAACATCAGCACGCTCATCTCGCCCATAATCCTCACACGACAGATAGCTTGCTGTCTGTACGTATGCGCAACTACTCAGAGTCGTCGCATGAGATAGAGCATAACAATAATTACAAATATAAAAACCACATAAAGGAGCGTTTTGTGCATGAGCTTCACGATGAGGAGACAAGTAGCGAACACGCGCCGCACCTGCAGAACGAGCATTCTCACCTACATGCATTATCCGAGCACTCCAAGGATGGCACGGAACCTGAAATAGCGCCCATCATGGCAAAGAAACGCAAGCTGGCCGAGGCAGCAGCCGCGGCGGCAGCAGCTTGCAATGGCAATTTGCCATTGGACGTGCACAGCGAAGCCAGCAACACTAATCCACCACGATCCATGATGCTACTTCGTGATGATAAGCCCTCCTTTAGTTTTAGTGACATCAAGGATATCAAGTCGGAGATGCACAACTTTAACTCAAACTCTAGTCCGCTGTTAGCGAAGCTGAGCGCTGCTGGCGCTCAGTTAAGCACGCCAAGCAGCACAACAGCACCGATTCATCCGCGACATTCATTTTCCGTGCCAATTTTCGCATTGCACTGCCAAGGCAACTATTATGTGCCGTTAAACGTGGACTATAATGCGTTGGTGCCATATCTTAACGGTGTCGATCTCCTCGAGAAAAGCTATACGAGTATGCCTGTGGTTCATCCTATCAACATAAATGTCAATTTTATGACCAGCTCTACGTCAGCTTCACTACTGGCGGCAGCAGCTGCAGCTGCAACAGTTGCTGCCGGAAAGCAACAGAATGTAGTTGCCACCCACTCCGCAACGGTGGGTGCAAACTCGGCCGCTGCTCAGGATCTGTTAAGATCTGCAGCAGCTGTAACCAAGGCCAAACTAGAGCAAGCTATCAGTAACAGTTGGTAAACATAAGTGGAGTGAATGGCCCACCACAAAAACAAAATGGAAGAAAACAATTCTACCTCACTACTTCTGTGAATAATCATCAAATGATTGATTCCAAATATTGTGTGTAAAATTTATTGGCTGCAACATACAAAAAGAATACACATTGTTCGAGTATACTCGAATACATATATTCTGAAAATAGGGGACAGTTTCTCGGATGTTGTCTTTAAGCCACATCCATAACTTCATTAATTAAATAATGGAACACAAATTATTTGTGTACAAGTACATTTATCAAAATGGTTCACATTGTGTGTATTTAGTACTTATATTACTGTTTGGATAAATTAACATAAATCAATTAAGAGTGTATTGTGTTTTTTTTTTAAATTTTGCACAGTCAAACATGTAAATACATACAATATATGTATATATACATTTATCTACCAGATGTATAAACTTTCTAGTGTGTTGCCAAGGAACCAGCAGCCGACGTTAACAAATCAAAGCAGATAACAATTGAAAGTAATCGTAAATTGTGCATTACTATAAGTATGTATTTTTAGATGAGTAAAAATGTTTTTCAATAGAAGTAATAGTTGTGGTTTCAAATTTACCTTCAAGTTAGTGTTTTATAAATTTATAAATCATTAGTCAAACTAAATATTAAATACTAGTTCATTTCAACCGAATGGTATTTCTGCGAAAAATCATATGTACATATTATTAATGAAATAAATTATACATAATATTATTTGTTACAAATTAAACGATTTAGTGACAAATTAGGATAGGTTTGTAGGGCTCGAGAATTTACAAATATATTGGGCAAATTATAAATACTATTACTACATGTATGAATTTTGAATTAATGTTTGTTAAAGTTTATACCAATTTTCATTTTCGAAATACGGTGTACTATTAAATGTGTAAAATGCATTGATTGACAACTTTGTTCTAAAGCTTAAACGTTGTGACCATGTATTTGATATTTAATCAACAATAATGTAAAAACAATAAAAAAAAACAACAATCCAAATAGTTTTTAAGTGTCTGCTGTTATGAACTAAAAGTTTAATGCACAAAATATTCATGTTGTATGGATTTTAATATGACGATTACGTTTACTACAGTACAATTAATGTAATATTACTGGTTAATATATTTTATATAAATATATATGTATTCTTATTTAATAAAGTTGATAAAATAATACTGATCCAACAAATGTTTTAGAAAGGCAAATCTTTAAAAATGCTTTTGGTGAACTTGACTTTGTGCAGCCGAAGTATAGTAGAACATATTGCTTTTCATACGGTGTAATAATAATATGCTTATTTAGAAACGCGTATAACAGAAAGATCATTGTCGACAAATACATTCTTCTGTCTTCCAATTTACTGTTTAAATCGCAAAAAAAATCTATAGAAAACAAAAAAGAAAGAAAGCTTCAAATTGGAGGCCTCGACTGCAATGCACTTTACATTCATTTCGAGTATAAAATAAGCTAAACATTCTATATCGAATGAACAAAAACCCATCCGAGAACATATCGGCGCATTTATACTGTGACAAATCTACTGTGATTTGTTTATTGTTTTAAAAAAAGGAGCTGAAAAGCGGAGCAAGGTTTTCCGTTCCAATCAAACCTGCAGATTTATCCATGCAGAATTCCGAAGAGCATTTCGAATTATTCAGTTTGGAGGATTGTGAAGGATTGCACAGGTTATGGGCTCAGTTCACTAAAATAATAAAAACCGAACATTTTAATCAAAATCATTTTTTTTTGTTTTCTCCTGCATATACGGCAAAGGCAAATCGCAATATAAAACTCTGGTGATGAGGAAATTTGGAATTCGTTGAATTATTTAGTTAAATGTCTTAAGGATGATAGATGAAGGAGAATAAAAGGAATTAGAAGCAGAAAGATGCGCAAACAGCACTCTAATTTAGATGCAATATAAATTATATATACAATTGCTTTCGGGTTGAAATTTGTATGTCTTTTAGATTTTGCATGGGTGGTGGAGGCTTTTTTAGCTGTATTTGTAGAATTATTTTTTTTTGCTTTTGCTTGTAGAGACAGATTATGCCAAGGATATCAACTATCATCGTGACGGAAGTGAATGCGATTATTCCGTGCATTGTAAGTTGGAGATCATCTAGTCGCTCTGTGTTATTAATATGCAATTTGCGATAATATCTCCAGGTGCTTACTCTCCCCTGGGGTGATTTTTATTTGTTCTTATTATTGTGTTGTGGTTTCTATGTTGTTGTCAATCTATATTAATTCGTTCCACAAACTGATTAGATACGATCCCTCGAGCTATTTTAAGTTGATCTACTCTTCCTTTATGAGCCTAAGCAAACCTGTTTTATTTCTAAGGTTGACAATGTAATCCCTATTCCATATTTTCATATATTCCATACATATCATTTTTATTTGCAATATTTCATTGAGCTCAATATTGACAATCACATTATTTATAAGTATTGGTTTAATTAGGATATTTTCATATTGTTCTTCTTTTAAATTTGGAATTTTAATTACATGATTAAAAGTGTTTTGCAAAATAAAAACGTTCGAAAATTTTAAAATTTCTGCTGTTAAAATGGTTATTTATGATAACTTGTCTATTGCTGTTAGAGTTTGCTTTATTAATGTGATTTTCTATTTGGATAATGTCGTCCTGATCGAGTTTCCCCGCGACGTGCTCCAGGCTGTTATTCCTATTCCCTGATTTGTTTGAGTAGCTTGTTATGTCCAGTGATCCGTAATCTGCAATTAAATGTTTTTGATATTACTTTTGTGCACCGTTCTGCTTTTGTAACGATAGTTCTGTCTTGATTTTTTCACAATCTCTCGTTTGTACATACCTATGTGATAGTTTTGATCCTAGACTGTTCAATAACAGACCAACGAGGAGACGAAATATTCGCCAAAAATTGCAGGACGGTGCACAAAAGTAATATAAAAAAAATTCGTCAAAATCAATCTTTGACGAATATTTCGTCTCCTGGTTGGAAGGTTTTGAGAGTTTTCCTGATTATACCCGCTACCCATAGGGTAGAAGCGTATTATAACTTTGTGCCGGCAGGAAATGTATGTAACAGGCAGAAGGAGGCATCTCCGACCCTATAAAGTATATATATTCTTGATCAGCGTCAACAGCCGAGACGATATAGCCATGTCCGTCTGTCCTTCTGTGTGTCTGTCCGTCTGCCCGTATGAACACCTAGATCTCAGAGACTATAAGAGATAGAGCTATCATTTTTTTTCGACAGCATTTGTTATGTTTGCACGCAGATCAAGTTTGTTTCAAATTTTTGCCACGCCCACTTCCGCCCCCGCAAATCAAAAGAATCGAATAACAAGCGTAAATTTAAAGCTAGAGTTGCGAATTATATATCGTATATATAATAATATAATATATAATCGTATATACTATAATTACTATAGTAGTTATGATTCCTGAAAATTTGGTTGCGAACAGATAAAAATTGTGGAAGTTATTAAGGAAATACCTTTGTATGGGAAAAAACGCCTACTTACTAGGGGTCTGAGTTGCTTTGGCCGACAATCTGGTACATTGTGCCGTCTATGGTATATTTTGAATGGTGTGCTGTATCGATATACCAAACATACCATTTGGTATATTTTTAGTATTTTTTAAAGTATTTTCAGTATATTTTGAAAATAATACTGCAATATTTTGCTCTTATTAAAAATGGGTAGCGGGTATCTCACAGTCGAGCACACTCGACTGTAACTTTCTTTACTTGTTTTCACTAACGTCGTATACAATCCGCTCTTGCACTCACGTCACGTCAATTATATACATATTACAAACTGACATGTGTGCAAGAGCGTTTTGTACACTACGCTAGTGAAAAATAGCCGAGAATCAACGCATAATCGAGTCGCACTTTGAACTGCAATAGTATCAGTACGATCTGTGGTCTATCATCTGACAACCCGTTACCCAGTTGCCCAGAATGAAGGACTGGTCTTGATGGGTCGTTTTTAATTAACTAAGATATCGACAGTCATTATTAAAACAACTTTTGGCACGGAGCACCATAAACTGAACGAGCAGTACGGATGGTAAAATACTTATATACTTCAGTATTATGACGGAAGAGCACCTCGTCGACAAGTTCTCGACGTTAACATGTCGACACCAGCCAAAACCGCCGACAGTACTTAGTTAATAAAGTGAACATAAGAACGCATAGACTAATAGCTACTAATAACTTCTCAAACTCATTTCAGTTGTGACCCAACCCTCCCAGAAAACCTGTCGATTTGCGCGAACTATTATACTCCCGTTTGAGCCTTCGCCGGGGTACCCTTGCGTTGTGGCTATATAATTACGCTTGGTCGACTTACCTAAGACGACGTGGTTGCATGAGATTATGCTTCCACAAAATATTGTTTTTGGTTTGGAATTTAGTATCTAGTAAATTAGTTTTGTTCCAAGTTCTTAGCAAATAGCACGCAAATAATATTTACTCCGACAAACGGTAGTGTACCCATAGCATTTAATTCATCCTGCCGTAAAAAAAGTGTCAAACGGTAGAGTAAGAAAATCTTTTGATTAAAAAACGGCCGTATAATAACTATCCAGCTTGTCCTACATATTCGAATTTCAATTTCAAGAATTTTATTATTATTATATTACCGCAACTACGATTGTCAAGATCAAGTATGCAGATAAATTTGTTTGAGATTTTTTACCACGACACATAAAATTGAATTAAATTATTATTCGGGTCTTTGTGGCTTTGGTTGAGTAAATGGCATATTTTGAATTTTATAGCTTATTTCAAACGTCCATATACCAAAGATAGTTTTCGGGACATTTCAATATATTTTCTGTATATTAATTTAAGTTTTTAATACCTCTCTGTTTCGCTTTTATTAAAAATGGGTAACGGGTACGAAGACGGGGATGGGTGCATAACGGTGTGAGTTCTTGAACGCGATGGTTACAAAGAAAGCTTAATAAGGTATATTTGCTTGTGTTCGGATATATTACATGTATATCTCTAACTAGGCTGAATATTCAAAGCTCTCTGTATGTTTTTGTTTTGAAGAAACAATGGTGCCCCGGTGACAACATCTGTGACTTTGGTTTCTGGATTACATCAAAAGCATTTGCTATTTGTCGTTTCTTCTCAATTAGGAGTCGTCTTACTTAAACATTTTAGTATGCAGTTTTAGCGTTGAAAGGTCAATGGCGGTTTTCTTTTAATTTTAATTGTGTTCTCTTGGCTTTGATATGTCTGCGAAAACTGAGTTTTCCAACTACTTGTACTCAAAAATAAGACTTCACCATTGAGTTTGAGTGGAAACAGTGGACTTGTCATGCGTGCGCTGCAGGCTATACACATTTTAAGTTTGTTAAGATTTAACTTTGTTAAACAAGAAATTCATTAGCATATATACGAAAAATAAATACATTTGCAGACGAAATTACGCTAAGTGTTGGGCTCCTATGTGGTTTTCTAACAACTATTGAAGGAATTGACTTTCTTTTGTATAACATATCAAAAAAATTATAAAGCCTGTTTGTATAAAAAAATGCATCACTAGAAAAATTTCAACAAAAGGCAACTGGGATTTAGTTTACATAATATACAGTATAAATGCAGACAACAAAGAGAAACACAACCAAGAAAACCAAATGCCCCATTCCGATACTTGGCGCTATGTCAGATGTTAAGACAACAGTAAGAAATCAAGTGTCAAATATGAATCAATTACACTTGAAAGAGGAGAGCTCCTTAATTTCTTTTGGATATTTAAAAATTTGGTGCATAAAAACAATAGCAATAGAAAAATTCTTAATTCTTGTTGATCTTAAAACGAAAGCACATCTGCATCGTCAGAGCGAGATCGCTGCATTGTACTATATTTACACACATACCGACCCGTGTTTTGCCATCATGATGATTTGTACATTCAATTATTTGACGCCTGAATTTTCAGATCATATTTTGAAAAGCTGCTTCTAGTGAGCGCTAACTGAATTTACTTTAAATTAAATAGTGAAGGAGTAATCTTTCTAACTTTTGGAGTTTGGGCTTCGCTTTGATGATCATTTTGTGAAGCCCTAATTTGTGCAAATAACTTTATATTATATAGCCTACAGTATTAAGAATTTTGTGTGCGTATGGTTCTGTTAAGAACCATATATCATATGTTAATAAAAAAGTAAAACATTAATTTTTGGAATTTTTAATGTAAATATAGAAATAATTACATTTGAGTGTGTTAAATTACTTTGGAATAATCCAATACTTATAACTAATTTATAATTTATAAAAACAAGTAAGTAGAAAGTAAGTAGAAATGTAAATTCAATTATGTATATTTATACCCGCTACCCATAGGATAGAAGGGTATTATAACTTTGTGCCGGCAGGAAATGTATGTAACAGGAAGAAGGAGGCATCTCCGACCCTATAAAGTATATATATTCTTGATCAGCGTCACCAGCCGAGACGATATAGCCATGTCCGTCTGTCCGTCTGTGTGTCTGTCCGTCTGTCCGTATGAACACCTAGATCTCAGAGACTATAAGAGACTATATTTGCTTTTCGACAGCATTTGTTATGTTTGCACGCAGATCAAGTTTGTTTCAAATTTTTGCCACGCCCACTTCCGCCCCCGCAAATTAAAAAAATCGAATAACAGTGTAATTTTAAAGCTAGTAGCTACTGTAGTAGTTATGATTCCTGAAAAGTTGGTTGCGATCAGATAAAAATTGTGGAAGTTATTAAAGAAATACTTTTGTATGGGCAAAAACCCCTACTTACTAGAGGTCTGAGTTGCTTTGGCCGACAATCTGGCACATTGTGCCGTTTATGGTATATTTTGAATGGTGTACTATATCGATATACCAAATATACCATTTGGTATATTTTTTTAGTATTTTTTAGTATTTTCGGTATATTTTAAAAATAATACCGCAATATTTTGCCTTTATTAAAAATGGGTAGCGGGTATCTCACAGTCGAGCACACTCGACTTTCTTACTTGTTATTCATTGCTGAGTTTCGCTCAATGACTTGAATTGAATGAAATTTTTGCGTATGAGCGGAATCAACAAAAATGCGAGTATTGGAGTTCTTTGGTTTGCATGCAGGTCAAGTTTGTTTCAAATTTTTGCTACGCCCACTTCCGATCCCGCAAATTGACAAAAATCTAATAACAATCGTAATTTTAATGCTAGAGTAAATATACAATAATAACTATAGTTTTTGTGATCAGTTTGTAAGAGAACGAATAGAAACTAGTGATATTTATCTTAAGTATGTATGTGTATACCCACAGAAAATAAACTTGCGGATGTCTTTACAATGTCGTTGCCAATAGCTAACTTTTTATATCTGCGTGGCAATCTTAGTCTCATAAATAATTGAAGAAGTCCAGCGAATGCTGAGTCATATTGTAAACTTCTCCAGATATGCATACAAACCGAATTGCAAATGTGAAATATAATTTAATCTTATTATTCGTAATGCTATGTGTGAGAGGACGTGTTGAATTTATGGTAAGCTTGCAAAAATCGGTCTTACAAGTCAATTATAGATCGGTCTCTTCTTTTACAAACTTCGAACTGGCTAATTGTGTGCTCGTGCAGTTATATAAAATTATACATATTACGCATTCAAATCTTCAAATACCTGATGATATATGTAAATTGGCAGCTACACAAATAATATGTAAGTTATAGTCGAGTGTGCTCGACGGTAAAAATATAGCCTACCCCTTAGAGTCTCTGAGATCTCCCGTGTTCATGTGGATGGACGGAAGTGGCTTTTGACGATGATCAAAAAGATATGTAGTTATTGGAATCGGATATGTCCTTTCTGCTTATTACATGCATTTTCTGTAGGCACAAAGTTATAATATATATAGTAATTTATTCAAGAACCGTAAGTAGGACTGCTTATCCGACATTATTTATGAAGTTTACATAGTAAGCGTAGCCACACTTCAATAGTATAGGAGAATTCTACAATGGAAATGTGCAGGTCCAGTACTACCCAAGCCATTTTAATATATGTACTTTTAATAAATTGTGACAAGTGGGCTATATATAAATAATAAATAAAGGCACCAACACCGATGTCGAAACCAACGACTATAATGAATATTACAGTTAAATGGCAACGCTGATTAATGCTCATAACAGCATGTGTAAAATACCACCAATAAATAATAAGGGCGTTTTTATAAATATATAATTCCTATTGAGAAAAAAACAACACATTTGAAATCAGTTCTTCCAATAATAGTAATTTCTACGCAAAAAGAGAAAAATATTAAATTGCATTAATCCTAATGAAAAAATAATTTATTCTTTGCATATATTACTATTAAAAATTAGGTTGTGTCTCATAGGCATCAAGTAAAATACACTTTTATGTACATGTGTACAATAAATATAAATGATATAGTATAGGTAATATAAATGTAATAAATATTTACTTAATGTGAAACATAAAGCAATTATTTGATTGTTGTCCAAGAAGGTAATACTTTATTCCATATGTACTTTGCGGTTTGAATATAAGTATATTTACATTTGAATACGAATGTATAAAACACTTCTACCCATAGGGTAGAAGGGTAGTATAACTTTGTGCCGGCAGCAAATGTATGTAGCAGGTAGAAGGAGGCATCTCCGACCCTATAAAGTATATATATTCTTGATCAGCATCAACAGCCGAGACAATCTAGCCATGTCCGTCTGTCCGTTTGTGTGTCTGTCCGTCCGTCCTACCTACACCTAAATCTCAGAGACTATAAGAGATAGGCTATAATTTTTTTCGACAGCATTTGTTATGTTTGCACGCAGATCAAGTTTGTTTTAAAAGTTTTGCCACGCCCATTTCCGCCCCCGCAAATCAATAAAATCGAATAACAAGCGTAATTTTAAAGCTACAGCTGTGAATTTTAGTGTATACAATAATAACTATAGTATTTCTGAAAATGTGATTGCGATAAAAATAGTGCAAGTTATTAAAGAAATACTTTTGTATGGGAAAACCCGTCTATGGTATATTTTGAATGTGGTACTATATCGATATAAAAAATATACAGTTTGATATATTTTTAGTATATTTGAATTTTTGGTATATTTTTTAAAAAATACCGCAATATTTTTATTCAAAATGGGTAGTGGGTATCTCACAGTCGAGCACACTCGACTGTAACTTTCTTACTTGTTAAAAATAAAAGTGTGAGTAATCAATTTTGAAAAACTGTGGAATAATATAATATTAAGTAAGTAAAGAATTGAATCTCAGTTTATTGTGTTACTTCAATGATTGTATATGGTACTAAAATACGTTGTGCTCACATTAAAACATTGAACAGTTTATTTCTTGTGGAATTTTGAAAGCTTATCTTCTGTGAAATGAAGAATGTGATACGGGCTTTTGTTATACTCAGTGTATTTATAGCTGAGACATTAGGGCGTATTGAAAAATGTGATTATTTGGATACCGTCGATCTGACATACAGCAGGAAATTTGAAAATGGGTCTTACCTATACGAAGATATAATAATACCAAAGGAAGAAACTGGAGAATACAACTACCAAATTCTATTTAATGGGAAAACTGAAATAATTCCCAACCACATAAGGGGATGCATTTGCCATATAAAGACCTGCATTCGGTTTTGTTGTAACCCAAATCAAACTCTTGTGCAGGATAAACGAGAATGCGGAAATGTCGACCAGAATTTACATTACAACCCTTTTTTTAAACATAACTTATAATGAAACTCAAATTAAACATGTTAATGTCTTGAAGTTGATGGTGCAACATCTTCCTGTACCTTGTGACGATCATTTACCCCTTAACCCTGACAATCCAAATCACGAGTGGACTTTGTTTGAGGTATAAGCTTAACAAACTAACTTTAAACCTTTATTTTAATAAGCAAATTTTTCATTAGGATGGCATTCTTCTGAGGCATTTCGATGGCGCTCAACTTTCAAAAGCGGATTATTGCTTACAGCCTCAAAAATTTCAGAATACTTACAGGCTTGTACCGCATCATTGCCTAATTCCCCCTGACCTTACTAACGCATATAGTAAGTATACAATTTATTATCTTTTCAAATGAACGAATTTTCTGTAATACATATGAAAAAAATTTCTTATAACTGAGCTGTCTTTAAAATTCTATTTTTTTCCAGTCCAATCTGTATCGATATTCTTCTATATTATGGTTATATTTGTATATCTGCTATTGCCATGTTTTAAAGGTGTTTATCGACAATGCTGCTTATGTTATTTTGGGTGCCTGACTCTAACTTTTATACTTATTGTTATGATAAGATTTGATTGGATAAAGTCAAATCAAGTATTATTGTGCAAACTAACAGGTATAATTGAGGATGAATAATTTTTCATTAATTTAAAATTTTAACTATACCATTAATTTAAAATATTCACTATATCATAGGATATATTGGGTACTACATTACAATTTCCACGTTTCTCTGGCTTTTAATTATAAACTATGATTTATGGAAAACATTTAACAACATTGGGATAAGTCACGGGTCAAAATTTTACAAATATAACATCTTTGTTTGGGGCGTTGCAGCAGTACAACTTTTATTAACACTTTTTGCTGATTTTGTAATTGGAAATTCAAACTGGTCACCTAATGTCGGAGAATATTTTTGTTGGATTGACAGTAAGATACTAATTTAAAAATTGTTTAATCTTTACAATTTTGTTTGTATTAATTATATAGCCTCAGCTTGGTCGTCGATAATCTACTATTATGGTCCAATTAGTATTTACTTAACATTCAACACAACGCTATTTATTATTACCGCCTCTAAGATATTCTTTCAAAATAGGACCAATAGACGTCAGCTAACCCAATCGGACCGTCAACGAAATTTGAGGACTCTGACTAAGTACCCTATTTCTCTTGCTCTTAATTATACCATTCACTTTTTTTTACGTTAGTTTTGGAACATTTTTCCGGCTCTTTGTCATTATGGGCGTCTTCTGGATACTTGAAATCATTTCCTATTTTGGACAAATGTTCGACATATCAATGCAGTTTATTGATGTGATTTCTTGTGGTCAAGGTATCATTTTATTTGTAGCAACAATTTTGAAAAGAGATGTGTTGAAAGCGTTGGCTAATCGGTGAGTGTTTTTATTAAAGGGAAAATGTTGAGTATAATACAATAATTATTTTTATTTTAGACTTCGTATCGGAAATACCAAAGTTAAAAAGTCACAAAGTGGTGTGTCCACAACATCAGCCAGAATGGAAATTGTTTTATCGTCACAACCAATTCTAACTAAAGGCATCGAAGAACCTCATTTATAAGAGAATATACATTGTTAGAAAATTTACTTATTATTTGTTTTTATTAATTTTTTGTTAATCACTTAATAAAAGAACGAGGCGGAAAATTATTATTTTTATATGCGAAAGAACAAAAATATATGTATATATATATAGAATTATAAAAATGATATAGTGCAACCGCTTTATCGGTTTTCTAAATTAGAGCTGAGTCTTATGGTGCAAGTCAGCTATGATATTCTAAAAGCTTAAAGCAAAGACGCGATCATTATATTATATTGTATTATATGGTTAGTGGTCAAAGCTAAGGTATGAAATGAAATTATGTTTATGGGTTTGAATATACGCGAAAGAAGCTTTGTCGTAATAACAATGACTTTCTAATTTATTGTAATTTCGGATAAGACGTCTGCATTTTATATTTGGAGTTCGGTATTAATATTCTGTTATTAAATAATTTGTGAATTAGCTTTGTTTTTCATACAATAATTTAACAAATAATTTTTATCGAATAGAGTAAGTTCGTACTAATTCCAAAGTCATTAAAAGTAACATTGTGAGTTACTATAAACCATCTTACTTTAATAGATTAATATTTTGGCACTTATATAGTTAAATCTAGTATAACATGGATTTGTTTATTAGTGGATTTGTTTAGGGTGGTTTTTGTACAACTTGTAAATATTTTGATGGAGGTCTATACAACAATTAAAGAAAACAATTATTTTAATTATTTTCAATAAAAAATAGTAACAATAATTGGGATATGGCTTTGGTTAATTTAAAATTATATAGCTCATGGTTGGATATTTTATAGGATTTCTAACTAGCCCGTGGATTGTACATTTGGTCGAGATCCCTAATGACGCTTCCACAGCAATTTTACAGGCAAGAAGCGTTGCAGCTATTTTTTATCATAACTGTAGCACTCAAAGGTAAAAAACCACTGCTCATAATAACCAACAGCGAACTGAGTCATCATTAGTGCAATTTACATAGCTTTGCGCATGTGTTTATCGTCACATTGTTGAGTGGCGAGATTTGTTTGGGTCTCTACTCGAAAAACAACGCGTGACTAAAAAAAATATATTGAAAAATGTTGGTCGATATTTTCTCATTTCTTACGCATGCGAAAATATGTTGGTTTTTGTACTCACTATACATAGCGGAGAGATATTCTAACTTTGTGCTTCCAGGAAATGTATGTAACAGGCAGAGAGGCATCCTTTTGAAGTATATATATTCTTTATCAACGTCAACAGTCAAGACGATATAGTCTTGTCTGTCTGTCCACCGGTATGAGCAGCTAGACGTAACAGAATATAAGAGATAACATAGAGATTTGATTTTTGATTTGAGTTTTTGATTTTATTTCAAATGGAATAAAAGCTAAAGTCGATTTTTGGTAAATAAAATAATAACTATAATCTTTTAGCTCATTTCTAATGGAATTTTATATGGGTTTTATTGTGGTTTAATTGTGGTATTTCATATATATTGAGATCAGTATAAATGGAGAAATCCCAAATTTTTGGTGTTGACCCGGCGAACTTTGTTCCGCCCTTATGACATTAAATAAGCAGATTGTGTTTTTTTTTTTATTATTTCATTCATTATTATTTCTGTATTTTAGGTTCACCTAAGTACCTTGTGATAGATACATTTTTTGTTTTATTATTGTTTTATTAACAAACAACACAGATGGTTTTCCGACCCGAGAAGATGCCACGTATAATTGACCCTGGGAAAAACATGAATGTTCTAGATTTAAACCACAAACTTTTAAGGATTGGCCTTGTGATTTGTTGATGATCATGGCAATGCAAGATGCAAGAAATTGAATTCTTTTAAATTCAAACGGCATATCGGTTGGGATTATCGGGATCCTCGGAATAAGAACTTCCTCACCTTTGAATTTTCCTATCATTATCGTAGCGTAAATTACTTTGTTCTAACCACCAAACGCGTACCGTTGCAAAGTTTTGCTTGGTTTATGTTTTGAAGTATGATTACTACGGAGCCAACCTTTAGGCGTAAATTGTGCGGTGGTAAGTCAGGCACATACAAAGAGTTGGTTGGTGGCTTTATCTTCATTTGTGACGCAGTCAATAGATTTGAATGAAAGCATTGTTTCAATGATCTTATTTTTAATTATGTAATTCAGGTCATATGTTATATCTTTATTCTTAGCCGCTAAAATTGCACTCAACCATTCATAATTTTATTTTATTTTATTTTATTTATTATTATTTGTTGGGAAAGATTTGATCGTCTTGCTCGCGGCATTGCTCACTGTAGATAAATGTATAAATACATAATATCGTACATAAATGTATGATACGTTACGCTCACAGCCTACTTATGTTACTGTTATTTATTACTATAAGTGCAGCCATTTCGGTGGAGTATAATTCGCGCTGTCGAACGGGATAAAAAGTATCCTATGTCCGTCTCCTGGCTCTAAGCTACCTCCCTACCAATTTTCAAAATTTTTCTCAAACCTGTTCAGCCGTTCTTGATTTATAACATTTCAAATATAACACGACTTTCTTTTAAATATATAGATTTTGAATATAGTATTTTGACATTTGTGAATTGTAATGTAAACAAAATTTAGGCAACGCAATGCTCCAAAACTTAAATATTTAGCGCTAACGTCAACACATTAACTTTTTTGGTACTTCAATTCAACGCTATTCGCTTGCACTCACGTCACGTCAATTATATACATATTACCAACTGACATGAGTATTGTATACTACATGAGTGAAAAATAGCCGAGAATCAACGCATAATCGAGTCGCACTTTGAACTGCAATAGTATCAGTACGATCTGTGGTCTATCATCTGACAACCCGTTACCCAGTTGCCCAGAATGAAGGACTGGTCTTGATGGGTCGTTTTTAATTAACTAAGATATCGACAGTCATTATTAAAACAACTTTTGGCACGGAGCACCATAAACTGAACGAGCAGTACGGATGGTAAAATACTTATATACTTCAGTATTATGACGGAAGAGCACCTCGTCGACAAGTTCTCGACGTTAACATGTCGACACCAGCCAAAACCGCCGACAGTACTTAGTTAATAAAGTGAACATAAGAACGCATAGACTAATAGCTACTAATAACTTCTCAAACTCATTTCAGTTGTGACCCAACCCTCCCAGAAAACCTGTCGATTTGCGCGAACTATTATACTCCCGTTTGAGCCTTCGCCGGGGTACCCTTGCGTTGTGGCTATATAATTACGCTTGGTCGACTTACCTAAGACGACGTGGTTGCATGAGATTATGCTTCCACAAAATATTGTTTTTGGTTTGGCTCTAAGAATTTAGTATCTAGTAAATTAGTTTTGTTCCAAGTTCTTAGCAAATAGCACGCAAATAATATTTACTCCGACAAACGGTAGTGTACCCATAGCATTTAATTCATCCTGCCGTAAAAAAAGTGTCAAACGGTAGAGTAAGAAAATCTTTTGATTAAAAAACGGCCGTATAATAACTATCACGTTTGTCCCACATATTCGAATTTCAATTTCAAGAATTTTATTATTATTATATTACCGCAACTACGATTGTCAAGATCAAGTATGCAGATAAATTTGTTTGAGATTTTTTTACCACGACACAAAAAATTGAATTAAATTATTATTCGGGTCTTTGTGGCTTTGGTTGAGTAAATGGTATATTTTGAATTTTATAGCTTATTTCAAACGTCCATATACCAAATATAGTTTTCGGGACATTTCAATATTTTTTTCTGTATATTAATTTAAGTTTTTAATACCTCTCTGTTTCGCTTTTATTAAAAATGGGTAACGGGTACGAAGACGGGGATGGGTGCATAACGGTGTGAGTTCTTGAACGCGATGGTTACAAAGAAAGCTTAATAAGGTATATTTGCTTGTGTTCGGATATATTACATGTATATCTCTAACTAGGCTGAATATTCAAAGCTCTCTGTATGTTTTTGTTTTGAAGAAACAATGGTGCCCCGGTGACAACATCTGTGACTTTGGTTTCTGGATTACATCAAAAGCATTTGCTATTTGTCGTTTCTTCTCAATTAGGAGTCGTCTTACTTAAACATTTTAGTATGCAGTTTTAGCGTTGAAAGGTCAATGGCGGTTTTCTTTTAATTTTAATTGTGTTCTCTGCTCTCAGCACATCTGCATCGTCAGAGCGAGATCGCTGCATTGTACTATATTTACACACATACCCACCCGTGTTTTGCCATCATGATGATTTGTACATTCAATTATTTGACGCCTGAATTTTCAGATCATATTTTGAAAAGCTGCTTCTAGTGAGCGCTAACTGAATTTACTTTAAATTAAATAGTGAAGGAGTAATCTTTCTAACTTTTGGAGTTTGGGCTTCGCTTTGATGATCATTTTGTGAAGCCCTAATTTGTGCAAAGAACTTTATATTATATAGCCTACAGTATTAAGAATTTTGTGTGCGTATGGTTCTGTTAAGAAAAAAAAGTAAAACATTAATTTTTAGAATTTTTAATGTAAATAAATAAATAATTACATTTGAATATGTTAAATTACTTTGGAATAATCCAATACTTATAACTAATTTATAATTTATAAACACACAGACGTAAGTAGAAATGTAAATTCAATTATATTTTTATTTTAACAATGTCAATTGTTAAAATAAAATATTTATTGAGGACTTTGCTTTTATTTATTGAATCTTCTCTAGATTTTGAGACTAACAACAAGTTTACGAATCTTAACATTAAAATTTAGCTAACAGTGTGTTAAAAAACTGTATTCTGGTTGCGCGTCCCTCAAATCGGTCGCTGGGTAGGTAAGTCATTACGACGAAGACGTGATTGGTTGCTCAACCTTGTTAGACCTCTCGCCAGGTGGTTAGGGTGCAAGAGTAGCTTGGTAAAGTACTTTTCCTTCTGTTCTGCGATCACTTCTTTGACTGGTAGGATGTTTAAGTCGCGTTGTATGTTTTCGTTGCGAACGTACCACGGTGCCCCGGTGATGGTTCTCAAGATCTTCGACTGAGCTCGCTGGACTATGTCAATATTACTATTGCTGGCTTTCCCCCATAATTGGGAGCCGTACATCCATATAGGTTTTAGTACCGAGTTATACAGCAGGACTTTATATTCAAGGCTGAGGGGAGACCGAGCGTTGATAAGCCAATGAAGGCTGCTGGCTTTTAGCTTTAGGTGTGTTCTTTTGGCTTCAATGTGCCGGCGCCATGTGAGTCTTCTGTCGAGGTATACTCCTAGATATGTCACTTCGTTTGCTTGCGGGAGTAGAGTGTTGTTTAATGTTAGCGGCGGACATTTTTGCCTGTTCAGGGTGAATGTAACATGCTTGCATTTTTGTTCGTTCACTCTAATTCGCCAATCTGATAGCCATTTTTCAACATCGATTATATGAAGAGCTAGCTGCGCAGTTGCTTGCCTCGGGCATTTTGAGCGGCTAAGAATAGCTGTATCATCAGCAAACGTAGATGTTGTTAATGAAGTATATAAATATAACTCAAATAATTTCTTAATAAATATTTAAAATTTAACTTCTAGATAATGAGGAATCAATTAAGAGTCTTCCTTATATGCGGCATATTCCATATAATCAAGGGATGTGAATATTTCGATACCGTTGATCTGACAACCAGCAGGAAATTTGAAAATGGATCATATCAGTATGAAGATGTATTGATACCAAAAGAAAAAACGCGGGAATACAATTACCAAATTTTATTTAATGGCTTTTACGAAACGGTCCCCAAACATATAAGGGGTTGTGTATGTCATTTAAAAACGTGCATACGTTTTTGCTGTAATCCAAAACAATTGCTTTTAAAAGGTAAACGAACTTGCGAAGATATTGACAAAAATATACATTATAATATGTTATTAAACATAACATATAATGAAACACTAACAAAAAATATAAGCGACTTGGAATTCATGGTGCAACAGCATCTTCCTGTACCTTGTGATGATCATTTATCAATTGAACCTGACAATGCAAATCTCGTGTGGACTTTATATGAGGTGAGAGTTAAGTAATTTAACTATAAATTTGATTTTTATGGCATAAACTATTCATCAGAATGGCACGCTTCTCAGACACAACGACAGCGCACTACTTACAAAACGGGATTATTGTATACAGCCTCAAAAAATTCAGGATTTATACAAACTTGTTCCTCATCATTGCCCTATTCCTATAGATCGAACTAACGCGTATAGTAAGTAAATATAATGATATATACAATAATATATAATTTTATAATAAATATTTAAATTGCATAATATTAACTTCCACCATTCTATTAAAGTATAAATCTAGCGCGAGCTCACTCAACTTTAAACATAACATATATCACAACTCTTCTAAAATTCCGTTCTCTTGCAGTTCAATCGGTATCGATATTCTTCATGCTTATGATCATATTTGTGTATTCAATTTTACCGAATTTTAAAGAAGATTATGGTCTATGCAGCCTATGCTATTTCGGTTGCTTGACTCTAAGTTTTATACTCATTATCATAGTAAGATTTGATTGGGTAAAGCCACATCAAATATTATTGTGTCACTTAACAGGTATGATACCAAAATCAAAAACAAAAATATATAGCTTTATTAAAAAATTTGTCGTGTTTCATAGGATATGTTGGTTACTACTCTACTATCGCTACATTTCTCTGGCTTTCGGTTATAAACTACGATTTATGGAAAAGATTTAACATTTTTAACGTTAGTCGCAAGAGAAGATTTTTTAAGTACAATATATTCGTTTGGAGTCTTTCAGCCGTACACCTTTTAATAACATATTTAATTGATTTAGTAATCATTGATTCGAAATGGGCACCTAAGCTCGGAATTACAGCTTGTTGGATTAACAGTATGATATTTATTCCATTTTTATCTTACTATATGCTTACTTTAATATATTTCTTTTATAAATTAAATAGCAACAGATATGTCGGCAATAATCTACTATTATGGTCCAATTTTAATTACCTTAACATACAACACAACACTTTTTGTTATTACCGCCTCTAAAATATTCGTCCAAAATAGGACAAATAGGCTTCAGTTAACCAAATCAGAAAGCCAACGATGTCTAAGGAGTCTGACTAAGTAAATTCTTTCACTTTTTTTATGTAATAAAACCTAATGGATTGTCAGTTTTAGCATGTTTTTCCGTCTTTTTATCATCATGGGCGTCATCTGGATTCTTGATATCATAAATTATATTGCTCAAATATACCAAATTAAAATTCAGATTTTTGATGTGATTACCTGTAGCCAAGGTGTCATATTATTTGTAGCAACCATTTTAAAGAAAGATATTCTCAAATCATTAGCTAATCGGTGAGTATTTTTATTTTCAAGAAACTTTAAAGCATATTCATTAGTTTAATTTTAGATTTGGAATTGGAGTAAGAATAACACAAAATATTTAAAATTTCATCCTTGCGCCAATAATGGAAAATACTTATTCAACAACAACTTTGGCTAAAAAAAAGAAAGACCCCAATGATGAGACAATATTTCATATGTTTTAATGATACATCTAGGTAGGTGTATAATTGTCAATTAATTAATTAATTAATTGACAATGTCTTAACAAAACCAATAGAATGATCACTGGCAAAATTACCTTAATCGTGGCTCAAAAACAATAATTATGCAAATAAACAAGTAAGAAAGCTACAGTCGAGTGTGCTCGACTGTGAGATACCCGCTACCCATTTCAAAATATACCAAATATACTACAAAAATACTAAAAAATATACCAAATTGTATATGTGGTATATCGATATAGTATCGCATTCAAAATAAACCATAGACTGCTCAATATACCAGATTTTAAGACAAAGCAACTAAGACCCCTAGTAAGTAGGCGTAAGTAACAAATGCTAGTATACTAGTAGCTTCAACATTCTATAAATCAAATAATGGATGGCCTTAATCATACCCGCTACCCAAAGATAATTTTGTGCCTCCAGGAAATGTACATATGGGTAATTCCATGGCGAAATTTGTCCCGTGCGAGACTTTTTACAGTGTACTGCAGTGAAAATAACATAAACTAAAACAATTTTAAAAATAATTGAATGTAATTCTTAAAGCTTTAGATAAGCACTATATTTAGAGCTAAGATTGATTTTAGGAACTTCTTCTGTTCTACGATAAAATAAATAAATTCGTTCAGTTTTTGGTTGTGCGTACGAATGTGTTAATTTTTGCAATTATCACAACAGAAAACAAAACAGACAGAAAATTCCAAAACTATTCTTAGCTCTAATTAAAGTACTTATCTAGAGCTATAAAAATAAACTTTTCTTATTTTCAAAATTGTTTCAGTTTATGTTATTTTCAATGTGAAGAGTCTCGCACGGAACAAATTCCGTCATGGAATTACCCATATATAACAGGCAGATCGGAGCTTCTCCGATCTTATAAACTATATATATTATATAATCTTGATAAGCGTTAACAGAAAAGACGATATACACATAACCGTCTATCTGTCTGTCCGTCCAATTGCATAGACAAATATCTCTATAAGAGATAGAGATATAATTTTGTGTCGACAGCATTTGCAGATTAAGTTTGTTTTAAGATTGCAGATGCAGATTGCACGCAAGATCGTGTCGGCTGTTGACGCTGATCAAGAATATATATACTTTATAGGGTCGGAGATGCTTCCTTCTACCTGTTACATACATCTACTGTCGGCACAAAGTTATAATACCCTTCTACCCTATGGGTAGCGGGTATAATTATGAATGTAGAAATAATGTATACGTGTGCAGTAAATTTGTAAATCGTGTTTGTCCAATGCGTTCAAAAGTATTTAACATCTAACCCTCTTTGTTATAAATGTTCCTGAAGATTCATAGTTGTTCTTTGTTTATAAACTCTCATAAACTAAGCAAGATATTTCAAAGCAAACGATCGGAATCTTTAAAATTTATGAATTGACAACCACCATAAATTCTCTTAAGAAGAAAATTATACCACGCATAATTAATGATTTATATTTGGGATATGCGTTTGAGAAAAAAAAATGAAGACAAATTAATAATGCAGCTTCGTAACAGGTAAAATAAACTGCTCTTGATGTATGTATATTATATTTTTGATTTTTTATTTTAGATTGCCGGTTAATTTAGAGATAATAAAAAGTATTAACGTATAATAATAAGTATTTCGAATATTGATGATGATGAAATCCCAAATAAATGGGAAAATATTACTGATACAGTAAAATTTTGGGCAGAGGCAATGGATTATAAGCATGCTAGAGAAAAAAAACCATTTGAGTTCCTTGCCTTATTTGCTATTCAAATGCTTTCCTTACCTTTTAGCCACATGCATATATTAACAAGTAAGAAAGCTACAGTCGAGTGTACTCGACTGTGAGATACCCACTACCCATTTTGAATAAAAGCAATATATTTTGTGGTATTATTCTCAAAATATACCAAATATACTGCAAAAATACTAAAAATATACCAAATAGTATATGTGGTATATCGATATAGTACCGCATTCAAAATATACCATAGACGGCACAATATACCAGATTGTCAGCCAAAGCAACTCAGATCCCTAGTAAGTAGGCGTTTTTGCCCATACAAAAGTATTTCTTTAATAACTTCGACAATTTCTATTTGATCGCAACCAAATTTTCAGGGATCATAACTACTATTATTATTACTGTATATACCAAAATTCTAGCTTTAAAATTACGCTTGTTATTCGATTTTTTTTATTTGCAGGGGCGGAAGTGGGCGTGGCAAAAATTTGAAACAAACTTGATCTGCGTGCAAACATAACAAATGCTGTCGAAAAAAAATTATAGCTCTATCTCTTATAGTCTCTGAGATCTAGGTGTTCATACGGACAGACGGACAGACGGACGGACGGACAGACGGAAATGTCTATATCGCCTCGGCTGTTGACGCTGATCAAGGATATATATACTTTATAGGGTCGGAGATGCCTCCTTCTTCCTGTTACATACATTTCCTGCCGGCACAAAGTTATAATACCCTTCTACCCTATGGGTAGCGGGTATAAAAACAACATGCCATACGTACACCTTGCCAGAAAATTACATTATGCTTATAAACAAATTGAAAAATATTTAAATGACGATCAAGATGATATTGATGAATTATTAACCAATTTTATTTAAATGCTAACTTTAAGAATATATTTAATTTATTTAACTTTATATATATTTAATAAGATTATTACTATTATAAATTCATCAAATATCACATTTGAATTGATGTTTTTTTCTTTCGGAAACTTGCGCAATGGAAATTTAAAGACCTAATCGTAGATATGGCCCCTAATGATTTTTGCCACATAAAAACATAATAAGGTTTCATATTTTCTCTCTTTTGGGTGTAGCTTGTTTTTCAGCATTGTTTTTTTTTGTTGTAAATTTCAGCTTATTTTAGCATTTTTTTTTTTCAAAAATCTAGCTTATACGGGTGCTCATCACCTGGCGACACTGGATGAACACGACAACAATTACTCGTGTGTTAGACGTTTAGAGTCATACATATATCGTCTTCATAAAGATTGTGATGACTCTGCTTATAGTGTGCAAGCCCAACATGTTGTGGTGTGTCGGTTCGATTCCCGGGCGGGACTCATAATTTTTTTTTTAAATGGTATATACAATAATTACTATATTGTGCGAGTTCGAGTCCCTGTCGGGAATACATAGCGCATTAATTTTTCAAAATGGGTAGCGGGTATCTCACAGCGAGCGCACTCGACTGTAGCTTTCTGACTTGTTTCATTTTGCTGATCAAAAATGTAAAGACCACTAAAGATTACAGTCGCTAATAAAAAATTCAAAATTGTTTCTTTGCCTGCTATTGTAATGCTATTATACAATGTAAAGTATATTAGAGTGATGCTTTAAAACATTTGAAAAGAACCGTAGATATACGTACAATCAATGAAAAAGATATTATTCTGGGGAGTTGGATGTTTAAAAAATTATTGTAAGTATTTATTTCCACGTTGTATATATATAATAATAAGTAATATTCGAAAATACAACTTGGAAATAAATAACTACCATAATGTTATATATGTAATATGTGTATATATGTATGTTACATACATACTTTATCACAATAAAAATAAGAATCAATAATATATCCCTTAATTCCATTATTCGCTGGACAGTGGTTGATTTTTTTAAGATTTGTTGTAAAAATAAATTAGAAATCAATTTTATAACTTAAAAAAACTTTTGTTGTATGAAATATATATAAATTGTTCTTATGAAGATGTGTTAAGTAATTTAAAAGTAAAGATTTTTGCAACATTTTTTGGTGAAATAAGAATGGCATTATCACCAATCAACAAAAATGCTTGCACTTAGCAGAGTGGGTTTGATTGCATAAAATTTACAATTGTTTAGGACTTTGTGAAGCTTTCATTAACATTATATTATTGAACTGGAATTTTATAGATTAATATAAAAATGTATTGACAAGCTCCACAAAACTGGATTGTTTTAAAACGATTTTGGACTTGGGTTCTTACTTATCAGCAAGCCTTTAAATACATAATATGTACTACATATGCATGTATATAAACACATTAAGAATGCCAT